>NC_092152.1:70916158-71549492 GCF_045791955.1 Oncorhynchus clarkii lewisi | reverse complement strand
AGGCGAGAAGATTAATGGCATGTTCTCAGGTCCCGTTTTCTGCAGTATATAGCTAATAGGTGAAACTTCTCTCTGTCCTACAAGGGCTGCGACTTGAGAGGAAGGAAAGCAGCCAAGTCTATACTAGGTTTCATTCTACAGAGAATCAAATAAAGCACATCAAGCCATCAAATCAGGCCTCATATCTAATAAAGCTGATAGGAGGGTATAACCCCGATAACAACAGCATGTTGCTGGGATGGCAGCTCATACAGAGGGGATTGAAAATTGTCATATCTAAAGGGGTTAGACACAATGTCACCAAACCTTACAACTAACAGGATCTATCAGTGTTATACGGCATTAGTGAATGGAGGCATACTGTATCTACATACCTGTACGGAAACTCTTTCCTGACAGATAAAAAAATCTGCCAACAATCAATTTGAATATTCCCTGTGTTCCTCTACAGAAATTGAAACCAAGGCTGATGAAATTAAAATCACTTTGTCAAGCAGTCTCCGTTTATCTACACCACGGGTCATAATCAGCGCAGACAGGGTCAGTTGGCTGAACCAACAGGAGCATTTGATACATAATAGATGAGAAGATAACCAACCAAAGGTTATTCATTTTCATTTTGTGGTGAAGTGCTGTTTATTTCATTTCTCAGAAAACCTCTCCAGCATATCTTCCCCTTGATGGGCATCAGTGCTGGACTGAGCATAGCCCAGAGTGACTGCTGTGTGTCCATCACTTATTACATGATGACACACGCTGACAAAGAGCGTATTCGGCCCTCCACACTTTGGTGTTTCCAAATGAGTTCACACAGGAGTGATGAAATACATCGAAGCCACACACGGTCAAAATGACTCACCGCCTCGTTTATGATGAATTAAACATGTAGATTCAAGTTGCATAGGATTTAGATGAATGAGTGTGTCAGGTCTGGCTGATAGAAGAGCACAGGGGAGTGGAGCAGGTCTTTGGAACATCACACACAGGCCATCTAAAACCATTAAGACAGGGAGACACAGTGAGTGTGGTACAATCTATTCTAACGCACACTGACACTTCTTAAATGACAGTGCGAGTAAAGTACTAACTGTACAAATGGGAATATTTGGGTACTGTGGTCAATGACAACCACATACAATCACTGAATAACAATTAAATAAAACATTTACAATTATATGATGTTATGTCTACAAGCATTTTTCCCACAATGCACCTTATCTTCTGCTTCGAAGAGAAAAGCTCAGGTGTTCATTCCATTGGCTATTCACTATCAAGGTCCTCATGAGTGGGAGCATCTCAAGTAATGTAGGAGACCTCTAAAGTCTACCTCAGGTCCATACACACATAGTACCAAGTCCTTTGTTCAACACACACATCATTGGGAGCATTTGATGTTCCTACAAAAGCAAACACACACACACACACACACGCATGCACTTAGCTAGTGGACAACAAGGCATTCCCTGTCACTCAACCAACTGTACCTATGCCAACCATAAGGCTGATGTTTCTGTTCTTAGTCAGTAGCTAATGTAGTTATCTTTTTCCCTTTGGTCCAACAATAACCAAACGTTTTATTCCCAAAATAGAGAGAGGTAACCTGTAACTTGTCAATAACAATGTTAATATCTTGGTTCCAGGTCTTTCTCTCCAGAGGAAGCAGTGGACCCATGTTGTTTTGGTGTATTTACTACTAATACTACAAAGTGTAAAGCTGTGGTAGTATCAGGAGCTCACCAGTGTTACACAGTGTTAGCACGCGATGCAGTCTGGCTAATGTATGCTCATTCACTCATCATGTCCCTTCACAAAGTTTATCCATTTTTTTCACTGAGCAGTATTCATTGGTGATAAAATCCAAAGCTAAGGCTTTGTTATTCCACCATTCTGTCTGCTCACTGCAGCTAAAGACAAGCCCACATTCCCAACATGGACTGCCATTGAGAACAGACTTAACAACACCAACAGACACAACAAACTAAATATGAAAAGCATTAAACAATTTGGTTTAGATGGGAGCATTGATTTGCACTGAAGACAACTGTGTTTGAGGAGAAATGGCAGAGATAAACCATCGGTATTAGCAAATGGCCGTGAACTTTGAGATGGGATTGACTCTTATCAGTGCCACAGTTGATTATGCAGGACCAACAAGGACTCCTCAGCCACATTCATATCATTCAGTCCTGCCTCTCCGGAAACCATCTCCAACTGACATTTGAAAAAATATTAAAATCAACTAAACTTTCTTGGCTTTATTTGCTCAAGAAACATTTTCTCAGATACATTTTTTATTACAACAGTGCAGCAGAGAGAGCTCCCATTAAAGGTGTATTATAGCAATATAGTGCAGCCATATACTGGCTGTTTTCGGAGGCGCTGCCTGCGTTTCCTGAAATGGACTCTTTCTTCCCTGAATGTTCTTATTGAGACGACACTCAGCCATAAACTACCAATAACAGCAGCCGACATTAGCGTACAGAATAGAATCAAAAGCACTATACATGCTACTATGGAGGTAGACATGAAAAGTGAGGAA
The DNA here is from genome assembly GCF_045791955.1 of Oncorhynchus clarkii lewisi. NCBI lineage: Eukaryota > Metazoa > Chordata > Actinopteri > Salmoniformes > Salmonidae > Oncorhynchus > Oncorhynchus clarkii. The sequence continues at coordinate 71,546,953 of NC_092152.1, read as the reverse complement.
AATAACCAAGACACCTGGGTTTAGTTTTCTAAGGGCCTCAGAGGTTGAGGTAAACTCACAAGTCTCACAAGGCCTTGACGTCATTAGCTAGCCTGACTATGCATGTACGTGTCCCAGTTCCATGGTCTTCTGTATTCAACCTCTATATACAACTAAAGCTAGAATACAAGAACGTAGCTGTCAGAATGTACTTTAACCTCAGATTGTGTGCAGTATTTTTCTTTTAACTAGAAATAAAAGCAGAATCTGAAAAAATAAAGATTCTGTACCTGAATAAACAACTCCAAAATAAACATTATATACAGAAGTATGTGGACACCTCTTCAAATGAGTGGATTCAGCAATTTCAGCCACACCTGTTGCTGACAGGTGTATACAGTTGAGCACACAGCCATGCAATCTCCATGGACAAACATTGGCAGTAGAATGGCCTTACTGAATAGCTCAGTGACTTTCAACTTGGCACCGTCATAGGATACCACCTTTCCAACAAGTCAGTTCGTCAAATTTCTACCCTGCTAGAGCAGCCCCGATCAACTGTAAGTGCTGTTAATGTGGAAACGTCTAGGAGCAACAACAGCTCATCCGCAAAGTGGTAGGCCACGCAAGCTCACAGAATGAGACCGCTGAGTGCTGAAGCATGTAACGTGTAAAAATCTTCTGTCCTCAATTGCAACACTAGGGAGTTCCAAACTGCCTGTGGAAGCAACGTCGGCACAAGAAATGTTTGTCGGGAGCATCATGAAATTACTTTTCATGGCCAAGCAGTCGCACACAAGCCTAAGATCACCATGCACAATGTCAAGCGTCGGCTGGAGTGGTGTAAAGCTCGCCGCCATTGGACTCTGGAGCAGTGAAAACGCATTCTCTGGAGTGATGAATCACGCTTTACCATCTGGCACTCCGACGGACAAATCTGGGTTTGGCGGATGCCAGAAGAATGCTACCTGCCCCAATGCATAGTGCCAACTGTAAAGTTTGGTGGATGAGGAATAACAGGCTGGGACTGTCTTTCATGATTTGAGCTATGCCCCTTAGTTCCAGTGAAGGGAAATCTTAATGCTACAGCATACAATGACATTCTAGACTAATCTGTGCTTCCAACTTTGTGGCAACAGTTAGGGGAGGGCCTTTTCCTATCTCAGCATGACAATGTGCACAAAGCGAGGTCCATACAGAAATTATTTGTTGAGATCAGTGTGGAAGAACTTGTCTGGCCTCCAAAGAGCACTGACCTCAACCCCATTGAACATCTTTGGGATGAATTGGAACTCCGACAGCGAGCCAGGCCTAATCTCCCAACATCAGTGCCCGACCTCAAAAATGCTCTTGTGGATGAATGATAGCAAATCCCCGCAGCAATGTTCCAACATCTAGTGGAAAGTCTTCCCAGAAGAGTGGAGGCTGTTATAGCAGGCTGTTATAGCAGCAAAGGGTGACCAACTCCATATTAATGCCCATGATTTTGGAATGAGATGTTTGACGAGCAGGTATCCACATACTTTTGGTCATGTAGAGTAAGTCTAAATTGTAAAAGTGACCATGTGGAGTAACAATATAAGCTTATTCTGTAGCACCCATTATATTCGTATTTATTTGTGCATTTCATTCAATGCAGGTGTTCAGTGTGGATGGAGGCCTCCAGGGGTGAAAGAGAAATCTAACTGGATAGCCTTTAGAAAGAAATCAAAATGGAGGAAAAAGGGTACTTACACAAAGAGAAAGACTAAACCCCCAGCACCCAGCGATCACTGGTTAGTTGATTATGAACTCATGAAAGTGACCTGAAATGATAAAAAAAAAACAGACAAAATATATAAATGTCTCTTTCTTTCTCAAAACAGTTAAACAGTCCATCCCAGACATTCAATTCAAAACAACATATTTTATGGATACATTATTTTATTTTTTAAATCTGTACAATCAGTAAAATAACTTTATTTGCACATATCAAAACAAACTTGTAGAGGAAAGGAGAGAGAGGGAGATAGGAGGGGGGGGGTAAGGAGGAGAAGGGGATGCTGGCCCATGGTCAGAACGTCTACAGCTGAGGTAAAACAGCTTTAGTAATGAAAGAGTTCGGGACCACGTCTTAGACAATGTTTAAAATCCACTTCTCTAATACCTCATTAATCTGTCCTAAAGCCAGTAGATTCCACTAATACATGGCTTTCATATAAAGTGGTTGTTTTATTTAATTTTGACTCTCTTTCTTTGAGCGCGGCAGGCTAATGATTTATTTAGCAGCATGCTCTGCTAGTGACGGCATGTCTCTCTCTGAGCCCAGCCGCCAGAGCTCTGGAAAACACAAACAACCCGAAGCCTCTGCAATATGGACATACCACTTTTAGCCATGATCTAACCCGGAATTTAACATCAATATTTCTACCTCCATACAGTGGAAAAATAACACACCAAAACAGGAACCACAACAATATTCAAAGTGAGAGCGAAGTGGAGTGATCATTGTGCACAACCACAGCACGGGCCTGAAACGGCACAAAGCTCATTGATGTTCATTTCCTCACATTATCTTGTTTTTCGCAACAAGCTGCGATCTCATTAACAGCTGATTTATACAATTACCCTGCTTCAGCACCGCCAATTAAACCAGGACAGAGGTTTTTAAGGTCACACTTAATTGATCTGCCAGTAATTTGTGCTACTGTACCTTGGTCTCCTGCGGCAAGGCAGGGAATAAAAGACACCAACAGCAGACCAGAGAAATATACCAACACATTTGCAATTGGTGTCAAAGTACAGAAAAGAGATCTCAGTAAGAGAGGATGGAGGGTTAATAGAATAGACCAGAAAGAAGCAGTAGTCATGAATGGATCTGAATGTGCAGCCTTGAGACTGAAAGTAACAATAAGGAGAGAGAAGGCCCACAGACTGGCCCTGACTGAATGGTAATCTGCTGTCATCTTTATAGCGCCTCTGAGCTGACAGTCCAACCTCTCAAAGGACCCAGCCGTCCTAGCCAGCAGTCTGCCAGTGTCCACACCACACTGTCTCACCTCTCTGCACTGTACTGCACACACACACACACACACACACATACACATACGGACAGACACGCGCACCCGCACAGGGTCAGAGATGGAAAAACAGACACACACACACAGACAAGCAGATGGACAAATAGAGAAAGAAACAAAGACAGAAAGGCAGACAGACGTCTACACACACACGCACAATTTTACTTTCAAAACCCACTAAGGGCACTCTCCACCCAGACTATCATAGCCCACTGTATTAAATACATAACCAGGGTAGAAATTCAATAAACAAGTGTTTCTTTATGAAATATACAGTTTACAAAACATTAAGAACATCTTCCTAATATTGAGTTGCACATATCCATGTCTCAGTTGTCTTGAGGCTTAAAAACCCTTCTTTAACTTGTCTCCTCCCCTTCATCTACACTGATTGAGGTTGATTTAAGTGACATCAATAAGGGATCATAGCTTTCACCTGGATTCACCTGATCAGTCTATGTCATGGAAAGAGCAGGTGTTCTTAATGTTTTGTACACTCAGTGTATAACATCTGACTCATTCCCGTTAATAAATGAGAACACTTTTAATTGCAGGGGGTAGAAATTAACAAGTCTTTGAATGTATAATGTGATGTTAATTGAAACAATGAGGAAAGTAACAGACAAATAGAAAATATGTAATTTTGTATTCATGGCTTATTTAAAGAAATCATTTGTCTGGAGAAAAATGATTATGATTATAGATAATAAGAAAAATCAGAGTGATATTACAAATAATTAAACAAATGTTGTAATTCGTCTGGTGTGATAAGAATGTTTCAGACAGAGACTATTGTAGTGGTGTGATGCAGTAGAGCAGCTCTTTTCCTGCTCAGAACACAGCCTACGGGCTGCTGGGGAATTAACACAGAGATGGGAACCCTTCCTTTCACTAATTAGACGATCATGGATTCATTAAAACAGAATCCCAATCAACTCCAAATTCAGTTTATTAGTTTCCCCCAACACTTTTATCACCCAATCATTGTGTCCACAATAACCGTAGAGCCTTTGAAATGTTTTACTCAGCTGTTGCAGAGAGGTTGGTGACAACAAACCGCACTGAAACATAACGCACATAAACGGAAACTAACACAAAATGAACACATACACACACTGACGGAACACTATCTTTCGCTTTAACACACGAACATACCCTTTCACACACACTTTCACACACTTTCACACACTTTCACACACACACACACACACACACACACACACACACACACACACACACACACACACACACACACACACACACACACACACACACACACACACACACGCACGCACACACACGCACACACACGCGCACGCACACACACGCACACACACGCACACCACCAGCTGTCTGCACTACTGGAGTACCCGAGACATCGGGGGTGGTGAGCTATCAGCCAAATAGATAATTCTCATTAAACCACAGGTGGACAGTCAGTCAGGGGGTTGCCACACATTACAGACAGCACCGCTTTTAAAGAAAAATCAACATTTATCTATGTCCCACACTAGAGACGCAGAGGGATTGATCTGTCAAACAGAAAGCCCTTTGAACAAGCCCAACAGACAGACTAACAGTTCTCACTTCAAAGGCCCCGGGCCAGAGAGCTCAAGGACACCTGTGGTAGTTCTGTCAAAGGGTGGCCTTTCCTTTCCTTTGTCTTTGGCCAAACCCCTAGACTATATTAAAGGGACCCTCCACCTAAACCCCACCACAACTCTGTGCCAGGACACTTCTCCAACACCACAACCCTGTGTCAGGACCTTCCTCCAACACCACAGCCCTGTGTCAGGACCCTCCTCCAACACCACAACCCTGTGTCAGGACCATCCTCCAACACCACAACCCTGTGTCAGGACCATCCTCCAACACCGCAACCCTGTGTCAGGACCCTCCTACAACATCACAACCCTGTGTCAGGACCCTCCTCCAACACCACAACCCTTTGTCAGGACCCTCCTCCAACACCACAACCCTGTGTCAGGACCCTCCTCCAACACCACAACCCTGTGTCAGGACCCTCCTCCAACACCACAGCCCTGTGTCAGGACCCTCCTCCAACATCACAACCCTGTGTCAGGAACCTCCTCCATCACCACAACCCTGTGTCAGGACCCTCCTCCAACACCACAACCCTTTGTCAGGACCCTCCTCCAACACCACAACCCTGTGTCAGGACCCTCCTCCAACATCACAACCCTGTGTCAGGACCCTCCTCCAACACCACAGCCCTGTGTTAGGACCCTCCTCCAATACCACAACCCTGTGTCAGGACCCTCCTCCAATACCACAACCCTGTGTCAGGACACTTCTCCAACACCAGACCACAACCCTGTGTCAGCACACTTCTCCAACACCAGACCACAGCCCGGTGTCAGCACACTTCTCCAACACCAGACCACAGCCCTGTGTCAGGACACTTCTCCAACACCAGACCACAGCCCGGTGTCAGGACACTTCTCCAACACCAGACCACAGCCCTGTGTCAGGACACTTCTCCAACACCAGACCACAGCCCGGTGTCAGGACACTTCTCCAACACCAGACCACAGCCCGGTGTCAGGACACTTCTCCAACACCAGACCACAGCCCGGTGTGTGTCTGGGCTAACGAGTGAAAGCAGGCCTCTAGGGCCATAATCCAAAACGCACATGTCTGTCATGTTAGAGCAGGATTTATAGTAAATCTACACACTAATACAAAAACCTCTCTCTCTCTTTCTCACTTGGTTACTTTTCATTTATCCGTATGTTACAGATTGAACGTATGCCCTCTGGAGCTTCCATTTGGCCTGAAATCCTTCCTTTCATATGTAAGTGAAAGCTGTTCCACAGACATCACTGAAGAGAGGGGATCCAATCAAATGAACCTTCAGATTCAAGGCATGTGTTCATCTACAGGGGGCTCGGCTTGATTTGATTACCCCAGCACATAACGGGGTAATGTCTCTCTCGCTGACCATCATATGCACATGGCTGAGAATCAATGGCCAACCTTCAGAACAACTATACAGAACGTAGTTACACAAGTGTCTTTTTTCTCTGTCAATGTCCAGACAGGACAAACAAAGCAAAAACACACATGAATATGAGACTGCCATTGACATTGTTCAGCTGTGTGTGTGTGTGTTTGTGTGTGTGTTTGTGTGTGTGTGTGTGTGTGTGTGTGTGTGTGTGTGTGTGTGTGTGTGTGTGTGTGTGTGTGTGTGTGTGTGTGTGTGTGTGTGTGTGTGTGTGTGTGTGTGTGTGTGTGTGTGTGTGTGTGTGTGTGTGTGTGTGTGTGTGTGTGTGTGTGCATGTGTGCGCGTGAGTGTATATGCAAATATGTACAGGACAAACCAATCCCCTGCACAACACAGCTGTATCCAGATCTGCAACATTTTCTAAATATCCCCAGTGCACTATTCCAGCCCTCACTCCTTCTAGTCCAAACATGCTAAAGTAGGGATTTTGCAGAGGTAGTTATTTTGACAATGGAGGCAATCTTTTTGCCATCAGCGTGTTGGTCCCCACCTGGCTGAGACCTGGTTATCTCTACAGACAGAGAGAGGCAGCAGTGGCCCATCCAGGGCTGGGGACTATGGGAGGGCTGGGTGGGTGGGGGGATAAGGCAATGAGGTGGGCCCATAACAGTAGTACAGGCTAAACAGCAGGGAGCCTTGGGGAAATGGGGGGTGGAGGGAAGAGAAGGGGGGTGAGAATTCTGCTGAAATGTCTATTAGTGGACTCGGCTCAAGCCATTGTCAGATTCAATATCCAAGTCCACAAAATCAACCCACTTTCCCCACATCGCCCACCGCGACTGAGAAAAAGCATAGCTGTAGTATGCAGTGAATGAAAGGCCGTCATTACAAAAAGGGGAGGTCAAAGCCATGTCTGGGCTAATACAATCTGATGCCCAGGTCAGCAGGGAGGTTAGCAGGGCTGCAGTTACCTGGGGGTTGGCAGGCTACAACAGGGGGAGGATAGAGAGAAGAGCAGTTGAGGAGACAGAGCGCTGATGTCCCTATGATAACTTGGTTAACAGAAAGCTATAAATTCCCTGTGGCACAGAGCACACTGCACAGGCATGCCAAAGAATATGAGCTCACAAAGACAAGCTTTATTTCCACACAAAAAAATCCACCATATCATTGAGTTATTTGGTGCTGGAAACGCTCCAATCACAGCCAGACACAGCTGCTTCAGCACACTATTACCTGTCACAGCCTCCCTGCTCTCCCCTTCTTTCTCTTCTTGCCTTGCTCTCTCTTTCTCTCGCTCTCTTTCTCCCTCACTCCCTCTTTATTTCGGTCTGTCTCTCTCCATCGCTGTGTCTCTCTCTCATTTGCTCTTTGTCTCTGTCTTTGTCCCCCCTCTCTCTTTCTCTCTCCTCTCTGCCTCTCTCTCATGTGAACATGACAGGCACAGATTAAAGATGGAGCTGCACCAGGCCTCCTGTCACAACGATCAAAGAAGACCTGCCTGAAACACTCACCATTGTCAATCACACTCAGGTCAGGAGAGGCTGCGAAAGTGACACCACGCAATAATGTCTTTATTGTGCAGGTCTGAAACAGTGACAGGGCTTTTGACTCTGTCTTATTGAGTGTTTCACTATTCCTCTGTGAATAACAGTGGTGCAGTAAAGGGAGAATCAAACCTTCTTCCCTGTGTTTGTGAAGAGAGGCAGACAGCTCTGTGATCAAACCGTTATTTCATATGCCTGCCGCACCGCAAATACATTACATGTGATTTACTCTGCCTCAAATAACAAGAATAAAAGTCCATTTACAGAGGTGGTTGGATAGAGAAATGACCAGCCACTAGAAGGCTTCAATCCACCGCAGGAGGCATTCATGTTCCCTGTGTTAGTAACAGCCGGGTGTGCAACCTGTCAATTCTCTTTGATTCACACTCACATATTCTCCACTCAAAGACAAGAATAGTGTCAACTTAGAGGCTAGCCTTGTCTTTTGGTTGTTGATTTGTCTACTATTCTCAGCTTCTAGGATGTAATTCCCCCACAGTAGCAGAAGGCTTTTCTTTTTCTTCCTTCTCTATGAGAGGATGCTCTCTCTCTCTCTCTCTCTCTCTCTCTCTCTCTCTCTCTCTCTCTCTCTCTCTCCCTCTCTCTCTCTCTCTCTCTCTCTCTCTCTCTCTCTCTCTCCTCTCTCTCTCTCTCTCTCTCTCTCTCTCTCTCTCTCTCTCTCTCTCTCTCTCTCTCTCTCTCTCTCTCTCTCTCTCTCTCTCTCTCTCTCTCTCTCTCTCTCTCTCTCTCTCTCTCTCTCTCTCTCTCTCTCTCTCTCTCTCTCTCTCTCTCTCTCTCTCTCTCTCTCCCTCTCTCTCTCTCTCTCTCTCTCTCTCTCTCTCTCTCTCTTATTGAGTGGGGGGTTATGAAAACAAGCCTAGTTCTCTCTCAGGTAATGTACTTATTTTCCACAGCCCCATCTTCTAGTTTACTGAGTGGTGGTGTTTCTCCCTCTTATCGCCTGGCCCTCGTGGGGCACTTTAGCCCCTCAAATCCTGTTCACCACATACTGGTTTCAGAATCTGTGAAATGAGTGCTGGGGAAGCGTGGCCACAATGTCTGCCTGTGTCGCCACCGGACTCAAATGGGCTTGGTGCTTTTTGTCCAGGGAGATGCATAAATGGACGTTTTTAACACCTCAAAGAAGGCTGGTCCTTTGTGTGGTCACACTGGAGAGGCCTGTCAGTCTCCTGAGGAAGCAGACACGCTGAGTGCTGCAGGACAAAGGGCCAGAGGCACAGAATCAGCAGGGGCATCACTCGGCTATGGGTACCCGGCAGACACACACACATACATACATACACACTCTGTCATCATATCAGAGCCTGTCAAACACATATACACACGGATACCATAGAAAGAGTCACTCACACGAACATACAGCTTTTGTGAAAGCTAATAAAAACACACAGTCAACATACACACAGACAGCTCTCAAAACCATAAAAATGGTACCAAACACATTCACACACGCTTGTTACACACAAACATGCAGTATGAAGCAAACGCAGGGAAAAATACGTTGACAAAATGTTGTGGTATATACAAAGATATCCAAGAAAACACCTCAATCTGAAAGAATCATTCTACTGTGTATTAGATACGAACAATTTGAAATGCAGTCTTACTACAAACATATGCATACCCAATCTGACAATGGACCCTCTCAATACAAATCAAGAATGAACACCAGCACCACAAAACAACAACACAGAGCTACTTATTTACTCCAACCTTCGGTTTGAAAAGAATTTCCTAATTTCCATGTCAATCTCCCTTATTGCAATTCTCTTTTTTTTTGTTGCAAGTACAAACCAGCAGCCAAAGCTTACAATCAGTCGTTATGCTTTTTAGATGCCTACAATAAACATTTAAATGCAAATATCTCAGCCGCACAAAGGAGTTGCAACTTCTGTCAGTAGCAACATAATCAACCTGCAATTGTCTCCTGACTGGGAGCGGCATCCTGTGACCAGGGCTGAGCTGTGAGCATCTGTATTCAAATGACTTCCCTATTTCAGGCAGCACGGCTCAATGTGGATATTTTCCAACAGTAAAGCACTGAAAGTCAATCACATGGTGAATTAAACCAGAAAGGAAACAATTGATCCAGAAAAGATCAGGTTAGAACAAGGCACATCGGTGGCCACAAATGATTCCTGTTGTTTTGCCCCTCTTCAAACAGAAGCACACAGGCACAGTCTGTGTTGCCATTTCAGTCATGCATTTGCAATGTAGTCATAAATGTTTAGATCTACAATTCAAGCCCCGTGCATCCTGATAAATATGTCTAGTGGTGAACTTCTTGACCAAGACGGGTACAGAAGAAGCCAGTCACAAAGCAAGGCTCTGTTGAACAACAGTATTCTCTGAGATTAAAAGGTTGGAAGGGAAATAAGCAGGATTCCCACGGCGTGTCCATAGAGTACATTGGGGATGGTACATTGTGTTCTGAGATACCAGAACAAGATCTAGATTAAGAATAAACAACGGTACAACAATGAACATGTAAGACTGATATTGCCTTCCAAGTAGGTTGGTCTGTAAATCTGATGGTGATTGGTGCATATGCTCTGTGCTGGCTCCACTGACCCCTGTACAGCCATTTGAACAATTAACATTATAACCTCTGATTTTTGTTTTTATTTACTGTCGCAGGGATCATTTGTCTTCTTTGAAAACAGCAATTAATAGTGGCGTTTTCAAATGCACTAGTCCACTTGGGAGTAGAGAAAATGATCGGTTTGAGAATATTTCTGCATTCTTAATCTTCTAAAGAGGGAAATGATTTAAAGGGAGGACACAAATCTCCTGTGACATGGCAGGGAGTGTATGGGCTCTCTCTCTCCCCTCTCTCTCCCCTCACCCTGTCGCTTTGCGAGGCAGCGGTGGGGAGGGGGATGGAGGGTAGCTAAGAGATCAGGGCTCTAGTTGCTCTCCTCCACTCCCCAGCTCTGCTTCACCCTCACAGGAAAACAAATGTAGTGTTTCAGTCACTGATCACTAAGCTAATTGAGTTTTACACTCTTTTTCTGGACCAAAAAGATCCTTTGAAATGAGGAGGTCGAATTACCTCTCCAGTCAGGCAATAAATAAGTCAAACAAGGTAAGGGGTTCTTGCCAGCATATTTTAGTGCCAAATTCAATTAGTGGGAAAACAGAAGATGCATGGTTGTTCACTTAACTGCTGGATGCATTTCCATTCCCATGATGCTGCCATTGTACACAGCCAATCAGATGGTCCCTGTCAGACAGCTACAGCCCTCAGACAGAGGATGGCTGGAAACATACTGCCCTCCTGGTCATACTGTAATTGAAGTCATTGAGCGATAACACAAGATCACTTGGTTCAGCCAAAGACCATGAGTGTGTGTGTTCACATTATACTCTACTATACACAAATACTTGGATATTGTAATAAACTCTGTAATCAAATATGTTGACATTGTTATTATAACATGAATAACCATGTTGTAATACAATCACTATTCCCATAACAGGGAGAAAATAATAATTAATAATAATGTCATACTGTAATTGAAGCTTACTAAACCTTTCAAACTGTACTTTGTCTGTGCAAAGAAATACATACTTTTCCCATTATGTAAGCGGTCCTATAGGGCCATTGTGCATTGATTCACAGCACAAGAAAAGGAAACGGACATGAAGTAAGCCTGTAGCCTGGGCATGGAGCACAGAAGGTGGCCGGACAATGTACAGAACAAGAGAGAAAGAGAGGGAAACACAGCTCTGTACACCCAAACTGGCTACAATGTGGCCTTTGTGACATCATAATGCTTTCTGCCCGGGAGATTTTTGGAAAATAATCCAAATTTTCCTAGTCTGCATATCCAGCAATAACATCTTACATCACAGCTCCTACTATATATCCCATGTAGCCGGGGACATTTTACATTTGTGGAGAGTGAAGGGGGTAAGAAAAACATAGTGAAACTGTTATTATATTCCAATCATGCCCTGGGAGCCCATTACAACATGGCACAGACCATGTTAAAACTGAGGAGCTGGGCAGCCCAGCTCGCTGCGGAGGGAGGGAGGGCTCCAGGCTCAGGGCTAGGAACCTGCACTATACTGCCAGACTCTCTGTGCTGCCCGCCTGTAGAAAACAACTACAGCACACTGGGAGGGAGGGAGGGCTCCAGGCTCAGGGCTAGGAACCTGCATTATACTGCCAGACTCTCTGTGCTGCCCGCCTGCCAGCCTGTAGAAAACAACTAGAGCACACTGGGAGGGAGGGAGGGCTCCAGGCTCAGGGCTAGGAACCTGCATTATACTGCCAGACTCTGTGCTGCCCGCCTGCCAGCCTGTAGAAAACAACTAGAGCACACTGGGAGGGAGGGAGGGCTCCAGGCTCAGGGCTAGGAACCTGCATTATACTGCCAGACTCTCTGTGCTGCCCGCCTGCCAGCCTGTAGAAAACAACTAGAGCACACTGGGAGGGAGGGAGGGCTCCAGGCTCAGGGCTAGGAACCTGCATTATACTGCCAGACTCTCTGTGCTGCCCGCCTGCCAGCCTGTAGAAAACAACTAGAGCACACTGGGAGGGAGGGAGGGCTCCAGGCTCAGGGCTAGGAACCTGCATTATACTGCCAGACTCTCTGTGCTGCCCGCCTGCCAGCCCTTAGCAAATAACTACAGCACACTGACAAATGCTGAGATTGATCCTGGTGGGAACGAAGTCTAAGATAGAGGTTCTCCACCAGCACAGTTGTGCCCTCGGCTTATTGTGGAGATTTTCATATTTGTTTGGTGATTGTTTTTGTTTCTTTGTTTGTTAGTTAGCAGCTCTGGCTCCTCTGATCGTGTCTAGACTTGACAGTTCATGCAGCTTTTGTATTCTGATCATGGAGTTGTGATGATGGAATTCTGAATGTGTCATGCCTCTACACCTACATTTAAATGTGTCTACCGTTTCCAGATTGCCTTTTCCCACAGTATATTCAAATAGTAGTTGGCTTTTTTTTTTAACGTTTTTTTAGTATGGATTCTGCAAACGGTGGAACAGGCTAAATCTGATAATAACACAGCCAACTACTGTCGCTAACTAGCCAGCTAACCTCTGTAGGCCAGAAAGCTAGCTAGCGAAGCTAAAGGGATCGCAAACAGGTTAGCATAACTCATAGCTCTTCTAGTATAGCCAAAAGTTCTAATAGTTAAATGCTGGCAAGCATTTATGAAGCCAGCAAACACATTCCTCCCAGGCTAGGCATGTATTTCCTCCAACCTTTAATGAAACAAGATGCCTCTCGCTCCCAAAACAAGTTTTCTGGAGACTTGTGGGCAGAGTGCTGATGACGTTGCCCATTGCATGCGCTTTCGGTAGCCTGATTACGTCCAGATTGAGGAGAAATCTGCACAAAATGTGTCCCTGACCACCTCCTGAAATGGTTAGCCAGATCTGAACACAATCTGACCACAATGCGACTTTTGTGCATCAAGACCTGTCTTTTCAATGCAACCTTCGTATTCTGATAGCAGAAGTCGCATGTAAGTGTCAAATGTAGACAGTCTCTGTGCTAGGTTAGGCAGCAGGCCTGCCGTGCTGGTGGGTTAGTAGAGTGTATCAGGAACTGCTACCAGGGGCCCTGTGTGAGGACGCTCTCCTCATGTCCCCAGTGCCTGACACAGACTGGCTCTCCTGATGATAGTAACATGAGGTTAGCATTAACGGTGCTGAAAGCACGACAGGTGGGTCACATGAAAGGTTGCTAATTTTCTTTAGCCGGCCAAACACATGGTTCCCATTATTATCATCCTAGAAAAACTGACAATGCTCCAAACTAAATATAAAGAGGCCTCTGTGACCACTACTGTTCGCCACACACTAATTGTAAAAAAAAATATCTTACATTATATATGAATATACATTTCCAAGCGGAGCGTGCTTTGAGGAGTATATTCAGAGGAAATAGAGATGTAAAAAAAAATAAGTGAACGCCTGGACATGCAAAATTTTGTTTTTCAGTGCGGGGAACATGATTGACGTGATGCAAGAAAAACACTTTTGGGGATACATTATCTGTGGATGTAAAGTGATCCGTTAGCAATACACCCAGTTCTAATAAGAGCAACACACTTTCATCATACTGTTGGATTCCATCTCATCATACTGTTGATTCCATCTCATCATACTGTTGATTCCATCTCATCATACTGTTTGTTCCATCTCATCATACTGTTGATTCCATCTCATCATACTGTTGATTCCATCTCATCATACCGTTGATTCCATCTCATCATACTGTTGATTCCATCTCATCATACTGTTCCATCTCATCATACTGTTCATTCCATCTCATCATACTGTTGATTCCATCTCATCATACTGTTCCATCTCATCATACTGTTGATTCCATCTCATCATACTGTTGATTCCATCTCATTATACTGTTCCATCTCATCATACTGTTGATTCCATCTCATCATACTGTTCCATCTCATCATACTGTTCCATCTCATCATACTGTTGATTCCATCTCATCATACTGTTCATTCCATCTCATCATACTGTTGATTCCATCTCATCATACCGTTGATTCCATCTCATCATACTGTTGATTCCATCTCATCATACTGTTCCATCTCATCATACTGTTCATTCCATCTCATCATACTGTTGATTCCATCTCATCATACTGTTCCATCTCATCATACTGTTGATTCCATCTCATCATACTGTTGATTCCATCTCATCATACTGTTCCATCTCATCATACTGTTCCATCTCATCATACTGTTCATTCCATCTCATCAGAGGAAAAGGAAGAATAAACATTAGTTCTCCAGATAAAACTTATAATACCACTGACATATAAATAATGTGGACATGACATGACTTCTGAAAGCTCCCAGTTGGCAAATATGCACCTAGGGCAGTATCTGTTTAGGCTAAGGAAATTCCACAGTTGTAACATTCCATATTTATTTAAGATGAATATAGTTTTCCTGGGAGCGCGTGTGTGTGTGTGTGTGAATGTGTGTGCCTTTGTGTGTGTGAGTGTGTGTGTTGTTTGCTACAACAATCCCCTCAAGGTAGTTTGAGCAGGCTGTGACCTAACAGCAAAATGTTGGAAATTGGAAAAATGACTTCTCTTTCTTGAATAGCTGGAAGATAAGGCCCCGTTAGCAATAAAGTCAGAGAAGTTTAAGCTTATTATGAATACCTCTCAGAGCGCAAAAGCATGTACTGTTGAAATCAAAGAGAGTAATAGACAGGTTAGCCAACCGTCATTTTAAGGATGAAGTCAGTTGTGAAATTATAAAATCGCAAGGTTTTGCTGTCCATATGATACCCTCAGAGCACTCCCAGAAATGATTTAGAAATGGCAGATATCACATGTCAGAAAATGTTCGAAGTTTGCAGGTTGAAAAGAAAAGAGAAACCGATACTAATCTCCCCATTGAATGAAACTGCTAATAATAAGGCCATTTATCTCTTTGCTTAAACAGTGCATACTTTGAAGTTCACAAGAATGTGTGATTCTTAGCAAGTTTCCCTAGCAGCTCGGAGCAGACCTGGCTGTGCTGCACATTCCTGACGGTTTCATGTTCAATTGGCTGTGAAAGTCCACTGCATTACTCCTGCATGCCGGGCTGATACCATACCAAAACAAGCTTCAAACCTACTACATCCTTTCCTTTTTTTGTAATCACAGGGCAACGTACAAGGCCTGTAAGAGCACCAAATCAGCTTCACGGATTCTTCCACATAGGGAAAGCTAGCGCTCCTTTTGCATACCAGGAACCAGGAACCTGGAAGGTTACCATTACCAGGGCAGCACCACATATCTGTGCATGCATTTTCTGCCCAACAGCTAAAGCTGAAAAGCCCCCAGATGAGATCTGCCGTAAAGATGATATCATAGCATGTGGTTACACAGCAGTCAGTCAGCCAGCCAGGCAGTCAGGTTCCTGCACCAGCCAGCACTCCCCCCCCCCCACACACACACACACACACACACACACACACACACAGCCGTTATTGCTCGTCTCCGCTCTGAATATTCATCCATCGTCCTCGACTATCCTAATCACAGTCACTTCCCCTTTAATCACAGGACTGTAATTAGGCCCTAATAAACCATTTTGCCGTCCTCTTGGAGCAGCTCTGTGTCACTCACATATCAAACCATGAAATACTAGATTAAAGGCTGTCAACCTCAAAGGAAAGCTCCTCGGGCTGCATAGATACAGAGACTGGAGGCACACCCTCTTACACTAATTTAAATTATCGAGAGCTCCAACATGTGACGCTCGCTACGCCATGCCTGAAACCGAGCTAGGCCAGGCCAAAGCGATGACTATTCCAGTCTAAGGTTCTTCTGGTTTCTTATGATGTCGGGTAATTGTTTAAACTTGAGTGGATATGGCAGAAGGTCTTTCTCTGCCTGCCAAGAAGAGAAAAAGTGCCCTGTAGCACTTTTCTCCTCCGTTTCGTTTCTCCCTTTCTAATTCAGTCCAACACAGGCTTCAAGGAAAGCCTCAGTGATTCCATGTTCATCTTGGAGAGCCAGCATTGGGGACGATCACTGACCACAAGTTGATCATGATGATGGTTTAATTAGAAGCCTCTCTCTAGGCTGGCCCCAGCCCAAACTCCTCCACCCTGCAGATGGTGACCAATAAATGTAGCTTCACCGGGGAAGAGGAGGAACATCCCTCCCCTGCTACCATCAGCCCCACCCCTAACCAAGGACATAAAGTGTTCCTCCACTGTGACATTCAACCACAACCCAGGGTCTGGCGTGGTGTGTGTGTGTCAGTGTGTTCCACCAACGCTATTCACATTCAGGCACAAAACTATCTCCCCGTCTCTCTCTCTAAACTGGTATAGAGCGACCACTCCTGCTTCCACATGAGAAGGGCTTAATGATAGCAGGTTTGTTCCAGTGTAATAATGGTGTTTATAAGGTGGCCGCAATTCAATTGACCACTACAGACTTGCTTTCACTGTGAGGAGAGATGTAAGTGATTGGTTATTTACAGGGGAAACCCTCCGGTCTCTGGGGTTGAGTAAGTTCAACACGGTCATACTTTCAGTTTGTGTGTCAGTGAAGTCATGTATGTGTTTGTCCTTAACATCAGTAAACTGGTGGTGGACGTCTGCAGCCCATCCAGTCCCGTGTGACTAATCCTCAGCCAGGACACCCCGTCCCCTCGTTTCCCCTCCTCGTCTGGGTTTTCCTCAGAGTGAGCACTATATCTGCACTGTGTGTAAGGACAAGTGCAGTGAAAGCTAACAGAAACATTAGTCACTTCACTCTGTTTCACTGCCCAACTCCATTCTGTTTTTACATTGGTAGTTTGGAGTAAAAAACAAACTAACTGCTCTGAAAGCAAAACTTTGGACTTTTTTCCCACTTAAAATACTATTGTTTCTAAAGAAAGTAGTGAGTTTTAATTCAATTTCGATTTGTTTTCCACTTGGCTCGAAGCAAAATGTTCATATTTTCCGACATAGTGTTTATACTGTGCTGTGGTTAATATGTGCTGGCAGAGACAGACAGAGAGAGAGAGAGAGAGAGAGAGAGAGAAAGAGAGAGAGAGAGAGAGAGAGAGAGAGAGAGAGAGACAGAGAGACAGAGAGAGAGAGACAGAGAGAGAGAGACAGAGAGAGAGACAGAGAGAGACAGAGAGAGAGACAGAGAGAGAGAGAGAGAGCGAGACAGAGAGAGAGAGAGAGAGAGAGAGAGAGAGAGAGAGAGAGAGAGAGAGGAATATGACAGCTCCTGCTCCTGCTATGCCAAATGACTGGTGAGGCAGTAGGACTTTGTCATGTGGAACACATTTCTACGATATTTATTTATATACTGTATTGACACAAACTCTCCATTCTAGAGAGGCCCCAAGTAGATACAGTAAGCTGTAGCTCTGAGAGACATGGACTCAGTAGCCTCAACCAATCACAGCTCCCTATACTGATGAGCAACACGAGAACATTTCTAGCACGCAGCTTTAAACTGTGAGTACTCACTCAAGCAGCCAAATATAGTTTTTATACAGCCTACTGTTGAAGAGGAGGGTTGACCAGCATTGTCCTTCTCAAAACAACTCCAGTTCAATCTGCTCCAGTAGCAGGAGACTCAGTTCAGTCCACTTCCACAGTATCAGAGAGGTCTGGAGCGACACAGAGTATATTACCTTAGACGAACACTAACATCATTATCTGCTGAGTCCTCACAATGAGGAATGTTCAGACAAGCTGCTCTCAGCCTCCGTCTCTCGTCTCCTCACCACTCCACACCACGAGGGCCTCTCTTTCTCTGTCCCTCTCTTCTCTCTCTTCCTCCCTCTCTCTTGCTCCCTCTCTCTCTCTCTTTCTCTCTGAACAAAGGTATGAGTAAATTATACATGATGCAATAACGACATTCTAATTTTCTCAGAGAAGGCAAAAGAGAGAGAGAGCTTGTGGTTGAGTCTGCTGAAGCCATTTTCTCATGACGCACATCGAGGGCAAAGCCCTGTAAAAAAAATCAAAGTTGGTGTAAATAATCATGGAAGAAGGAAACAAAAGACCTGGGTTTGTACCAGGGGAAACATTTTGGTTAACTTCATCAAAAAGTCAACCACAAGAGCCCCCCCCACCCCCTTCCTTTGTCACTTTAATTTATTTTTGGCATTATGCATTCCCAGTTTCCACACGAAAAGTGTAGGGAATCTTGACTTTGGCTCAATACATCCCAGCTTTTTCAAATCATTTTCCAGGACGTTTTTAGTCACATTGCCTATTCCATATGTCAGCAACTGATCAGTACTAGACCTTGCCACTAGGTCCAGTTCTATAGGTCTATGTAAATGTTAGCATCTATCCATAGAAAAAGAGATACTGTAAAAGACCTGAGAGATTATACCATCCATACTCAGTAAGCTTTTTCCAATATATTATTTAAGAGATGGAGAACGGAGAACATGCATGCGCTGATGTCTCAGATTTCTGGGGCCTTATTAATATTGCGTAGAAACTATTCTTAAATACTACTTACGAATGGAATTTAGAATGTTCGTACACATAGAAAAATAGTGATTTATCAAACAATCCTACGCGCGTGATACGCACACCGGGAAGAAATAACCATTGATAAATACCAATCGTTTTTAGCCTCAGTGCTTGTGCACAACCTTGGCTATTTGGATTGCGAAACGCTCCTAATTAACTATATATGGTCAAAATCATCCCTTTAAACCTGTGGGGAATATATAACGCCGTACAATTAAAAACAACAGCGCAACCAAAAAAAGCTACGAAAAAAATACCTTTCAGAGACTTAATAGAGGTGTCTAAATATTTTACTTGGCTCACTCAGTTGTGGCTTGACCAGTAAAAATAAAAACATAGCTACAAAGAGAAGACCATTAGGAAAATTCAAGTTGCTTTAGCGATGGCAAATATACTTTAAATGAGTAGGCAACTCACTAATAAGCAATCCATCCTCAACAGCTCCCTCCTGTAGCTATGTAGGCCAACATTGCTGTTCTACAGAATGAACGAGTCGTGCGTTCCGCCTGGCCACTACATTCAGCAGTATTTTTTTGCACATTACATAACCTATCACCTGCACATTAATAGTGGAAACCTTTTCTGTTCACATAGATTAACTCGTTTTGGGATGGTGTTTTTATGGCGTTGTGGGTGCCGTCTATTGCTCCGTTCGTATTTGTGAACCCATTGATGGCAAAGAAACCCCTCTTGAAATGGTGTATGGAAATTGTATGTTACAGTTTGTTTTGCTAATGATTGCATTCAAAACATTGGCTCATCGAGGGATGTGAGATGCCGATCGGCGAACTCCCGCTGAAAAGTGCCCATTGCTAAACACCCGAGGGTTGATAGCACTTTGATGTGCAACGAAATGGCAAGCGTTTGCCTTTCTAAAGTTGGCCTTAAATCCTTGCAAAGATCCTATACGATTGGTTTTGGGAAACGATATCTATACTTTCAGCAAAAACAGTCCTACCTGTCTCTAAAAATATGCTCAAAATGAAGCGTGTGCCAAATCTTCCAACAGAGCAAGATCAGCCATCTCTAATTTGATTTCCCATTATCTGAGTCTTTAATAGTATTTCAACAATGGTTTCACTTTCACACGTGCCTCTAATTTAACAAATTACTGTAATTTATATGGCTTATTATGTAAAACATGGACTGATGGGGTCAAATGATATATGGCCTGTCAAGATACAGTTGAAGTCAGAAGTTTACATACACTTAGGTTGGAGTCATTAAAACTCGTTTTTCAACCACTCCACAAATTTCTTGTTAACAAACTATAGTTTTGGCAAGTCGGTTAGGACATCTTTGCGCATAACACAAGTCATTTTTCCAATATTTGTTTACAGACAGATTATTTCACTTATAATTCACAGTATCACAATTCCAGTGGGTCAGAAGTTTACATAAACTAAGTTGACTGTGCCTTTAAACAGCTTGGGAAATTCCAGAAAATGATGTCATGGCTTTAGAAGCTTCTGATAGGCTAACTGACATCATTTGAGTCAATTGGAGGTGTACATGTGGATGTATTTCAAGGCCTTCCTTCAAACTCAGTGCCTCTTTGCTTGACATCATGGGAAAATCAAAAGAAATCAGCCAAGACCTCAAAAAAGAAAATGTAGACCTCCACAAGTCTGATTCATCATTGGGAGCAATTTCCAAATCCCTGAAGGTACCACGTTCATCTGTACAAAAAACAGTACGCAAGTATAAACACCATGGGACCACACAGCCGTCATACCGCTCAGGAAGGAGGCGCGTTCTGTCTCCTAGAGACGAATGTACTTTGGTGCGAAAAGTGCAAATCATTCCCAGAACAACAGCAAAGGACCCTGTGAAGATGCTGGAGAAAACAGGTACAAAAGTATCTATTTCCACAGTAAAACGAGTCCTGTATCAACATAACCCAAAAGGCCGCTCAGCAAGGAAGAAGCCACTGCTCCAAAACCGCCATAAAAAAAGCCAGACTACGGTTTGCAACTGCACATAGGGACAAAGATCGTAATATTTGGAGAAATGTCCTCTAGTCTGATGAAACAAAAATAGAACTGTTTGGTCGTAATGACCATCGTTATGTTTGGAGGAAAAAGGGGGAGGCTTGCAAGCCGAAGAACACCATCCCAACCGTGAAGCACGGGGGTGGCAGCATCATGTTGTGGGGGTGCTTTGCTGCAGGAGGGACTGGTGCACTTCACAAAATAGATGGCTTCATGAAAAAGGAAAATTATGTGGATATATTGAAGCAACATCTCAAGACATCTGTCAGGAAGTTAAAGCTTGGTCATAAATGGGTCTTCCAAATGGACAATGACCCCAAGCATAAGGACATCAAAGTCAAGGTATTGGAGTGGCCATCACAAAGCCCTGACCTCAATCCCAAAGAAAATTTGTGGGCAGAACTGAAAAAGTGTGTGCGAGCAAGGAGGCCTACAAACCTGACTCCGTTACACCATCTCTGTCAGGAGGAATGGGCCAAAATTCACCCAATTTATTGTGGGAAGCTTGTGGAAGGCTACCCGAAACGTTTGACCCAAGTTAAACAATTTCAAGGCAATGCTACCAAATACTAATTGAGTGTATGTAAACTTCTGACCCACTGGGAATGTGATGAAAGAAATAAAATCTTAAGTAAATCACTCTCTACTATTATTCTGACATTTCACATTCTTATAATAAAGTGGTGATCTAACTGACATAAGACAGGGAATTTTTACTAGGATTAAAAGTCAGGAATTGTGAAAAGCTGAGTTTAAATGTATTTGGCTAAGGTGTATGTAAACTTCCGACTTCAACTGTATGTTGCATGAATTCACAATGGAAATACAATTAAATCAAAAAAATATTTAATTATTACTCTCACAATGTAAAAAAAATTCAACATATATTTCTCCCATTCTACGCTTGGTAAGCAGTTCCCTTATTCCACCACTATGCACCTTGTGTACGCATGGTCATGGCAGTTTTCTAAATTTACATACACTCTCAATCAAAAGTTCCTATTGATAAATCCCACACTTTGCGTGGAAATTATCCTATGCATGGTTTACGCACAGATTTGTGCCTATGCATGATTGAGGCCACAGGACTTTATTTTGCATTTAAGTAATTCTTCAGTGACACAGTGACACATGGAGGGGCAAGCTGTTTAATATAGACTGACACTCCACACAGTCTTCCCCATCAAGCTGCTGTGTGGTGAAGTCAAAGCTCGGGTGTTGCCTTGTAAATCAAGGTGCCAAATCATATCTGATCAATTAGTGACCTCGTGTCATTACTCTGCACAGTAAACTTTGTGATCTATCATTTGGTGACAGTTTTGCAATGTATAAAGATGTGGATGGCAGTGGAGAGCCTTAAAAACAAATAGAGCCCCAGTATTGTACAGCATCAGTGGTGCTGAGCGTCATGTCTCAACTAAACTGCTCCCAGCATGCTTTACACCGGAGCAGAGAGCAGGGAGCAGCGCAGCACAGACACAATCGTGGAGCATATTTTACATCTCATATCTGATGGAACTGGCAGATATCAGGCTAACTGTCAGCCTTCAGGAACTGGCTAATGTCTAACCTGCGAAAACAGAAAAGCACCGTGCTAACCACAGCTTCATTGTGGAATACACACAGGCAGATGCAAGAGGACACTAAATCATAAATTATCTTTTGGAACCAAAGAGGCAGAATTTTCAAAGATGAAATACGACATGTGTGGTTCTCCATAAAGCATGGTTACCTTACTGTATATGCTCTAATGTTAAAGGGATACTTTGGGATTTAGGCAATGAGGCCCTTTATCTACTTCCCCAGAGTGAGATGAACTTGTGGACACCATTTTAATGTCTCTTTCCAGTATGAAGGAAGTTAGAGGTAGTTTGCTGAGCCAATGCTAACTAGTGTTGACTAGAAGTCTATGGATGTCAGCTAGTATGCTATCTCTAACTTCCTTCATACTGGACACAGAGAGATAAAAATGCCAAAATCCTGAAGAATCCCTTTAAGTAGTACAGGACGCTCCAATTTCAGCTCATTACAAACCTATGCATAACATGTACATATATATTTTTTACCTTTATTTAACTAGGCAAGTCAGTTAAGAACAAATTCTTATTTTCAATGATGGCCTAGGAACAGTGGGTTAACTGCCTTGTTCGGGGGCAGAACAACAGATTTTTACCTTGTCAACTCAGGGATTCAATGTTGTAACCTTTCGGTTACAAGTCCAATGCTCTAACCACTAGGCTACCTGCATGCAGGAGTTGACCTTTCAAGAGGAAAGGGAATTTCCTATTTTACATTTCCAAGTAAGACTTTTCATGGAGCTTACATCATGCCCAGGAAGTTTATCCAGTCGGGTTTTCCAAATTACTAGTGTCACCAATCCTCCTTGTAAATGCTAATATCAATGGACAAAATGCATCCTGAATGTAATACATTGTAATTAGAACAGGGTGACGGGCATACAAAGTGTTCATCCTGGTACCTCGCTCTCACCCAGAGAGCTGCCCATGTTGGTTTCCAGTTTGATATTTCCATAGTGTCCTTTTGTACTAAGTCCTTGGCAGCGGCCGGCCCAAGGGAAGGCCTGATCCAAACACAATGGGGGATCACAAGGGAAGGCCTGATCCAAACACAATGGGGGATCACAAGGGAAGGCCTGATCCAAACACAATGGGGGATCACAAGGGAAGGCCTGATCCAAACACAATGGGGGATCACAAGGGAATGCCTGATCCAAACACAATGGGGGATCACATGGGAAGGCCTGATCCAAACACAATGGGGGATCACAAGGGAAGGCCTGATCCAAACACAATGGGGGATCACAAGGGAAGGCCTGATCCAAACACAATGGGGGATCACAAGGAAAGGGTTGTTCTGAGGCCTTTGTATTCGAGCAGCATAGAGGCCCACATCGCAGTAATCTCTCTTCCCTCGTTCTCTCACAAGACCCAACCTCAGATCTTCTCCAATTCAGGAAGGACAGAGACCACAATGCACTGTCGAACAAACCAACAAGGAACTGTTGATCCAGGCCCCGTTTGGAGAAATATGCAACAAGGTCACTAACTAATAACAAGTAATGTAAATCATGGAACGCAAGAGTGGGATTTCATGGCCTTTCCACAATAAAGGTTATGAATAAATACTGCCAATGAATACAGTGCATATAGAATATGAAATATCACTCTCAATGTCAACAGTTGACATGACAATAACGTACACTAAATCATGTCTATTCTGAGGGCTAAAATAAAACAGGCAGCCACAACGAGAGGCTAGATAAAGAAAACTAAACTCTCCACAAAAGGAGCGTGGACTGGCATTCACATTTGTACAAAATTATAGGTGTATTGAGAGAAGCATGCAGGAGTCGACCGCTTGCACACTCCTAGGGAAAGATGACAACACTCGGCTGCTTCAGTGTACTGTGCTAACTGTGTGCCGAGCAAGGGCTCCCAAAACCACTGCATTTTAATTACAGGCAGCACTGTGGGCCTCTTTGATATGGAAATAGAGCCAGTCATCTTCACACATGGACTGTGCAAATCTTCATGTGACTCGTAGAAACAATGAGCTGTACTAATTCCTCCAACTGACAGTGCTACTGATTACCGTCCCCTACAGAAACAGCCCTGTGTCAAAAACACACGGCCACCAAGGCCCCTCCAATTAATTCTACATATTAATGTGTGATATTTAGAAAGAGAGTATTCAACAGAGACTATTTACCATAGCCGGCACTGTTGCATTTTGAAGTCTAACTTAATTATGCACAACTATGCTTTGGATTAAAAGAAATTGTCCAATTATTTTGCAGTCCAAACGTGAAATATATTCAATGGGTGAGTGAATGAAACAGTTCAAATTGTACCCCTTTGGTGAGTTATGAAATGATATTGTTCATGTGAAGCGATACAATTACTCAAAATGTACATTGGTTTAGCTTTATTTACACCCGTGTAAAATACTAATGCTAATTTTTAAATCAGAATGTTCAAACCCAGTTCCCTACCAAACACTTAACAGCTAATGTGACACTAGAGGTCTGGTTGATTCTATAGGGAAATCTCTCTCTATCTCTCTCTGGTACTGTAGCTTGGTCTTCAACATGTAATGTGATACTAGAGGTCTGGTTGATTCTATAGGGAAATCTCTCTCTATCTCTCTCTGGTACTGTACCTTGGTCTTCAACATGTAATGGGATACAGGTGCTGATGGTTTTCAATTTAAAGAAAAGGATGCACTCAACCTATTTAATTGAATGTAATTGTATGTAGTTCATGTAATCTCACAGCAGAAGTCATCTGGACCAAGGTTACTAAGAAGAAAACAATGAAAGCCTTTATAAAGAAACAACACATTTAGCTTGGACTGCAGCTAAAATACAAACAACTTCACTGACATGTCCCGATGTGCAGTAGATTCAGAATCCGTATTCTAATCTAAAGCAAGATTGCAATTTGGGAGTGTAGTTAAACCCCAGATAAGTATAGCCTAGCTAATTTTTACTTAAAATTCTGAAAAAAATTCTTAAGTCTGATAATAACTAAGTATGAGGACTTACGCATCTCACCAAGACCATGTGTCTAATCATTAATCTACAGTATCCATCTTCAAGACTTGAAAATCATCTGTGTCTGTACAGTTAGATAGCTAGCCTCTGGATGCCCCCATTGTCTGATACTGATGTCTCACTAGAAAAATTTATTTCATCAATATTTCAAGACTCACCCATCACCCATGAGTGGTGAGAATGGTTTGTACTGAGAGGCGTACATTTTCTCTAGGAACAAAACCATTACATTCAGAGATGGAGCCTGGACCCTCTCTAGACTGTCAACGTTGGAAATGAAAAGATCCTTGAGATGTGTTCACCTCAAGCCAGAAAGGGCATAAAAAGATGTGAGGATTCTTTGAAAGTCATTTTAGGCATGTTTCATTTACATTGGAAGTCTTCACTTAATTTATTAAAACTGCATTCACAGTTTGCATAATGAAAATTAAAATCATTGTGCATTAATGTGCTGTAAAGAGCATCTTTTTTTAATTGTGTCATACAAGAAGATCATAATGGTGCCAGATCTGAAGGTGCCAAAGCCCTTCAATAACACACGTTGAGAACTTGAAGCAGAAAAATCAGAGGACTACAAAAGAAAGACTCCTGTAATGAACATGTTGCCATCGGTTTTGATCATTGTTGAAATATTCTGCTGCAAATTAGCTAACACTTATAAAGACAGATGTCACAACATGCACTGCCACATTTATTATCCCCAGAAATCCTCTCCCTTCTGCTGCCACACGCCCTACCTTTACCAGGCCTGCTGTTGTTTACCTGTTTCTCTCATCTTGTTTATCATTAGGCCTCGGCTGCCACTCCACTCCCCCTCAGACATGGAGAGAAGAGGAGAGGAGAGGGGGACTAGTACCTGAGCCAGCCTCAACTCAACTGCCTCCTGTGCTCTTTCCCTGCCAGCCTGCATCCAAGGAGCAACATCTCTCTCATTATTCATACTGTAACTGCGGCAACTATTACTATCGCACTGACTGATTCAAAATCTCAATTGGAAAAACAAGAAGTTAAAAAAGGAGAGACTTAAAAAAGTGAAGATTGCATCTGTCATGTAAGACCTGATCCAGTACCCCCCTGACAGACAGACTATCACAAGCCAAGCACAGTAAAGTGTCTGGGGTACAACAAGAAGAAACAGACGTGCCCCGTACACACACACACACACACACACACACACACACACACACACAGACAGACACACAGACACACACACACACAGAAACACACACACACAGACACACACACACACAGACACACACAGACACACACACACACACACACAGACACACACACACACACACAGACACACACACACACACACACACACACACACACACGCGCGCAAACGCACTCGTATCATTCGTATAATTTTACCTCATTAACCCAGAATCATTTGGCCCAACTTATATATCCAATATAGCTCAACGTATCAAATTCATAAAGTTGCTGTAAAGTACTCTACATAATGTAGGCTATTTATAAAGGCAAGTTGTAACATCAAATGTTATTGATCTTGGAAAGTTGTTATTTCTCATGCTATTAGAGCAATAGCATTTTGAGGACAAGGAGTTCCGTTTGGCAAGGGAATTAGCTACGGATAAACCAAGGCCATACAATTAAACCAACAATTCAACTTACTTTACCTCATGGTTCTAGGATGCAGAACTCTGTCTTAAGCATAATCACTAATGAAACCAGCTGAATGAAGCCTGTACTGCAAGGGCTAAAATAATCCACAGACAGAACAACAGTACACTTTCAATACACTTTTCTTATTCTTATTTTCTTATTTCAGTCGTCATTGTCAATTCATATTTCTAACTACTGAAGCACAGAAACATCCCATACATATCCATTGTGTCCTATAATAGTTGTCTCTGAGGCTATTATGGAGTGGCACTGATGTAGCAGTTAACAGATCAGACTCAGTAAAAGCAACCATTGATGCAAAATGCACACACCAAAAACATACAAGAAACCCATGTGTAAATGTTTTCAAATCATTATAAAATATTTTCAAATCACCAAACCCATTAGTCATCAATGTCAAATACTGTGTACATAGGCCTACATACATTCAATATTCTGTACATACGGTGCATGCATACATGTGTGTGTGTGTGCGCACACACACACACGCGTGCACGCACGCACACACACACACACATTCTCACAGACACACACACATACATAGACTACACACATAAATACACACACACACATAGTAAATAGAGTGATGAACTAACACTATGTGATAAGAGTAGTAATGTATTCCACAGTTGGTAAGATACCCCTTTTGAGACAACCAGCTCACATCATGTAATTGAAAGGGAACCATTCAAAGTTAATGTAATGCCCCAGTTTTAAATTGACACAGCACTGTAATGCCTGGTCTTCAGCCTGCCTCCGTAGAGAGCACATCAACATTCAAATAAACACACATGGTAGGCTACTGACCCTACACCGGCCTTCCCAGCTTCATGAAGCTAATTGCTGTGCATGATATACAAAGCACAAAATAATTGACAAAATATATATTACAACATACTCCTTAAACTAACAATAGCCTGGTATGGAATAAAACAGATCCCTTTCTGCATGTTGTCTTGCTGAGATCTAAAACCACAATATTTCCATAGACTCAATAACTAAAATCAAGCATTGCATTTGCATTGTGCTCACACACATTTTTCAAAATATGATAACTATTGTGGTCAAGTGTGTTTTAAACTCACATTGCAGGTCTAGATTGCGCTGTCAATAATTACAATATTTATGTACTGTCTGATCAAAAGCAATACGTTTAACCCTCAGGAAAACAATACATTCATAAAACGTAAACGTATGTAACATTATTAGGCTACTAAATAGGACAACACTTGTTCTAATAATACCATGTTTTGTTATTGTTTTGCTCATCATCAGCGGTCGTTAAATGACAGAAAATGAGTTTCCAATTGCAAAGTTCGTCTCGCAATATGCAACTCTATTGATCTGGGATTGAATGGGGGATCTATTAAACAAGAGAGCCACCGTGAAAGAGCGCCAAGCACAGGCTGTGAAGCATGCGGTTTCGGTATGTCAAAATGCACTTCTAAATCTCTGAACTTACTGGCACCATATGCGTCAGGGAGTCGATATCTTTATGTCCGGATCCAGTTCGGAAATGTTTTTCTCTCTCGCAAAACCACAAGTCCACGTGCAGATAGTCCTGAAAAGCAAACAGTAGGAAATATATGAAATGTTACAATCGGTGAGATTTTAAATCATAAATCTGAATCAAAATGCCAAATACGCACCAAAAAGGTTAATAAAGCATTTAAATCAACTTTCATCATCGTATTAAAAGTGAAACAAATAATGCAACATCCTGGATAATATAAGCCTAATCAATATAACCTTTGATTTCAATAACAGCTTTGTGTACAAGACAATCAATGCGCAACACACAGAGCAAGAGGTCAAATTAAAATATTATCTGTAGTCTATGCCTATGTGTAAAAACGTAGGTAGGTTTAAATTATAAAAATCGATTACATCTACCATGTTATTCATATTATATTGTAATGTTCCTTTCATCCGTTTTATTGCCGTGTGAAGCGACTGTGGCCTACGTTAATTTTAGAGTATTTAGAGTGCGTAAAAAATAAACAAAGATGGGCAGAAACGGAGAGAAAAGGGACCTGGAAATCGCGGAGTCATTTTTTATTTCCCTGATAAAATACGAGTTGAAACAGCCGTGCAGTGAACCATCAACAGAACTCCTTTGCTCCTCACTAATTTGTTACCGGCAGTGTTAAACTGTCCGTCAGAGGAAAAACTATCTCATATTGAGCAGCCAGACAGTGCCGAATGTCCCTGTATAGCAATCAGGACAATGTGCTGAATTGGCAGTCTAATTATAAATGTGACTTCCATCGGGCTCCGGTGCCACCTTACCTTATGAGGGAACTTGCACTCTCAACTAACAGCAACTGTTCAAAACAAAATACCATTGCGAGACCAACTTCACCCGAACAGAGGAACAAGCCGGACGATTGTTCTTCACCCATGCACCCTCTCACTTAAGACATGATTGTATTATTAGACATCGGGTTATTCTGACGGACTGGACATTATTTGGAAGGCAAATAGGAGAAAAATTAAGCTGTCTTCAATGAAGGTTTCAGATTCCGCATCTGGGTGGGCACAGGTTAAGAAAAAAGGAACATGGGAATATTCCCCGGTAGCAATAGCTGTAGGCTACAGAGTCCATATTTGCAGTGACAGAGAAAACCTCTGTATTCCTCCTCTCATACTTTAAAAACTAGGCTATCCATTGTCAGCTCCCTCTGTTTTATATTAAATTGTTATCACTGCTTGTGCATAAGTTAGAGCTTTAGTTAGAGCTTTTATCTGAGACTGCGAGTGTTTCATTTTGGGAAACACCTTGTAAATGATGGGCTATCTTCACACAACAGACAAGTTCACACGAACTGCGTGGCATTTGTCCTCCCACTACCTTCGTATATAATCGTGTTTTTGGGAAAATATCAAGCACCTTCAAAAGCCATGTGTGATATTAAAATAGCTAAATATCTGATTATAGTCTACTATGCGGTAAAAGTTATATAAAAATAAAAAATCTACATTAAAAATGAGGGAAACAATTTCCAATCTATAACACTTGGAAACAAATCAAATGTAAATATTTAGAATATTTAGCATACAATTAAATCTGTGCTTCCAATTATCTGCACTGTATATATAGCCAGATTCACACCTGTCCATGATAGGTAAAGACAATAGTGCAAAAGAAACAAAATAATTACACCAGATGACTTACGTTAGTCCCTAAAACAGTCCGAGAGCAGCGCTTTGTATGCTTGTAAGGGAAGCCTTGTCCAGGTATATCGTCTCTAAATGGGATAGCCTTTCGAGGAGTAGTTGGTTTTAATTTATGGCTTATGCATTCTTTTAAGGTCAATTTGCCTGACCTCCAGCTAAAGTTAAGGCAGAGTGAATTCCCAACCTCGTACAACATAGGAAACAATTACGAATATACATGTTTTACACTGACTTATAATTCCGGTCAAACGATGAATGTAGATTACTTAGAGTTTGGAAGAAATACAACTAAATAAACCATATGCTCAAGTTCGAAGAAACTTGTAAATCTCGCATCCAGAAATATCAGGGCGAAAGGAAGGGTATGGAAGGGGACCTAGAGCAATGCGCACGTCATTGTCAATGAATAGTACCGCTCTGTGGACAAAAGTGAAATTGCCTTCGAGTCCCATAGGATAAAGTTATTGAGCATCCGGATACCAACACCATAGCAAAACACATATAAACTGATGATCATTTTTAAGAGTTGAATTTCGCGAAAAGACTTTGCGGATGCGTAACCAACAATTAAATAAAAAGGGTTGCGCGTAATTCATACAGCCTACTCCTAGCCTACCTAGCTGTATGTTGCTTAAATCAGTAACCTAACTGCTAATCCAAGTGAAATATAGAGCTGTTGATATCAATATCTCGAGACGCACGATGGAATGTAACTTAGAAGTTACACAAGTCTCCTGTGTCGGTAAATAAAACAGGGCATCATTATTACAGTAGCTATCCAAACCTTTCCAGAGAACGCTTGCGCTTGTCTTTTTCACGCACTCTGCTTTCGTATTGCGTTTACCACGGCTCTCGCGATTGAGAAACAATAAATAAGAATGTTATCATATTCCCCTTACAAAAAACGCCCTACAAACAAATAATTTCACCCCATGAAACCTGAACAAAGAAGCGTGAGAGAGAGAAAACAGTTTTAACACCCCTATTGACATCGAAAGAGGCGAACTGTTACGTACCAACAAAAACAGGCTAAATAACGCAGTTTAAATGAAAACACGATACAACATGTTAAAACTAAGCACGTTTTACCTTGAGATCAGCCGAGAAAAGAGAGATGCAGGTCCTGACGGTATCGTATCCCGAGTCGTGTGTTTCGCGCTATATTATGTTAAAACATTACGATTACTATCTGTAGAGAAAAGGAAAGAGAACTAAAGTCTGCTGTGGTTCCCACTGGCTATATGAGGGGATCCCGTTCTTTCTATGAAGTTTAATTGTCAAAACTGCAAGGAGCTTTTGTTGTTATCTATCCTCTTTATCTCCCTCTCTCTCAGAGACAAGAGAAGACGACGCAGAGCTGTCAATCTTGGCAATCAATGTGAGCGGCCATGTCGCAAGTATTCAAAGCATTTCCCGTCGTGCAACATCAGAAAGTGAGTGGCCAGGGCATTGATCTGAGGAAGGCAAAGAGGCAGGACTCCCCCTCCCAGCCCAGACAAGACAAGAGATGCGAAAGAGAGAGAGAGCGAGAGAGAGTTTAGTGAGTGATTAGACAGAGGGAGATTTTTCTCTTGATTTCATTAAATACAACAATTATCCGATTATTATACAGCAGCACAATTGAAAGTTGTGACAACATAATTTGCACTTCAACAAACTCCAATAAGAGTTATTGTCCTAATTACCTGTAAAGTGGACTGTGTAAGGCATTCTTTTTTGTCTTTTGCCTTACTCTAAATTAATGGAACAATTTTATCAACAGCACATGCCAGAAACGCTCTTCAGAGTTGAAGACAGAAAACTACTCGGTTAGGGGTTAGTTATACTGTACCTATAATATTACACTGCTGGCCTTTATAACAGATCAAAACTACTCGGTTAGGGGTTAGTTAAACTGTACCTATAATATAACACTGCTGACCTTTATAACAGATCAAAACTACTCGGTTAGGGGTTAGTTATACTCTACCTATAATATAACACTGCTGGCCTTTATAACAGATCAAAACTACTCGATTAGGGGTTAGTTATACTGTACCTATAATATAACACTGCTGGCCTTTATAACAGATCAAAACTACTCGATTAGGGGTTAGTTATACTGTACCTATAATATAACACTGCTGGCCTTTATAACAGATCAACTGAAGCTTTGATATGAAGTGACGTGTAAAGAACTCGAGTGTCAACCATACCATTTTATGACAAACGATATTTGGTATAGGCTATAACAGTCATAGATCGATTGTCTATGTTGGGTAGGAATTGAATGTAGTGGGAATACGTTGTTACACGGTAGCCTATAGCCTACATTGATCATTTCAGCATTATACAGACGAAATATAAGTTAATACAGGAAAGCTAAAGGCAATTAATAAAGTATTTCATAAAAAATGTGTCATCGTTTCAAATATAAGAAGATTATCTATCTCAAATAGGGAGCCCGCCTGTTCCTATTCGTCTGATCTGTATAAAATAATATCAATATCAGCTAGGTTTATGGTGTTAGTTATAACTCAGTTATTGAGAACTCAATATATCACTTTTATAAAAGAAGCAAATCATTTTACTGCAAGTCATTGATTAACTCATGGTTAATCATCCTATGATAACATTGGAGATCGATGTGCTATTGTCTTTTCAATACACACAATAGTGTATAGACTTTGACGTTTTGTTTTGGTTGACATAGCCTACAATGTTTATGCAAACAAACAAAAAACGTGTTATTGATGATTGAAACAACCAGTGGTAGGTCAACCTGTCTCAAAAAAGTATTTCAAAAAATATATTGGTAGCCAACCAAAACACGTACTTATTACTTTACATATAATAGGCTACATTGTAAAATGTAAATGAAGTGACATGTTTTATATCAAAATAATATTTGGGTCACTAGGCCTACCAAGCAAATGTTTTCCACCCCCTTGAACATTCAATATAAAATATTTCAAAGGCGTAAATAGAATTACTGTTTTTTATTATAGGCTACAATTCCATTGACATTAGAGGAATACAATCACTTCTCAAGATTTCTATAGTAGCCTGCTATGTATCCTCAAAATCGTAAAAGACAATAAAAAATCTATCGCATCAAAGGTCTGTATAGACCAAACTCTAGCGGACATAATTAACGACAAATAGAACAAAAACATTTCAACAGTAGGCTATACATCTTGATATTAGATGGACAACTCTTCTGAGGAATAATAGTTCAACACCCTTTGTCAGCTGTAAAGGTAGGTAGGCTACAGTGAAGAAAAGTAACGGTCCACCGCGGGGCGATATGCAGGCTACAGGTAAGAGGTAAGTAAGCACAGGTTGGAGCACACTGAGAGCCACTTGAGTTACGCGCTGCCTTCATCTACACTCAACAGAATCGACAATCACTATCCTGCGCCATCATCAATTAAAATGAATCCCAACAACAATATGACATAAGGAACAATGCGATAGCTAATTGAAAATGCAAAGGAAAAAGTTTGAAATATACAGCATAGACGGACAAAACAAAGTACGACCAAACCTTTAACACTCGCTTTCAAGAAGAGCAAGACAATGGTTTCATTCATTCAATAGGTAAATAAGACAATGTTGTACTTACAATGACAGGGACAGAAGCAGTAGGAAATACTGTTTGTTAACTGAAGAGTCACAGAGGGCTAAAAAGAGGAGGGGAGGAGAAGAAGTGGGAGAGAGAGAGAGAGCGAGAGAGAGAATATAGCCCCTTCACAAATCTTATCGCATCTGCTCTGGCTCTTCTCTGTCTTTAATTTTCACATTTTCACATTCCTTTTGTTCAAGAGAAAATTATACCCACACGTCACATATTTTTATTATTCATTTTGAGCATTACGTTCAAGACAGCAAACCTAACGCACTGCAAACTTTTCCTCACAATAAGTGCGTTGTCTCCTTTTGTTCTGAAATATAAATGTATAATTCAAACAAGCTCATCTTCGCTAAGGGGCTAACTAATGCTCACCAAGCTCCCCAAAAAACCTGGAGCATAATACTCAGGTATTGTTTCTTTTTATATATTATTAAGATTGGTAAGTTCTACAGAAACAAAGGAGTGTAAGTCCTAGTAACGATGGAGAACACTTGTTTCATTATTAAGTGGTCCAAGGAGACTTTGTGTGGATCTTCTATTGGATCTTAAATGAGAACGAAGAAACGCATTGCTCTTCAATGACGATGCAGTCAAGCGATTCCTCAAATTTGAAAAACAAGGATGTTGGCACATTTTGGATTTTCCTCTGAGGTACAAGATTCAAATGTGTTCTTTCAATTAGCTAGAATTTCAGTGTGGTTAATGTTAAAGACAATTAAAACATCTTATCTTATCTGTGTAATTATTCGCAAAGTCATATTGTACATAGGCCTACACTAGGGAAATGGCATGTTTTGTTGAAATCAAGAGGCCTATTGTAAAATTGATGTGTGCGATGCATATTGTTGAGAGCAATGTGTTTTAATAATTCATTCATTAACTTACTGACATATATTTAATGTAACATTTTATATTTTCGTGTTTCATTTATTTAACATTAAAAAGGTAAGCTAGAACCATTAAAATGGCAGTTAAGTGTACTTGTTAGACGTGACTCATGCGCCACCTTTCGGTGACTTTGAGAATGTCCTCTTGCACCTCCCGCTCATGAAACACACTGTAAATAGGATTAATTTGTAACACAGAGGCAAGACATGGTTTGAGGTAGACAAATGAGTTGAAAGCGTTTTGAATTAAACTCTAAGCTACTAAAACAACGCAATTCAATAGACTAAATAAATAATAGTTGCAATTTGTCAGCCTAAAAAGCTTCAAGATATCTTACTGTAATATGGTGAAAACTTACACCATGTTCTCATCTGGTCTCATTGAATGTGACTTAACATGTTTTTTGGTTCACTGTGCTAATTCGTGTTCTAAATGTCGCCAGATATGGCTATGCAGATAACTATAATAATAAGATGCAACTAATTTGACAATTTACAACTCTTGAATATGTCAATTAATTTATAATTGATTAACTGTTGATTACATGGATGCATCATTTTTTCTGTGTGTGGTCAACTGAAGGAAGTGCAGATTATTGGCTCTTGGTCCTTCGGTGCTCATAGCCAGGCAACTGCCTGCATAAAGGGAGAGATTGTGTCAGTCCAACTGGTTGGGGTAAGGCAGCAGCAAACATCACATTTGCATATCCTGAGCTACTTTGATGCATCTTGAAATGCAAGTCTAGCCTATTAATATTTGAAAAGGAGAGTGCATGAAAATCAACATTTTTGTTACATTAAATTAACACGTGTTCTTCTCCTGTTCTGCATGGTTAATTAGAGAACACTATTCTGTCAGAGGATATGGGGGGGGGGGGGGGGGGGGGGGGCGTGTGATTTGTTGGGTTAGCACCAGAGCCATTCAACAACACATTACATACACGTCAGCTTCATGTCGGAGTTTAGCTTCATGGCAGAGTTTAGCTTCATGGCAGTATCTTTTTAAATCATACATGATTACAGAGGCTCCTGAAAAGGCGTGGAAGCCTCCTCCACTTGACATCATCCAGGAAACAAATGACACTGCAACAGAAGTTGAGAAAAAATTTGTTTAAATTCAGATCAGTGATAGAATAATTTATTCTTAGACATACTGTCAGAGTCAAAATGGCATGTCCCTTTGTAGTAAAGCAATATACGAAAAGGAAAACCAGACCATAAGGTCTAAACTGTAACCTTTTGAACAATAAACACCGCCTCACTACATTCAAAAATATGTGAGCTCAATAAAATGACAAAGAAAATGATGGTGTGCGTTGCAGAGGAGCCATAAAGAACAGAAAATAACAAACTGCAACATATTATGTGGCAGGAAACAAGAAGGGATCAATTAACTGTTGGTGGTCGGAAAACCAATTCATTATGACGTTTTGTGTTGGTGGCAAGACTTTAGAAACATTTTAATTATAGATATTAGCTTCATGGGAGGGACATGTGTGCAACATATTTTATCATAATGCTGAACATAGGCCCTTTTCAAGTTGAGGTCTTGATCCTTTGGGAGCTGTCATAAAGTTAGCCATTCCTTTATTGAGATAAAACCCTAACAGGTTGAAGTTGACAATGGTAAACATGACTGAGGACATTCATTTTAACGCGTGCCAAAGTATTCCTTGTAATTCTTGGTCAAAGTTAATTGCAAGTTTAAGGCATTTAAGTATTTGACATCCTGGTTACTGACTGCACTCAACTGTGTTAATCTTCAGATAATTGTCAAATGATTGTCAAATAAATTATTCTACACAATACACAATAATAAAAAAAAACATTGTTACAAATTGCCAGAATATATATTTTTTAAATGTACTCACCTGGAATGTGTAAATAGGGGTTATTTTCTCATAATGATTTATTTAGGTAAACACTTTTCTGCATAAATTGAGTGTTCACAAGCCTTCCTTTATATACAGTGCTAACAGGCCTACTTTCCATGGTTCAAATGTCTCAAGGTTGAAAAGTAAGCAATAAGGCCCGAGGAGGTGTGGTATATTGACCATATACCACAAACCCCAGAGGTGCCTTATTGCTATTATAAACTGGTTTCCAACACAAATAGAACAGTAAACAAGTATTTTTGCATCAAATCCATGGTATATTGTCTGACACTGTATACACACGGCTGAAGTGCGGTTTCAGCCAATCAGAATCCAGGACCGAAACTACCCGGGTTTATAATGTTCGGTAAGGTTTCATAATCATGTTGTAGGCCTACATGTTGTAGGCCTAGCTCTTAAGGTAATATCATACCATAGCTATATAGCAAAAATAAGACAAATTGATACAACATTATTTGACTTGGCACATACTAAATAGGGTACTGCTAATTTATTTGACTCCATATGCCAAAAGAGAAAGGTCAAATCAATTCCCATATTTCCAGAGCAGTATGATGACCAGTCTGTAAACTGGCATTATTGATGGAGGTTGGGTGGGTGCTGTATTGCTTTCACAAACAGACACACTCAATGAACGCTCCACAATCTGGACATGAGCCAGGCATAAAGGCCCAAAATCCACCACACTTCATTATTAATGAATGTCAAGTTATGTAATTAACTCAAACCAAATTTGCATACATGCAAATCCTCCTCCCAATTGGACCTGTAAAGTGGGACTCTGTTCTCATTAGCTGACCCAAATCTCTTGTAACTCCAAATTTCCTCAAAGTTTAGTCAGGATCTAATATTTCCTTTTAGGTTGACAGGGAACGACTAATGAATCATTTTTAAATAAGGGAATCTACATGCTTTGTCTAATTACATAATGATAAGGACGTCATATTTCTGTATTGAACTACTTAATTACCAATTCATTACTATCTGCACAAACTCCACTAATGCATATTGCTAGCTCAGGGGTGGGGCTTGAAAAATGTGTGAGATTCTTACCATGTCAGCAGTGTGTCTTGATCAACCTACATGATCAGCAGAGTGAAAATGTAGGTTGTTGCCCCTCACATAAAAAGGTTCACTAAAAGTCAAAGGCTTACAACACCTGAACAAACACACACACACTCGATGACTGAACAATTAACTGCTGCAGATGAAATGGTGGAATGAGATCTCAACTATGGCATGATATGAAAAGTTGGAAAACAGAGCCCTTTACACACAAGCAGTAACCAATACCCAGGTACTCAATTATTAAAACACTAGGAAATGTTCAGTCTTCATGGTGAGGGTGTGTTCTCGTCATCATCATCTTCATAATGCTTGCTTTGTAGAGGATGAAAGGGGCCTGAAGATGGCACACACATGGACAACACATACTCGATACAACCCAAAGTGAGAGAGTGAAGGTGAGCCTTATTAAAACGACTCATCCAATGTTCATTTGTACCAATAACCAACACTGCAAAACATTTCAGCACGGTGCAGGTTTTTTATTTTGTGCTTGCAGACAGAGTTGTGCCTTAATTTGAAGTGAAATGTGTTGCTAAGAGGCAGACAAAGTTTGAGCTGCTGCTGGATCAAAGAGGAAGCCCAAGGGCATCTGCTTCATTCATGTACACAAAAAGCCCAATTCATTGTAGGTATTGTAAATGCAAACCATTTAAGGAACATGAGAGCAA
The DNA here is from genome assembly GCF_045791955.1 of Oncorhynchus clarkii lewisi. Classification (NCBI taxonomy): domain Eukaryota; kingdom Metazoa; phylum Chordata; class Actinopteri; order Salmoniformes; family Salmonidae; genus Oncorhynchus; species Oncorhynchus clarkii. The sequence goes on along the minus strand of NC_092152.1, from coordinate 71,508,864 downwards.
TTCATTGTTTTCTCTAACACAGCATTTTTTGAACATTAATACTCAATCATTTATAGGGTAGAACAACTGTGTTCACATAAACCTGTTATCATATACACTATTTTACAGAGCCTTCAGAAGTATTCAGACCCCTTGACTTATTTCACATTTTGTTTTGTTACAGCATGAATTCAAAATGGATTAATATTAAAAAAATCTCGCCCATCTACACACAATAGCCCATAATGACAATGTGAAAACATATTTTTATAAACGTTTGAACATTTATTGAAAATGAAATACAGATATATCTCATTTACATAAGTATTCACACCCCTGAGTCAATACTTTGTAGAAGCACTCTTTCTGGGTAAGTCTCTAAGGTCTTTCCACACATAGATTGTGCAACATTTACCCATTATTCTTTTCAAATTCTTCAAGCTCTGTCAAATTGGTGATTGATTATTGCTAGAAAACATTTTCAGGTCTTGCCATAGATTTTCAAGTAGATTTCAGTCAAAGCTGTAACTCAGCCACTCAGGAACATTCACTGTCTTCTTGGTAAGAAACTCTAGTGTAGATTTGGCCTTGTGTTTTAGGTTATTGTCCTGCTGGAAAGTGAATCCATCTCCCAGTGTCTGGTGGAAAGCAGACTGAACCAGGTATTCCACTAGGATTTTGCCTCTGCTTAGCTCCATTCTATATCTTTGAAGTAACTGTGTGTATTGAAACACCATCCAAAATGTAATTCATGACTTCACCATCCTCAAAGGGGTGGCAGGGTAGCCTAGTGGTTAGAGTGTTGGACTAGTAACCAGGAGGTTGCAAGTTCAAATCCCCAAGCTGACAAGGTACAAATCTGTTGTTCTGCCCCTGAACAGCACTGTTCCTAGGCTGTCATTGAAAATAAGATCTTGTTCTTAAATGACTTGCCTAGTTAAATTAAAAGGGATAAATAATGTCATTTTTTTCTCTCCCGCATCTACAAATAGGTGCCCTTCTTTGTGAGGCATTGGAAGACCTCCCTGGTCTTTGTGGTTGAATCTGTGTTTGAAATTCACTGCTTGACTGAGGGACCTTACAGATAATCGTATGTGTGGGGTACAGAGATGAAGTATTCATTCAAAAATCATGTTAAACACTGTTATGGCACACCGAGTGAGTCCATGCAACTTATTATGTAACTTGTTAAGCACATTTTTACCCCTGAAATTATTTAGGCTTGCCATAACAAAGGGGTTGAATACTTATGTATTCTTATGTACAATGTAATACTTATGTACATTTCAGCTTTTCATTTTTTATTAATTTGTAAAAATGTCTAAAAACATAATTCCACTATTACATTATAGGCCAGTGACAATTGAATCAATTTTAAATTTAGCTTGTAACACAACAAAATGTGGAAAAAGCCTTGGGGTGTTTATACTTTCTGAAGAAAGAGTATATGTCTACCCTGAAAGAAAGGCTGTGCTGAAGCATTGAATAACCATTGAATAAGTTGTATTGCAATAAACTGAGCGAGAATGAGACAATGAATATACTATTAAATATCAGTCTTAAAAAGTTAACAGGTTTATTTTATTATTTTCATTTTATGTAGGCATGTACAGTGTGTTGGGAGAGAATATTCAATAATTCTTAACTGTTCAATAATTGAACACCAGCCCATCCCTTATTAAAGCATGTATATTGATCTTGAGATGATAAAAGAGCATAAAAGACCATTTTGGAATCAAAGTACCTTTTGTGTTGGATCCTTTGGTTCAGCTCATGTCCAGTCAGAGTCCAGTCAGGATTCCTATGGTGTCTAATAGAGACACTGACTGGGCTTTCACTACTAGACCATCCTCCTTGCACACGCCAGCCTTCTAGTGGTCATGGAATATTGTGAATGACACAAAAAGTCAAGCTTAAATACCCAGGGCCATGCCCTTTATGGAAACATGCTATACCTGGGACTGGCAAGGGTTAACATGGGGCATGTTTACCAACAAACAGTTCCACCCTGTTACAATCATGTGGGAAGAGAAACCTTCACTGTTTTTCACAATTGTTTACTCTGGATTTCATATCAAATTCTCTAATCATTTATAGTTTCAAAATGACTAAAGGTTGTCTCCCCCCAAGTGCTCAATTACGGGATTTTGGAGTCTACTGGGAAAGTCTGGAATTCCTTTTTCTATTCATGTACATTTGAAAACCTTTTCCTAGAGTCAGTGAGGAACATTTTGTAAAGGATGAATGTGTGAGGCCTTGATTACGTTGAACAGAACAAGACAGAATTAGCATAATAGGCCCTATTTCATTCTCTTTGAAGTCCAGAGCATAGCATAACAAATGTATATGAACCAGCAGCCAAACGTCAATAAATGGAAATGCCACAATCCTCAGTGGATGGTCTTGGGTGAATTTCTGCAGGAGGAGGAAAAAAACAGCCCATTTATTGCAAAATAAGCAGAATAGCGGATGTGATGGGTCTTATACCCACCAGGGCTAGCAGGCACTCTGGGGCCCACACTCCCACTCCTCGAGATGGCATGGAGAGAGAGGAGATGTGGCAGCTCCCACTGTGGAGCTCTGGGAGGTGCATCCCCTCTCACAGGTGTTTTCAAAGAGTACCATGATGCAGACAAGTGTATGTAATTACTCTCCAATTAAAGATAAAGATCTCACAAGGGAGGTGAGAGCAGTCTACTGGACCACCAGCCAAAGGAGCATAGCCTATAAGCAAGATACCAGTACATGCTATACGAATATGTTAGGACTGTAGAATTATGTATAGGACTGACAGAACAATTGCAATTGATTCTAGTCATGACTTTTATATAGCTGACCTTCCATTTACAGAACATGTGAAAAAGTAAGTTACAAAAAGCTTAGATTCATAATTCCATCAGCTTTGATTCATAAGTTCAATGCCATGTTCGTCTCTAGAGGTTTATTTTACAAAGTAAAAGATCTTTGATTTAAAGATATAAATTCTATTCTTCAGATACACCAATGCTATTACTACCCACCTTCCCAGTTGAAAATGTAGAGACACGGAATAGAAAATGCCCTTTAAGAAGGAGAAGCTTTGAACTAAAGAAACATTTCATGGTTTTTTGTATTGAAAGTTTGCCTCATTTGGTTTGAGCCTGTAAAGTTGGATTCCCTTCTCAGATAATAGAATGAAATGTAACAGGGCAAAGCAATCAATAGGAATGTTCAAAGAGAATCCTTGGAGCTGTGATGAGGCTACATTTTGTACTTTTTGGTCAGCATGAAGAGAAGGTTATCAGAACTGGCACAAGATAAAGGGTGTTGAAGATTCCAACACAGTCAACCATATTATTCAACTGTCATCCACAGAGTAGTACAATTATTAAACTGGCGCAATAACATATGATTTAAATTCAATACTGTACAATAGGCTATAAAACCTAAGAGTTTTGGGGGTTCACATTCTCTGAATACCTTAGTATATCGTTATTATTTTATAACGGTTATTACGACTACTGCATGAGTCGGTTGTCTGAAGACAAAACATTTGATAAGGCAAATGTCATGTTAATATCTTTAATATTTACATTTGTAATAATTATCATTGTGCAACCTGCCCAAGCCATCCAGAAAATACTATGTTCAATGTTATTTTCCTCCCAATGTTGTAAGCAAAAATAAAAATCAATTTGGCAAGCCATTAAGAGACTGGCAGTGCTAGATACAAACACAAATGACATTTCAAGTGATTTGGTGTAAGAATATCATCTGAGTTTTGACAAAAATACAATCAACATGACACATGTTCAGTACCTTATCATGTTCATATCAACCTTCCAGTTGGTGAATACTCTCATGAACTTTTTTTTGAAAAAATACAAGTTCCCTCCAAATTCAGATCACACTGCAATACAAAACATTCTCACCTTGAAAATATCTCTTTCAGTTCTACACTATGATACAGTATAATGCTAAAAGTGCAATAACATGTATAAAACCATTTTCTATTATGGGATTAACATCTGTTAGACACTTCCAAAGTTAATATGCACAGCAGCTTTCACGGCAGACATACATTTTCTTAAGAAAATAGTTACTTCATTTTAGCTCCTAAAAATGCATCAGCGAGTAAGTCCTGCTGCGTGCTACTGAGGGAAGGTTAAATGTTCACTAACACTCATCTACTGTATAACAGTGTAACTGTCAGCACCAAACAAAGTCTTTCTTTCTTCAAGAATCCAGGTTGTATTGTCATCATGGAACAGCACCTCAGTGTCCAGAAAGTGCATTGGCTGAGGGAAAATCAACAAAACACATCAAGTTAGTTTAGGAAGACTATGAGAAATTCTAGAACACCAAGCAGAATGGAAGAATGGGAGGAAATGAAGAATACATTCTTAGCTGGGATCCAATCAAACAGTATTAGCAGGGTTTTAGTCTAGTAAAGTAGAAATATATATATATATATATATATATTAATCAAATACCATGGTCTTACTGAATAACAAAGTACAGTACTGTACATGGGTAAAGGTTATTAACCTAAACGCATCCCAGCCACAATGAAGATGATGCAGCAGAACTCACCACAACATAAAGTGCATCATACAACACACCAGATCTTTAAAAGGGAATATTAGTCTCATAGGAAACCATGAGAAAACTACCTTTTTTGAAAGTGAGAAAGACAAAACCCCCAAAACCCAAGTGACCATACACCACATATGGAATTAATGGATCATTGTACCTTACTGGCTCGACTGTAAACTCTCCTTCCAGACTCATATTAAACATCTCCAATCCAAAATCAAATCTAGAATCGGCTTTCTATTTCGCAACAAAGCCTCCTTCACTCACGCCGCCAAACTTACCCTCGTAAAACTGACTGTCCTACCGATCCTCGACTTCGGCGATGTCATCTACAAAATAGCTTCCAACACTCAACAAACGGGATGCAGTCTATCACAGTGGCATCCGTTTTGTTACCAAATCACCTTATACCACCCACCACTGCGACCTGTATGTTAACAACACCCACCCGTAGCACACGTTCCAGCAGGTACATCTCACTGATCCTCCCCAAAGCCAACACCTCATTTGGCCGCCTTTCCTTCCAGTTCTCTGCTGCCAGTGACTGGAACGAATTGCAAAAATCGCTGAAGTTGGAGGCTTTTATTTCCCTCACCAACTTTATACATCAACTATCTGAGCAGCTAACCGATCAATGCAGCTGTACATAGTCCATCTGTAATTAGCCCACCCAATCTACCTACCTCATCCCCATACTGTTTTTATTTTATTTACTTTTCTGCTCTTTTGCACATTATCATCTGCTCATTTATCACTCCAGTGTTAATCTGCTAAATTGTAATTATTCGCTCCTATGGCCTATTTATTGCCTACCACCTCATGCCTTTTGCACACACTGTATATATACTTTCTTTTTTTCTACTGTGTCATTGACTTGTTTATTGTGTTATTGGCTTGTTTATTGTTTACTCCATGTGTAACTCTGTATTGTTGTCTGTGTCACACTGCTTTGCTTTATCTTGGCCAGGTCGCATTTGCAAATGAGAACTTGTTCTCAACTGGCCTACCTGGTTAAATAAAAGAAAAAGAAAAAACTACATTGTGAACTGGGAAACATTCTCTGCTCTCTGTCTTTCTGTACAGCATGTCACATAGTGGAAGACTTTTGTGTCATTTTTTCCCTCAAACTCAACTCACATCACAACAAACTTGAAGCAACTGAATGAAATGCTAGAGTGTACTGTTAAACCAAGCGGTGAAAACAACAGTCACACAACAACGTCATACTGTGTGTGAGACTGACTCAGTGAACACCGTTTGTTTCTTTTAGAACACATACAGGAGCTGTATCTTTAGGTATCCTTTGGAAACAAACATAGCTGTCGTTTACTCTATAACAATTTCCTTTCCAAATATATATGTATGTAAGTGCAGATTGTAGGCTTGGCTGTGCATACTGAACCATCTCTAAACACATTGTCTGCATCCCAAATAGCATCCTATTCACTACATAGGCCCTATGGGTCCTGGTCAAAAGTAGAGCACTATATAGGGAATAAGGTGTCATTTGGGCATTTCCAAATGTCCACACATCATAACCTCTGACCCCGACCCTTTCAGCTGAGCAGCACACATGGATGAGGAAGGAAACAGGACAGGGTTGTTGATAGACACCAACAAGGTGGAAGACACCAAATATACACAAAGACATGCACACAGTCCCACACATATTGCAGAGTGCCATGGATAAGGAAGGGGATCGGGTTAGTCGTCAAGGATAGCCAACAGATGGTGCATGATTGAGCCAGTACAGAGCCTGAGAGTGCTACAGGCCAAAGTTAACTGGACACACTCACACAGTATCATGATCAGTCCCAATGTGTTTGCACATTAAAAATAGTGTCACTTTAATTTTTCTCCCTGTTCTACATGTATTGTTGAATACTGTTAGCAGTCTACAGATGGTGGGATAATTGGTGTTGTGGAATGCAGCTGTGAACACTTGTTCCACTGTCAAGGTGCTGAAGCAAAAGGTGTCTCACTTCTTTGTTAATTGCACACAATGCTCACGTAGCTAGTGGCATTTGTGTTGCCCCCTTACCCTGCCCAACACACATTTTAGATAAGGTTACAAAAACAATTTACAGACAATTAGCACATTGAGATTAGCTGGCTGCCTGCAGATGTGTAGGTATGCTGACGGTAATGAGACGGGTGATCTACTACCTTCGGAATTACAACAGTGCAATGATCATGCAGACAGAGAGGTGTGAAGCAGCATCCATGTTAGGGAGAATTAGTGAAACCTCAATACCATTAGCATGCTGTTAGTCCTTACTTTGTTTTCTCTGATTAGACAAACGAGAAGTGAAATCCGTTGCTTAGAGGAGGAGGAGGGGGAGGTGCCTGAGAGACAGGAGGAAGAGGAGGAGGAGGTGGAGGAGGAGGTGGAGGAGGAGGCACGGTGGGGATGTTAGGTTGCAGTGGTACTACTGAGAAGTAGATACAGGGAGAAGAAGAAGAGGAAGACAGAGAGGAAGAGGAGAACAGGACATTAGTCACATTAGGAGCAGCACTGACAAATCCAAAGGCAGTGTTGTTTTTAAGACCACTTAAAGCGAGACCGATTCAAGACCATGACTGGGAGGGGGGCAACCAGAAAAATGCCAGGAAGGTGGCGATCAGAAAAAATGTGATTCCAATTCAAGACCATGGTTGTAATTGTGTCAAATCGCAACCATAATTGTCCAGTATTTCTGTGTTGATATTTCAGAAGAACATATGGATGGTGTAGACATTCAGAATGGTAACAATATGCTGCTGAGGAAAACAGAGAGACACTCCACTAAGGATCCCTTACCCAAACAGGTCTGTAATAGATACAAAGACAAAATATACAGTATTACATCTTCCCCAAGTCTCCCCTTACTAATAGTGAGAGCGCAACTTTCAAACAATGTCCCCCACTCCTCCCTACCAGCAAATCAAGGAAATTCTGACGAGCGTGACAAAGTTTAGGGTAAAGGACAGTAATGTTAAGAGTAAAGTAGGAAGCCCAGGTTTGAATTGGCGATAAGATTTTAATGTGTAATGAAAGGAGTGTATATATTTGGCCTGGCAAAGTGGTTTTATGGGCTGACTGAATGGAAGCTGATTGGTGTCGGCCAGAAATTAAGTCCTCATTGTCCGAGGCAAAGTCAAGACCGAATTAAAACATTTCCGACACCGGGACAAGACTGAGACACCCAACATGTGGTCTCTAGACTGGTCTCAAATACTACAACACAGGGACAAGACTGAGACACCCCACATGTGGTCTCTAGACTGGTCTCAAATACTACAACACAGGGACAAGACTGAGACACCCCACATGTGGTCTCTAGACTGGTCTCAAATACTACAACACAGGGACAAGACTGAGACACCCAACATGTGGTCTCTAGACTGGTCTCAAATACTACAACACAGGGACAAGACTGAGACACCCCACATGTGGTCTCTAGACTGGTCTCAAATACTACAACACAGGGACAAGACTGAGACACCCAACATGTGGTCTCTAGACTGGTCTCAAATACTACAACACAGGGACAAGACTGAGACACCCCACATGTGGTCTCTAGACTGGTCTCAAATACTACAACACAGGGACAAGACTGAGACACCCCACATGTGGTCTCTAGACTGGTCTCAAATACTACAACACAGGGACAAGACTGAGACACCCAACATGTGGTCTCTAGACTGGTCTCAAATAATACAACACAGGGACAAGACTGAGATACTCCACGTGTGGTCTCTAGACTGGTCTCAAATACTACAACACAGGGACAAGACTGAGACACCCCACATGTGGTCTCCAGAGTGGTCTCAAATACTACAACACAGGGACAAGACTGAGACACCCCACATGTGGTCTCCAGACTGGTCTCAAATACTACAACACAGGGACAGGGGCTGGCTGGGGCCACTCCCACCATGCCCAATAACAAACAAGACACCAATCTAACTTGAACACTAAACATACCGTACAGTAAAACAGTCAAATATAAGATGTCACTTCAATCAATTATCATGTGGCTGCATGTCAATAAAATGCCAATGTTTATTTCTGAATTATACATAATCGCATTGAAAGAAGTTTCCTTTTATACCAAAGAGTTGAAAAAAACATTGATTTGGTCTGACAAGATGCCTCGTGTGATGTATTCTGAAATTTCTCTATGCTGGAAAGATTGTTAGAATTGTTGACTCTGCTCTTCTGTGCATATTAAGCTCCATCACATCCTGACGCTTGAGTGTAAGTCTGTGTGACAGAGAGAGAGAAGAGAAAGAGAGAGAAGAGCGAGAGAAAGAAAGAGAACGAGAGAGGAGGAGGAGAGAGAGACGCAACTCATCTAAAGGGCTGCTACTGATGATGCTACTGGAAGAGTGAACCTGCCTGCTGCAAGGTAAAGATGAAAAGTGATCTGGGTGTCTTTTATGAGAGTTCAGAACCATGTTCAAAGAGCCAGCTACGGGAGGATGCAGTTGAGAGCCTGAGCACAGTCTTACTGGGTCATTGATCAGCCTCACAAAATATCCTCATCAAGAGAATCCTCCCCGTCTGAAAGATTAGACACGGATCGCAATTATCTCTGTCTTTACTCATAAGGCCCACACTTATAAGAAATAATATTGAGTTATTAGGAGATGAACGGCCTGATAGGCCGGCTCTGCACCTTTCCCCTCCCCTCCTCCATCATCCACAGAGCACTCTTGAAAGCGAGCTACCCTCTCTTTATGCCGTCTTCAGCTATCCAGAGGATGTCAATGTGATGCAAGGTAGATTTTACTGATATTGTCAGACACATACTTGAAAGATAATAATTTCTGAAAGTGTTTGGCCCTGACATGACGAACATCCACACAAGAGCGTCAGTCTCTTAGAATCTGTGCATGAACCAAAAAGGGGAGGACTAGGTACTCAATCATAAGTATAGTTATTGGAAATGACACATGATTGGCAGAAGTTGTACCACCAAGTTCATGTTTGAAGAGTGAAGACTAAAACATAATGTGGAAGTTTGTAGTGAGAAGATGACCAGTTATTCAGAACATTCATGTATGTCTATCAACACCGTCTACAAAATATAATTTGACGTTTGGAAATGTTGGAAACCTTTTATGTATACAAATTCAAAGAAGAGTCACTGAGAGCATCAAACAGTCCTTTTCTTTTATCCCATGCAGTCATGAGTTTCTCCCAGCCTCTGATACATTAGTGTTGGTATTACTGCAGACTAGATGCAGAGTGTGTGTTGGTATTACTACAGACCTGGTGCAGAGTGTGTGTTGGTATTACTGCAGACTAGATGCAGAGTGTGTGTTGGTATTACTGCAGACTAGATGCAGAGTGTGTGTTGGTATTACTGCTGACTAGATGCAGAGTGTGTGTTGGTATTACTACAGACCTGGTGCAGAGTGTGTGTTGGTATTACTGCAGAGAGTGTGTCCAGTTGTGTGTGTTGGTATTACTGCAGAGAGTGTGTCCAGTTGTGTGTGTTGGTATTACTGCAGAGAGTGTGTCCAGTTGTGTGTGTTGGTATTACTGCAGAGAGTGTCCAGTTGTGTGTGTTGGTATTACCTGCAACCTGCTTGCTCTTGAGGGAGGCCTCTGAGGCCAGGGCGTAAGACATGGTGATGATCCTCTCCTGCTTCAGTAGGGCTGAGTCCAGACCCACCACCTCTGGCTGGTCCACCGCCACAGAGGGCCCCGCCAGGATCTGAACACTAATCACACGGACACACACACACACCATTACACAATGAATTGAATGGCCTGTCAAACTGATCTTCCATATTGGCCCAGTGAGTAGTGGTGGTGCTGTAATATACCTGGACTTGGCCAGAATGTTCTTGATGCGCTCCATGTTGCGATGGCGAGCCTCCACCTCCTGAGGGCTGAGAGGTTCCTCAGGCTCTGTGTCTATGTAGCGCTCAGGGATTAACACCTTCTGAGGTTTGGCCAGCTACACACAGAGAAACACACACAGTAGAGGTTTCCTACTAACAGCTATTCGACTCTAGTACCATTACTGTAGGGATTAGGAAATATAACCATTGAAGCTGAAAACAAGTCTATTCAATAATTTAAACATTGTGAAAGTACTAAGTCCTTAATGAAATGTTAAAGTGACCAGCTCTGACTTGGTGAGGTTTGATGGTGGAGGTGGTGAGGATCAGGTTGTACCTCTCGGCTGAGGTCCAGGTCATAGTCCAGCGTCTCCGGGTCCACCTCCTGGGTAAGTGTGGACGTGGCTGTAGAGCGGAGGGTCAGCCACTCATCTGACTGGGACCGAGGTCTATCACTGTGCTCTGCTGGACACTCCTCACCCTGGACCACACCCCGCGCCTCCTCCCCCTGCACAGCCCGCTCCAGCAACTGCAGGTCAAACTCCTGCTCTCGCCTCCACTGGAGGAGGAGGGGTAGACAGACATGACAGTTACACACAAACACTACTGCTTCACAGACACAACAGTTACACACCAACACAACCATATTGCTGCTTCACAGACAACAGTTACACACCAACACAACCATACTGCTGCTTCACAGACACAACAGTTACAGAGCAACACAACCATACTGCTGCTTCACAGACATAACAGCTACACACCAACACAACCATATTGCTGCTTCACAGACAACAGTTACACACCAACCCAACCATACTGCTGCTTCACAGACACAACAGTTACACACCAACACAACCATCCTGCTGCTTCACAGACACAACAGTTACACATCAATTCAACCATACTGCTGCTTCACAGACACAACAGTTACACATCAATACAACCATACTGCTGCTTCACAGACTCAACAGTTACACATCAATACAACCATACTGCTGCTTCACAGACACAACAGTTACACATCAATACAACCATACTGCTGCTTCACAGACACAACAGTTACACATCAATACAACCATACTGCTGCTTCACAGACTCAACAGTTACACATCAATACAACCATACTGCTGCTTCACAGACACAACAGTTACACATCAATACAACCATACTGCTGCTTCACAGACAACAGTTACACACCAACCCAACCATTCTGCTGCTTCACAGACACAACAGTTACACATCAATACAACCATACTGCTGCTTCACAGACAACAGTTACACACCAACCCAACCATACTGCTGCTTCACAGACACAACAGTTACACACCAACACAACCATTCTGCTGCTTCACAGACACAACAGTTACACATCAATTCAACCATACTGCTGCTTCACAGACACAACAGTTACACATCAATACAACCATTCTGCTGCTTCACAGACTCAACAGTTACACATCAATACAACCATACTGCTGATTCACAGACACAACAGTGATACACCAAAAAAAACACATTATTAGTCCCCTTTCCAACTGTTGACTCAGGATTTTTTGCTACAATTTCAAGGCAACATCCAGTGTGAGACTCTACAGATGTTGATTTCTTCTTCTCTGTAGCTATACTGTATATTGTGCATTTTCCCTTTTTCAAATAAAAAAGGTGATATTTCTGTGTGTGTTTTCCATTCAAACATACATACAACGGTATACAACATAACAATTGCAACAGTATTCTCCACAGGCAAAACCACCAGCGTGTACAGGCCTGTTGATGGGGGTGTGGTGCACATGCACGTGCAGTATGTGAAGTCCCAAGCCCTCAGACCACAGCATGCATCACTCTACTTGTGCAGTCAGTGATTAGGGAGAAGATGAGGAGGAGAGAGGGATCCATCTAGCTACATTCATTTACATGTACATATTGGTCCCAGGCATCATTGTGCTTACTAGACAACAAAAAAAATGCCCACTGCAGTAAATACCACAAATACATATTTAATAAACATGCAATGAAGAAAAAACACATGGCAAGCATGCATTTATTAGGAATATTTGTGTTTATTTCTTATTTGCAAACCTCTACATTAAATATGTGGAGAAGAGGGAGGGAGCTTAGTGATCCTCCATTTGCAGATTAACAGAGAAATAATATGCTGACTTGAGTTCTGATACGACTGTAAATGATTGGCACAATGGATACATGTACTTTACATTAGGCATTGCTGTATGTAGAGTCTGTTAACAAGGAGAGATACGTGGTGGTAAGATCCACAAGTCACCACAATCAGAACTGCATTCACACTGCTAAAGTCAGGCCTTAGAAGCTTTTACTCATATACAAAGACTACACGACTAAAACGCACAGTATTGTTGCATCGTATCAAACGACAAGGCACATTAAATGTATAATGTGATGAGTCAATAGATGATGTTAGAAAATGTTTAATCCAGCAGTCTATATCCACACTTATCCACTCTTTAAAATGGCAGTGAAAATAAACAATGTAAAAAGTCAAGTTTTTTTAATCTGCAGGATTATGTATGTTTTGTCTGAGCAGCACAATGAGACCTGGTTAGAGAATGACAGACCGTTCTAGAAGAAGGGTATGTGGTTAGTATCTTAGCAGTGGGCTGCACGAGTGGACTGATAGGAACACAGACTGAAACACTGTCATGGAGCCTGAGAGTAGGTCAAACTGCAGTTTAGTCAGGGTGGGACAGATTGAGAGAGTTATTAGCTGCTGTGTGTATCTCCAGTATTGAGGTAACATTAGAGAAATGCGGAGAGAACACTTGTTGTTTAGCCAGGGGTGGGTGTAGGGAGGAGAGAGGTAATGGCTATGGGCCGTTAATGCATCAGTAGGGATATGATTCAGTGTAGCACAATCAATCACCTACAATCAACCCCCACAAAGATGATTTACTGGAACTGCATTAATGCATCAGTGTTTAGTACTAATAATTCACATAAAGATTCTCACAAGCTAACCAACAAAAAGCACTTTGACACAGTTAAAGATGGTCGACATATAAGAATGTCGTTTCCATATCTCCCAGAGCCTTTAATAGAGTTGAGGAAGTGAGGTTAATCATTACCATGATCACTATCATAGCAGAGTCTACTTCAGTAGAGACAGACTGTAGTCTAAAATGCATTATGTGAATATCTCTCAATCCTTCCAATCATTTTCTTGCGATGGAGTCAAGGACATTTGAAATCAGGGGCCCCGCCTATTCTGTCCTTTCTGTTATTGCATATTATTAGTCTTTCACTTCCTAGGTGAGAACACCAGGAGTTCCACCTGCATGTCACACCACAGCATCTCTCACCTCTCACACAATCACAGCAGTCAATTCTCACACCCACTTACCTGCTGCACCAGCTAGTTCAGGCCAACTCACACACTCAAACTCACATCAACGGCACTATGAAAACCCTACGCAACTGAAATGTATTAGTGGTCGCATGCATTGTTACTTTGTAGCTGTAGCTCTAATCGTCATGCTTTAGGCGTGTGAGGCGTAGCTCTAACGTACTGAGCCCAGGTCTGCGGAAAGGGGGCGTTGCTGTGATGATGAGGAGGAGGAGGCTCGTGATGAAGAGGCCTGGCGTTCTCCTTGACTCAGGGTCCTCTTGCGCTGTCGGACCAGAGCTTTCTGGTGCCTCTTCATCCTCTGCAGCTGCTCCTCAGCACTCATCCTCCCCCTGCTCTGCTGCTGCAGCACATCCCCAGAGTACAGACGCTCCAAGGCACTCTTTGGTCTCTCCTGAGAGGAGGGAGGGAGGGAGGGTATAAATTAACACAGCCCACGACACCAGCAAGAGAGAGCGGGAGGGAGGGAGCAGGGGAGAGGATGGCAAAGGAAGAGGGGGAGACAGAGAGGGAGAGGGAGAGCAGGAGGGAAAGAAAGGAGAGATTAAAGAGAGTTTAGCCTCCACCATAATTTTACATTAGATCAAGATGCAAAAAAGTCTGGGAGTTTTTAACAACGAGAAATTTAGAATGTTGAAGATTTTTTTGGGGGGAGGACAAAAAAACGTAATAGTTTAAAAAGTATACATTTTATAAAAAAGCTGTATACAACACTATTCCAGACCGGTATGTTTTAAAGTTTGAATGGGGTTTCTAGCTTAATCTCGGCCTGCACTCCCAGACGATGAGTTCTCGGTCCATGTTGCAACATTAAAGAGGTTCTCCTGTATACTTTTTAGCCAGTCGATCTGAAAGCTGCGCTCACGAGCCAAAAGTGGTCCCCGAAAACTGCGTACTACGAAACATACACTGTATATACAAAAGTATGTGGACATCCCTTCAAATTAGTGGATTCGGCTATTTCAGCCACACCCGTTGCTGACAGGTGTATAAAACTGAGGACACTGCCATGCAATCTCCATAGACAAACATTTACAGTAAAATGGCCTTACTGAAGAGCTCAGTGACTTTCAGCGTGAGACCGTCATAGGATGCCACATTTCCAACAAGTCAGTTTGTCAAATTTCTGCCCTGCTAGAGCTCCCCCGATCAACTGTAAGAGATCTTATTGTGAATAGTATACGTCTAGGAGCAACAGCGGCTCAGCCGCAAAGTGGTAGGCCACACAAGCTCACAGAACGGGACTGCCGAGTGCTGTCCTCGGTTCCAAGACTCATTGAGTTCCAAACTGACACTGGAAGCAACATCAGCACTGTTTGTCGAGAGCTTCATGAAATTGGTTTCCATGGATGAGCAGCTGCACACAAGCCTAAGATCACCATGTGCAATACCAAGTATCGGCTGGAGTGGTGTAAAGCTCGCCACCATTGGACTCTGGAGCAGTGGAAAAATGCATTCTCTGAAGTGATGAATCACGCTTCACCATCTGACAATCCAATGGACGAATCTGGGTTGCCAGGAGAAGGCTACCTGCCCGAATGCATAGTGTCAACTGTAAAGTTTGGTGGATGAGAAATAATGGTCTGGGGCTGTTTTTCATGGTTCGGGCTAGTGTTCCAGTTAAGGGAAATATTAACACCACAGCATACAATGAAATTCTAGACGATTCTGTGCTTCCAACTTTGAGGCAACAGTTTGGGGAAGGCCCTTTCCTGTTTCAGCATGACAATGCCCCCGTGCACAAAGCGAGGTTCATACAGAAATGGTTTGTTGAGATCGGTGTGGAAGAACTTGACTGGCCTGCACAGAGCCCTAACCTCAACCCCATCAAACACCACCCAACATTAGTGGCCGACCTCACTAATGCTCTTGTGGCTGAATGGAAGCATGTCCCCGCAGCAATGTTCCAACATCTAGTGGAAAGTCTTCCAGAAGAGTTGTGGCTGTTATAGCAAAGATGGGATGAACTCCATATTAATGCCCATGATTTTGGAATGAGATGTTCGACGAGTGTCCACGTACTTTTGGTCATTTAGATATGTGCACCACATCATTGCTACTTCTCAGGCTCTGCTGTGTGTGCATCTTGGGGTCGTGGCTAGAACTTGAATTGCTAGGGAGCTGGCCCACGTGGGGAACGATGTAGGTAAAATGTCGCAGCACAGCTTCCAGAATATGTTTTGCTTTCAAACTCAGGATTTCATGGCTAATTGAACTAAGTCATTCTTCTCATATTATGCATGTATGATCTACATATTGACACATCAAGCCCAAAGCAGGAGGCTTAAAAATACTTAGTGGTCGCCAAAGTTCCGGAGCATGTCTTTAAACCAGTCATTCATTAGCATTGCATAGGCTGTCTTGCACCCCCCTCAAGTTGTAGATGATTAAAAGGCAGCTGAAATTCCTGATTTGGCCTCATTTGAGATTTGGTTCATTAAGAAATGCTAGCGGCCATGACTGAATTTAAACGTGAGTTGATTTCGGCGTGTAGTTTGATGTGGGTGTTTTGTGTGTGTGTGTGTCCGCAGGTGGAAAGAGTTAGCCAAATTCTTTCGACTAGCATCACTACTCTGGACGGTTCTGACTTAGAATATGTGGACAACTACAAAGACCTAGGTGTCTGGTTAGACTGTAAACTCTCCTTCCAGACTCACATTAAGCATCTCCAATCCAAAATTCAATCTAGAATCGGCTTCCTATTTCACAACAAAGCATCCTTCACTCATGCTGCCAAACATACCCTCGTAAAACTGACTATCCTACCGATCCTTGACTTCAGCGATAACATTTACAAAATAGCCCCCAACGCTCTACTCAGCAAATTGGATGAAGTCTATCACAGTGCCATTCGTTTTGTCACCAAAGCCCCATATACTACCCACCACTGCGACCTGTATGCTCTCGTTGGCTGGCTACATATTCGTCGCCAGACCCACTGGCTCCAGGACAGTCTTTATAAGTCTTTGCTAGGTAAAGCACAGCCTTATCTCAGCTCACTGGTCACCATAGCAGCACCCACCCATAGCACGCGCTCCAGCAGGTATATTTCACTGGTCACCCCCAAAGCCAACTTCTGCTTGGCCGCCTTCCCTTCCAGTTCTCTGCTGCCAATGACTGGAACAAATTGCAAAAATCACTGAAGCTGGAGACTTATATCTCCAACTAACTTTAAGCATCAGCTGTCAGAGCAGCTTACTGATCATTGCACCTGTACATAACCCATCTGTAAATAGCCCACCTGTCACGCCCTGACCTTAGTATTCTTTGTTTTCTTTATTATTTTGGTTAGGTCAGGGTGTGACATGGGTGATGTGTGTTTTTGTCTTATTCTAGGGTGTTTGTACTGTCTAGGGTTTTTTGTAGATTTATGGGGTTGTTTTCATCTAGGTGTCAATGTTATGTTGCACGTTAGCACATTGTTTATATAGCGGTCACGTTCGTCTTAATCGTTTTGTTGTTTTTTGTTTAAGTGTTCTTCTTGTTCTTCATTCAATAAAGATGAATGTATTCACACCACGCTGCGCTTTGGTCCCCTCCATATGACGATTGTGACAGAATAACCCACCAACAATGGACCAAGCAGCGTGGTAACGGACAGCAGCAGCAATCAAAGGACTTCTGGACTTGGGAGGAGATTCTGGACGGCAAAGGACCCTGGGCACAGCCAGGGGAATATCGCCGTCCCAGAGCTGGAGGCAGCGAAAGCAGAGAGGCGCCGGTATGAAGAGGCAGCACAGCGTTGCGGCTGGAAGCCCGAGTGGCAGCCCCAAAAATGTATTGGGGGAGGGCACACGGGGAGTGTGGCGAAGTCAGGTAGGAGACCTGCGCCAGCTCCCCGTGTTTACCGTGGAGAGAGAGGGCGTTGTACCGGGCAGGCACCGTGTTATGCGGTGGAGCGCACAGTGTCCCCGGTGCGTGTGCATAGCCCGGTGCGGTACATTCCAGCTCCTCGTATCGGCCGGGCTAGAGTGGGCATCGAGCCAGGTGCCATGAAGCCGGCTCTACGCATCTGGTCTCCAGTGCCTCTCCTCGAGCCGGCATACATGGCACCAGCCTTACGCATGGTGTCCCCGGTTCGCCTGCACAGCCCAGTGCGGGCTATTCCACCTCGCCGCACTGGCCTGGCTACGGGGAGCATTCAACCAGGTAAGGTTGGGCAGGCTCGGTGCTCCAGATCTCCAGTGCGCCTTCTCGGTCCGGTCAATCCGGTGCCATCTCCACGCACCAGCCCTCCGGTGGCAGCCCCCCGCACCGGGCTTCCTGTGCGTCGCCAGAGCCCAGTTCTCCCTGTTCCTCCTCCCCGCACTTGCCCTGAGGTGCGTGTCCTTGGCCCGGTACCACCAGTGCCGGCCCCACGCACCAGGCCTACAGTGCGCCTCGTCTGTCCTGAGCCGCTAGAGTCTCCCGTCTGTCCTGAGCCGCTAGAGTCTCCCGTCTGTCCTGAGCCGCTAGAGTCTCCCGTCTGTCCTGAGCTGCTAGAGTCTCCCGTCTGTCCTGAGCCGCTAGAGCCGCCAGTCTGTCCTGAGCCGTCAGAGCCGCCAGTCTGTCCTGAGCCGTCAGAGCCGCCAGTCTGTCCTGAGCCGTCAGAGTCGCCAGTCTGTCCTGAGCCGTCAGAGCCGCCAGTCTGTCCTGAGCCGTCAGAGCCGCCAGTCTGTCCTGAGCCGTCAGAGCCGCCAATCTGTCCTGAGCCGTCAGTCAGCCAGGAGCTGCCAGAGCCGTCAGCCAGCCAGGAGCTGCCAGAGCCGTCAGCCAGCAAGGACCTGCCAGAGCCGTCAGCCAGCCAGGAGCTGCCAGAGCCGTCAGCCAGCCAGGAGCTGCCAGAGCCGTCAGCCAGCCAGGAGCTGCCAGAGCCGTCAGCCAGCCAGGTGCTGCCAGAGCCGTCAGCCAGCCAGGTGCTACCCCTCAGTCCGGAGCTGCCCCTCAGTCCGGAGCTGCCCCTCAGTCCGGAGCTGCCCCTCAGTCCAGAGCTGCCACTCAGTCCAGTGGTGCCCCTCAGTCCCGTGGTGCCCTTTAGTAGGGTTGCCAGTCCTAGGTTGGCGGCGAGGGTCGCCGTTCCTAGGAGGCCACAAAAGCGGACTAAGACTATGGTGGAGTGGGGTCCACGTCCAGCACCCGAGCCGCCGCCGTGAAAGAGGCCAACCCGGACCCTCCCCTTTAGATTAGGTTTTTGCGGCCGGAGTCCACACCTTTGTGGGGGGGGTACTGTCACGCCCGGACCTTAGTATTCTTTGTTTTCTTTATTATTTTGGTTAGGTCAGGGTGTGACATGGGTGATATGTGTGTTTTTGTCTTATTCTAGGGTGTTTGTACTGTCTAGGGTTTTTTGTAGATTTATGGGGTTGTTTTCATCTAGGTGTCTATGTTATGTTGCACGTTTGCACATTGTTTACATAGCGGTCACGTTCGTCTTAATCGTTTTGTTGTTTTTTGTTTAAGTGTTCTTCTTGTTCTTCATTAATAAAGAAGAATGTATTCACACCACGCTGCGCTTTAGTCCCCTCCATATGACGATCGTGACACCACCCAACTACCTCATCCCCATGTTATTTTTTTTGTTTGTTGCTCCTTTGCACCCCAGTATCTCTACTTGTGCATTCATCTTCTGCACATCTATCACTCCAGTGTTTAATTGCTAAATTGAAATGATTTTGCCACTATGGCCTATTTATTGCCTTACCTCCCTAATCTTACATTTGCACACACTGTATATAGACTTTTCTATTGTGTTATTGACTGTACGTTGGTTTATCCCATGTGTTGTTTGTGTCGCACTGCTTTGATCTATCTTGGCCAGATCGCAGTTGAAAATGAGAACTTGTTCTCAAATGGCCTACCTGGTTAAATAAAGGTGAAATAAAAATAATACAAAATTAAATATTTCACCTATTTCTGAGTTATAGTTATTTGTGTTCCTTGCTTCAGCAAAGCCACTCTATATATCAAAATACTACTACTTGGCCTGCTACTACCACATTCACACACTACTACTACTACTACTACTACTACTACTACTACTACTACTACTACTACTACTTCTACTGGGATACAGTCACAACTACTGCAGTCAGTAATTCTACTGTTACTATACAACTAGCGGCTATTATCCCACAGCTGTAATACAGTATCTACTTATACTACTACACTAGCCTACATTTTTCATCAATAGCAATTTAAACTTCTAAACTTGTTTGATTATTATAACAATACTGTTGGCCAGCTGGAATAAGTCAAAAGTTTTCTTAATGGAAAATAACCTAGTTTTTTCCCATGTACTCAGCGTTTTGTACTAGATGCTGCATCTAATCAAGTCAGCTTGTCTCAGCTCCACAAAAGTAAAAGCCATGACAGGATTTAGAAACAATATTTGTGATGCCTCTCCACCTACTCTCTTGACTCCTAGTCAGTCAGAAATAGTTGGAGTCTTACCTTCAGGCCTGAGGCGGCTGAGGCTCCTCTTCGGAGGGTAACATATGAGGAGATGTTTGTGGATTGATTTAGCCTGGATGAGGAGCCAGCCGGCCCTGAGAGAAAGACAGTAAATATGAAAACACGACTCCCAAGTGAGCACAAGAGCCAAAGCATGTTCAGTGGGTACATTACAAAGCACATATTTGCTGCTGGTGTGAACACTATAAAAAAACTGAAAGCTGTTTAGTCTTATAAGCTGTTTGCTTATTCTAAAGAGTAAGACTTCTTCAAAGAAACAAACATGTTATTACACTTTACATCAAGGTGCATTACATGTGTTGGACCTAGAGCTACTTACCTCTGCTTGGCAGGGTCTGGTAGCCACCATCATGCCCCAAGGCCCCCATCCTCATGTGACCAGACCCTCCCACTCCCAGAAGCTCAGGTTCACTCAGGAAGGTGCGCAGCTCCACCTGACACCCACAGAGACAGAGATCAGTACCACACAGACACACGGCTCCATAGCTCTCTCCAAGCACACACCTTGTTGTCTTCGTTGGTGTATTGGCCGATCTCCCTGTCCCGCTTGCGTTCGTCAGACTGTCGTTTGAGGCCTCGTACAGACGTGTGTCTGATGACGCTGGTTTCCCTGGGCAGCGGAGGCACGGCGGGGGCGTGGTCCTCAGGACTGTATAGCTGAGGTAGTGGTGGTCGGGGAGGGGCGCCCTCATTTGCCTGCAGAGAAAACAACCAACCAGCATATCCTTTACCATCATATTCAACCACATTTACTATCAGATAGGATAACATTCAACACTATGTCCTTCGAGTGAGAGAGGAGTGGGGGCCACTCACCCATTTTGACACAGATATGGGGAGGGCTGCGGTGGTGTGCTGGGTGGAGGTGGGGGTTGTGGGGCTGAGGTGGGGGCTGTGCTGCTGGGCCAGTCTCATCTCTCCCAGGGAGGGACTGGCAGACAGAGAAGGCACTGACGATGGCGACACGGAAGGCACAAGTTTTCTCTCTAGAGGCACAAAAACACACACACGTAAAACACACAGCATACACGTTAAAATTACACAAAACCCCCACACTCCACCCACAAAAGCCAAATACACATACAAACCATAATCAACTCATCCATTTTGTCCCCTGTAAATATATAAGCACATGACAAGTAGCATCCATTTCTCTCTCTAGCTCGTCCTGAGCTCCAGTGTGTGCTAGTAGAGGCAAGCGGAGGCAGGACCACAGCACTCCTCTCACCTGGGTTGGTCACAGAGGAGATGGTGACTTGGTAGTTGGCTTTGCTGGAGCTGAGGCCTGCTATTACGTCTTCAATCCTCCACAACTCCCTCTTGATCTGGAACTTCTCCTTCTGCTCATAGACAAACAGAGACACAACCATGAACACAAACACTACAAACGTTGTTCCCATCCCTCTGGGAATCTGTACGAGAGTATGTGTTTGCAGTGGTGTGGTTATGGTGCGATCCTGACCTGAGAGAGACCACTGCGGTTCATCTGGCCCTCCAGAGCTGTCCTCAACCAGTCTACATTTCTCTCTAGGCTGCTGTACTCATTCCACGCATTCTCCATCTCCTGCATGAAGCAAGAGAGACATAGATAAAGAGAGAGTGAGAGAGTAAGAGAGGGAGCGAGATAGAGAGTAAGAGAGTGAGAAAGACAGAGAGGGAGGTTGTGTGGTCAGTCAAATCAGTGATCCAGGCTGTGTTAGGTGAGACAGAGCATGCCTTACCGTGGACACCTGAGAGATCTCAGCTCTGATGTGCACCACGTCCTCCTGCAGTAGTCTCTGCTGGTAGGATATCTTCTCCTGGTGGGCCGGCTGGTCCCGGTACTGCTCCATCTGCTGGTGGGACACGTCCAGCACGGACTCCAACTTGTCCTGTAGGACAGGACACCACGAGGGCGTGGGGTATTCACCACGAGACCATACGGGGGAGCTAATACACACGTACACATACCCAGGCACACACACACACACAAACAAACACAGAAAACCCATTACCTTGTCTTCCTTGAGCGTGCGTATCGTTGTTTCCAGCTCCTGAAGGATCTTGTCTTGTTCACACAGTCGGCTTAACTTCACCTGCACAGGGAACAGCAGCAGGCAGCACAGAGAACAGAGATTGATAAGGTCTATTAAGAAGACTAGGTCTATGGCTAGAACAGGGACCCTCTGCCCAGGAGCTTCTGGTAAACACTATTCAAACCACAGTGCCCAGCAGAATGAATTGATAGTCTACTGTAGTCTGCTCTGTCTGTAAATATGTCAATAAGACCCATCTCTTTGAAATGCCCTGAGGACCTCTTTTCATCTTCTCTGTGTGAAAAATAAAGAAATAAAGCTTTATACTGTCTGCTTGTGGAGAATGGTAATGCCCATTATAAGTAATCATAATCAAAAATCCATATTTTGAAATTCACTTTTCGAGAGAACAGTGCTTATTGAGGCTGGCATATTTGTTTCCCCGCAGAAATGGGTTATATGTTTCTGAAAACAAAATAAGACTGCCTAGTTTACAATCTTTCTCACACACTGAGTGTTTATTCTTGAGTTCTATTTATCATTCTGTTCAATTAATAATTAAGCTGTTTTTTATTTCACAGACGTATATTGTTGTTTTAATTGCATGAAATATTCATTGTTCAAACAAATTCACCAGCAAATTCTTATAAATTGTTAAACTGGAACAATGCTAATGATGAAAAGCCAAGACATCCAGCTTATTTACCTCCATTCTGAGCAAACAAAGAATTAAAAAGGCTGGATGACAGAAATCAAACTGAAAAATTTAAGAGCTCTACGTCTAAAATCCCATTACATGTATTTTTCCCTTTAAATTGAGAGCTGGAAATAAAGCCCCTCGTCGATACTCTCAGGCTTTAACAGTGAAGCTGTCTGTCCCCACAGTGCTGCATCTTCGCTCTGCTCCTTTCCCTCCCTACACACCCTCTGTTTACCACAACTACACAATACCAACTTCTCAAATCCTCAGTTCACTGTCTCTGTAGTTGGTTGTAAGATGTGAAAAACGATAGACATTGAAGAAAAGGAGAGAGATGGATAAACTGGGTGTGGGGGCCGGTATACTTACATCAACATCGCTCTCTGCTATCTGAACAGGTCTCGATGGTCTGTCTTTTAGAGTTTCACGGCCTGTAACCTGCAATGCCCCAAAGGCACAAATACAACCTTACTTTTCCCAGTAATAGTTGCAAAAATAAGTTCAACTACCCTAAACATTAAAACCAACATTCAATAGATAACACTCAACAACAACATTACAGCAATTATCAAGCAACAGCATGCGACCTTGCTAAGGACATTGGGATGGCAGAAACCACAATGCAGAACAGGTATGTAAAAATGATTCAACAAAGAAGACGTGGGTAGTAGTGTGCA
The DNA here is from genome assembly GCF_045791955.1 of Oncorhynchus clarkii lewisi. Classification (NCBI taxonomy): domain Eukaryota; kingdom Metazoa; phylum Chordata; class Actinopteri; order Salmoniformes; family Salmonidae; genus Oncorhynchus; species Oncorhynchus clarkii. The sequence continues at coordinate 71,485,254 of NC_092152.1, read as the reverse complement.
CAAGACAATGCAATATGACTGCTTTAAAAGCTGTGCAAATATATTTATGGTCAAAAACAGCATCTGTGCATTTAAGAGAGAGGCCACAACGGAGAACCACAAAGCTGCTCTTTCCTGGCAGTGTGTCCGTGGGTTTAGTTAACGACCGTGTCCTCTTTATGAACCAAGAGAAAGGGAGGAACTAGCAGGAAATATGGCACCTCCTTCAGATCCTCTCTGTTACAGTGATAAATCAGACTTGGCCAAATACATATCTCAGAGACGTCAGTGAACTGGCCCAGTGAGAATTGATATAAACTGTAGATATATTTCAGTGTCTTTCGCTAAGAGATTTCAATTGACTTAATGCCTAAACAGAGCTAATGATTTATGTTGATACATTTCAAAGGGCATAGAGATGTAGGTGTGTTTACAATTATAACCAAAGCACACATTATTTAGTTGACCTTATAGCTCTGATTCTGTTAAATGATAATCAGTTTTGACGTTTCTCAAAGAGCACCCTTGGGTCGTCTCTATAGTGCTAACAAGACAAACAAAAGGAAAAGAAAGGCTTTGAAACAAAGTGCAATCCAGGGTTCAACAGCATGCAATGGGACTCCCTCTCACAGAGAGCAGAGACAGAGTCCACATCAGTCAGTCAGCACACACTGACACAGCATCACCATGATGGACTACAGTACCCAGCAGGCAAAGCTATGCACTACAGTCACCGGTGGGTCTCTCTTCTAACATGGCCACTCATCACAGCAAACATGGGCAGGTGAGGAGTGCATTATACACATTCTATTAGGAGAAGCAGTGGAATCTCTTTGTATGCACACCATCCTTACATTCCAACTGGACCCAAAACCTGGAGGGGTGTTTTCTAACACATTGTGTACCATAACGATCAACGGGTCAATACTTTTGATCTGTTTTAAAACAGGAAATAGAGAGGTGTTACATCAGAATGTACACATCGATAATAGAACTCCCCACTCCAAGAAACAGAAGGTTAATTAAGGTTTGTGGTGTTGTACATACAAATCACTTCAGGAGGATCAAATGCTTTGTACTGTTGTTAATGGAAGAGAATTGCTGATAGCAGAATGTAGAATCATTACAACACACAAGGTCATTCTGCTGAAGCTGGCATTGGACATACACTACCGGTCAAACGTTTTAGAACACCTACTCATTCAATGGTTTTTCTTTATTTTTACTATTTTCTACATTGTAGAATAATAGTGAAGACATCAAAACTATGAAATAACATATAGAGAATCATGTAATAACCAAAAAAGTGTTAAACAAGTCATAATCTACTGTATTTTATATTTGAGATTCTTCAAATAGCCACCCTTTGCCTTGATGACAGCTTTGCACACTCTTGGCATTCTCTGAATTCTATGAAGCCGCACAGCAGCAAGATATTTTCCGGGTTCGAGAGCATCAAATCTGTGATGTATCATGGGTAAATTGTGACTGACTGATCTACAAATAATATTGTGTAGTTTTTTAGGATGCAAGATGATTTGTAGATCAGTCAGTCTCGACACGCCTTTAATGTCGGCTGCAATGTCGAACGTGCCCATTGTAGGTCTCTTTTAGCAGCATTGTCTGATGGGAAGTGAAATTTATGACGCAAAATGTATTTTTTGACATGTAGTACTGTGCTGCTTGAAACTTCAGTTCCCATCAGTGGAGGTATGATATTTTGGCCCCATGTTTTCAGGGTTGAATATGTACTATTCCCAATGTACTTTTATCCAATTGCAAGGATAGCTAGCTTTGAGACAATATAGAAAATGTTATAATTTATACTGTAGCCGATAATCATATCATTTTATGTATGAGATCATATTGCACTCAAGTTGTTTTCTTTGCTGAATTGATAGTAAAGACACACAGATGAATGCAGCATAGCATTATTCTCAGTATACAGAGCATTAGTAACAAAAACAACAGTGGTTAAAACACACAGAAGGCAGTTTAAATTCCAACATCAACCTAAACCACACAGCCCTGAGGAACGAGGTCAGAAAGAAGAGGAGAGAGTAGCAGAAGGAGGTGTGTGAATGAGGAAGAGACTGACACTGTAGACAGTGGAAGGAAGAGCAGGATGCAGGCTACAGAGGAGAGAGGAGGAAGAGAGATAAATCATCATTTACATGATCTTTTCTCTTGGGGCCCACCTTCAGATCTAGATAATCCAGGTCCTTCTTCAGTTGCATGTAAGTATCATCTGCCTGACAGACAATGAGGAGTGGAGAGACAGATCACAAGACGGAAAGCTGCAAAGGATGCTAGGAGGCTATAGTATAGGAAGACTAGTCAGGTGCTGTTACAGCACAACTCTATATCTCTACTTCATTCTCATTGGAGAGATCATATAGGCCAAATAGAACAGAAAATCAGGCAAATTGATTCGGTTATATTATGAGAATTTACACCAAACTAGATTGTAGTGTAGGGCTGTTATCTAAATAGTTTAGGGATGCTTACACAAATAGCTTAAGCATTTCATAGGGCAGTATACTGCTTATAATTCAGTTCGCCACCAAATCTCCGGCATGGGTGAATTATGTCTACATGAGGATGAAGAGAACATAAGTGTTGATGGAGAGAGACTGAGCAGGGTTGTCATTGAGCACCTTTACAGTGTCACTGTGGTTGTGCAAGTCTGAGAACAGAGCAGTGCACTATGTTTGGACTGGCTCTTCTAGGGCAGGGGTCGGCAACAGGCACCTTTACAGCTTCACTGTGGTTGTGCAGGTCTGAGAACAGAGCAGTGCACTATGTTTGGACTGGCTCTTCTAGGGCAGGGGTCGGCAACAGGCACCTTTCTTTCTTTTTGGTCAAAAAAGAGACTGTAAAACCACCAGGAATTCAGTTGAATTTAGGAAATCTGTTCCCAAAAAGAGACATATGTGATCATGACTCGGTGTAATTAAGGTATTACTTCCACTACAATAACATTTTCAGTGTACAAATTATTATAATTAGGTTCCATTTGCTAAAACAAAAACCGTCCCGCGGCTGAATCTAGTTGCCTACTCCTGCTCTAGGGAGACATACTACTGAGCCAGCCTGTTTACCCAGGATCACTTTACACTAATAAGAATGACCTCTCAGATACACACAGTTCAACACAACCAGGACTTAGAGGGGAAATGTGAAAGAAAAGTCAAAAATACATTTCTCATTTTAGTTATCCAGGTTTGCAAAGACCTCAAACAACAGAAGATAAGGCTACAGTATATGTATGTGAAGACAGGCACGGTGCATAGTCAACAAGCAACATGCTTGATATGAAGCTTGGGAGCAACATGATGTTTGTTTTTTAACAAATCAAATGAAACACGTCTCTATAAGGCTCAACGGAGTGCTACATTATGCCGACAGATGAGTGAGGCCGTCCATTCAAACACAACACAGGCTGGTGTATCTATAGCTGCAGACAGTCCATGCTAACAGGGGAGCACCTAAGCCACTAGTACAACAGACGCGACCAACACACCACACAGTCCAATGAATGATGGAGCTGGGACCAAAACACTAGCAGAGACACAGACTGCGGGTGATGGGGATTTGTCTGGGGGCTGGGGATCCACAATTCATTGGAGTGGGGCTGCAGGGCAGGGCGGCTGCAGGGGGGAGGATACGAGGGGGCCTGACCTGCAGGCTGGGGCCTAGGAGGCCGTTGTGATGTAGGTGGTGGAGGGCGTCGCCGTGGACACCAGCCATCTTGGCCTGGTGACTCCTGAGCTGAATGAGCAGCAGGGTCAACTCCTCCGGCTGCAGTATGGTCAGGCCCAGGCCAGGGAGAGGAAGAGAGGGAGGGACAGAGAGAGAGAGCACTTCAACACCTGGCCACCAGGGCAGCAGCAGTGAGGGCTCAGCTCTTCAGGCCCCAGAGAGCTGTGGGCCTAAGCATCCTACCACAATACCTGCTCCTCTCTCCCCGCCACCCACACAAGGCCCTTCAGAGCAGAACAGCACTGAATCCACCAGCTGATAATGGTGCTGCTTTCTGACTGAAATGTATTACATCGAAGTTCCCTTCAGCATTAATCTTTAATAGTCCTAATATAAAGCAGAGAATAGTTTAAACTGGGTGTGTGATGAAGATAAATGAACAAGACAGAAGCTGTACCGTTTTCCCATGCAAGCTTGGTGCGCTGACTGTGTGTGTGATGTAGCCCATGGCTGGCATTGACCGTCTCTCTAGCTGACTAGTCTGTGGGAAAACAAAGACATCAACAAGTTATTAGGCTACATATCCCATTTCACAGATCAAACAGAATGGCAAATCATAAATGAACATTTACAAGGATGAAAATGCCTGCAATGTGGTTCAGATCGCTTTCTGTCCCCGCTACTGGGCATTATGATGTAGCACCCCAAACTTAAAGGGAAAGCCTGCAACTTTACAAACTCATTTGTGCACACAGCATATTTTTTCTTCTATCCATGTATTTATTTCCATCCTTCCTCCTCTTATTTGAAATAAAGCCCCCAGTTTAAGTTGCTACAGGGTTTGGAAGGTTTGACATTTTTGCTTAACACACAGAATTCCTTGGCTAGGCCCTTCACAGAACCTTAAAAGGACACAAACAACGAGATTGAATTAACTACACATAAATTATCCCCAACCTGCCTTCTTAAAATAACATTTGTTTGCTATCAGCGAGAGAAGCACTGTGAGCCATTCCCTCAGAGATTCCCAAGCCAATCTTTTTTTGCTGTATAATAGGTTTTTAATTTAAATGTAAGATCAGAAGAAAGACACCCTTGCTGATGGTTGAGATACAGTGGAGATGTTTACAGGGTGCTGAGAGGCCCTGGGCAAATTGAATTAGCCGCTAATAACACACACACACACACACACACACACACACACACACACACACACACACACACACACACACACACACACACACTTGTGTGATATTCCATAGAGGTACATGGAACACAGCCCTGAAATACACACTCAAGCCAAAAAGACATCACCAGTCTGAGAGATGCTGGATCCACCAAAACAAAGTTCATCTGCAGACTAAATGTAGTACCCATAAACCATTGCTTTATTGGATGGTCTCACACACACACACTGTGGCTCATTAAAAAAATACTTCTCCTCTTTGAGTGTTTCTGATTATTCTGTGAGCGAGCGGAGCGGCAGTGTTCTATTTAAGACACATAATTAGTGACTTGGCGTTACGGGTGAATGATGAGGAAACAGAGGCTGGGACATTCTGTTTACTTGGCGTGAGGACAGTGGGCTAGCGATAAGGGCTGCGTGGAGGCTGGTGTGGTGCAGCCTTGTAAAGACAGCCTCACATGTGGGGGGTGTGGCAGCCAGCAGGGAGACAGCACAGGGTGCGGATGGCGCAGGACAGTGCCTTGTCACAGGGGGTCACACACTCGTACACACACAGCCATAGAGGCTGGTGTGTGTCTGAGCCTGGCGACTGGGTCGGGCCGGGAGGAATGGGCGATGGGGAGGCTCCTACTCACACACACACGGCCACACAGGCTGGTGTGTGTCTGAGCCCGGAGACTGGGCCGGGCCGGGAGGAATGGGCGATGGGGAGGTTCCCACTCACACACACACGGCCACACAGGCTGGTGGGTGTCTGAGCCTGGAGACTGGGCCGGGCTGGGAGATGGGAGGAATGGGCGATGGGGAGGCTCCCACTCACACACACACCCTACCACCTGTGTAGAGGGCCTGGGTGTGGACTGTGTGAATCCTTCGGAGCTTGTGAAATTACAGCAGGGCCACTTCTCATGCTCATCTTCCCATGGTTGGCCCTTTCTCTAACGGTTAATGTGTCAAAGTTATTATTCCTCTAAGACAGAGATGAATTGGAAATTCACTACAAACAAAATGGCCTCAGTAACTGTGAGAATGAAACCCTTTTATGAAAGATGAACGTTCCTTGGCTGTAAAACATTTAGTCTTGTGACTAACAGTCCCAGGCTGGTAAACCACCCTCTTTAACCCTTTAAACCCCAGTGGGTCAGAGTCCTACCTTAGATAGCTGAGAAAACACCCGTCTAGGAGAACTGGAGCCGGTGGGGGACTCCCCAGGTGGCACCTCATCCAGCGGCCTGACCGTCACCCTGTCTGAGGGGGTGTGCGGCCTGTGGGGGGACAGTGGTTTGAAGGTGGGGACAGATGGGGGGACTTCACAGGGAGAAGGAGGCACAGAGATGGAGCGAGGCATCTCCACAGTGACCCTGAAGGAGGAGGTGTCCAGGAACTCTGGCCCGGTGTAGATGGGCGCCGTGGGGCTGCCGTGGCGGAACTGCTGGCGCTGCTGCCACTCATACAGCTGCCATACCATGCCCTCCTTGGTGGCCATGCGCTCATCGGTGGACATGCGGAAGTGGCTGAGCCGGTCGTGGGCGTATTTGTAGTCGCTGGGCAGGTTGCGGGGCGCCGAAGGGGAGCTCCCGCCAGACGGGAGTCTGGGGGTCTTTGGCAATGTCTGGTAGGCCTCTACTACCGCGGCCTTAGGCTGCAGGGGAGGGGTCCGCCGAGGGAGGGGGAGGGAGTACTCAGTAGTAGATGTGTTGCTAAGGTTAGGAAAGAGAGATAGGGCCATTTATGAACTGTGCAGTCTACTTATTTCACCAGGTACATAATTGAGCATCAATACTGAGTTGAAACTAAAGTGCATTTAAGTAAAAAGTATCAACAGCCATTCAGGCATGACCACTTTATTCTAACAAACGGTTACACTGAAAAAGCAGTTCAGAGCTGAGATATTCACAATCGCCACCAGGGGGAGACATTTACAAATAGTTAGTTATAATACAGTATATCAATTGAATGGTTGATATTGGGGAATGGGTTGAGGCTATAGTTTGCACAGCAGGCTTCTAAGGGGAGAACGGCTCATAATAATGTCCGGAATGGAAAAAAGGGAATGGCATCAAACACATAGAAACCATGTGTGTGATGTATTTGATACCATTCCATCTATTCCGTTCCAACCGTTACAGTGAGCCTGTTCTCCCTAATTAAGGTGCCACCAACCTCCTGTGATGGTCAGGGTTATCATCACTGAAGCTTAAGATTAAGGTTAAGATTATGCTCAGGATAAGAGTAAAGATTAGATGAGTAAAGTAGGTCTTCTGACTGACCTCTTGGGATCTCCCTTCTGTACATTGACCCAGTGCTCCACCTGAGCCAGAGCAGTCTTCCTCTGCACCTTCTTCTCTGTGGCCGTCCGTGGGACAAAGCCCCTCTTATACACAATGTTCCCATTCTTCTCAGGGGGCAGCGTGGCGAGGACTGTGTGGGCCTGGCCATTCCTGGGGTGTGAGGGGCCAGGGAGAGTGTCTGGGGAGAGCCTGTCCACCTCTACCTCCGTGGCTGGATGGCTGAGCTTTCTAGGAGCCTCCAACACGTACCTCTCCTCGTCCCCGTGGCTCAGTCGGATCTCCCCCTCCGGAGGCTCCTCTCTCTCGGGCCGCTGGAGGCTCCCTGAACGCGACTGGGAGGGGCTCTTACTGGTGTTGTTGTTGTTAACGTGGTTGGTCTGTGGTACTGCCTGCTGCACTGACATTTCTGGTCTCTCTGTGACTGCCTCTCTGTGAGGGGTGAGAGGCGATAGAGGTCAACAGGGATACCGGAACAGAGGCACTTTACAGTTACCTAGGCTAAATACAATGGCCAAACCTGGCTTCTCTATCACACCAACCCCTGGACAATAGAAACAACTGGCATGATTAATCAGCTCAGTGTGACATGACAAGCTAATATACTGAACAAAAATATAAATTCAACATGCAACAATTTCAACGATTTTGCTGAGTTACAGTTCATATAAGGAAATCAGTCAATTGAAATTAGTTAATTAATACATTTTCAATGGATTTCACATCTCTGGGAAGGGGCGCGGCCACCGCAGTTTCATCGGCTGTCCGGGTGGCAAATTCTCTCAAACGACGTTGGAGGCAACTTATGGTAGAGAAATTAACATTAAATTATCTGGCAACAGCTCTGGTGAACATTCCTGTAGTCAGCATGCCAATTGCACGTTCCCTCAAAACTTGAGACATCTGTGGCATTGTGTTGTGTGACAAAACTGCACATTTTAGAGTGGCCTTTTATTGTCCACAGCACAAGGTGCACCTGTGTAATGATCATGCTGTTTAATCAGCTTCTTGATATGCCACACCTGTCAGGTGGATGGATTATCTTGGCAAAGCAGAAATGCTCACTTACAGGGATGTAAACACATGTGTGCACAACATTTGAGAGAAATAAGCTTTTTGTGTGTATGGAACATTTCTGGGATCCTTTATTTCAGCTCATGAAACATGGGACCAACACTTTACATGTTGCGTTTATATTTTTGTTCAGTATATATCCCCTGAATGTTAGTCAAGGACTTAGTGACCTATAGTAATGCATTAAATACTTAAGTTAAGTTAAAACAAAATACTAATGCTATTCTTTCCTCCTTTCCCTCAGATATTAATACAGTAGACTACATTATGATAAAGTACAGCTGTACACTTGAAACAAGGGATTTGGAGGGATTAGGCTGTGGATAAAACGGCAACATGGACACCTCCATTAACCTGAGTTGACTCTGACTCTCAATGTTATTTCCCACTTGAGTGATACTAGTGAAAGCACTCAAATGTCATTTATTCATTACTGAGTTCCTCCAAAGAGGGAAGGGAGACTACAGGGAGGGGTTTTCAATATGTTTTTAACACCCACATATTTTCATGGAGAGGGGAGTGTAACTAAGTGAGGCTCTTTGGATAGGAGGCAGGCTGGGTTCCCCTTGAGAGTCAAAATGACAGCCATTTTGTCTTTAAACAAATAGCTCGGGGTAGCCTCTTCATCAATGACTCTGTGTAATAGCTCTAGTGATCATTAATTTGTCCCCACAGATGAATGCATGAGACTCTCTCCCTCTGCAGGGAGTCATTCATCTGAGATATAATTTATCTGATTCCCAGACCAACACTATACACGTCTAACAAATCACACATTTTTTAGATTACAAATATTGACAGGGCAGGTCAGTTCAGAGCATATTCAGACATACTGTACCAGTCAAAAGTTTGGACACACCTACTCATCAAAGGCTTTTTCTTTATTTTTACTATTTTCTACATTGTAGAATAATAATGAAGACATCCAAACTATGAAATAACACATATGGAATCATGAAGTAACCAAAAAGAGATTCTTCAAATTCTTCAAAGTAGCCACCCTTGGCATTCTCTCAACCAGCTTCATGAGGTTGTCACCTGGAATGCATTTCAATTAACAGGTGTGTCTTGTTAAAAATGTATTTCCTTCTTAATGCGTTTGAGCCAATCAGTTGTGTTGTGACAAGGTAGGGGTTGTATACAGAAGATAGCCCTATTGGTAAAATACCAAGTCCATATTATGGCAAGAACAGCTCAAATAAGCAAAGAGAAACGACAGTCCATCATTACTTTAAGACATGAAGGTCAGTCAATCCGGACAAAGTCCGAAATTCAGAAATTGCAGCCCAAATAAATGCTTCACAGAGTTCAGGTAACAGACACATCTCAACATCAACTGTTCAGAGGAGACTGCATGAATCAGGCCTTTGAGGTCGAATTGCTGCAAAGAAACCACCACTAAAGGACACCAATAATAAGAAGAGACTTGCTTGGGCCAAGAAACACGAGCAATGGCCATTAGACCAGTGGAAATCTGTCCTTTGGTCTGATGAGTCCAATTTTTTTTATTTTTGGTTCCAACCACCGGGTCTTAGTGGGACGCAGAGTAGGTGAACAGATGTGTAGTTCCCACCGTGAAGCATGGAGGAGGTGTGATGGTGTGGGGGTGCTGTGATTTATTTAGAATTCAAGGCACACTTAACCAGCATGGCTACCACAGCATTCTGCGGCGATACGCCATCCCATCTGGTTTGCGCTTAGTGTGACGATCATTTGTTTTTCAACAGGACAATGACTGCAAACACACCTCCAGGCTGTGTAAGGGCTATTTTACCAAGAAGGAGAGTGATGGAGTGCTGCATCAAATGACCGACCTAAACCCAATTGACATGGTTTGGGATGAGTTGGACGGCAGAATGAAGGAAAAGCAGCCAACAAGTGCTCAGCATATGTGGGAACTCCTTCAAGACTGTTGAAAAAGCATTCTAGGTGAAGCTGGTTGAGAGCATGCCAAGAGTGTGTAAAGCTGTCATCAACTCAAAGGGTGGCTACTTAGAAGAATCTAAAATCTAAAATCTATTTTTTTAAACACTTTTTTTGGTTACCACATGATTCCACATGTGTTATTTCATAGTTTTGATGTAAAGAAAAACAGACAACGATTTTCAGGAGAAATAGCTTCCCTTGGAGCTGCTAATGAGCACAGAGCAGCGTTGACCACTAGATGGTATTGTTTCACAAAACATCATATCCAACCTTCCCTCTCAGCAGTAGTATGCCAGTCCAGATCAGCCACATCATGTATGTGCACTGTACACTTCATTTCTCCTACACCACAAGCTGTCATTCACCTAACCAAACCGTAACCAGTTTGGCCAAACCATAACTTTTTCTCCTTTTAATTGAAACAGCTATTCTTTATTCCCTATATACTGCACTACTTTTGACCAGGGCCCATGGGGATCTAATCAGTAGTGCACTATATAGGGAATAGGGTGCCATTTGGGACGTAGAATGTGTTTGTGCACTGTGATGGAGTAGAGGGAGGAACCATGTCTGTGCCCTGTGACTGGCCCATGCTCAGCTGGCAGCAGGAGCAGGATGGAGCACTCATCCATACAGCAGCCAGCTGCAGAACTCAATATCCCATCATCCCACAGCACAGGAAAGTAGACAGTATCAGAGCAGTGCTACGCCTGTCCTGCCATGGATGACTGCTCACTGAGTCCCAGGCAAGCAGACCAAGCTAAACCATGCCAAAACCATGCCAAGCCAGGCCAGGCCAGGTACACTCCCACCTACAACCCTAACAGTTAGGCACTTTGCTAATGTTTCTAAAGGCACATGATCAAGATCAGACTGGGAAAAATGTGCTTTGCTTTGGTGCTGGGAAGGAAGAGAGAAGGAGGCAGAGGTCTACTGGGAGAGATACTGGTGGATCCCTGTTTGGACTAGGAGTCATTTGGTTAACTGGGGATTATTGGGGATAACTACAGAGGAGACTATTTGGGACACTACAGAGGAGACTATTGGGGACACCACAGAGGAGACTATTGGGGACACCACAGAGGAGACTATTGGGGACACTACAGAGGAGACTATTGGGGACACTACAGAGGAGACTATTGGGGATAACTACAGAGGAGGCTATTGGGGATAACTACAGAGGAGACTATTTGGGACACTGAAGAGGAGACTATTTGGGACACCACAGAGGAGACTATTTGGGACACTACAGAGGAGACTATTGGGGACACTACAGATGAGAATATTGGGGACACTACAGAGGAGACTATTTGGGACACTACAGAGGAGACTATTGGGGATAACTAGAGGATACTATTGGGGACACTACAGAGGAGACTATTGGGGATACTACAGAGGAGACTATTGGGGACACTACAGAGGAGACTATTGGGGATAACTACAGGGGAGACTATTGGGGATAACTACAGAGGAGTCTATTTGGGACACTACAGAGGAGACTATTGGGGACACCACAGAGGAGACTATTGGGGACACTATAGAGGAGACTATTTGGGACACCACAGAGGAGACTATTGGGGACACCACAGAGGAAAATATTGGGGACACTACAGAGGAGACTATTGGGGACACTACATAGGAGACTATTGGGGAAAACTACAGATGATACTATTGAGGATAACTACAGAAGAGAATATTTGGGATAACTACAGAGGAGACTATGTGGGACACTATAGAGGAGACTATTGGGGACACTACAGAAGAGACTATTAGGGACACTACAGAGGAGACTATTGGGGACACCTACAGAGGAGACTATTGGGGATACTACAGAGGAGACTATTGGGGACACTACAGAGGAGACTATTTGGGACACTACAGAGGAGACTATTGGGGACACTACAGAGGAGACTATTGGGGATAACTATAGAGGAGACTATTTGGGACACTACAGAGGAGACTATTGGGGACACTACAGAGGAGACTATTGGGGACACTACAGAGTAGACTATTTGGGACACTAGAGGAGACTATTGTGGACACTACAGAGGAGACTATTGGGGACACTACAGATGAGACTATTGGGGAAAACTACAGAGGAGACTATTGAGGATAACTACAGAAGATAATATTTGGGATAACTACAGAGGAGACTATGTGGGACACTATAGAGGAGACTATTGGGGACACTACAGATGAGACTATTAGGGACACTACAGAGGAGACTATTGGGGACACCTACAGAGGAGACTATTGGGGATACTACAGAGGAGACTATTGGGGACACTACAGAGGAGACTATTTGGGACACTACAGAGGAGACTATTGGGGATAACTACAGAGGAGACTATTGGGGATAACTACAGAGGAGACAATTGGGGACACCACAGAGGAGACTATTTGGGACACTACAGAGGAGACTATTAGGGACACTACAGAGGAGACAATTGGGGACACCACAGAGGAGACTATTGGGGACACTACAGAGGAGACTATGTGGGACACTATAGAGGAGACTATTGGGGACACTACAGAGGAGACTATTAGGGACACTACAGATGAGACTATTAGGGACACTACAGAGGAGACTATTGGGGACACCTACAGAGGAGACTATTGGGGATACTACAGAGGAGACTATTGGGGACACTACAGAGGAGACTATTGGGGACACTACAGAGGAGACTATTGGGGATAACTACAGAGGATACTATTGAGGATAACTACAGAAGATACTATTTGGTATAACTACAGAGGAGACTATTGGTGATAACTACAGAGGAGACTATTGGGGACACCACAGAGGAGACTATTGGGGACACTACAGAGGAGACTATTTGGGACACTACAGAGGAGACTATTAGGGACACTACAGAGGAGACAATTGGGGACACCACAGAGGAGACTATTGGGGACACTACAGAGGAGACTATGTGGGACACTATAGAGGAGACTATTGGGGACACTACAGAGGAGACTATTAGGGACACTACAGAGGAGACTATAGGGGACACCTACAGAGGAGACTATTGGGGATAACTTCAGAGGATACTATTGAGGATAACTACAGAAGTTACTATTTGGTATAACTACAGAGGAGACTATTGGTGATAACTACAGAGGAGACTATTGGGGACACCACAGAGGAGACTATTGGGGACACTACAGAGGAGACTATTTGGGACACTACAGAGGAGACTATTAGGGACACTACAGAGGAGACAATTGGGGACACCACAGAGGAGACTATTGGGGACACTACAGAGGAGACTATTGGGGACACTACAGAGGAGACTATTGGGGACACTACAGAGGAGACTATTGGGGACACCACAGAGGAGACTATTGGGGAAACTACAGAGGAGACTAAGTGGGACACTATAGAGGAGGCTATTGGGGACACTACAGAGGAGACTATTAGGGACACTACAGAGGAGACTATTGGGGACACCTACAGAGGAGACTATTGGGGATACTACAGAGGAGACTATTGGGGGCACTACAGAGGAGACTATTTGGGACACTACAGAGGAGACTATTTGGGACACTACAGAGGAGACTATTGGGGATACTACAGAGGAGACTATTGGGGACACTACAGAGGAGACTATTGGGGACACTACAGAGGAGACTATTGGGGACACCACAGAGGAGACTATTGGGGACACTACAGAGGAGACTATGTGGGACACTACAGAGGAAACTATTGGGGACACTACAGAGGAGACTATTGGGGACACCACAGAGGAGACTATTGGGGACACTACAGAGGAGACTATTGGGGACACTACAGAGGAGACTATTTGGGACACTAAAGGAGACTATTGGGGACACTACAGAGGAGACTATTGGGGACACTACAGAGGAGACTATTGGGGAAAACTACAGAGGATACTATTGAGGATAACTACAGAAGAGAATATTTGGGATAACTACAGAGGAGACTATGTGGGACACTATAGAGGAGACTATTGGGGACACTACAGATGAGACTATTAGGGACACTACAGAGGAGACTATTGGGGACACCTACAGAGGAGACTATTGGGGATACTACAGAGGAGACTATTGGGGACACTACAGAGGAGACTATTTGGGACACTACAGAGGAGACTATTGGGGACACTACAGAGGAGACTATTGGGGACAATACAGAGGAGACTATTTGGGACACTACAGAGGAGACTATTGGGGATAACTACAGAGGAGACTATTGGGGATAACTACAGAGGAGACTATTGGGGACACCACAGAGGAGACTATTGGGGACACTACAGAGGAGACTAATGGGGACACTACAGAGGAGAATATTTGGGACACTACAGAGGAGACTATTGGGGACACTACAGAGGAGACTATTGGGGACACTACAGAGGAGACTATTGGGGACACTACAGAGGAGACTATTGGGGACACCACAGAGGAGACTATTTGGGACACTACAGAGGAGACTATTGGGGACACTACAGAGGAGACTATTCGGGACACTACAGAGGAGACTATTGGGGACACTACAGAGGAGACTATTGGGGATAACTACAGAAGAGACTATTGGGGATAACAACAGAAGATACTATTTGGGATACCTACAGAGGAGACTATTTGGTATAACTACAGAGGAGACTATTGGTGATAACTACAGAGGAGACTATTGGGGACACCACAGAGGAGACTATTGGGGACACTACAGAGGAGACTATTGGGGACACTACAGAGGAGACTATTAGGGACACTACAGAGGAGACTATTTGGGACACCACAGAGGAGACTATTGGGGACACTACAGAGGAGACTATTGGGGACACTACAGAGGAGACTATTGGGACACTACAGAGGAGACTATTGGGGACACCACAGAGGAGACTATTGGGGACACCACAGAGGAGACTATTGGGGACACTACAGAGGAGACTATGTGGGACACTATAGAGGAGACTATTGGGGACACTACAGAGGAGACTATTAGGGACACTACAGAGGAGACTATTGGGGACACCTACAGAGGAGACTATTGGGGATACTACAGAGGAGACTATTGGGGACACTACAGAGGAGACTATTTGGGACACTACAGAGGAGACTATTGGGGACACTATAGAGGAGACTATTGGGGATAACTACAGAGGAGACTATTGGGGATAACTACAGAGGAGACTATTGGGGACACTACAGAGGAGACTATTGGGGACACTACAGAGGAGACTATTTGGGACA
This sequence comes from Oncorhynchus clarkii lewisi, assembly GCF_045791955.1. Taxonomy (NCBI): domain Eukaryota; kingdom Metazoa; phylum Chordata; class Actinopteri; order Salmoniformes; family Salmonidae; genus Oncorhynchus; species Oncorhynchus clarkii. The sequence goes on along the minus strand of NC_092152.1, from coordinate 71,469,885 downwards.
CTACAGAGGAGACTATTTGGGACACTACAGAGGAGACTATTGGGGATACTACAGAGGAGACTATTGGGGACACTACAGAGGAGACTATTAGGGACACTACAGAGGAGACTATTGGGGACACCACAGAGGAGACTATTGGGGACACTACAGAGGAGACTATGTGGGACACTACAGAGGAAACTATTGGGGACACTACAGAGGAGACTATTAGGGACACTACAGAGGAGACTATTGGGGACACTATAGAGGAGACTATTGGGGATAACTACAGAGGAGACTATTGGGGATAACTACAGAGGAGACTATTGGGGACACCACAGAGGAGACTATTGGGGACACTACAGAGGAGACTATTGGGGATAACTACAGAGGATACTATTGAGGATAACTACAGAATATACTATTTGGTATAACTACAGAGGAGACTATTGGTGATAACTACAGAGGAGACTATTGGGGACACCACAGAGGAGACTATTGGGGACACTACAGAGGAGACTATTGGGGACACTACAGAGGAGACTATTAGGGACACTACAGAGGAGACAATTGGGGACACCACAGAGGAGACTATTGGGGACACTACAGAGGAGACTATTGGGGACACTACAGAGGAGACTATTGGGACACTACAGAGGAGACTATTGGGGACACCACAGAGGAGACTATTGGGGACACCACAGAGGAGACTATTGGGGACACTATAGAGGAGACTATTGGGGATAACTACAGAGGAGACTATTGGGGATAACTACAGAGGAGACTATTGGGGACACCACAGAGGAGACTATTGGGGACACTACAGAGGAGACTATTGGGGACACTACAGAGGAGACTATTTGGGACACTACAGAGGAGACTATTTGGGACACTACAGAGGAGACTATTGGGGATACTACAGAGGAGACTATTGGGGACACTACAGAGGAGACTATTGGGGACACTACAGAGGAGACTATTGGGGACACCACAGAGGAGACTATTGGGGACACTACAGAGGAGACTATTGGGGACACTACAGAGGAGACTATTTGGGACACTACAGAGGAGACTATTTGGGACACTACAGAGGAGACTATTGGGGACACTACAGAGGAGACTATTGTGGACACTACAGAAGATACTATTTGGGATACCTACAGAGGAGACTATGGGGGATACTACATGGGAGACTATTTGGGATAACTACAGAACAGACTATTTGGGACACTACAGAGGAGACTATTGGGGATAACTACAGAGGATACTATTGAAGATAACTACAAGAGAGACTATTTGGGATAACTACAGTGGAGACTATTGGGGATACTACATGGGAGACTATTGGGGATTACTACAGAGGAGACTATTGAGGATACCACATGGGAGACTATTGGGGACACTACAGACGAGACTATTGGGGACACTACAGAGGAGACTATTGGGGATAACTACAGAAGAGACTATTTGGTATAACTACAGAGGAGACTCTTGGGGACACCACAGAGGAGACTATTGGGGACACTACAGAGGAGACTATTTGGGACACTACAGAGGAGACTATTTGGGACACTACAGAGGAGACAATTGGGGACACTACAGATGAGACTATTGGGGACACTACAGATGAGACTATTGGGGACACTACAGAGGAGACTATTGGGGACACTTCAGAGGAGACTATTGGGGACACCACAGAGGAGACTATTGGGGACACTACAGAGGAGACTATTGGGGACACTACAGAGGAGACTATTGGGGACACTACAGAGGAGACTATTGGGGATAACTACAGAAGAGACTATTGGGGATAACTACAGAAGATACTATTGGGGATAACTACAGAAGAGACTATTTGGGATACCTACAGAGGATACTATTGAGGATAACTACAGAGGATACTATTTGGGATAACTACAGAGGAGACTATTTGGGATACCTACAGAGGATACTATTGAGGATAACTACAGAGGATACTATTTGGGATAACTACAGAGGAGACTATTGGGGATACTACATGGGAGACTATTGGGGATAACTACAGAGGAGACTATTGGGGATACTACATGGGAGACTATTTGGTATAACTACAGAGGAGACTATTGGGGATACTACATGGGAGACTATTGGGGACACCACAGAGGAGACTATGGGGATAACTACAAATATACTATTTGGGACACAACAGAGGAGACTATTGGGGATAACTACAAATAGACTATTTGGGACACTACAGAGGAGACTATTGGGGATAACTAAAGAGGAAGGTATTGGGGACACTACAGAGGAGACTATTTGGATAACTACAGAGGAGACTATTGGGGACACTACAGAGGAGACTATTGGGGACACTACAGAGGAGACTATTGGGGACAACTATAGAGGGGACTATGGGGACAACTAGGAATGGCCTGCAGGGTGGAAGGGAGGGACTAACCTCTTGATGCCTTGACTCTGCATGAGAGCAGCCTGGTTCATGGCTCGGATCCAACCATTCATGTCCTCCTGGGTGTCGGCACTGAAGAAGTACGTCCTCATCCCACCGTGCTCTGCCTGCGAGCCAATCACAGAGTTCTTATTGTAAATGTAGGAGCGCATTCCTGTGTGGCTCGCCTGTGGAGAGAGAAGAGAAGAGACACATCAGAACCAAAAAGAATGATGGGAAAGAGGGGGTGGAGGGGTTGAGGGGTCAATGGGTACGTTCTGCAAATGAAGACTCATAGAGAGCAAGTTAGCATATTAGCTCACAATGGGGCTCAAAGCCATCACCAGAACTTACAAAAATAATAACAAAAACAAGAGGCACCAGCGTCTCTACACTAAAGCTGTTCATGCAACACGCCACGTATGAAGAAGCATTGGTTTTAAAGTTAGACAAGCAGTTAGTTTCGTCTGTATATTTGAAGTGTTTCACAAGTCCTAATGCACAGAAAATTCCTCATTAACTCATTAATTCCTCACAAACTAATTTCACACAAACTTACAGTAACTCAACATAGCGTACCCAGTTTGCCTAGCTATTGTTATGAAGCACAACCCCCCCCCCCCCCCCCCCCCACACACACACACACACACACACACACACACACAGAGAAACCTCACAATTAGCCTTACCCTGGTCCCTGGCTGCTACAGGCTAGAGTAGATCCGTCTCTACAGTATAGTGTAATGGGCTTGCCCTCCTGTCTGGCACTTACTGTAAATCTGCCCACCCCAACGCTCCACCACAAGGCTAATCTCCCCATCCAGACCTGATAGGGAGCCAACGATGCCACTGACAACTTACTGTCCAATTACAACACAGATCAGCCTTTTCCCAACACAGTTCCACCCCAAACTACTACACTGCCGAGTCCACAACTAAGACCTTTATACAGCTCTCTGCTCTCCAAACCACTCTACTGCCTTTCCCATTACAATACAACCTGTATCATCCAGTACTGCCCAGCATGCTAGTCCATGCATAGTCCCAGACCGTCATTTTGCCTGTACCTATTACACAACTCTTCAAAGTAGCACATTCCTGTACTATCTGCTACAATATCCTTCCATGTATCCTGATGTATAATAACTCTGAGTCTGGGTACAGCCTTGCAGTCTCAGAATGCATGCATTCAGAGCCCTATGGGCCCTTGTCAAAAGCAGTACACCATATAGGAATTAGGATGCCATTTGGAATTCACCCTATGTCTACCAGGAATCCATCCTCCATTTAAAAACAAACAGCAATCCATTGTAAATCACTGAAAACTTCTCTTTAGCGTACAACACGTGCATCCACCATCATGTCGTGTTTCTGTTTAGTATTGTACTGACTTGTGATCAGCTGTAGTGATATTACTTGGCTGTGGGGTTAACAAAGCCTGTTTTGATTGCAGAGTCCTGTATTATCCAGCAGCATAGTGCCAGCGTGATCCCAACTGAATCCCCCAGAGAAAAGTGCTGAATGGACAGGCCAGAACCAGACCCATGACTAGGGTCCACATCCATACTCACCAGCTCTGCAGTCTACCACACACATCAGCAATGTGGGGATGCTTCGTGTCGGAACAGCTACTTACTTTCCACAGTTCCTCTTTCACAAAAAGAGTGTGATTTTAAGGTGAGTATAAATGGAGGAACCTCTGCTATCACCCAGCCCTCTCCCCTCTTTAGCATGGAAGACTAGAAGGCTCTATTTTAAGGCTCCCTTGAAATAACATTAGGTGGGTCTGGTCTTAGGCTTTCATTGGGTAATGAACCTGGGTGATTTATCTGAAGGCTGATATTTGACTTTAAGAATGAGTTGAATAAAAACCAATCAACATTTTTTTTTTCCAAAATGTTTATTAATTTTTATTTAACCTTGATTTAACCAGGAAAAGCCCATTGAGTCCCAGAGTCTCTTTTTTCAAGGGAGACCTGGCCAAGAAGGCAGCAACAATCAATACATTAACACATATAACAATATAATACAATTCAACAACATGATCCGGCCTAAAAAAAACATTTACACTCCTCTGGAACAGAGTCTCCCATCACAATGTTTACTTCATTCAGGGGCACTAACATATCTAGATGAGGCATAAATTGTAGACTATTCCATGCCTCTGGTACACAAGACGAGAAGGCATTCTTGCCTAATACTGTAAATGTCCTATATATTAACAAAACAAAACATATTAATAAATTGAGCCGGTTCCATGGCACTAAATGATATATCCTGGTTGTACAACACAACAGAAACATTGAAATACAGCCTGCTATGTGATGTGGCTAGATAGACTGAATGTTTGTTGAATGTGATGGTGATGAGGCCAACAGAAAGAAAGGCAGTGAAACTGGAGAGGAGTGTGGAAAAGGGATGGATGGGAGGAGGATGAGAGGAGGATGGCCCAGCCCAGTGTGAGACCCAGCTATCCCACGGTTCACATGGTGATGACAGTGTCCTGATGACTGATATGGAGGAGGCGGGGCCCAAATACCACTGCTACAGGGTCTAAACCCTCACAACAACCGATGTGTATCAGGCTTTGACTGATGGGTGGTTCCATATGAACTTTATGTCGTCCAACAGATTTGACACACAGTTACATCAAGAACCAAGGTCGGCTTCAAAGGCAAACGTTCAGTAAAGTTAGCCATCCTGAATATTTGGAGAAGCACTGGCATTGTCCATCCATCCGTAATTGATGCAGAAAAATCATAATCTAATCTAAATGTGCATTCTTATTGGTTTGGTAAATGAAAAGTAGACTATGAGCAGGGATGAAGAAGCTAGGTGACGGTCCTCAGAGGGATGAAGGAAAATAAAACACGTATTCATGCAAGAGGGGCCCGCCAGCGTGTTTCAGGACGGCAGTCCGGGGGGAACCGGCGCTCGCTACACCAGTCACAGTCACAACAGGAGGCCATTCAACCAATAGGAACACACGAGAGATAAGCACAGTGAGAAGAGCAAACAGAACAGGAGGGTACAGGTCATTGACTTGCTCCAGAAAACAGAAATGTCTCTCTGCTGTTCTCGGCTGGCTAGTCATCAACTCAGAGAGAGTGAATTATACTGAACAAAAACATAAATGCAAAATGCAACCTGAAAAACTCAGGTTTTTCTGAGTTACAGTTCATATAAGGGAATCTGTCAATTGAAATAAATTCCTTAGGCCCTAATCTATGGATTTCACATGACTGGGAATACAGATATGCATCTGTTCGTCACAGATACCTTAAACAAAAGGTAGAGGCATGGATCAGAAAAACAGTCAGTATCTGGCGTGACCACCATTTACCTCATGCATCTCCTTCGCATAGTGTTGATCAGGCTGTTGATTGTGGCCTGTGAAATGTTGTCCCACTCCTCTTCAATGGCTGTCGAAGTTGGAGCACACTGTCATACATGTCGATCCAGAGCATTCCAAACAACGTTGGCATCAGCAACAACATTGGCATCAGCAAACCGCTCGCCCACACGACGCCATACACGTGGTCTGCGGTTGTGAGGCCGGTTAGACGTACTGCCAAATTCTATAAAATGACATTGGAGGCGGCTTATGGTAGAGAAATAAACATAGAATTATCTGACATTCCTGCAGACAGCATGCAAATTGCACGTTCCTTCATAATTAGAGACATCTGTGGCATTGTGTTGTGTGACAAAACTGCACATTTTAGAGTAGCTTTTATTGTCCCCAGCACAAGGTGTACCTGCGGAATGATCATGCTGTTTAATCATATTCTTGATATGCCACACCTGTCAGGTGGATGGATTATCTTCAGAAAGTAGAAATGCTCACTAACAGGATTGTAAAAAAAAAATGTGCAAAACATTTGAGAGAAATAAACTTTTTGTGCATATGGAACAATTCTGGGATCTTTTATATCAGCTCATGAAACGTGGGCCCAACACTTTACATGTTGCGTTTATATTTTTGTTCAGTGTAGATTAACATTGATGCTATTGTTAGAACCCGCGGAAGCAGCAAGTGGACTAAAATACAGACGCACACCAGCAAACACAACATTAGAGCAATATACGACAACACAAGAATCTGGAGAGGGAAAATGGCCGAAGAGAACGTAGTTGGCCATAGGCTGCTAGAACTGGGGGTAAGGCTAGGATGGGAAACTCTGGTCTTTAGTGCCTCATGCGTTTTGATAGGTTATTAACTGGTAGTTGTCTGCATTAACTCTAATGACTTCCCAACTGCATTCTCACAAAACATTGAGATACCACAGATCTCTCAAATCACAACAACTATCAGCTTACACAAGACAGTCGACAAACAACAAGACAACAACAGCAGACTGGAATTAACCTTCATCCAATAGGCAGTTGAAGTGTTCTGTTGAGACAGTTAACAGTTAACTGAACAGCTTGGGTCCTGTCTAATGAAAGATTCTGGTCTGGAATATGTGATTACCCAGAGCGAGAGAGAGAGCTGAGAGGAACAGAGACCTCTTAAATACATGCACTGGATAATTAGCAGAACAGTATTGAGAGCAGGAACCTCTCACCTAACCATGAAATACATTCCCTCCCCGGGCAGAGAGAGAGGCAGGGAGAGAGAGAGAGAGCGAGAGAAGACGCTAGAAAATAGCTTCAATGTATAATTAATTTCCCCCCCGGCAACAATCGTCATACAAATTCCATTGTATGTAATGTGAGCTGCAGGAGTAATACACACATACATACACACACACACACACACACACACACACACACACACACACACACACACACACACACACACACACACACACACACACACACACACACACACACACACACACACACACACACGAGGAACAAAAAGCCAAGCACAACGGATACAGTATGAAAGGACTGCAATTGAACGCTGTCAAACTAGCACATCAAACATTCACCCTGAATTGTTCTTCATAAAGGGTCCTCTGCTCTCACTGAGAAAGATATGGAGACGGATATTGTAAACACTCTGACCCAGCAGAGAAACCCATTCTTACTGTCTACTCTGTCTGTCACACACACTGACTGAAATGTGAAAAAATAGTCTATTGCGAGAAACAATACAACAACGAGTGTGGTTACATGCACACAACAATGTGATTACTGTGGATCGTCAGATTAATGTAATAGTTTGATTAAAACATTTACATGCAATGCAAGAAGGATTTTCCTAATAATCCTGTTTCTATGGACACATCTGAAATCAGACTACATGATGGCACTCTGATAAATGCAGAAAACCACCAATAAAAATAAACAATGTTATTTTTGGTAAGAGAGGATAGGGGCTTGATTCTGAGTTGGGACAAATACAGTTTGTAAACTACTTCTAAGACTCCTTCAATCAGTTGTTGTAAACTCACTTCACTAGAGCTAAAGAGGGAGGCTCGCTCGGCTGGTGCTGGTTCTGGCCCGCGCAGATCAAATACACTACTGGAATGACAATTAAGTGTTTACACGTCCTAATAATTCAAAAGATTCCTCAGAAAAACAGGTGTTTGTTTACTTCGATGTTGACCTTACACCGATTAAGATAGAAAGAGTAAGGTGTTTACATGACTATTGCCATAATCAGTTTAAAATCGAATTATGAGGGTGTATGTAAACGTACTCCACGGGTTTGTCAACATTACTTGGAGGAGTGTGGAGAGGAGATGGGATGGGGGGAGAGGGGCTTGGAGGAGTGTGGAGAGGAGATGGGATGGGGGGAGAGGGGCTTGGAGGAGTGTGGAGAGGAGATGGGATGGGGGGAGAGGGGCTTGGAGGAGTGTGGAGAGGAGATGGGATGGGGGGAGAGGGGCTTGGAGGAGTGTGGAGAGGAGATGGGATTGGAGGAGAGGGGCTTGGAGGAGTGTGGAGAGGAGATGGGATGGGGGAGAGGGGCTTGGAGGAGTGTGGAGAGGAGATGGGATTGGAGGAGAGGGGCTTGGAGGAGTGTGGAGAGGAGATGAGATGGGGGGAGAGGGGCTTGGAGGAGTGTGGAGAGGAGATGGGATGGGAGGAGAGGGGCTTGGAGGAGTGTGGAGAGGAGAAGGGATGGGGGAGAGGGGCTTGGAGGAGTGTGGAGAGGAGAAGGGATGGGGGGAGAGGGGCTTGGAAGAGTGTGGAGAGGAGATGAGATGGGGGGAGAGGGGCTTGGAGGAGTGTGGAGAGGAGATGGGATGGGAGGAGAGGGGCTTGGAGGAGTGTGGAGAGGAGATGGGATGGGGGGAGAGGGGCTTGGAGGAGTGTGGAGAGGAGATGAGATGGGGGGAGAGGGGCTTGGAGGAGTGTGGAGAGGAGATGGGATGGGGGGAGAGGGGCTTGGAGGAGTGTGGAGAGGAGATGGGATGGGGGGAGAGGGGCTTGGAGGAGTGTGGAGAGGAGATGGGATGGGGGGAGAGGGGCTTGGAGGAGTGTGGAGAGGAGATGGGATGGGAGGAGAGGGGCTTGGAGGAGTGTGGAGAGGAGAAGGGATGGGGGAGAGGGGCTTGGAGGAGTGTGGAGAGGAGATGGGATGGGGGAGAGGGGCTTGGAAGAGTGTGGAGAGGAGATGGGATGGGGGAGAGGGGCTTGGAGGAGTGTGGAGAGGAGATGGGATGGGGGGAGAGGGGCTTGGAGGAGTGTGGAGAGGAGATGAGATGGGGGGAGAGGGGCTTGGAGGAGTGTGGAGAGGAGATGGGATGGGAGGAGAGGGGCTTGGAGGAGTGTGGAGAGGAGAAGGGATGGGGGAGAGGGGCTTGGAGGAGTGTGGAGAGGAGAAGGGATGGGGGGAGAGGGGCTTGGAAGAGTGTGGAGAGGAGATGAGATGGGGGGAGAGGGGCTTGGAGGAGTGTGGAGAGGAGATGGGATGGGAGGAGAGGGGCTTGGAGGAGTGTGGAGAGGAGATGGGATGGGGGGAGAGGGGCTTGGAGGAGTGTGGAGAGGAGATGAGATGGGGGGAGAGGGGCTTGGAGGAGTGTGGAGAGGAGATGGGATGGGGGGAGAGGGGCTTGGAGGAGTGTGGAGAGGAGATGGGATGGGGGGAGAGGGGCTTGGAGGAGTGTGGAGAGGAGATGGGATGGGGGGAGAGGGGCTTGGAGGAGTGTGGAGAGGAGATGGGATGGGGGGAGAGGGGCTTGGAGGAGTGTGGAGAGGAGATGGGATGGGGGGAGAGGGGCTTGGAGGAGTGTGGAGAGGAGATGGGATGGGAGGAGAGGGGCTTGGAGGAGTGTGGAGAGGAGAAGGGATGGGGGAGAGGGGCTTGGAGGAGTGTGGAGAGGAGAAGGGATGGGGGGAGAGGGGCTTGGAAGAGTGTGGAGAGGAGATGGGATGGGGGAGAGGGGCTTGGAGGAGTGTGGAGAGGAGATGGGATGGGGGGAGAGGGGCTTGGAGGAGTGTGGAGAGGAGATGGGATGGGGGGAGAGGGGCTTGGAGGAGTGTGGAGAGGAGATGGGGGAGAGGGGCTTGGAGGAGTGTGGAGAGGAGATGGGATGGGGGGAGAGGGGCATGGAGGAGTGTGGAGAGGAGATGGGATGGGGGGAGAGGGGCTTGGAGGAGTGTGGAGAGGAGATGGGATGGGAGGAGAGGGGCTTGGAGGAGTGTGGAGAGGAGATGGGATGGGAGGAGAGGGGCTTGGAGGACTGTGGAGAGGATAGGGGCTTGGAGGACTGTGGAGAGGATAGGGGCTTGGAGGAGTGTGGAGAGGATAGGGGCTTGGAGGAGTGTGGAGAGGATAGGGGCTTGGAGGAGTGTGGAGAGGATAGGGGCCTGGAGGACTGTGGAGAGGGGCTTGGAGGACTGTGGAGAGGATAGGGGCTTGGAGGAGTGTGGAGAGGGGCTTGGAGGACTGTGGAGAGGATAGGGGCTTGGAGGACTGTGGAGAGGATAGGGGCTTGGAGGAGTGTGGAGAGGGGCTTGGAGGAGTGTGGAGAGGGGCTTGGAGGAGTGTGGAGAGGGGCTTGGAGGAGTGTGGAGAGGATAGGGGCTTGGAGGAGTGTGGAGAGGGGCTTGGAGGAGTGTGGAGAGGGGCTTGGAGGAATGTGGAGAGGGGCTTAGAGGAGTGTGGAGAGGGGCTTGGAGGAGTGTGGAGAGGGGCTTGGAGGAGTGTGGAGAGGGGCTTGGAGGAGTGTGGAGAGGGGCTTGGAGGACTATGGAGAGGGGCTTGGAGGACTGTGGAGAGGGGCTTGGAGGAGAGTGGAGAGGGGCTTGGAGGAATGTGGAGAGGGGCTTGGAGGACTGTGGAGAGGGGCTTGGAGGACTGTGGAGAGGGGCTTGGAGGAGTGTGGAGAGGGGCTTGGAGGAGTGTGGAGAGGGGCTTGGAGGACTGTGGAGAGGGGCTTGGAGGAGAGTGGAGAGGGGCTTGGAGGAGAGTAGAGAGGGGCTTGGAGGAGAGTAGAGAGGGGCTTGGAGGAGTGTGGAGAGGGGGTTGGAGGAGTGAGGAGGGGGGTTTGGAGAAGTGGTCAGAGGAGAGGTGCCTGCAGGAGTGTGGTGGGGGTTCCTAAAGCTCTACTGGTGATGACAGGGGCCTGCTGCCTGACGAACAGGACAGGACAGGGGCCAGAGAGCAGAGCAGCACAGTAACACCACTACCAAACATACCTTTAAAGGGACAGATACTGTACCTCAGACCAGGATAAGATACCTACAGGGGCTGATACTCCCTGAATAACTCCACATTATTGAGACCTACAGGCCTCAAGTGTTTGGTGCATGCGTGTTATGAAATAGCAGATGAGAGGTACAGGTAAGTATGAAGTCACATTGCCCACTTAGTTGTTAATTAAATGGGTTTGCATGAAGGGCCCACACTGAACACTCACAGGTCAAAGCGACATAGCACGCCAGGCAGGGCCAAAGCAGACATTAGGAAGAGCCAGTCTTGGTCCAGATTGTATAGGTTTTATGATGAATCTCTGTGCTTTTAAAGAAAGGATCCAGACTGATGTGGTAAGAATAGAGTGTTATAACAGCCCACCAGTCTGACACTAATCAGAGGGAGCACTGCCCACTTTGTCTGGCTTGCCCACACAGGCCCCTGGATGTGTGACTGTCTAACTCTGTAACCAAGGTGTAGCAACTTTATCTAACGGCTGTTAGTTAGCATTTCCTTCACAGTTGAAAAACTCCTTCACACAGTTGAAGTCGGGAGTTTACATACACTTAGGTTGGAGTCATTAAAACTAGTTTTTCAACCACTCCACAAATTTCTTGATAACAAACTATAGTTTTGGTAAGTCGTTTAGGACATCTACTTTGTGCAAGACACAAGTAATTTATCCAACAATTGTTTACAGACAGATTATTTCACTTATAATTCACTGAATCACAATTTCAGTGGGTCAGAAGTTTACAAACACTAAGTCGACTGTGACATCATTTGAGTCAATTGAAGGTGTACCTGTGGATGTATTTCAAGGCCTACCTTCAAACTCAGTGCCTTTTTGCTTGATATCCTCTGGTATATCAGAGGAAATGTCCTCTGGTCTGATAAAACAAAAAATAACTGTTTGGCCAAACTCAGTGCCTCTTTGCTTGACATCATGGAGAAATCAAAAGAAATCAGCCAAGAGCTCAAAAAAAAGTTGTAGACCTCCACAAGTCTGGTTCATCCTTGGGAGCAATTTCCAAACACCTGAAGGTACCACATTCATCTGTACAAACAATAGTATGCAAGTATAAACACAATGGGACCACGCAGCCATCATATTGCTCAGGAAGGTGACGTGTTCTGTCTCCTAGAGATGAACGTACTGTGGTGCGAAAAGTGCAAATCAATCCCAGAACAATAGCAAATGACCTTGTGAAGATGTTGGAGGAAACAGGTACAAAAGTATCTATATCCACAGTAAAATGAGTTCTATATCGACATAACCTGAAACCTGAACCTGAAAGCCAAACTACGGTTTGCAACTGCACATGGGAACGAAGATCGTACTTTTTGGAGAAATGTCCTCTGGTCTGATGAAACAAAAATAGAACTATTTGGCCATAATGACCATTGTTATGTTTGGAGGAAAAAGGGTGAGGCTTGCAAACTGAGTTTAAATATATTTGGCTAAGGCATATGTAAACTTCTGACTTCAACTGTATATCCAGTCTGTTTCTCAATTCATGCAGCTTGGTTGAACTGTGAGGTAGCTGGTAACAGTATTTTCCACTCAGTGACGAGCTAGTTCCCACCCTTGCCCTCTAGTCTTACCTTGAAGGCATACTTGCGGCTGATGTGGTCATCAGGCTCCACAGGGGCGATGACATAACTGGGCAGGGGGATGCTCCCCAAAACCATCTCCTCTCTGCTGTCTAGAGGGACACACACACACACACACACACACACACACACACACACACACACACACACACACACACACACACACACACACACACACACACACACACACACACACACACACACACAAGCAGGTGATCATTATCACACAATACACAACAACCCACCACACACACCTCACCGCTGGCCCACTGCCTTGACAACTACTGATTCTACCTGTTTATAAATAGCATGACATAACTGCTTCATCAATGCACCATTATGTTCCTGCATGGTGATTCGTGACTGTAGGAAATGTAATTGGAGAGACATAATTCAAGGGTGATTCAAGGAGCCGCTGTGCTGTGGTGGCAGGCAGCAGGACTGGAGGCTTATCTCTAGCTCAGTGTGATGAATGGTGGAGAGGTGAAAGAAAGAGGGAAATAGAGATAGAAAGAGACAGAAGAGGAGAGAGAATAGCCTGTGGCAGAACAGAACCTTGTCTAATTGCAGTCATGTCTCTCTGATTGAAAGGTTTAGCTCGACTAAGAGGCAGACGACTTGGAATTAAGAGGACTGGCTCGGATTTCATAACCAAATCAATTCACCCTGCGACTATTTTAATTAGTCTCAATTAAACCCTGACCCGGTGTGCCTGTGTGACTCACCTTTGTAATAAAACAAGCAGTAGTCAGACAACACAAACCACTTCCTCTTCCACAGTCTCATTCCAGAGCTGTCCTGGAGGAGGAAACACAACAAGGAATGTAAGCCCTCTCAGCAATACAACATCACCTTCTAATGCACATTCTAATTAAAAACCATAGCTGAGGAATATAGGCTAAAGTACCCATTTACAGGGAGAGGGAAAGCACAAGAAAATTCATACATTTCATTAGTACAGCCAGTAATTGTGTTCCCCCTGAACAGAACGGGGTTCATGTCCTGCCAGGATAGGAGCTCCAGTAGGTCTAACTAACTCCTTATGAGTCGATGACGTGTTACCATGTCACGGTCTTAAATCTCACCCCCTCTGGCCTGCCTCAGGGGTGTTACACCTCCGTGCCAGCCGCGCCAGGGGGCATCACTTACACCTCACCCCAAAAGAGACATCTCTCTCATGCTCCCTCCGTCCTCTAGGTAAATGGAGATCCATAGAAGGGGTTCATAATGAGAAATGATGACTGTCGTTCCCTGTTTACTCAGCCAGAGTCCACCAGGTCACAGTAATTAATACTGTAGTACATTCTCATAGACCTGGACTCTCATCATTACTTAGCCTGAATTATGCATTAAGTGGAAGGCATGACATAATATGACAGAGATGTAATATCGACGTGAGATGTATGTGTGCTCCCGTTTAAGTGGAGGACAGTTTACCATTAGACCCCAACACACTGCCCTTAGCTATAATCATTGAGTTATACTCTTAGCCATAACTATGGAGATTCCTCTGAACCATACAGTAGCTATAGTGATTGAGTTGTACTCTTAGCCATAATTATGGAGATTCCTCTGAACCATACAGTAGCTACAGTGACTGAGGTGGGGTGATGTGGAGGGCTCACCTGTTTGTAGAGCCATCCCCTGACCACCACAGGGATATTGGGGTTCCTCTTGATGGCTTGGTCCCTTTTGCCGAAGCTGTGTACCTTGCCACTACTCCTAGAGCCCTGCGGCTGGAAAAACAAACACGTTGGTTATGAACGGGGTTTCCTTTATATACTGGTTTACAAACAACATCTGCTATTAGCTGCCCAGGGAGCTCAGTGGTAAGGAGCTGTGTGAAAGAAATGTGGTATTACAGATACAACCAGTAGGAACAGGAGCTGGTTAAACAGGAGCTGGTTAAACAGGAGCATGTATCAAGACAATATGACCATTCAGTCCCGTGTTTATAGAGATCATTAGGTGTTACTGTATGACCATTCAGTCCCATGTTTATAGAGATCATTAGGCGTTACTGTATGATCATTCAGTCCCATGTTATAGAGATCATTAGGTGTTACTGTATGACCATTCAGTCCCATGTTTATAGAGATCATTAGGTGTACCTGTATGACCATTCAGTCCCATGTTATAGAGATCATTAGGTGTTACTGTATGACCATTCAGTCCCAGGTTATAGAGATCATTAGGTGTTACTGTATGACCATTCAGTCCCATGTTTATAGAGATCATTAGGTGTTACTGTATGACCATTCAGTCCCATGTTATAGAGATCATTAGGTGTTACTGTATGACCATTCAGTCCCATGTTTATAGAGATCATTAGGTTTTACTGTATGTTTGATGATTAGATTAAGAACAACATTTCGATTTTGAGACTGGGGCCCACAAATGTTTGAAGTTAGTTATTTTAGTTATTAACTTTCTCCTTCGTGTTTCTTTCTCTTTTTCTCATTTGATTTAGCTTTAACCTTCTAATTTCAGCAGCTCATTTGACAAGCAAGAACACTTCACCCAAATGGGAATACAGTATTATTGTCATACATTAAGATTTGATGAGGCACAGTAGCATTCTTTCAAGGCCCACTGGTTTTCTCACTCCTCTGAATCTCACAGATAATTTCAGATGAATGTTCAACTGAGCCAAATCAGATTGCACCCTAGCAACAGTTGAGTTAGGTTTCCATTGCAGGGGATCATTATATGCCATTTCCTCCTCCACAGCTGGCAAAAACATGCACTAATTACTGAAACTACTGCACGGCCAGCCAAGCATGCAGAGCATTAGGAAATCTACACGGTGTTTGTCAGGAGAACCGTCAAGAGAACAGCCTTATTTAAGTTTAGCAGATATTAGAAATCATTGTGTAGTCACATATTCACTGTACTGTGATTGGAAACTCAACGTTCCCCTTATTGTATACATAGATAGTGAATTTTAAAGCAAATCTATACTCTACTTACCATTGAGAATGAGCAAGTGGTCATCGATAATGCCCTGTCTGCCACTCTGCTTGAAATGACTGGCACCTCTGATAGCAGACAACACATTGACATGAGGTCTGATGAGGTGCTGCTTCTAACACAGGTACAACAATCTTAGGAGAGCTACTTTCACAACCGTAGAGGCACTGTTCTATAGGAATACTTATACGCCTACTGCAGTGCTTAGAGTCCCAGTCAAGTCAGTGCATGTGTTTGGGTGCTGTGTGTAGCTGAAGAGTGTTGTGTTACTATGATTGTGTTGATAGGTTGACTGGGGATTGATTGGTTTCAGACAGCTCATATGATGCTGACACAATGCTGTCTCTCACTCACAGGCCTGAAGCATTACTGAGACAGCCAGGAGGTCATTTTACAGCTAGCCAGGCAGGCAGGCGTGTGCTGCCTCAACACTCACTAACGTCAACACCCGTCAGTCAGACTGGAGAGGTGATAGTGAGTTGGCAGGTAGCTCTGTCATGCCACCCAGCATGGCCACCCCTCTCAGCCTGGGAGAGCTGGGCCACGGGGGAAGAAGAGAGAGGAGGCTGGCAGGCTTTTTCTGGAAGCTGGAGACAGTCAGGTGTATGTGGCCTGGGAAGGGTCAAGGAAGAGCCACTAAATCACTTTACAGATGGGAAGCTGGGTGTCATGTGAGTACTGAACTGCCAATGTCCTGAAGAAAGACCATAGCCATGTCAGTGGCAGAGCAGAGGAGACCACAGGGTCTGGAAGACAGCCTCGCTGCCCTCATCTGCCCTCTGTGGAAGTATGATCCTTATAAGGGGACAAGGCCATTCTATGGAGTGTCACTTCCCCACCTGTGCCTTCAAAACATCCAATAGCAGCCGTTTCATCTTCTAATACTGTTCCTTTACTAAACCATTTGAGTAAAGCCTTTTATATGCACATAGTGAATCCATGGCCAACCACTGTGGAGGTTTAATTGAGTTTCACTGGGCTTGAAGAAAATCACTAACCTATTACAGTCTACAGCCATTAATCAAAATGAGAGTGTTCTGGAGGAGATGATACCAATTCTCCAGCATGAGAATTAACAGTCTCCCAGTACCCTTAGAAACAATATCAATTCAAACGCTTTACACTGCAATCACTGGACCTAATTGCTGCAACACTGTTGTGGGATAGACCCAAACAAATGAAACACACTTAGAAGACAACACATGCTCATAAAAGAGAGGCGTTTTCTCACCTTTGACCCTGAGGTGACATCCACTGTTGATGAGGTCACAGCCTTGGAAGTCTGGCTGACCATGCTGGGGGGCCTCTGACTGGCCGGTGGCGGTGGCTTGGACATGCCCCGGGACTCTGTCCTGCAGGGGAGGCAGCACAGAAGGAAATCAATGACATAGACATGAGCGGTCATGCTAGTATCTCACCACCACCACCATACCTCTGTAGTGGATCTGCATTAAAGGGAGCCAGGGTTAACTTAAGGGATGGGTTCTCAGAGAGGAAACGACAACTTCCTGACACACGACCTGTCACAGCCAATGCAATTACAGCTATGTTAACAGGCAGGACTTTTTTTGTAGCAGCCACTCAAGTAACATTTTGTCTGACACTGTCCCTGGGGCTGGCATGTCTTGTTTCATAAGAGGACATGTTATACGACAAATAACTTTTACACCTCCACATAACCTCCAACACAAAGACCCAGAGCAGAGATACCAGAGCTACCGCAGATGAGCTTTCTCATGATCAAATATTATTTGGCTCTCTCACTCACTCACTCACTCACTCTCACTCTCACACACACACACACACACACACACACACACACACACACACACACACACACACACACACACACACACACACACACAGTGTGTTGACCTCCAGACAAAAACTTCATCATATTTACATCCATTAGATAACTCACTCACTCAGCAGAGACCGCCCATGCTTTCCAAATTACACCTCACGTTTCCTCATGACATCATCACATTGTTACATTGTAACTTCCTGACACACGACCTGTCACAGCCAATGCAATTACAGCTATGTTAACAGGCAGGACTTTTTTTGTAGCAGCCACTCAAGTAACATTTTGTCTGACACTGTCCCTGGGGCTGGCATGTCTTGTTTCATAAGAGGACATGTTATACGACAAATAACTTTTACACCTCCACATAACCTCCAACACAAAGACCCAGAGCAGAGATACCAGAGCTACCGCAGATGAGCTTTCTCATGATCAAATATTATTTGGCTCTCTCACTCACTCACTCACTCACTCTCACTCTCACTCTCACACACACACACACACACACACACACACACACACACACACACACACACACACACACACACACACACACACACACACACACACACACACACACACACACACACACACACACACACACACACACACACACACACACACACAGTGTGTTGACCTCCAGACAAAAACTTCATCATATTTACATCCATTAGATAACTCACTCACTCAGCAGAGACCGCCCATGCTTTCCAAATTACACCTCACGTTTCCTCATGACATCATCACATTGTTACAGTCAGGAACTGTTTTTGTAAGAAATACAATCCGTTCCAGTTCACTGGCATAACATGAAAATCAACCAGCTTCTCTTATCTACAGATGTAGTATTTTAATTTTATCACTCTTTTGTTGCTGATAATTATCCTTCCAAGCAGGAAATGCAAATGTATAGTGTATTCAAGGTTTAAAAAGGCTTCAAAAGTTAGTAATTTCCACTTTAAAATGTCAGACTTGATTTGCCCTAACCAAAAGTGTATCAACCCCTACAAAAAAAATGTCCATTAATTATAATCCACATAATAATTAACATGTCCTGTTGCTGCAGGATTATTTTCCTGCTGTAGCAAACTGGCTCAAATTAAGATCCTACATCTGTAACCAGGCTCTCCCAATATCTGGCCTCAAGTACAGCTACTCATAGTACATTCCATTACAGTTTAAGGGCACCTAGGTGATTGCTCCCTTAGGATAAAGCAGGAATCTGCTTTGCCCTGGAATGCCCAGGAATGACCCAGGTCACACTGTTACACAGATTGTAGTGAGCGTAAATGGCAAACCGCCTGGAAACTTCAGCAGGAAGGGGGATTATGGGAAATCTATGTTCCAAGAAGGCCATAAGGGCTTTCTCTTTGTAATAAGGTTCATTAGAACAGAGGAAAGTTAGCAATTAACATGTCCTTCTACAATTAATAAACGTCCCCTTCGATAAAAACATAGTATTCCCGAGGGGCTGGGTAAACAAATAATGACATTAATTACAAATGAAGTACTGAGGCGTAACACAGCTCCTCCCATCTCCTGATGTCAGATTCAGACAAGTTACTGTATAGGTTCACTGCTCCTGAAGTCAATTATAACCCAATTACCAGCTGTAGAATCTCCAGAGCCTTGTTCAATAGTACTTTAATAAGAAATGAACTGACAAAATGCTCTCTGACATTGGGGGCTGAGGAGTGATCAAGTCAAGAACAAATGGGTCTGCTTGTGTTTACAAGTGGTTGTGAGAGTGTATCATTCATCACAGAGGTAGCTATGCCTAATCAGAGTGTATCATTCATCACAGAGGTAGCTATGCCTAATCAGAGTGTATCATTCATCACAGAGGTAGCTATGCCTAATCAGTTTACTGCCAGTTTATATGGACGTGCTGCTCACACAACATTCTTGATAAGGTCATCCTCAGCTATTTACGGTAGTTTCATGAGCAACAAGTCTGTGTGAGGATGGTACAATGCCTGCAGCCCGTTGAGACAGACATGTTAGTAGCTCCACTAGGAGGCCCTTCTTTACGTAGGTTTAAGGATAAAACGGTGTATTACATCTCTATCAGGCACTTTTCATTTGTTAGGTTATTTGTGGTTCTTTCCTATTCATAGCAGATAGTGTAAAGAGGATGCTGAGTTCAGGACAAGAGGTGGCTGTGGGATCAGAGTTGCTTAGGGCTGAAATCGAAGATGTCTTACTGACAGACCAGCCTGTCTGTTAATTACACTATGCAGAGGATATGCCTGAAACTCAAACCCTCAAACTGACATGCACAGGGCTAGGAATGAACTTTGACATTTTCAAATGACATATATTACCTATGATTAATTGACTGAGTCATTTCAGTACTAGCTAAGGGCACAGTTTTACTGAAATGATCCTCACCATAGTTTTTCTAGAATAGTGACAGTCATAGAATGATGTTAGGAGAGTGTCAGTAGCAGACTTTAAAGCCTTGGGGAGCAAGCTGAGGTCTGTCTGCGCTGCTCAACCTTTTAAAAAACCTCTCCATTGACCATGTGTCCCTGCCATGTCATTGGTGTGTTTGTGTGTGTAGCTTCACTCAGAGGTTCACTCCTCTGTGACACTCAGACAGCCATGAAAGTGCCGCCTACACGGATGCTGGGCATCACTCAAAGAACTCACTGCTATCTGGAAATGAAGGCAGGGGCTGGGATGTTTAGAGAAAGCCAGTGGCTGTAGGTTCACTTCAAAGCAAGTACTCAAGAAGATTGAACTAAACTGAATAAGCCTAATGTCCTCATTGTTATATAGTACAGATATTAGATTTCTGAAAAGTACCTCCTCTGGCATAATAGAGTGCTCTTCCTCAGTGTGTGCTCTTCCTCAGTGTAAGTGTGTGCTCTTCCTCAGTGTAAGCGTGTGCTGTTCCTCAGTGTAAGCGCGTGCTCTTCCTCAGTGTAAGCGTGTGCCCTTCCTCAGTGTAAGCGTGTGCTCTTCCTCAGTGTAAGCGTGTGCTCTTCCTCAGTGTAAGCGTGTGCTCTTCCTCAGTGTAAGCATGTGCTCTTCCTCTTCCTCCGTGTGTGTTCTTCCTCAGTGTAAGTGTGTGCTCTTCCCTCTTCCTCCGTGTGTGCTCTTCCTCAGTGTAAGTGTGTGCTCTTCCTCAGTGTAAGCGTGGGCTCTTCCTCTTCCTCAGTGTGTGCTCTTCCTCAGTGTAAGTGTGTGCTCTTCCTCAGTGTAAGCATGTGCTCTTCCTCTTCCTCAGTGTGTGCTCTTCCTCGGTGTAAGTGTGTGCTCTTCCTCTTCCTCAGTGTGTGCTCTTCCTCAGTGTAAGTGTGTGCTCTTCCTATTCCTCGGTGTGTGCTCTTCCTCTTCCTCAGTGTAAGTGTATGCTCTTCCTCTTCCTCCGTGTGTTTTCTTCCTCAGTGTAAGTGTGTGCTCTTCCTCTTCCTCAGTGTGTGCTCTTCCTCAGTGTAAGTGTGTGCTCTTCCTCCGTGTGTGTTCTTCCTCTTCCTCGGTGTAAGTGTGTGCTCTTCCTCTTCTTCAGTGTAAGTGTGTGCTCTTCCTCAGTGTAAGTGTATGCTCTTCCTCTTCCTCAGTGTAAGTGTGTGCTCTTCCTCAGTGTAAGTGTATGTTCTTCCTCTTCCTCCGTGTGTGCTCTTCCTCAGTGTAAGTGTGTGCTCTTCCTCTTCCTCCGTGTGTGCTCTTCCTCAGTGTAAGTGTGTGCCCTTCCTCAGTGTGTGCTCTTCCTCAGTGTAAGCGTGGGCTCTTCCTCTTCCTCAGTGTGTGCTCTTCCTCAGTGTAAGTGTGTGCTCTTCCTCAGTGTAAGCATGTGCTCTTCCCCTTCCTCAGTGTGTGCTCTTCCTCGGTGTAAGTGTGTGCTCTTCCTCTTCCTCGGTGTGTGCTCTTCCTCAGTGTAAGTGTGTGCTCTTCCTATTCCTCTGTGTGTGCTCTTCCTCTTCCTCAGTGTAAGTGTATGCTCTTCCTCTTCCTCAGTGTGTTTTCTTCCTCAGTGTAAGTTTGTGCTCTTCCTCTTCCTCAGTGTGTGCTCTTCCTCAGTGTGTGCTCTTCCTCAGTGTAAGTGTGTGCTCTTCCTCTTCCTCAGTGTGTGCTCTTCCTCCGTGTAAGTGTGTGCTCTTCCTCAGTGTGTGTTCTTCCTCTTCC
This sequence comes from Oncorhynchus clarkii lewisi, assembly GCF_045791955.1. Taxonomy (NCBI): domain Eukaryota; kingdom Metazoa; phylum Chordata; class Actinopteri; order Salmoniformes; family Salmonidae; genus Oncorhynchus; species Oncorhynchus clarkii. Next base: position 71,448,369 of record NC_092152.1, on the reverse strand, counting down.
TCAGTGTGTGCTCTTCCTCAGTGTAAGTGTGTGCTCTCTCTTCCTCAGTGTGTGCTCTTCCTCAGTGTAAGTGTATGCTCTTCCTCTTCCTCAGTGTAAGTGTGTGCTTTTCCTCAGTGTGTGCTCTTCCTCAGTGTAAGTGTGTGCTCTTCCTCTTCCTCTGTGTGTGCTCTTCCTCAGTGTAAGTGTGTGCTCTTCCTCAGTGTGTGTTCTTCCTCTTCCTCAGTGTAAGTGTGTGCTCTTCCTCTTCCTCAGTGTGTTTTCTTCCTCAGTGTAAGTGTGTGCTCTTCCTCAGTGTGTGCTCTTCCTCAGTGTAAGTGTGTGCTCTTCCTCTTCTTCAGTGTAAGTGTGTGCTCTTCCTCAGTGTAAGTGTATGCTCTTCCTCTTCCTCAGTGTAAGTGTGTGCTCTTCCTCAGTGTAAGTGTATGTTCTTCCTCTTCCTCAGTGTGTGCTCTTCCTCAGTGTGTGCTCTTCCTCCGTGTAAGTGTGTGCTCTTCCTCTTCCTCAGTGTGTGCTCTTCCTCGGTGTAAGTGTATGCTCTTCCTCTTCCTCCGTGTGTGCTCTTCCTCAGTGTAAGTGGGTGCTCTTCCTCTTCCTCCGTGTGTGCTCTTCCTCAGTTTAAGTGTGTGCTCTTCCTCAGTGTGTGCTCTTCCTCAGTGTAAGCGTGGGCTCTTCCTCTTCCTCAGTTTGTGCTCTTCCTCAGTGTAAGTGTGTGCTCTTCCTCAGTGTAAGCATGTGCTCTTCCCCTTCCTCAGTGTGTGCTCTTCCTCGGTGTAAGTGTGTGCTCTTCCTCTTCCTCAGTGTGTGCTCTTCCTCAGTGTAAGTGTGTGCTCTTCCTATTCCTCAGTGTGTGCTCTTCCTCTTCCTCAGTGTAAGTGTATGCTCTTCCTCTTCCTCAGTGTGTTTTCTTCCTCAGTGTAAGTGTGTGCTCTTCCTCTTCCTCAGTGTGTGCTCTTCCTCAGTGTGTGCTCTTCCTCAGTGTAAGTGTGTGCTCTTCCTCTTCCTCAGTGTGTGCTCTTCCTCTGTGTAAGTGTGTGCTCTTCCTCAGTGTAAGTGTGTGCTCTCTCTTCCTCAGTGTGTGCTCTTCCTCAGTGTAAGTGTATGCTCTTCTTCTTCCTCAGTGTAAGTGTGTGCTTTTCCTCAGTGTGTGATTTTCCTCAGTGTGTGCTTTCCTCAGTGTGTGCTTTTCCTCAGTGTAAGTGTATGTTCTTCTTCTTCCTCAGTGTGTGCTCTTCCTCAGTGTAAGCGTGTGCCCTTCCTCAGTGTAAGCGTGTGCTCTTCCTCAGTGTAAGCATGTGCTCTTCCCCTTCCTCAGTGTGTGCTCTTCCTCGGTGTAAGCATGTGCTCTTCCCCTTCCTCAGTGTGTGCTCTTCCTCGGTGTAAGTGTATGCTCTTCCTCTTCCTCAGTGTGTTTTCTTCCTCAGTGTAAGTGTGTGCTCTTCCTCTTCCTCAGTGTGTGCTCTTCCTCAGTGTGTGCTCTTCCTCAGTGTAAGTGTGTGCTCTTCCTCTTCCTCAGTGTGTGCTCTTCCTCTGTGTAAGTGTGTGCTCTTCCTCAGTGTAAGTGTGTGCTCTCTCTTCCTCAGTGTGTGCTCTTCCTCAGTGTAAGTGTATGCTCTTCTTCTTCCTCAGTGTAAGTGTGTGCTTTTCCTCAGTGTGTGATTTTCCTCAGTGTGTGCTTTCCTCAGTGTGTGCTTTTCCTCAGTGTAAGTGTATGTTCTTCTTCTTCCTCAGTGTGTGCTCTTCCTCAGTGTAAGTGTGTGCTCTTCCTCAGTGTAAGTGTGTGCTCTTCCTCAGTGTGTGCTCGTTCTCTTCCTCGGTGTGTGCCCTTCCGCAGTGTGTGCTCTTCCTCTTCCTCAGTGTGTGCTCTTCCTCAGTGTAAGTGTGTGCTCTTCCTCAGTGTGTGCTCTTCCTCAGTGTAAGTGTGTGCTCTTCCTCTTCCTCAGTGTGTGCTCTTCCTCTTCCTCTTCCTCTTCCTCGGTGTGTGCTCTTCCTCAGTGTAAGTGTGTGCTCTTCCTCAGTGTAAGCGTGTGCTCTTCCTCAGTGTAAGCGTGTGCTCTTCCTCAGTGTCAGTGTGTGCTCTTCCTCAGTGTGTGCTCTTCCTCAGTGTGTGCTCTTCCTCAGTGTGTGCTCTTCCTCAGTGTCAGTGTGTGCTCTTCCTCAGTGTAAGCGTGTGCTCTTCCTCAGTGTAAGCGTGTGCTCTTCCTCAGTGTAAGTGTGTGCTCTTCCTCAGTGTAAGTGTGTGCTCTTCCTCAGTGTAAGCGTGTGCTCTTCCTCAGTGTAAGCGTGTGCTCTTCCTCAGTGTCAGTGTGTGCTCTTCCTCAGTGTCAGTGTGTGCTCTTCCTCAGTGTAAGCGTGTGCTCTTCCTCAGTGTAAGTGTGTGCTCTTCCTCAGTGTAAGTGTGTGCTCTTCCTCAGTGTAAGCGTGTGCTCTTCCTCAGTGTAAGCGTGTGCTCTTCCTCAGTGTCAGTGTGTGCTCTTCCTCAGTGTGTGCTCTTCCTCAGTGTGTGCTCTTCCTCAGTGTCAGTGTGTGCTCTTCCTCAGTGTAAGCGTGTGCTCTTCCTCAGTGTAAGCGTGTGCTCTTCCTCAGTGTAAGTGTGTGCTCTTCCTCAGTGTAAGTGTGTGCTCTTCCTCAGTGTAAGCGTGTGCTCTTCCTCAGTGTAAGCGTGTGCTCTTCCTCAGTGTCAGTGTGTGCTCTTCCTCAGTGTCAGTGTGTGCTCTTCCTCAGTGTAAGCGTGTGCTCTTCCTCAGTGTAAGTGTGTGCTCTTCCTCAGTGTAAGTGTGTGCTCTTCCTCAGTGTCAGTGTGTGCTCTTCCTCAGTGTCAGTGTGTGCTCTTCCTCAGTGTGTGCTCTTTCTCAGTGTAAGCGTGTGCTCTTCCTCGGTTTGTGCTCTTCCTCAGTGTAAGTGTGTGCTCTTCCTCAGTGTAAGCGTGTGCTCTTCCTCAGTGTAAGCGTGTGCTCTTCCTCAGTGTAAGCGTGTGCTCTTCCTCAGTGTCAGTGTGTGCTCTTCCTCAGTGTCAGTGTGTGCTCTTCCTCAGTGTCAGTGTGTGCTCTTCCTCAGTGTAAGCGTGTGCTCTTCCTCAGTGTAAGCGTGTGCTCTTCCTCAGTGTCAGTGTGTGCTCTTCCTCAGTGTCAGTGTGTGCTCTTCCTCAGTGTAAGCGTGTGCTCTTCCTCAGTGTAAGCGTGTGCTCTTCCTCAGTGTCAGTGTGTGCTCTTCCTCAGTGTCAGTGTGTGCTCTTCCTCAGTGTGTGCTCTTTCTCTTCCTACACTAGGAAACCGTGCTTAACCGCCCACTCCACCCCTACTGACACTGGACCCCTGCATTGTTCTGCCTGAACATGAAAGATGTTGTAACTAGTGTTTTTTCCTGTCAGCCGTGCCATGTTCCTGTGCAGCTTTGGAAGAGGAGATGTATCGGGATGTTTGTACGGCCAGGGCAGGCTGGTGCAGGACATAAAAACACAGAGACAGCCAAAGGCGAGGGACTGACCATGGAACTAAAATACAACTTTGTTCCAACTCTCTGGATCCCATCCAACATTTTTACAGCACATTTCCCTCTGCACCAAGGGGACCCTCGCCTGTTTCAATTGCAGCTCTCATGCTGTCTACCTCTGCTGTCTTTTGAAGCGTTCCCTGGGAAATCTGCTGTGGGATGTGGTGGAATAAAGGAGTAATATTTCACATCAGAGAGAAAGAGATCCAGGCCTGGGGCCATAAAGGTTACCTACCACCTGAGAGGAACAGCCTCAGCAGCAGCCTACTCCCAGCACACACTGCAAGCTGTAGCCCAAGTCCAGCCCAGTCTTAGCCCAGCCTCAGCAGCAGCCTACTCCCAGCACACACTGCAAGCTGCAGCCCAAGTCTAGCCCAGTTTTAGCCAAGCCTCAGCAGCAGCCTACTCCCAGCAAACACTGCAGGCTGCAGCCCAAGTCCAGCCCAGTCTTAGCCCAGCCTCAGCAGCAGCCTACTCCCAGCAAACACTGCAGGCTGCAGCCCAAGTCCAGCCCAGTCTTAGCCCAGCCTCAGCAGCAGCCTACTCCCAGCACACACTGCAAGCTGCAGCCCAAGTCCAGCCCAGTCTTAGCCCAGCCTCAGCAGCAGCCTACTCCCAGCACACACTGCAAGCTGTAGCCCAAGTCCAGCCCAGTCTTAGCCCAGCCTCAGCAACAGTTCTGCTACAGATTAGGAATACAGCAGTGCAGGATCAGACCACAGCAAACCCAGATCTCTCCTCTGTGATAGCAACAGAGCACAAAGGAAGCGCTTTGCAGGCATCGTCATTCTATTCTTTCTATCTCAATCGTTTTATTTTTTTATAGATTTGATAGTGCAAACCCACCTCATGCTCTGGCATCTTCATTATATGACAAAAAGTCATTTTTAGCTGACTAATCATTTTCATAACATTCTGCATAAATAATACACCTACAGTCAGCTTGAAAGTCTCTAACCGGCCCGGGTAATAACTCTGCTTTGACAAATGATTCTAGTCAGAGGAGGACTCCCTGTTTTCTGCTGTGTGTTTTTCTCTCTCCTGGAGAGTAAATTATTCAGAAGGTTTCTATCTTTCTCTTTCTCCCTCTCTCCCGCTCTCTCTCTCTCTCTGTGTCTCCCTTTTCTCCTCTCTCTGTCTGTAGTGTACAGTATAGAGTGGGTTGCTGTAGGTCTGAGTCAGGCTGTGTTTGGAGGGCAATACTGTATGAAGAGCTTGAAGACGCACTCAGGTCAAATAATCACCTCATCCTGACCCAGGAGGCTTTAAAATCTTGATCAATATACCGTATCTGTTCAGGCTTTAACATTCTGATCAATATACCGTATCTGTTCAGGCTTTAACATTCTGTTCAATATAATGTATCTGTTCAGGGTTTAACATTCTGATCAATATACCGTATCTGTTCAGGCTTTAACATTCTGATCAATATACCGTATCTGTTCAGGCTTTAACATTCTGATCAATATACCGTATCTGTTCAGGCTTTAACATTCTGATCAATATACCGTATCTGTTCAGGCTTTAACATTCTGATCAATATACCGTATCTGTTCAGGCTTTAACATTCTGATCAATATAATGTATCTGTTCAGGCTTTAACATTCTGATCAATACACTGTATCTGTTCCGCCCAAGGTCCGCTCACCTCTAGTCCAATAGGGTTTCACCTCTAGTCCAACAGGATTTCACATCTTGTCTTGTCCAATAGGATTTAACCCCTAGTCTAGTTCAATAGGATTTCCACTCTAGTCTAGTTCAGTAGGACTTCACTCACTTCTAGTCTAGTCCAATAGGATTTCACATCTAGTCCAGTCTAATAGGAATTCACCTCTAGTCCAGTCTAATAGGATTTCACCTCTAGTCTAGTCCAATAGGATTTCACCTCTAGTCTAGTCCAATAGGATTTCACCTCTAGTCCAATTGGATTTCACCTCTAGTCCAATAGGATTTCCAGTCTAGTCCAGTCTAATAGGATTTCACGTCAAGTCTAGTCTAATAGGAATTCACCTCTAGTCTCGTCTATTAGGGTTTCACCTCCAGTCCGATAGGGCTTCACCTCCAGTCCGATAGGGCTTCACCTCCAGTCCGATAGGGCTTCACCTCCAGTCCGATAGGGCTTCACCTCCAGTCCGATAGGGCTTCACCTCCAGTCCGATAGGGCTTCACCTCCAGTCCGATAGGGTTTCACCTCCAGTCTGATAGGGTTTCACCTCTAGTCCAATAGGATTTCACATCTAGTCCAGTCTAATAGGAATTCACCTCTAGTCCAGTCTAATAGGAATTCACCTCTAGTCTCGTCTAATAGGAATTCACCTCTAGTCTCGTCTAATAGGGTTTCACCTCTAGTCTCGTCTAATAGGGTTTCAACTCCAGTCCGATAGGGTTTCACCTCCAGTCTGATAGGGTTTCACCTCCAGTCCAACAGGATTTCACATCTTGTCTTGTCCAATAGGATTTAACCCCTAGTCTAGTTCAATAGGATTTCCACTCTAGTCTAGTTCAGTAGGACTTCACTCACCTCTAGTCTAGTCCAATAGGATTTCACCTCTAGTCCAATAGGATTTCACATCTAGTCCAGTCTAATAGGAATTCACCTCTAGTCTCGTCTAATAGGAATTCACCTCTAGTCTAGTCCGATGGGGTTTCACCTCCAGTCCGATAGGGTTTCACCTATAGTCTAATAGGGTTTCACCTCTAGTCTAATAGGATTTCACCTCAAGTCCAATAGGATTTTACCCCAAGTCCAATAGGATTTCATCTCAAGTCCAATAGGATTTCACCTCAAGTCCAATAGGATTTCACCTCAAGTCCAATAGGATTTCACCTCAAGTCCAATAGGATTTCACCTCCAGTCTAATAGGATTTTACCTCTATTCTAGTAGGGTTTCACCTCTAGTCTAATAGGGTTTCACCTCAAGTCCAATAGGATTTCACCTCCAGTCTAATAGGGTTTCACCTCTAGTACAACAGGATTTCACCTCTAGTCCAACAGGATTTCACATCTAGTTTAGTCTAATAGGATTTCTCATCGTGTCTAGTCTAATAGGATTTCACATCTTGTCTTGTCCAATAGGATGTATCCTCTAGTCTAGTCCAATATGATTTAACCCCTATTCTAGTTCAATAGGATTTCCACTCTAGTCTAGTTCAGTAGGACTTCACTCACCTCTAGTCTAGTCCAATAGGATTTCAACTCTAGTCCAATAGGATTTCACATCTAGTCCAGTCTAATAGGAATTCACCTCTAGTCTCGTCTAATAGGAATTCACCTCTAGTCTCGTCTAATAGGAATTCACCTCTAGTCTCGTCTAATAGGAATTCACCTCCAGTCCGATAGGGTTTCACCTCCAGTCCGATAGGGTTTCACCTCTAGTCTAGTCTAATAGGATTTCACCTCTAGTCCAACAGGATTTCACATCTTGTCTTGTCCAATAGGATTTAACTCCTAGTCTAGTTCAATAGGATTTCCCCTCTAGTCTAGTTCAATAGGATTTCCCCTCTAGTCTAGTTCAGTAGGATTTCACCTCTAGTCCAATAGGATTTCACCTAAGGTCTAGTCTAATAAGAATTCACCTCTAGTCTAGTCTAAAAGGAATTCACCTCTAGTCTAGTCTAATAGGAATTCACCTCTAGTCCAATAGGGTTTCACCTCAAGTCCAATAGGGTTTCACCTCAAGTCCAATAGGGTTTCACCTCAAGTCCAATAGGGTTTCACCTATAGTCTAATAGGGTTTCACCTCTAGTCCAATAGGATTTTACCTCAAGTCCAATAGGATTTCACCTCAAGTCCAATGGGATTTCACCTCAAGTCCAATAGGATTTCACCTCTAGTCTAGTCTAATAGGAATTCACCTCTAGTCCAGTCTAATAGGATTTCACCTCCAGTCTAATAGGGTTTCACCTCCAGTCTAATAGGGTTTCACCTCCAGTCTAATAGGGTTTCACCTCTATTCTAGTAGGGTTTCACCTCTATTCTAGTAGGGTTTCACCTCTATTCTAGTAGGGTTTCACCTCTATTCTAGTAGGGTTTCACCTCTAGTCTAATAGGATTACACCTCAAGTCCAATAGGATTTCACCTCCAGTCTAATAGGATTTCACCTCTAGTCTAATAGGATTTCACCTCCAGTCTAATAGGATTACACCTCAAGTCCAATAGGATTTCACCTCCAGTCTAATAGGATTTCACCTCTAGTCCAACAGGATTTCACCTCTAGTCTAGTCTAATATGATTTAACCCTTAGTCTAGTTCAATAGGATTTCCCCTCTAGTCTAGTCCAGTAGGATTTCACTCACCTCTAGTCTAGTCCAATAGGATTTCACCTCTAGTCCAATAGGATTTCACATCTAGTCCAGTCTAATAGGATTTCACCTCAAGTCTAGTCTAATAGGATTTCACCTCAAGTCTAGTCTAATAGGAATTCACCTCAAGTCTAGTCTAATAGGAATTCACCTCTATTCTAATATGATTTCACCGCAAGTCCAATAGGATTTCACCTCAAGTCCAAAATGATGTCACCTCCAGTCTAATAGGATTTCACCTCCAGTCTAATAGGGTTTCACATCTAGTCTAGTCTAATAGGATTTATCCTCTAGTCTAGTTCAACAGGATTTCACCAATCAAATAAATATTTTCATCCTTTAAGCACAAGCGTCTATGCAACACAACTCACAGGAGAGAGATACAGCTTGTTCAGTCCCCAGAGAATGCACCAGAATGGGGGCGGCAGGGTATCCTAGTGGTTAGAGCATTGGACTAGTAACTGAAAGGTTGAAAGTTCAAATCCCCGAGCTGACAAGGTACAAAATCTGTCGTTCTGCCCCCGAACAGGCAGTTAACCCACTGTTCCTAGGCCGTCATTGAAAATAAGAATTTGTTCTTAACTGACTTGCCTAGTAAAATAAAGGTAAAAAAAAATGTTTGACCTCTGTCATTGCCAACAAAGGGTATATAACAAAGTATTGAGATAAACTTTTGTTATTGACCAAATACTTATTTTCCACCATAATTTGCAAATAAATTCATTAAAAATCCTACAATATGATTTTCTGGATTTTTTTTCTCATTTTGTCTGTCATAGTTGAAGTTAAAAATTACAGGCATCTCTCATCTTTTTAAGTGGGAGAACTTGCACAATTGGTGGCTGACTAAATACTTTTTTGCCCCACTGTATAAATATATATACAGATGAGGTTTTTCACAATTCCTGACATTTAATCCTAATACAAATTCCCTGTTTTAGGCCAGTTACGTCACCACTTTATTTTAAGAATGTGAAATGTCAGAATAATAGTAGAGAGAATGATTAAATTCAGCTTTTATTTCTTTCATCACATTCCCAGTGGATCAGAAGTTTACATACACTCAATTATTATTTGGTAGCATTGCCTTTAAATTGTTTAACTTGGGTCAAACGTTTCGGGTAGCCTTCCACAAGCTTCCCACAATAAGTTGGGTGAATTTGGCCCCATTCCTCCTGACAGAGATGGTGTAACGGAGTCAGGTTTTTAGGTCTCCTTGCACACACTTTTTCAGTTCTGCCCACAAATTTTCTATAGGATTGAGGTCAGGGCTTTGTGATGGCCTCTCCAAAACCTTGACTTTGTTGTCCTTAAGCCATTTTGCCACAACTTTAGAAGTATGCTTGGGGTCATTGTCTATTTGGAAGACCCATTTGCGACCAAGCTTTAACTTCCCGACTGATGTCTTGAGACGTTGCTTCAATATATCCACATAATTTTCCTTTCTCATGTAGCCATCTATTTTGTGAAGTGCACCAGTCCTTCCTGCAGCAAAGCACCCCCACAACATGATGCTGCCACCCCCGTGCTTCATGGATGGGATGGTGTTCATTGCCTTGCAAGCCTCCCCCTTTTTCCTCCAAACATAACGATGGTCATTACAGCCAAACAGTTATTTTTTGTTTTATCAGACCAGAGGACCTTTCCTCTGATATACCAGAGGATATCAAGCAAAAAGTCACTGAGTTTGAAGGTAGGCCTTGAAATACATCCACAGGTACACTTCCAATTAACTCAAATGATGTCAATTAGCATATCAGAATCTTCTAAAGCCATGACATCCTTTTCGGGAATGTTCCAAGCTGTTTAAAGGCACAGTCAACTTCTTCTATGTAAACTTCTGACCCACTGGAATTGTGATACAGTGAATTATAAGTGAAATAATCTCTCTGTAAACAATTATTAGAAAAGTTACTTGTGTCATCACAAAGTAGGTGTCCTAACCGACTTGCCAAAACTATAGTTTGTTAACAAGAAATTTGTGGAGTGGTTGAAAAACATGATTTAATGATTCCAACCTAAGTGTACGTAAACTTCCAACTGTATATATTATGATCCTGTCACTGAGTCTGTCAGCACTGAGTGTGCTTGCCGGTCCATCCTGTACCCATCCTACACCCCAGAGGGAATACTGGAGGGAACCTACTTCGCCATCCATGTCTGGGTCTCAGCATGGGTGACATCCACACCCTGGCTACCACAGCAACCAACTGCAACAATCTGCCCTGGCTGTCTGTTTTGGCTATGCAGGCCAGAGCGAAGGCATCATCACTGCATAACACACATGCTTCTCCCTGGGTGCATCAGTACCCCAGCTGTTACGATGCTCTATTTCCACAACTAAAGTATGACTGGGAGAAAGGGATAGAGAGAAGTAAAACAAGTTGGCCGTAGTATAAATAGCAGTCAGCAGAGAGTCAAGGGGCTTCATAAGTCCTGCTACTTTAGTACTTTACTTATTCTACCCCTGCACACCACAGGCATTCAATACATTTTAAAAGAGGAAAAAGAGGAATGCCAAGAGGGTGATATTTCTCCTAATAGACTGGCTGTGAGATAGAAACTCTATAGCCTACTATACACCCCCTACTCACTGGCTTTGGTAGAGTGGTAGTCCATCAGCATACAGTGTGGGGCAGGGATGTACCACTGAACAGGTGGCATGGGGTGAGAGGTCAAGGGTGTGAACTCTGTGGGATAATAACCTCCCCCAGTGTTTTTCTGTGACGACGTGTGTGTGTGTGTGTGTGTGTGTGTGTGTGTGTGTGTGTGTGTGTGTGTGTGTGTGTGTGTGTGTGTGTGTGTGTGTACAGTGAAAGTAGCCCCGGCTGTCTCTAATGAGGGGTATCAATCAGGCCGTGCCAAGAGCATTGGCTTGATGGGCCTCTGTGAAATTCCCTTAATGCTCCAAGCATTTTCAAATCTATGATTAATGTCATCGCTGCATGATTTCACTGTACTGGGAAGAAGTCTACAGTATGGTTGACTTGGAATGGAGGGTTATGATGATGACAGCATTTCAGGACTGATGATAATGTGAAATGAATCAACAGTAAACTATGACAATTTACAGAGGACATTAATCATGCTATTTAAATACATTTCATTCGTCACATATTCTTGTGGGAAGGGCATGAGTATAATGCTATTCTAAGCATGGCTGGTCTACTGAGCTTTGATCTGGTATTAGATAGTAAAATAATAATTTAGTTACTGTGGCCCCTACAGTGCAGGGAATATTCACTTTAACTTTTAAACCCCCTGATGGTGTACAAATCCCTGGCTCAACAGTACCATGTGAGGGATACAGGAGGGTTGGGGTGGAGAAGAGAGGAATCCCAATGAGCTTCATGTCACTCCTACAAATGACCTTTCAAACACTGTGACAGTGGAGATCAGATACCACTCTCGACCCTCTCTGCTACACTAACACATCGAGCCATGAATCCTAAAGCCTACATAACACCACCGTAATTATGTTGTTGACACCTGTCATACACATTCACGACAGAAAGATAACTGACTCAACTGTGGTCCTGTTATTGTTCTAAGACATCATAATGAAAGTGTAATAACATCAAGGTATCATGAAACGTTAACATGAAAGTCATGGTACAGATGTAGGATCTTAATTTGGCCTACACTGTCACAACAAAATCATCCTGCAGCCACAGGATTTTAATGTTTAGTCCATAATGTTGCTTGATCGGTGGTTAGGCTATTAACTGGCCAAAAGTTGGCTACATGAAAGTGTAATACTGTTAATAAAACCTTGTGTGGGTTTTCAGTGAATTTATGTAAATCGCAAAGCTCATCTGCATTTCACAGCAACAAAACAGGACAATTCTCAGCAACAAAAGAGTCAGGAATGTCATGCCATGTTTTAGAGACACTTACAAGCAAGCTCTACAACGCTACAACTTAAAGATTTGTCCCAGTACGTCCAGGTCAAACCATATCGGTGCATGTGTCGCTAACACTAGGTCCCATGCTATTCAACCTCATCACACTACCTGGGCCTCCACCATGGCCGTACCACTCACACAATTCAACACAATCAACGCTATGCTATAACCAGCAGAAAATACTCCACATATTGTTCTCTGGTGAAAAAAACTCTGTGGTAATAATAGCCATCATTAGCATAACAACTGTGATGTTTCAGACAGATGAATGGCTTCAGGCTTGCCATGGCCACAGTCAAAGACATAATGTGAACCATAGTTGGTTCATTACCATAAATTCAATTAAGATAAAACCTTAAAAATACACACACAAAATTGGCCTGGGAGCAGCCGTTGCACAAGTGCAAGCAGTTATGAATTTCATTTCCATAAAAAATAGAATGGCCATCATCCTTCTAATTTGTTTTATAATTATTGTTATTATTATTGTTCATTTCTATGACTGTAGTTAATAGAAAGCCTTTCCTCAGGCAGTCAGTTCCTGTTCCTCCTCATCTCATCCCTGGGACAAGCAGCAGACAATCTCACACTCTAATCCGAGTTAAATTACACTCTATTCTCATCTCCTCCCAGCATGACCTTGGACCAACCAAACGTTACACTGAAGCTCACATTATAACCTTCCTCGAGTAAAAATAGTAGAGGTGCACTCACTTGTCGTGGAGCATATATTCAGTGTTTTCTGGAGATATCTGTCCAGTCACAGGGTGTCGGAACGACGTTCTCTTCTGGTTATGGCTGAGAGAGTCAGAGAGAGAGAGAACAGGGAGGGAAGAGAGGGAAGGTTTGAAAACAACAGCGAAAGAGAAAATACAATTAGTATTCCGTCATGAATCATATTTCTGCTTGATCGCTCCACTATTTTGTGCACTGATGTATTGGTCACTGGCTGCTTGTTGGGCATTCTACACCAAGTTTCTAGACTTCCAATGACTTTCACAGCAAAGTGTAGAATGTGCGGTAGTGCTGAAGACTGGCCAAGGCAGGGGCTCATATTATTTCACACAATGTGTAAGTCTCAGCACTCTCCCCTACCAGCTCGCCAGGCTATATTGATTTCAATTACATGGGGTCATTCGTCGCTTTAACTAGGGCATTAAAGCTTCCCTGTATCGTTGGACAAAAGAAGAGATGGACAGGGGGCAGCGCTGGTGGTGGAAATAATGAAAAATAACACAATGATGTGATTTGCTCTAAACCTTCCGTATCAATTATTTACTTTTACACACTTTGGATGGCAGTCGCGTAGCAGCTGTGCCCATCGGACAGGAAGAGAGAGTCATTCTATGAACAGGTCTCTGCTTCATTCAACATTAGCTTTAGGAGCAGTGGAGCAGACAGGATTCCATACGTTTCCACTTAGGGTTATCCAGGTACAGAACATGCACAGGTAGAAACTTCTGATCCAGACTGACCTGGTCTTTAATCGCTATGAGGACTTCTGACCCACACTGACCTGGTCGTTAATCACTATGAGGACTTCTGACCCAGACTGACCTGGTCGTTAATCACTATGAGGACTTCTGACCCAGACTGACCTGGTCGTTAATCACTATGAGGACTTCTGACCCAGACTGACCTGGTCTTTAATCACTCGGCGGTCTTCTGGGTCAGACTGACCTGGTCGTTAATCACTATGAGGACTTCTGACCCAGACTGACCTGGTCGTTAATCACTATGAGGACTTCTGACCCAGACTGACCTGGTCTTTAATCACTCGGCGGTCTTCTGGGTCAGACTGACCTGGTCGTTAATCACTCGGAGGTCTTCTGGGTCAGACTGACCTGGTCGTTTATCACTCTGAGGACTTCTGGGTCAGATTGTGTGAGTGTGAATGTTGTATGTGAGTGTAGAGGCGGTCTGGTGAGCTGTGCTGTCCTCCAGATAGACCATCATAACACACCCTAGGCTTGCAGTTCTCACACTACACTGTCATATTCAACAGCCAATGAGAAATACTACACCAATCTAGTCACTATGGAAACAGTCATCACAATAATGACAACACAACCAGGGCAATGATGTGGGCCAATTTATTGTCCAATCAGTCTAGCAGAAATAAGTAAAAGTCACATATGTCATTCAATCCAGATGACTGCTGATGTCTTAACTGAATTATGAGATGAATCAGCCTTTACCTCTAATGAAATATTTCATGCTTCCTTACACTTGAATTCCGTGTAAAATCAGAGCATGTTGGAGTTGAATAGGCTGTTACATGAGGACATTTTTGCTTTGAGACAATTTGCTTTTTCAATCTCTCTCGCAAAGTTACGTTATTGTGATGCTTTTGGGGGAGGGGAAATATCAAAGTACTGTGAACGATTGTTCACCCTACTGTAATTCTTTATGTAAACACTGGCAATTGAAACTTACCAAGATTTGAGGTAATAGACAACAACTGACTGTACTCTGCTCTCTTCCAACCCATTCTCAATAACAACATTGTGAACACAACATCCTCATACAATCTATAATCACATTAGAATATGAATTCCATAGATGTAGTTCTATATATACACAACTGTAGAGATTCATTGTGTATCTATGGAAAAACATCTGTTAACCTCGACTCAATAGGGGCGGCAGGTAGCCTAGTGGTTAGAGCGTTGGGCCAGTAACTGAAAGGTTGATCGAATACCCGAGCTGACAAGGTAAAAATCTGTTGTTCTGCCCCTGAACAAGGCAGTTAACCCACTGTTCCTAGGCCGTCACTGTAAAAAATAATGCATTCTTATTTAACTTGCCTCGTTAAATTAAATAAAACATTTAAAATATAGAGCAGCAATATTGGTGAGCGGTATGTCCTGTGTTGTGTGTTCCTCTATCTCATCATGGTGTCCAGCACCACAGCACCACAGCCCTCTCTGGGCTCTTTACTCAAGCGTGGCCACTGAGAAGACAGGCCCTTTTGTCTGAGGGGCCACTGGACAGATATGAAGTGCTAAGGTCCTCCCAGAGCAGAGCTGAGCCATCCCTCTCCGGCTGCTGTAGACTGGACTGAACAAGACTGAAAGGCAGCCTGCTGTTAACTGTACTAGCTTGAGAGGCAGCATGCTCTGGACTAGACTGTATTAGCATGAGAGGCAGCCTCCTGTGGACTGTGGCAGTCTGCTCTGGACTGGACTGTATTAGCATGAGAGGCAGCCTGCTCTGGACTGGACTGTATTAGCATGAGAGGCAGCCTCCTGTGGACTGTGCCAGCATGAGAGGCAGCCTCCTGTGGACTGTGCCAGCCTGAGAGGCAGCATGCTCTGGACTGGACTGTATTAGCATAAGAGGCAGCCTCCTGTGGACTGTATTAGCATGAGAGGCAGCCTCCTGTGGACTGTGCCAGCATGAGAGGCAGCCTCCTGTGGACTGTGCCAGCCTGAGAGGCAGCCTCCTGTGGACTGTGCCAGCCTGAGAGGCAGCCTCCTGTGGACTGTGCCAGCCTGAGAGGCAGCCTCCTGTGGACTGTGCCAGCCTGAGAGGCAGCCTCCTGTGGACTGTGCCAGCCTGAGAGGCAGCCTCCTGTGGACTGTGCCAGCCTGAGAGGCAGCCTCCTGTAGACTGTGCCAGCCTGAGAGGCAGCCTCCTGTGGACTGTGCCAGCCTGAGAGGCAGCCTCCTGTGGACTGTGCCAGCCTGAGAGGCAGCCTCCTGTGGACTGTGCCAGCCTGAGAGGCAGCCTCCTGTGGACTGTGCCAGCCTGAGAGGCAGCCTCCTGTGGACTGCGCCAGCCTGAGAGGCAGTCTGCAGCGGCAGCATCACACTTGCTCAATAGGCATCCTAATGTTTACAGTGTGCATGGTAATACCGTGAGTAAGACTGGTGTCAGCAGCATATAGCAAACGCCTACTGAAGGACAACTACAGCCTTTACCAGCTGACGCATAGTGTTATACCAACCCTGTTAGTATTACTGCGGTGTCATGCAGCAAAGTAAAGGAAATAAATCTGGTTGTTTTGAGAGATTTATGGGTTGACATTTTTCAAAAGTTCACAGGAAGCTGCGGTTGAGCATCAGAGCCATTTCTGCACACACAAGCACAAAAACGCACACAAATCAACACGCAAAAAAACACATTACAACCCACACAAACACAGAACAACACACACACAAACACAACTCTCTACTCTGTTTGGTCCTGGCCTGTGTTCCAGTAACAGCATGTAGTGTGTTGAACTACACCAGGCCCATGCAGTAGTACCCTACCCTCCACTGTTAATTAGGAACCTGCACTCTTTGGACCGTTTGTTTCAGCCACATTACTTCTGAACTACTTGTCATGGAATTCACTGCATTCCTACTTAGTGAACAAACAGTTCAGGCAGCACAGTGGCCCTGTTTGTTTTGCCACATAGTGTAGTACTCAGGGAACTGGTTGCAGACACACTTCAGTAAAACGCATGAGCTGACGCAAACCCCAAAATGTTTGTAGAGGTGCTAACTAACAAAGTGTAAAATGTTTTATTACATTATATACATATAACGTGGATGAAACAGTATGTAAACATTATTAAAGTGACTAGTGTTGTATACTCTATGTATACTAAAAATAATATAAACGCAACAATTTCAAAGATTTTGCTGAGTTACAGTTCAAATAAGGAAATCAATCAATTGAAATAAATTCATTAGGCCCTAATCTATGGATTTCACATGACTGGGCAGGGGCGCAGCCATGGGTGGGCCTGGGAGGGCATAGGCCCACCCACTTGGGAGCCAGGTCGACCCATTGGGGAGCCAGGCCCAGTCAATGAGAATAGTTTTTTCCCCCACAAAAGGGCTTTATCACAGACAGAAATACTCATCCTCTGTTTCTCAGTCTCTCGGTCCCAGCTTTGATGCACCTGTACCGTCTCCCCCTTCTAGATGGTAGCGGGGTGAACAGGCCGTGGCTTGGGTGGCTAAAGTCCTTTATGATCTTCTTGTCCTGGAGGGCAGGCAAAGTGCCCCCGGTGATGCGTTGGGCTAACTGCACCACTCTCTGGAGAGCCCTGGAGTTGTGGATAGTGCAATTGCCATACCAGGAGGTGATACAGCTTGACAGGATGCTCTCAATGGTGCATATGCAGAAGTTTGTAAGGGTCTTAGGGGCAAACCCAAATTTCTTCAGCCTCCAGAGTTTAAAGAAGCGCTGTTGCGCAGTCTTCACCACACTGTCTGTGTGAAGGGACCATTTCAGGTTGTCACTGATGTGCACGCCTAGGAACTTGAAGCTTTTGACCATCTCCACTAAGGCCCTGTCAATGTAGATGGGGGTGTGCTCTCTCTGCTGTCTCCTGTAGTCAACAATCCGCTCCTTCGTTTTGTTGACGTTGAGGGAGAGATTATTTTCCTGGCACAACTCCGCTAGGGCTCTCAACTCCTTCCTGTAGGCTGTCTCATCGTCGTTGGCAATCAGGCCTGTTGTGTTGTCAGCAAACTTGATGATTGAGTTGGAGACATGCGTGGCCACATAGTCATGGGTGAACAGGGAGTACTGGAGGGGACTGAGCACGCACCCCAGTGGGGCCCCCGTGTTGAGGATCACCGTGGCAGAGTTATTGTTGCCTGTCTTCACAACTTGGGGTCGGCCCGGGAGGAAGTCCAGGACCCAGTTGCACAGGAAGGGTTCAGACCCTGGGCCCTGAGCTTAGTCATGAGCTTAGAGGGCACTACGGTGTTGAAGGATGAGCTGTAGTTGATGAACAGCATTCTTAGATAGGTATTTCTCTTGTCCAGGTGGGATAGGGCAGTGTGTAGTGCAATTGTGATTGCGTCGTCCATTTATCTGTTGGATAATATGCGATTTGTAGTGGTCTAGGGTGTTGGGTAAGATGGAGGTGATATGTTCCTTAACTAGCCTCTCAAAGCACTTCATGATGACAGAAGTGAGTGCTACGGGGAGATAGTAAATGAGTTTAGTTACCTTCGCTTTCTTGGGTACAATGTTGGACATTTTGAAGCAAGTGGGGACAACACGCTTACATTTGATTTTACCTTTTTTTTTAACCTATTTAACTAGGCAAGTCAGTTAATAAGAAAAATATATTATTTTCAATGACAGCCTAGGAACAGTGATGCCCCTTGTTCAGGGGCAGAAAGACAGATTTTTACCTTGTCAGCTCGGGGATTCGATCTTGCAACTTTTCGGTTACTAGTCCAACTCTCGAACCACTAGGCTACCTGCCAAATGACTTGCTCAAGTCGGCCACGAAGAACAAGAGCACATAATCCTCATGAGTGTCGGGGGCCGTTTTGGCAGCTCTGTGTTTGGTGCCTCAAAGTGAGCGAAGAAAGTGTTTAGCTTGTCCGGAAGCGAGGCATCATGTCCACGTCATGGCTGGCTCTCCCTTTATAATCTGCGACTGTCTGGAGTCCCTGTCATATACGTATGGTGTTTGAGCCGTTAAATTGCGACTCCAATTTGTCCCTGTACTGTCGTTTTGCCTCTTTGATTGCCTTTACAGAGGTCATAGCTGGCCTGCTTGCAGTGGTGTAAAGTACTCTAGTAAAATTCCTTTAAAGTACTACTGAAGTAGTTTTTTGGGGATATCTGTACTTTACTTTTTATTTATATTTTTGACTACTTTAACTTCACTACATTCCGAAAAAATATAATGTACTTTTTACTCCATACATTTTCCCAGACACCCAAAAGCATTTTGAATGCTTAACAGGACAGGAAAATGGTCCAATTCACACACTTTTTTTCAAGAGAACATCCCTGGTCATCCGTACTGCCTCTGATCTGGCGGACTCATGTTGTGGAATATTCTAATCAAGTGAGAGAAACTTTGTAATTTCTTCAAACAAACATGTTTATTCAATATCGATGAATTAGTAATGAGGCTAGTCGACCCCACACCCTTGAGTGTTGGATCGAGAAACCTAATCTTTACACAAATGCAGAGTACTATATATAGCTGACACTAAAAATGCTTAGTCATGATTGATTCCACCCATCCCATGTAGATTGGGGCACCTTAAGCCACTCTGGGTTCATCCGGTCATTATCTGCACGGGGTTGTTGTCTTAACCCCACCCTGGTTCAGTTTCTCCGATGCAAGGTTGATTTTGAGGCAATGAGGGATTGTTCTACTCCTAAACTATCCCAAGTAAAACATTGTCTATGTAATGCAGTCTTTAACTAATTTGTCAGCTCAAGCCATCTCTGGTGACCATACGCCCAGATTAGCTGCAGGGAACTAGAGTGGAGACCATAAAAACACAGACACTAACTAGTAGGACAGAAATGTCTTACTATTAGTTAAATATGAATTGCTAACCATTAATATCAAATAAATCAGGTAAATACGTTTTTTTTTTTTTTCAGAGGTATAAACCAGGGATATTTTAAGAAATAGGCTAACGGTCATGTTGACAATGTGGAACTATACTTAAAAACATTGAAAATGTCTAGGTGTCTCAGCTGGCTTTACAAGATTGATGTTTCAATATTATAGAAAATGCCATAAAAATTCAAATTGTTTGGATTGCCTAATAGAAGTCATTTGAAATGATTTTGTCACACCCTGATCTGTTTTACCTGTCTTTGTGCTTGTCTCCACCCCCCCCCCCCCCCCCCTAGGTGTCGCCCATCTTCCCTATTATCCACAGTGTATCCTATTATCCACAGTGTATTTGTACCTGGGTTCTCTGTTTGTCTGTCACCAGTTCCTTTTGTTCTTCAAGCCTACCAGCGTTTTCCCCTTGCTCCTGTCTGTTTCTAGTTCCTGGTTTCCCGGTTTCGACCATTCTCCCTGCCCTGACCCTGAGCCTGCCTGCCATTCTGTACCTTGTCACACCACACTGGATTATTGACCTCTGCCTGCCCTGACCCTGAGACTGCCTGCCCCCTGTTCTAGTAATAAACTTTTGTTACTTGACACTGTCTGCATCTGGGTCTTCCCTGAAACGTGATAGATTTATACTTTTACTTTTGATAACTAAGTATATTTAGAACCAAATACTTTTATACTTTTACTCAAGTAGTATTTTATTGGGTGACTTTCACTTGAGTCATTTTCTATTAAGGTATCTTTTCTTTTATTCAAGTATGACAATGGGGTACTTTTTACACCACTGCCTGTTTGTACACATCCATGTTCCCAGTCACCTTGCAATGGTTTGCGCTTTCAGTTTTGTGTTTATGCTGCCATCTATCCACGTTTTTTGGTTTGGATCAGTTGTAATCGTCACATTGGGAACAACATCCTCTATGTACTTCCTGATTAGCCCAGACACTGAGTCAGTGTATACGTCAATACTATTTTCAGAGGCGACCCAGAACATTTCCTAGTCCGCGTGATCAAAACCATCTTGACGCATAGATTCCAATTGGTCAGACCAACATTGAACAGGGCCTGAACGTTAGCGAGTAACATACTAGGAAGCGGTGGATGGTATGCATGCCACCTGAGTCTGACTAGGGCCCCACTCCATCTACCTCTTAACTGGCATCGGAGTATTGGTGCAGCACCCGGGATGAATAGAGCTGCATGAAACACCTCCATCGTACTGCCAGGGCTACTCTGCAAATAGGCTTTGAGCCAGTAACCGAAAGGTTGCTAATTTGAATCCCTGAGCTGACAAGATAAAAATATGTTGTTCTGCCACTGAACAAGGCAGTTAACCCACTGTTCCTAGGCCGTCATTGTAAATAGGAATTTGTTCTTAACAGACTTGCCTAGTTAAATAAAGGTTAAATAAATTTTAAAAAATAGACAAACCTTTTATAACAAGGTTTATCACAAGGGAGGAAATGGAGGTGAAATGGTCATCCCAATGCCTTTCCAAATCATGCATTGTTTTCAAAGACAGAACCAAACAATCAGCATCACAGCCAAACTCCATTGAGATCAAAACTAATCCCTTGCACAGAATTCCATTTACCTTTAGGATTGACAGGAAAAGGTCAGGGGTTATAAAAACATTAAACACTTCCATTATCGGGGTCACAGAGACACACACCCCACACACACTGAGACACCCCCCCACCCACACTAAGAATCCCCCCCACACACACACACACATTCCACACAATGACCTTCTACACATTGACAGACCCCACCTGCTGCGAGGAGCAGGCTAGGTCACATGCTCATTAGCCAGTAGTAATCATGGCTGTGATGTGATTACATGTCTCCGTGTGCTTCCTCCTCCATAACTCTTTCTCCCCATGCAGCAGACTCATGGCTCAGGCCTTATCAGCCTGGGTACCACTCAGAGTTAAGACCTTTCCTAACATCCTCACGGTAACCTGTGGTTAAATCACAGGTTACATGTTAACATCAACATTATTGTGCATTTTTACACCTGATTTATAATTACACCATGTCTTTATGAAGATGATTATATTGTTAATATCATTAACAGTATAATCATAGTATAATTATATAGTACAATAATATCGCACTGTTGAAATGTCCAGAGGTATAAACCGGGGATATTTTAAGAAATAGGCTAACGGTCATGTTGACAATGTGGAACTATACTTAAAAACATTGAAAATGTCTAGGTGTCTCAGCTGGCTTTACAAGATTGATGTTTCAATATTATAGGAAATGCTAAACATTCAGCTCACAGGAAATATTTATATTCAACAGCATGTCAGTCGCATGTCAGTTGGAACCAAAACACTTAAGTGTAGTTTATGTTTCCATGTGGTCCTGATAGGGAGCAGCTAGTGTGGCTGACAGGTCTAATAGCAGGTCTACCACAGCTTTGTTTGCACTAAGGTCTAACTTCCATGTAAAACCTTTCAGGCGCAGCTACAGGATAGAGGAGGGGGGAGTATTAGTTTAGACACTGCTTAAAAGGATGGTAGTATTTTCCACAGAGCTGATTAAATAAAAAATAGATTTTCTCAGAAAAGCGTTTGAAATGTTCTATTTTATGTTGAGCGAGAAAGGTGCAAAGAATTTCAGTTGATTGGACATATTCTGCAACACACAAACACTGTTTGAGCTACAGTAAAACACACTATACAGAGACTCTTCCCAATCACACCTCTTCCCCCTCAGGAGGCTGAAAAGATTTTGCATGGGCCCTCGGATCCTCAAAAAGTTACACAGCTGCACCATTGAGAGCATCTTGACAGGCTGGATCACTGCTCGGCCTCTGATCACAACGTGTTACAGAGGGTAGTGCGCACGGCCCGGTACATCACTGGGGTCGATCTCCCTGCAATCCAGGACCTCTATACGAGGCGGTGTCAGAGGACGTCCTAACAACTGTCAAACACTCCAGCCACCCAAAGTTCTCTCTGCTACCGCAACCCCAGGCTTTAATTTCAGTCCAGAGCTTTTTCTCTCCTCAATACATTTTACTTCTGAGTATTTTGTCAGCAGTTACACAGTTACACACAGGGTTGACTTAGCTCCAATGTCCCCCCCCCCCCCCCACCTGCTGTGATGAACAAACGCACAACTTTGGAGTCCAAGGTTCAGCCCGGCATGGCACGCCGTATCAAATTTCACAGCAAAACAACAGGCTCAGGGTAATCCCTTCTCCAATAGAGGGGCTAAACCCATGCTGTCGGCAGCGTGGCACAGAGGGGCATGGGCATGGCCCAGGGGGCTTTTCACCTCACCCTCACACACCACCTAGCGCCATGTTGCCATGCTGCACACACACCAGATCCTCCGTCAAATACCAGGAACACACTATTCTCTTACAACTCCACAGTCCACTCTCTCTTGCTCACCTACCACTACTTTGCTTGCCACACATTCTCTCTCTCTCCTCCTTAACCAAAAGTGAAATGTTATTAATCACATTTCCTTGTGTAACATCCGATCAGATGTCTGTTCTTTTATCTTCTACTGGATCTGTCCTATTATTCTCTCTCTCTTTTGTTCTCTCTGCACAAAGTGAAGGAGCAGAGCAGTCTCACCTGGCGTGTCCCAGTGGATGATCTACTTCCTCCAAGTTAGACTGGCGATCCTCAAGGTGGTGGCAAGGGGGAGAATCTCTCTCTCTCTCTCTCTCTCTCTCTTAATCACTTCATCCTGACCCACATATTTGGCACTTTTATTGTCATCCGAGTACCTTGTCTTTCCTCTGAGTGGCAGCCTTGGAGCTAGGGGTAGGGGAAGGTGGGAGGGGACATTGACATGGAGTTCTCCTAACATGGAAACCTCACTGCTCCTCAGTGGTTGATTTTCCCAAATTTGGTCATGCAATAGTCAATCAGTTGCTCCACACTCCGTATCACACATTGTGACAGGAGGCAGAGGAATCTATCTTCTCCTTGTTAACAGAAACCACTGTCTGAGGTAAGACACTTTAATAAGTTTGTCTGCTTCTCACACATACTTTCA
This sequence comes from Oncorhynchus clarkii lewisi, assembly GCF_045791955.1. NCBI lineage: Eukaryota > Metazoa > Chordata > Actinopteri > Salmoniformes > Salmonidae > Oncorhynchus > Oncorhynchus clarkii. The sequence goes on along the minus strand of NC_092152.1, from coordinate 71,425,319 downwards.
GAAGGTATAGTACCACTTTTATAACCCCTGCTGTGGGCCAGCAGATTGGCTGAAGACAATGGTGTGCTGTGACCTCATGGGGATGAAGGAAGTGAAACTGATCCAGAGGTATGCTGGCCAGGCCCGGAGAGCAGGTGCTATTGACACTGCCCCTTGGTCAATATTGTAAATGATAAACAACCATGGTTCATGTGCCAAAAGGAATAGCTTAAGAACTAGACATAAACTGCTAGCAGCTAGCCCTTTCTTTATTAAAATAAAAATAGTTGATCTTCTTGAAAGGAAAGTTTGCTAGTGTACGATGCAATTGATTTCATAACACATTTATTGCAGAACTTAGACAGCATTCCTTAGCTAATTCAAAAGAGACAATAACATTTCTACAAACATTGGGTTGATTAAGCTGAGGTGTAGACTGATTTATCTCAGATAGGCCTAGTCAGTGAGAGATTCAACAGAGGAATGTTGAACTTGAATCTATTGTGATGTAACTAATGTGGTACGACTTTCAGAGCTATGCAGGTCAGGACACCAAGTACCACTGACTGTGACTGACTGTGACTGATTTCTCATCAGTGTCTGCGTTTCTACTAATCACCAATGAGCACCATGGCATGTAGCGTTCATTTGACGCAGGAGGTTAATGACTTTTATTGGAAATCTAATCCAGTTATCTGCAACAAACACCAGATTCATATTGGCAACTGTGTTGCACAATAAATTAGGCTAGTTTTTCAAACTACATAAAAACGAGTGGATCTAATATAAGACTAAATGATGAGACAGAGTTAGCATGGAGAGTCATAGAGCCCTTTCACCACAATCATTTCCAGTGATGTAAAAGGCCATTACCAATGTGAAAGGGAAGGTACAGAGTAAGACAACAGAGTCAGGGACATCCAGAATCGAATAAGTCCGGTCAGGCCTAGCCGAGGGAATTATTTTAACGGTGGTTATTATCCCAGCAGAATGAGTCTATTAAGAAGATAATCATTCTGCATGAGGATTTACACATGTCCATTTGCCTTTATCAGTTCCCTCAACTAAGCACTACAGCCATGCCAGCTTCAATACAAACCATGTTGTGGGAAATGATCCATACAGAGCTACAAAAAGCATTTGGAGCATTGAAAAGCTACTAATCATTCAATGAGAAAATAGGAAAACCTGCTGGGTACCGCCTGGCTACCGAGCCCTGAGCCCTCCCATCTCATCGCTGACTGGCAAGTCTTACTTCAGTGAAGAAGACACTCCTCTTCTCTGTACTTTATACACTCCTTTAGCAGAGTAACTGTCTGTCTGACAGGTTGAGGTTACCTCATTAGGCTGCATTATGGCCGGACTGAAACATATCTCAACCACCCAGCCAGGGGATTTTTTACAGGTGGATCAACTCTGCCTAGCTTGCTCCTGTGGGAACAATCGGACCCTCTTCTCTCCTCACCCAGGCCCACACCACAGATGCCCTCTAAAGTCCTGAGACACTGCTGGGCACTGGGCACAGAGTGGCCCTGGCAGGTCCCAACATGCTCCATGGGAAGTAAACACAAGGCCTGAACCATGGCACTGTGTCACCGTGGCAGGTCCTAACATGCTCCATGGGAAGTAAACACAAGGCCTGAACCATTGGCACTGTGTCACCCTGGCAGGTCCCAACATGCTCCATGGGAAGTAAACACAAGGCCTGAACCATTGGCACTGTGTCACCGTGGCAGGTCCCAACATGCTCCATGGGAAGTAAACACAAGGCTGAACCGTGGCACTGTGTCACCGTGGCAGGTCCCAACATGCTCCATGGGAAGTAAACACAAGGCTGAACCGTGGCACTGTGTCACCCTGGCAGGTCCCAACATGCTCCATGGGAAGTAAACACAAGGCCTGAACCATGGCACTGTGTCACCGTGGCAGGTCCCAACATGCTCCATGGGAAGTAAACACAAGGCCTGAACCGTGGCACTGTGTCACCCTGGCAGGGGGGAGACACTTGAGGACACAGAGACTGAGCAGCATACAACAGCCAAGGCACGATGCTTCTTCTGACACGACACATTAAAATGCAGTGTTGTACCACACACCTCCAGCCACAAGGTCTTGCTGCTCCAAAGCAGAGGCTAGCCAACAGCTAATTAGAGAGGCCTGAAAGGAGAAGGGACCTGGGACTATAATGAGGGGTTTAGCTGGACGAGAGGGCCACTCTCTCACACACTTTGTTCTCCAGGATTAGAAGACATTCTGAAAAGGAATCACGTTGATGAACGTTGATGCTGTTCCTAAGATGAGACGGTAGCGTCAGCCCACTGGGCACACTCTGGTTGAATCAACGTGGAATAAACGTTGCATTTACGTCTGTGCCGGTGGGAGGGGAGACATGCAATGCCAGACACAGACCAAAAACCGGGACAAATTACATGTCCGTCACCATTAAAAGTGTTTCTATGACCAAGTAAACAAAATGAGATGGTTGGTCTTCAGCCATCTAATCCAGCTAAGGTTTCCCGGTGTCCATATAGGCCCTTTACAGAATGGCCATCTCAGCAGCTCTCCTCTCATTACTCCCCTCTGTTGCTCCTTTTTATGGCCAGGCGTTAATAGCTTGTATAGTAGAACCGTTGCTCTTGGTTACGATGTGATAAACACTCATCAACACTCTCACTCCTGTTTGTCATTTTTCCAGGCATTGCCAACAGCAGTCTAAACAGTAAGAGGCCTGGGGAAGAGGAGTAAGAGGAGGGAGCCATTCAAGTGTCCACATCAGCACTTCCATTACTCCAATGGCACAAAATTAGCTGACAAATAAATATTTATAAAGGATGATTTGATGTAATTCATCAAAGAAATGACTGTTTTATGGCCCTCTCCAACCATCCCAATTAAATGACTTTCAAAGACACTTACCTTGGGATCAATAGAGACAGAGATCTGCTGTGGCAAAATAAAAAGTTGGGAGTTATCTGGAACAAGGGGGATGAGGATCGGAGGGAGAATCAATGAGGAGCTTCAGGGGAAATATTTAATGCCCATAGATCCAGCCTCTGCATGCCATATCCCAATCGCTCACTACCTGACTGCCATCCAAAGCAATCAGGGGTCACCTTCCTGTGAACTGCATACGCAAACAGTGTGCTGCTAGGAAAGGAGGGGGGACACTAACTATCCTCCCCTCCTGTTTTTCACTGCTCTTTATCTCCATCAATAGACTACAACACACTTGATGTTCAACACTGTCACCTCCTTGTTCAGATGAATCACTTGCTACTTAAACCACAACTTCTTCCAATGACAGTATGTACAGCAAATGATCTTGTCAACGACTTGTTAGTCACTGACTAACAGCGATAGTCTACAGCGATAGTCTACAGCGATAGTCTACAGCGATAGTCTACAGCGATAGTCTATAGCGATAGTCTACAGCGATAGTCTACAGCGATAGTCTACAGCGCCTGCTGAAAGGAATGACTAGACAATGTAAATGTAGGACCAGGCCCATAGACACTGGTGACCAGCAGTCCCCTCCATCACTTACCGCAGGATCAGAGGAGTTGAGTCTGCTGGAGTGCCATGACCCTTGCACTAGCTTGGCACAAGTACCCTTCAGCTGCCTGGAAAACAAAACTTGACACTTCCAGCAGAACACACAATGTTCTGTCCTGTTGCCCATTTCCCCCTTTGTCCGCCTGAACTCACTCACACTTCAACTGGGTGCATTTAGTAAAGCAGTCACGCTCAAGAACAACATCAGCAACAGTATAACGCACCTCTGAATACGTCAGATCCAACACATGGTTTGTTAACATCCTCTAATGAGCTTTGCCTCAACATTTATTGGAAAACTGTCTCTGGAACCCTGGGACAGAAGCACACTTCAGTCCTCATCTGGAGGAGATGACTAGATGGCAAGCCTGTGACAGTGCTGTGTTCTCCTTGCTTGCACTTGGAATACTATGACACACAAAAACACTTCTCTCTCTTTTACCACAAAGAGAGAGACAAATAGAGAGACGGAAAGGGAGAGAGAGAGAGAGAGAGAGAGAGAGAGAGAGAGAGAGAGAGAGAGAGAGAGAGAGAGAGAGAGAGAGAGAGAGAGAGAGAGAGAGGGAGAGGGAGAGGGAGAGGGAGAGGGAGAGGGAGAGAAAGAGAGGAAGGAGAGAGGAAGCGAGAGTGACAAAACATCAAGATGTTTATCTTTAACATTCATGAGTCAGAAACTGTTTGAAATTAATAGGTTATCATGTTTCTTACACAGATAATAAACATTTGAATAAGAGCCACACTTGAATTGAAATGTTGGCTTTCAGTATTCCGAGCATATCGCTCTGCTCCATCAGTAACACAGGAGTTCAGCTAACTAACTCTATGAAGGCAAATCTAAATGAAAACAGCCCCCCTCTCTTATCTGGCTGACCCCCATACCCAAAGATCAATACCGCTGCTCAGTACAGGACCAGGGGTTCAGAGATGTCCTGCCTCCCCCCCATCCCCCCACATCCCCCTCGGCTCAGAAGCTCTAATGAGCCTGATAACCGTCACACTCCATCACAGCCTGCCTCAGCCAATCACATGTTAATGAGCCCTCTCGGCTGCGGTAGTAGCCCCGCAGTAGAGACAATCTCTAGGGAGACCTGAGCATGGAGCCCAGCCTGTACCACAGAGGGAATAGAGGGGGGGTGAGGTCTACTGGGGGTTGTACAACGGATAGGTCTGGTCCTGGATGCTGATTGGTTTCAACCAATGTCGATGCCCTGGGATCTGCATAGAGGAGGACAACAACTGATGATAGTAATGATTAACAATGAATGACGATGAGAAATGATGATGATAATTGAAAAGAAGAGGATGATAATGATGATTTGTGCATATTGGCAAAAAAATATTGATTGTATTGATCATAACCTACAGTGACACATTTAGTTCCCCAACTGACCGTGGACTGCTGTAAACACATGGTGTTAACAGTGGCAGAGGGATGCTCCTCTCATCCTTCTCTTCACTGTCCTTAAGATGACAGTCTCCTCAGTCTCCTCTCCCCGCTCCCAGGGCCGGCGCCAGAACAAATCAGTTGGACAGGCATGTGATTGCCATAGGCGTGCACATTTTTTAGGGGGAGTTATAGTAAAGACCATAGACAGCTTGTGAGTTTCAAGTTTTGGGAAGCAATTTACAATTTATCCTGGACACATTGATACGCTGTGGCCCATTGGCGGCTAAAGAAATGAGCACATGGAACTCAGAGGTAGCCTATAGGCCAATGCAGCAGTAGTCCTATACTGCAACTTCCATCGTCAACTAAGTAAAATACATAGGCCTAAAGATGACAAATAAAAACAGAAGAAAATATCCTGATGAAAATTCAGGTAATTTCAATCGCATTCATCTCTCTACTCCACCTGTCTGCCTCCCTTTCTATCTGTCTTGACTTGAGCTATCGCTAGTGAAGTGCAATATTGTATCAAATCAATTAACTGGATCCGGCACTAGCGAACTTGCAAAATTGTATCAACTAGCCTTTTCCGGACTCTGAGTTTCCAGACAGCTGACGTTTAAACTGGATATATGGGATCATCAGATCATGATATTTTTACACTGGATATATGGGATCATCAGATAATGATATTTTGCTCTTTCACACTGAGGCTTGATGATTATCGAGAACGGGAGAGTGTTGGATTTTTTTCCCCGAATATTGTGAGGAACTAACATCATTTGCAATGGATGTTAAAAAAGCAAACTTCATTGACTTACTGTGTAAGGTGAAGATAAAATGTACTGTGAAGCTCAGCTTATTAGTGATGGACGTGGTCAGAAGAGTCAGAAATTAGACATTGCCAAATGGACACTTTCCTACATTTGCATGCAGCAGGCCAGGTAGGTCTACTTCTATGCGAGCTCAGGCGCGCGTGCTACCTCTAAGTTATCAGGATAGAGAAACCAGACACATGCTCATAGATCACTCCAAACAAAATACAATTTAAAAGATTGACAAAAGTCGTAAATGATGCTTATTAAAATAACACTACTATAGCAGGTTGTGAACTCTGCAAACAACATTTCCACTCAGAGAATGAGAACCATAAATTACTGTAATTAATACATTTATTAACAGAAATTAATTCAACCAAATGTTGGGGATTAATGGTACATTTACTTGGTCTACTGGTGATATAATGGGGAATTGATCAAAATAAACAATTCAAGGGCAAACAATTCACACAATGAAACAATGAATGCATAAGAAGTGGTGTAAGACAGCTGACAGCATTTTTTTTACCCCTTATTCTCCCCAATATTGTGGTATCCAATTGGTAGTTACAGTCTTGTCCCATCGCTGCAACTCCCATATGGACTCGGAAGAGGCGAAGGTCGAGAGTCGTGCGTCCTCCGAAACACAACCCAGCCAAGCCGCACTGCTTCTTGACACAATGCCCGCCTAACCCGGAAGTCAGCCGCACCAATGTGTCGGAGGAACCACGGTACACCAGGTAACCGTGTCAGCGTGCACTGCGCCCGACCCACCACAGGAGTTGCTACTGCGCAATGGAACAAAAACATCCCTGCCGGCCAAACCCCTAACCAGTACGACACTGGGACAATGGTGCGCCACCACATGGGTCACCCGGTCTCAGCCGGCTGCGACAGATTTAATTGACTTACAGTGTAAGGTGAAAATAAAATGTACTGAGAAGCTCAGCTTATTAGTGATGGACGTGGTCAGAAGACAGTCAGAAAAGTAGGTAAGTGTCCATTTGGGGATGTCTGAGTGGCACAGCTAGCACTGCGATGCAATAAGAGTCTTAGACCACTGAGCCACTCGGGAGGCCAGCTGAGCATTCTGGAGAACTGAGTGCATGGACATAGATGTACCATATCTTCGACCAACACCCTCCACTTCTTATTGTCTCAACATTTTAAATTATACTCAAGACACATTATCATGCATATTTGAGACCCTTTTCACTGACAGCCACAACTCAATTACCAGCTCGGCCTATTACCACGCACTCTGCCCAAATTGTGGGCTTCCCTAATAGGCATAGACCTATGCACCTTGAAAGAATACATAGCTATGTTTTTAAAGAAGCTAATGATCCTCTGTCATTAGATAGTCATGCTATCTGGTGAAGTATCACTATCTGGTGAAGTAGTTTGACAGGAGTAATTATATAATACTGGCAAAACGTCAATTTACTTTAGAGCACATACTGTATGTCAAACTCATTCCATGGAGGGCCGAGTGTCTGTGGGTTTTCGCTCCTCCCCTGTACTTGACTTATGAATGAAGGTCACTAATTAGTAAAGAACTCCACCTGGGTGTCTAGGTCTTAATTGAAAGGAAAAACCCACAGACACTAGGCCCTCCATGGAATAAGTTTGATACCCCTGCTTTAGAGGAAGCTGGCACTGTGCACCCGCCAACTTTCTTTTCCAATTCCCAAGTGTCTGAAACCAGAGATCTGTATAAGACAAGATGCTCATGTCTCTGCCCTGACAATGTGAGTCATTGTCCCAAAGGTGGGAAGTCAGGCAACTAGCTTAGGTTTGTATATTATTCCCATAGAAATGCATTGGACGTGTTCTGGAAACATTTTGGCGAGAGTGAGCCCTTTCTCTCTGTTGAAACTTCAGTATCTCACCGGAGAAAGCAACCAAGTGAGCAAAACAGCGCCACTCTGTCTTACTACATGTAGCCCATCTATCTAATGCTGTCTGGCCAGAAATAGTCAACATGACATGTTCTTTTGGTCCAGACAGCATCAGATACATGGTCTACACATACTGAGACAGAGGGGCGCTGTTTCGATCACTCAGATGCTTTATCTGAGATTGATGCGTCTTTCTGCCAGTGAGCGTCTCGGTCAAATAAATGATCAATATTTCTATATTTTATTTGGACGGGCAAGGAGGTATGGTAGGTCGGGCCAAGGCCCCTAAGGCCCGCCCATAATGCCGGCCCTGCTCTCTCCTCTCTAGACTCAGAGAGGCTCAGAGCAGGCAGACAGGGAGGAAGCTCAGTCCAGGGCCCAGAATTCAATTCTCACGCTCAGATGAGCCTCTCCATCTTGATTGCGGACCATTTGCAGGTTGTAATTGGGAGATGTGACATTATGCCTTGATCTTATGCAGCCAGCCAATCAGAAGGGCTCCAGCCAGGGCTTCATTAGCCAGAGTAATGAGGTGACTCCTAGGGCCTGTAACATTACTACCTGAGACGGCCGCAAGCACCTCGTCCCTGACCAGTCCCTACCACACCACACTGATGATATTGTCATACTGTATCTACGAGAGATAAACATGAATAATGATCACACTCAGCAAAATGAGGAAATGTCATCTGTGGTGGGATGGTGGAAAATACTACAGAAAATGTGACGACAGATGAGTAACAGAGAGAGAGCCCTTGGTTTCCTCATACCCTGAGGTCCTGGATTCATTCATCTTTATCTCAATCTGATATCAGCACAAAAATACATTACAGGCAAACAGATCATCTAAAAGCCTTTTTGTCTGGACTGCTATCAGCACAAAACTCTGGTCTGCCCAGACCCAGGCCTGTTAGGGGGTGTCCCATGGTTGCGAGGCTCTGGGCTGGCTGAGGGCTCCCTGCCTGGCCTCCCAATAATCCTGTTCAGCTCAGAGTGGAGAGGGGAGTGGAGGGGAGTTGAGGGGTTAGAGACGGGAGGAGAGTGGAGTGGAGTGGAGTGGAGTGGAGTGGAGTGGAGTGGAGTAGAGTAGAGTAGAGTAGAGTAGAGTAGAGTAGAGTAGAGTAGAGTAGAGTAGAGTAGAGTAGAGTAGAGTAGAGTAGAGTAGAGTAGAGTAGAGTAGAGTAGAGTAGAGTAGAGTAGAGTAGAGTAGAGTAGAGCAGAGCAGAGCAGAGCAGAGCAGAGTAGAGTAGAGTAGAGTAGAGTAGAGTAGAGGAGAGGAGAGGAGAGGAGAGGAGAGGAGAGGAGAGGAGAGGAGAGGAGAGGAGAGGAGAGGAGAGGAGAGGAGAGGAGAGGAGAGGAGAGGAGAGGAGAGGAGAGGAGAGGGAAGAGTACAGATGTAAGATCTTAATTTGATAATTTTTTTGTTGCTGAGAATTTTCTCCGTAGGGTAGTTTAGGGAAGTAGAGGAGAGGGAAGAGAGGGAAGAGTAGGGGAGTAGAGGGGACAGGGAAGAGTAGGGAAGTAGAGGGGAGGAGAGAGATAGGAGAGGGAAGAGTAGAGAAGTAGAAGGGAGGGAGGAAAGGGGAGTAGAGGGGAAGAGGCTGGTAGAGTCAGGTGAGTGCAGTCATCTGCAGCCAGACAAGATGAAGCCATCAAGAGGCCTTAAAGACTACACTGAAATACCAACTACAGACCAAATACATACTGTATACTAAGAAATGTGCTCACTGACAGACATCGCGAGTAAACACTGACATCTCCTAGAAGCTGTATCCGTTAGGCTACCTCTTTAGCACCAGTTCAGGAGCTCCAGATTTCACAGATTCTGAAGATAGTTTGAAAATGGACATAGCTATGCCAAGAGAAGGCATTACAATGTGTTAAAATTCTACAATGTGCATTTTTTTTGTAATGCCTTATCTCCGAGCTTACTCGCGCCCAGGCAAAAAACGTCTGAATACAAACAGCTCCACATCCCACCCAAAGATCCCGGCAGTTCCTACCAGATAGGAAGAAGGAATAATGTGCACACAGGGTTATGGATGATAAAGGCATAATCAGCCGTTTGGAACATGAGCAGAATCTCACTGAGGTGGCTGGGGTCCTGGTGAAGTGGAGAATACGAGAGAGCGGATGAAGTATTTTACCCCATGTCAGAGACCTGGCTAGTGTTCCAATCCACTTCTCTCCAAGTTTACACTTCCTGCCTGATCTGGAAGTCGCTGTCCAACACAGACACAGGATCAAAGGACAACAGCGTCATGGCTGGAACAAGGACACAGACAGGACACTGTCACGACTTCCGCCGAAGTTGGCTCCCCTGCCTGTTCGGGCGGTGCTCAGCGGTCGTCGTCACCGTCCTACTAGCCACTACCGATCCCTTTTTCGTTTGTCTGTTGGTTTTGTCTTATTAGTTTCACCTGTGTGTATTTTAGTTTAATTAGCGTCCTTATATATAGTAGGTTGTCCCGCCCTTGTTTTGTGCGGGATTGTTTTTTGTTACCTCTGTCTAATGGTGGTTTTCGTATGTGTATTCTCCGGACTATTTGGTCCTGTGTTTGGGCTGGTCAATTGTATGCGCCCTGTATGTTGGCGTGACCGTTTTGTGCGCCGGAGAATAAATTGACGATCTACTGAACCCTGCTCTCTGCGCCTGATTCCACCCACCACTCCTAGTATCCCGTGACAGACACAGGATGATCATATAGGAAGACATACTGTACATTGAATGACATTCCTCTCAGGTCATAGACATCCTGTACTACTCTGTACTCAGCAACACCACCTGGCCTCATCCATCTCATCCTTCGACAACAGGAATGCTGGGAGATCTTGGGTCATCTCTCTATACAGGCCAATGTGCTGAAGTGATGTAGTAGTGATTTAATCAGATCATTTCAAGCTAACGAGACTGTGGTTGTATTCATGATGTCCGGGTAATAAGGGTTAAGTCAACCTAATGAATCAAATAAAGATCATTAAGTTGTGGATTAATTCAATAACCTTTCTCAGCCAGAAGGTTCAAGCTAAATTACAAGAAAAGACACATAAATTAACCTTGATGAATTCACTAAAAGTTTAAGTTAATTGATGTTTCACTGACAGATGACAAATGTTCTGGACTGAGATGAGAGAGGGCTATGTTCTCGTTTGCCAAAATAAACCTGTCTATTATTTGCATTTATCTCCCAGATCTTTCTGAAATAAAGCCATGCTCAATTAATTTTGGTTTGTAATTAAATTGTCTTATTAAAGAAAACTCTGGACTCATGCTTGGAGGTAATAACAATAAATAACAAACTGTGGATCAGGGAGAACGCAGCACAATTCAATAGCCTCCTTTTAGTAGAGTGGCCCTGCTGGGATAATAGTCTTGAGTCCTGAGAACAATCCATGGATCTTCTGGAATATGGAGCTCAGTGTGGAGCGAATGGCCAGCAGCTAAAGGAACTAGCAATCCTATTTACACAACTCACTACTCCCCCTAGCTCCACTCTCCCTTTCACTCACTGCTCTGCTCACTGCTGTTCTCATGTGAAGGCTATTGGTCATCTGTGTTTACTGCAGTACAGGATTATTACACACACACACGCATGCACACACTCGCACATGCACACACACAAACATACACGCAAACTTCTACTGTTAGAAGCAGTTTTGTGCTCATCTCATCAGATTAAATATGTTTCCCTCCACTTGTGAGAAGCAAAGTCAGCCGTATGTGGAGCTGGTGACTGGGAGAGAGGAGGAGTGGTGGGCATGGAGGAGGCTCTCACTCATCTCTACAGTTAACTGCATTCATCATTGAAATTCCTACACAAAAAACACTGGCAGGGCTGTCACAACATGAGCAGATTTACAGCAGGTATCGCTAAAGGGGACAGCGCTCCACTGTCTTGTCTCACAGCCCAGTAGTACAGTACAGAACAGCACAGGGAGAATGTGTCTGTCTCCATGAGGCCAGGTGAGAAATACACACCGTGCCCCAGGGGCTGGGAGGACAGGCTGGTTCTGCTCCCCATGCCTGAGAGACCCAGGCTCCTAACACAGCCTAACAGAGCGGAGCAGCACCACGATCAGAGGTGACAGATTTTCCCTGTCAAAAGAACAATAAGTCACCCCCCCACCCCCCGCTGAGAGAACATGACAAAAGGCCTGGACTGTCTGAACGTCTGAAAAAGAGCTGGAACACAAGTGAAAAACGCTGTTCTACATTGAGAAGTCAGAGTTGACTTTTGATCAAACATGCAGTCTGATGTCCCACAGCGCAGTATCAGGAGACTGACAGAACGGCAGGGCATTAGAAGCAGACAAGGGGAATCAGTTGATCTGAGTAACGTTCAACAGAACAGCTTAAATCTGGGAAACTACCAGTGCTTTGTTCTGTTGTTTCTCAACCCAGCAGTCAGCGACAATCCATAAACCGACACACAGCAGCATGCGCTGACCTTCACATTATCCAAATGTGTCTATCAATCTTATGACAAACAGTGTCATGTAGAACCCATAATTGCATCAAAACAAATGGCTCCTACCTGCAGGCTTTCAGCATTCCCATACAGGAACAGTTATCAGTTTCCATACTGACGTTGAGCTTGATTGATTTCGGTTCTCACCAGTGCCTTTTAAATAATAATCTTCTCTCCAGGGGTCTCCAGGACCAATGAATGGTCTTTCAATGGCTTGACTCTGTTATTCCTCTGTATCAATGTACCGGTCTGCAATCTGCTTTTCACATCTGCCTCAAGAGGATAAGAGGGTGACTGGCAAATCCAACACACACACACACACACTCAAGCGAACACATGCTCATATACACTAGAGGTCGACCGATTATGATTTTTCGATTATTGGAGGACCAAAAAAAGCCGATACCGATTAATCGGCTGATTTTTTTTGTTTTGTTGTAATAATGACAATTACAACAATACTGAATGAACACTTATTTTAACTTAATATAAATACATCAATAAAATCAATTTAGCCTCAAATAAATAATGAAACATGTTCAATTTGGTTTAAATAATGCAAAAACAAAGTGTTGGAGAAGAAAGTAAAAGTGCAATATGTGCCATGTAAGAAAGCTAACGTTTAAGTTCCTTGCTCAGAACATGAGAACATATGAAAGCTGGTAGTTCCTTTTAACATGAGTCTTCAATATTCCCAGGTAAGAAGTTTTAGGTTGTAGTTATTATAGGACTACTTCTCTCTATACGATTTGTATTTCATATACCTTTGACTATTGGATGTTCTTATAGGCACTTTAGTATTGCCAGTGTAACAGTATAGCTTCCTCTCCTCGCTCCTACCTGGGCTCGAACCAGGAACACATCGACAACAGCCACCCTCGAAGCAGCGTTACCCATGCAGAGCAAGGGGAACAACTACTCCAAGTCTCAGAGCGAGTGATGTTTGAAACGCTATTAGCACGCACCCCGCTAACTAGCCAGCAATTTCACATCGGTTACACCAGCCTAATCTCGGGAGTTGATAGGCTTGAAGTCATAAACAGCGCAACGCTTGAAGCATTGCGAAGAGCTGCTGGCAAAACGCACGAAAGTGCTGTTTGAATGAATGCTTACGAGCCTGCTGGTGCCTACCATCGCTCAGTCAGACTGCTCTATCAAATCCTAGACTTAATTATAACATAATAACACACAGAAATAAGAGCCTTAAGTCATTAATATGGTCGAATCCGGAAACTATAATTTCAAAAACAAAACGTTTATTCTTTCAGTGAAAGAAAGTGCTGTATTTTATCTAACGGATTGCATACCTAAGTCTAAATATTGCTGTTACATTGCACAATCTTCAATGTTATGTCATAATTATGTAAAATTCTGGCAAATTAGTTCGCAATGAGCCAGGCAGCCCAAACTGTTGCATATACCCTGACTCTGCGTGCAATGAACGCAAGAGGAGTGACACAATTTCACCTGGTTAATATTGCCTGCTAACCTTTCTTTTAGCTAAATATGCAGGTTTAAAAATATATACTTCTGTGTATTGATTTTAAGAAAGGCATTGGTGTTTATGGTTAGGTACACGTTGGAGCAACGACAGTCCTTTTTCGCGATTATATGCAACGCAGGACACGCTAGATAAACTAGTAATATCATCAACCATATGTAGTTATAACTAGTGATTATGATTGATTGATTGTTTTTTATAAGATAAGTTTAATGCTAGCTAGCAACTTACCTTGGCTTCTTACTGCATTCGCGTAACAGGCAGGTTCCTCGTGAGGCAGGTGGTTGGGGCCGTTGGTTTAGTTAACCATAAGGTTGCAAGATTGAATCCCTGAGGTGACAAGGTAAAAATCAGTCGATCTGCCCCTGAACAAGGCAGTTAACCCACCGTTCCTAGGCCGTCATTGAAAATAAGAATGTGTTCCTAACTGACTTGCCTCGTTAAATAAAGTTATTAAAAATCACAAAAAAAAAATCGGCAAAATCGGCGTCCAAAAATACCGATTTCCGATAGTTATGACAACTTGAAATCGGCCCTAATGAATCGGTCGACCTCTAATATACACACGCACATACACACGAAATTGCATATGTTCACATCTAGACAATCTGTCTGATCTGATCCTCTTAATCTTCTGACATCAAAAATAAATCAAACATCAGATGAACACTAATCATTGCGGCTAAACGTGAGTCACGTCAAACGTGTATGGCTTGGTAACCTCTTTGCTGGACTCCAACAGTGTGTTGTGTGAACAAAATGTTTGTTTACAAAAAAAAAGAATGAAAGTGGAAGTCACATCACACAATTTGTTGAGCAAGATGAACTAAAAATAGTTTGTGTGGAGCTGCTTCTTTTCAGCTTCTGTGGTTGGTCAATAAAAGTCTTCAGAGACTTATGGAAGCGGTAGCTGTGTAAATTGAAAACAATCGATGTCCTCCACAGCCATGCACAATCCAATTCCACTGGCCACAGCACTGCAGCCTGCAGCACAGGAGCAAGACGGGAGAAGGGAGTCTGCTCTGGTCTAGGTCTGTTGGAATCTCACCAGTGAAAAGCAATCACAATAGATAAAAACAGAAAGCTACAGCTACATCAAGCATACAGACTTCATCACATCACTGGGGTTATTTGCCTCTGTCACAGAGCGAATAGAGACACTCTACTCAGCTTGGCTGGGTACGGCTAGAGCAGGTCTATGATGTCTCACTGACAACACCAGTCATTCAGAGTCTCCTGTCATGGAGAGAGTGAGATGTAAAGGCAGGAGGTGCGTTGTTTAATGAGGGCACACACACTCAGCCCTGCATGGGAGGAGCGGGGGAGTGGAGAGGGCTGTGCTTGGCAGCCCCTCCTGTCGTTCTGTTGTTCTCCCTCCGTGTGCTGAGCCTGGGCCTGGGGGAGACAGTGATGAAGAGCACTGCACCTCTGAAACGGAGCTCCACACACCATCACACTGCTCCACACCATCACGCACCATCACACACATCCATCATGTCAAGAAGGGGTGGCACCGCCCGCCCAAGGTGTCATTGTCGTTTCTCCACGTCGTTTAGAAAACGTTTCCTCTCGACTCTGCTGAGTAGAAACTATCATGGGCATAAAGCACTTGTCACCACATCTCCAAGCCGGGCCTACGGTGAGAGGGTTTGAAATATCAAAAGTGACGCGAGGATCACTTTAACAGGCTAACTCTATCCACCTATACCTCAGGCTCATACAGTGGAAGGATACCAGACAAGAGGATCACTTTAACAGGCTAACTCTATCCACCTATACCTCAGGCTCATACAGTGGAAGGATACCAGACAAGAGGATCACTTTAACAGGCTAACTCTATCCACCTATACCTCAGGCTCATACAGTGGAAGGATACCAGACAAGAGGATCACTTTAACAGGCTAACTCTATCCACCTATACCTCAGGCTCATACAGTGGAAGGATACCAGACAAGAGGATCACTTTAACAGGCTAACTCTATCCACCTATACCTCAGGCTCATACAGTGGAAGGATACCAGACAAGAGGATCACTTTAACAGGCTAACTCTATCCACCTATACCTCAGGCTCATACAGTGGAAGGATACCAGACAAGAGGATCACTTTAACAGGCTAACTCTATCCACCTATACCTCAGGCTCATACAGTGGAAGGATACCAGACAAGAGGATCACTTTAACAGGCTAACTCTATCCACCTATACCTCAGGCTCATACAGTGGAAGGATACCAGACAAGAGGATCACTTTAACAGGCTAACTCTATCCACCTATACCTCAGGCTCATACAGTGGAAGGATACCAGACAAGAGGATCACTTTAACAGGCTAACTATATCCACCTATACCTCAGGCTCATACAGTGGAAGGATACCAGACAAGAGGATCACTTTAACAGGCTAACTCTATCCACCTATACCTCAGGCTCATACAGTGGAAGGATACCAGACAAGAGGATCACTTTAACAGGCTAACTCTATCCACCTATACCTCAGGCTCATACAGTGGAAGGATACCAGACAAGAGGATCACTTTAACAGGCTAACTCTATCCACCTATACCTCAGGCTCATACAGTGGAAGGATACCAGACAAGAGGATCACTTTAACAGGCTAACTCTATCCACCTATACCTCAGGCTCATACAGTGGAAGGATACCAGACAAGAGGATCACTTTAACAGGCTAACTCTATCCACCTATACCTCAGGCTCATACAGTGGAAGGATACCAGACAAGAGGATCATGGTTTTCTTCTGTTGTGGGACTTGGAGTAGGGAATTAGGTTATCTGGATCTGAGCTAATCCCTCTCATTCCAATAGCATTTAATGGCTGCCATGTAAACAGACAGTGATCATGTCCCAGGGCTGGTGGAGGGGACATAAAGAGGGATCATGTGACAATCGAGTTCAGCTCCCCTCATGCTGTGGAACCCATCAAATCCCCTTACAGTACCACACACACACACATATTTTATCCTCACACACACACACACACACACACACTCGCATCCAGACACAGGATGCGCAGATTTTTATGACTGGATGTGTGTGTGTAAGGACACACACACACACACACACACACACGTTCATCTACAATCCATTTATGATAGTGTCAAATCTATTAGGGATCTAGGTAGTAATTATAGAATGGTAATTATTGCAGAATGTATTGACACACTTTAAATAAATCTGTTCTCACCCTATAATACCTCAGCCCAACATAGGCTAACATTGCACTGTGCACAGGACAGGTGGAAATGTTGCTTGTTCACAGCGCAGAGATAAGCAATGCCATTTGTTTATGGGTGGTGTATGAGGATAAGATATGAACGATACTCTGTTAGATAACCTACAGATGTGTTCATGAGTTCCATGGTTACCATGCCGCCGTGAGGTCGCCCAGGGGCGGAGAGAATATTGTACATCATTTTGTCATTTTTGTTTGTTTTGGTTGTATTTCTGGGATTTGACTGCTCTGGGGGTTGATCACTTACGTCTCGTGGACTTGACGCTCAGAGTTGCAGAATTGGAATGAAAAGTCTATATATTTTTCTGTTTGGCTATCTTCCAGCTAGCTGTCTGTTTGGATTCAAATCATGAATCCCCGGCTTTTTAGTTTCATCTGTAGGGAAGAATTACAACAAGCACTGCATTCTGTGTCTAGAGATGGCAGAAGAGGCTCCGGGACTGTTCTTAACCACTGCCAAGATGTGGGTCATTTTTGCGTGCTTTTCAGCAGCCATGGCATCACCCAAGGGGGTGCTACATGTTCAGCAACGGAGGACCAGAACCTACAGAGGAGCAGGCCCTTTGGAGGAACTGACCGTCAGAAAAGATGTGGTGCTCTGATCAAGAGCTCCAGGCCTGTTTGTCAGACTGTACTTGTTTCTCTCTGGCTGTACCATCGATGCCCCCCCTGCTGAAGCTACACTGCCTTTCCAATCCAAACTGCCTCAACTCCTAGTCTTTCATCCCAGGCCAAATAGAGATTCAATCTCCATCTCTACCATCTCATTTTAAATGTCTTGTTTGTTTCACTTTATATGCGCATTGAGATGATTTTCTGTAATGAAAAGCGCTACACAAGTTAAATAAATTATTATTATTAAATAAATGATTATTACCTTCATTCCATATTCACCATGAAGTTTCATTAGATATACCATGCATTATGCATTACGTGGTCCTGTGAGTCTCAGTTGGGAGAGCATGCCGCTTGCAGCGCCAGGGTTGTGGGTTCGATTTCCACAGGGGACCAGTACGAAGAAAAGAAAATGTATACACTCACTACTGTAAGTCGCTCTGGAAGGAAGTCCTTTATGAAGCAAGCTGAGGCAGAAACACACACACTGGGAGAGAAACTTGATTAGTCTGCGGTAATTGTGGCACAGAGGAACGATTCCCTGAGGAAGATTGATGGGTATGGGCCTGTGACCGAGGCAGAGGTCTTCTTCACACAACTCTGATGTAATGTTTACTGCAGCAGAGAGGGTTGTTTTTACCTCCACGTTGGCTTGGCTGTGTGTATAACATCCCCTCAGAGTCCCCAGGACATAGAATGAAAACATACAGATTTTTATGACTGCGCATGAACATCAAGAGGAGCAATTTCTCCTCATCTTACTACCACTATCCACCTCCTTCTCTCTGCCGCTCTCTAAATCTCCTACCTCCTCCTTCTAATTCTCCATCCCTCCTCTCTCCCCTCCTCTCTGGTGGCTGTGCAGACTGAGTCAGCTCTTGAGGGTGTTGTGTGATCACCTAATCTACTGGGAGAGACCTCCCGGCTCCTGGCTCATTCATTGGGATCTTTCCTGCTCCCTCCTGCAGTTCTCATTACGCTGTCCCCAGACTACAGGCTAACAGAGCAGAGCCACAGAGCCACTCAGCCCCAGCTCCCATAGGGCCTTGCTCTAATACACACGGTTAACCCAGCACAGTGCTCCATTACCGCTACGGAACCACACTGCTCAGTGGCACTGACACACAGGGCCCACCACCATAGTGACACAAACAGACACAGGGCCCACTGCAGCATCAGGGGCTTATAGACTGATAGGCTTTTCTCCAGTGGTAAGAATGGCTAACTTTACTGAAATCCTGTACAAAGTATTAAATATGGTAGAATAGGATTAACAGTACAGATTTCTGACTAAACATCTGCTTCTGACACACATGTGATCCTAACAGCAATCAAAGCACTGTAGAACGTACCTGTAACGTCTGCTTACAACTCACGCTCTCAAACAAGTAGATCCCCTGAACGCAGCTCACTTTCCAGACCACTTTGCAGCTCACACTCTCAAACACATAGATCCCCTGAACGCAGCTCACTTTCCAGGCCACTTTGCAGCTCACACTCTCAAACACATAGATCCCCTGAACGCAGCCCACTCTCCAGATCCCAGTCACCTGAATTCTGATCACCGGTTCACACACCTGTATGTCATTATCACACACTATTTAGTTCAGTTCTTTCACTGTGAGTTATTGTTTGTTTTGTGACACACGTCTATTCAGAGATTTGTTTTTCCCGTAATGTTACCCTCCCGTGTATGATAGTTTTTGCCTACCTCACTAACGATGCCTATTGCCTGATCTCCCGGATGACGTTACTAGCCTTTTCCCTGCCTATACTGTTGCCCTGTTGGACCCCCTGTGTGTGACCTTCTGCCTGCCCCTGGACCCAGCTACCTGCCTCCTGTGGTCCCTTACAATAAAAACCTGCTGCACCCTGCGCTTGAAACCAGCTCTCTGTCTCCCATCGTGTTCATTACAGTATCACGGATGTATCAAAGAGCTGTCTGTCTCTCTCAATATGTTCCTTCAGCATTACGCCAAGCATTCACATACTGTGTGGGTACAAATTGGTTCAGTAAAGATCCTAAGATCTTCTCCAGCTGTGTCTTTACCATGTCCACCAAGGTCATCCTTTTACAAAGCAGTTGTATTATCCAGCAAGTAAGGGGTGAACAAATACATTCTGAGAAGTTATACTTGGCTGATAGAGAGTTATTTAATCTGGGAGCTATTTTCAGTCCTCTCTTGTAGAGGGGGTGGAGACTTAAGAGGCTTTGGAAGTCAGGCATCAGGAGTACCCAGCCATCTGGCCCATTTAGACTGCAGTCCAGCTGGACAGTCTTGAGGAAACAGTGAGCTGCCAGATACTAGGGGAACCAACCCTTCCCTGGTATTTCTCAGCAGCACAGGGTTGATCTAAATCTCCTTCTGTGGGAGTTGAAAGGTCATGGTCTTAATATTAAAGGGAATCCACTCCCATTTCAAATACCTCAACCTTCTGGTAGATATCACCAAGGCTATTATTGGAAATCCTTAGCTCTTTATGGAAATTCAAGGAATTTCTATATCGCATGTATATTGAACAAAAATATGAACACAACATGAGCTGAAATAAAAGACCCCAGAAATGTTCCATATGCACATATAGCTTATTCTTTTCAAATATTACGTCCCTGTTAATGAGCATTTCTCATTTACCAAGATAATCCAGGTGTGGCATATCAAGCATGATCATTACACCAGTGCACTTTGTGCTGGGGACAATAAAAGGCCCCTCTAAAATGTGCAGTTTAGTCACACAACACACAATGCCACAGATGTCTCAGGTTTTGAGGGAGCATGCAAATTGGCATACTGACTGCAGGAATGTCCAACGGAGCTGTTACCAGCAAATGTAATGTTCATTTCTCTACCATAGGGCTGACCCAATTTAGTCGACTGGTCGGTTATGTGGTCGATAGGCTGTTGGTCGACCTAGATTTCTTTAGCCGAGCAATATATATATATTTTTTTTTTCATGGTGCACAAGACACCTGATTTACGCCTGTCTCAGTGGACTAGTCCATTGCGGAGATGGCACAGACCATCAATCTAAGACATGATACTGAAATTGTAAATCATTATATTCTACAAAAATAATGGTGCAACACAAATAAATCTAATATTATTTCATAACAAATGCGCTTTCTCCCACGTTGGATATGGTTGCTGTCCGCGGTTCTGAAACAAAATATTAGAATTGGTGCTTTTCCCTAAATTGCTATGTGCATAATAGCTAAATTAACCAGCAAACTAGGATTGACAACAGTGCGGCAGAGGCAGCAGCAGAAACGAGGAAACGGCCCTTGCCTTAAACCCTATTTGGACGAAGTTAGTTTTACTGGGGATGATCGTGTAAGGTAATTATGTGCACAAAACATCTGTACTTTTAGTCCCGTCTGAATCTGCCATGTCAGTAATTTGTCAGGGGGTTAACAATTCCAGTCAGAATAACCTGCTGTTTTTTGGAAAACTCCCAAGTTCCTCTGATAATACTAATACCGTGCGAATCGACATTCCTGTGTTTTGAGAGAAATGTCTGAGTTTGACAGGTGTTACTCAGGGTTTTAGCAAGAAAACAATAACTGATTAGATAAATTGAACAAAGTGCTATGCATAGCCTATATATGAAGGGCCTACATGTATCAACTTTCACAATGAATGCTTTAGTTCATATGTTTTGTGCGTATGGATTGAATATTGCCAAATGCATCAGTAAAAAACATTGTACCTATTTAATGGAACCCTTGTTGTTAATAGATTGCAAAGCAGCATACAACTGACCTTAAAACGCATCTCTAGTGCACTGTTTAGCTCACATCTGAAGGCTGGGGGGCATTTAGGATGTCTACTGCGGATCGCTAAAATATCCTAATGATTATGATCACACTTCCTCAATTCAAATAATATGGCGACACTATACCCAAAATGGTTTGGTATGGTTTAGAAACTTGAGAACCATGCTCAAGTTATCAGTGTAGCCCTGCTATTGCCTGGACTTCACCCGTAGAAAAACCCTCTAGGCTTCAGTCATAACTGTCAATTTATTGCAAAAAAAAATAAGAATTACTGGGGGAAATTTGGAAAAAAATGTCCTCTGGAATAAAATACATTTTGTGGTAATAATTACGTAACCAACGTTCTCTAGTAATACTAGTCCCGTGCAAACAGGGCTTAGCCTATTTGTCTAAGAAAATTGAGGAGAGGGCCTCCCGAGTGGCACAGCGGTCTAAGGCACTGCATTGCAGTGTTTGAGACGCCACTACAGACCCGGGTTCAATCCCAGGCTGTGTCACAGCCGGTCGTGACTGGGAGACCCCCGAGGCGAAGCACAATTGGCCCAGCGTCGTCCGGGTTATGGGAGGACTTGGCCGGCTGTGATTTCCTTGTTCCATCGCGCTCCAGCGACTCCTTGTGGTGTGCAAGTGGACTGGGTTGTGTTTTGGAGAACGCATGGCTCTCGACCTTTGCCTCTCCCGAGTCTGTATGGGAGTTGCAGCGATGGGACAATACTAACTACCAATTGGATATCATGACGAAATAGGGGTAAATACACAACAATTTTGAGGAGGGAGCAAACCCCAACCTAATTACGTCTATAATCAATACTATAATCAAACTGTTAAATGTGCCTGGCTTTATAAATCATCCATATTAACAGTGCATTCGGAATGTTTTCAGACCCCTTGACTTTATCAAAATGTTGTTATGTTACAGCCTTATTCTCAAATGGATTAAATCAAATAATTTCCTCAACAATCTACACATAATACCTGATAATGACAAAGCGAAAACAGGTTCAGACAATTTTACAAATGTATTAAAATAAAAACATGTAAACACCTCATTTACATAAGTATTCAGACCCTTTGCTATGAAACTCGAAATTGAGCTCAGGTGCATCCTTTTTCCATTGATCATCCTTGAGATGTTTCTACAACTTGATTGGAGCCCATGATTTGGAAAGGCACACACCTGTCTATATAAGGTCCCACAGTTGACAGCGCATGTCAGAGCAAAAACCAAGCCATGAGTTCGAAGGAATTGTCCATAGATCTCAGAGACAGGACTGTGTCGAGGCACAGATCTGGGGAAGGGTACCAAAATATTTCTGCAGCATAGAAGATCCCCAAGAACAGTGGCCTTCCTCATTCTTAAATGAAAAATGTTTAGAACCACCAAGACTCTTCCTAGAGCTGGTCGCCCGGCCAAACTGAGCAATCGGGGGAGAAGGGCCTTGGTAAGGGAGGTGACCAAGAACCTGATGGTCACTCTGACAGAGCTCCAAAGTTCCTCTGTGGAGATGGGAAAACATTCCAGAAGGACAACCATCTCTGCAGCAACCCACCAATCAGGCCTTTATGGTAGAGTGGCCAGACGGAAGCCACTCCTCAGTAAAAGGACATGACAGCCGGCTTGGCGTTTGACAAAAGGCACCTAAAAACTTGCAGACCATGAGAAACAAGATTCTCTGGTCTGATGAAATCTAGATTGAACTCTTTGGCCTGAATGTCAAGTGTCACTTCTGGAGGAAACCTGGCACCATCCCTACGGTGAAGCGTGGTGGTGGCAGCATCATGCTGTGGGAATGTCTTCAGCGGCAGGGACTGGATCGAGGGAAAGATGAACGGAGCAAAGTACAGAGAGATATTTGATGAAAACCTGCTCCAGAGTGCTCAGGACCTGGGGCGAAGGTTCACCTTCCAACAGGACAACGACAAAAAGCACACAGCCAAGACAACACAGGAGTGGCTTCGGGACAAGTCTCTGAATGTCCTTGAGTGGCCCAGCCAGAGCCCAGACTTGAAGCCGATTGAACATCTCTGGAGAGAGCTGAAAATAGCTGTGCAGCAACTCTCTTCATCCAACCTGACAGAGCTTGAGAGGATCTGCAGAGAAGAATGGTAGAAACTCCCCAAATACAGGTGTTTTTATTTGTAATACATTTGCAAAAACGTCTAAAAACCTGTGTTTGCTTTGTCATTATGGGGTATTGTGTGGAGATAGATGAGGAGAAAAGAAGAATTTGAATAAGGCTGTAACATAACAAAATGTGGAAAAAGTCAAGGGGTCTGAAAACTTCCCGAAGGCACTGTATTGCTTCTGTTGCCTGTTTGAGTGTTTGTTTAATAGCCTACTGATTCTGAGAGCACCAAGCCTTATGCAATGGCAACATGTCAGATAAAGCAATTTCACAGATTTGGCTGTTTTTAATCTTTGCTACGCTGTAATAATGGCTTTACAAAAAAAATCTGTTAGAACAGACTGGTAATACTTATAATTTATTTAGTGTTGTTTACACTGTTCCAAACAGGCAGAAAAATTATATTGTAATCTAACAGCACCTGTTTGTCACACATAATATGCACGCAGCTCTCGCTCCTATACCCTCCCTTTTCTTGATCTCCATCTTATTGTTATTATTACAATTATGATAGATACAATTATGATAGGTCTTTGTATAGTAGCCTTGTATAACCACCATCGAGCTGTAGGCCTAAGAGTCTATTCTACTCTCTCTCCTGTCTACTCTTAATTCCGTAATTTACTTTGGCCTATATTTCAATATATAGCCTACTGTATCAATCAATTCATTCATTCATACCATCACACAGCATACGAGACATTCATGCTTTGAAATGCAATCAAGCATTTTAGATTTAATTAAATAACAAAAGGGAGCTTTGAATCATTAGCCTAAACAATGAATAAACCGCAATTCACAAATGCATGCAACTGTTTTTATTCTGCAGTAATAAAAGCCTTATTTGTATTTTTTTCTCATTAGAACAGACTCTGGTAGACTTATTTATTTAGTGTTGTTTGCACAGTTCCAAATGGTCAGACAAAATGTGTATATTGTAATCTAACAGCAACTGTTTGGCCTTGCTCATATACCTTCCCTTTTCTTGATCTCCAGTGGTTTCCACAACTAAGTCAAATGTCTTCCACAGATCTGACTTCCTCTTTCCCTCCTGAGCAACCAGAAAACATTCGCCCATTTTTAGTATATTTCTCACGTCCTCCATATCCATTATCCAAGGGTTGAGAGAATAGGGAATGTTTTTTGCTGAACAAATTAGGGATTTCGGTAACAGAACTTTCCAGAAAGAAAGCAAATGGCTGAAATTATGTTGCAGCTTCAGCATGGACAGTGCAATAAACACTTGCTGTGCTGTGGTGCCTTTTCGCTGCAGTAGGGAGGAGAGAGAGACAGCGTGCGCCAGTCACACAGGCACTCACTGTCATTCTATTTTTTAACACAGTGTGACCATTGGGCTCTTTCTTGAGTCATTTGTATATCTTAATTATTTAATCAAACAGTGTGCTTAAAGCATCAGACTAGCTCAGTGCATACAGTATGTAGCTGGTTTTATTCAAACACATAGGGTGTGTCTGTCTCTATATGGAAAATAAGCTCAAACATTTCGGCCATGGGGACAGCCCTACACTACCATAAGCCGCCTCCAACGTCTTTAGAGAATTTGGCAGTACGTCCAACCGGCCTCACAACCGCAGACCACACCAGCCCAGGATCTCCACATCCGGCTTCTTCACCTGCGGGATTGTTTGATTCCAGCCACCCAGACAGCTGATGAAACTGTGGGTTTGCACAACCGAAGAATTTCTGCACAAACTTTCAGAAACCGTCTCAGGAAAGTGCTCGTCGTTCTCACCGGGGTCTTGACCTGACTGCAGTGCAGCGCCGTAACCGACTTCAGTGGGAAAATGCTCACCCTCGATAGCCACTGGCACGCTGGAGAAGTTTCCCGGTTTCAACTGTACCGTGCAGTTGGCAGACAGTATGTATGGTGTTGTGGGGGCGAGCGGTTTGATGAGTGCCCCATGGTGGCAATGGGGTTATGCTATGGGCAGGCATAAATATGGACAACGAACACAATTCAATTTTATCGATGATAATTTGAATGCACAGAGATACCATGAAGAGATCCTAAGGCCCATTGTCCTGCCATTCATCCGCGGCCATCACCTCATGTTTCAGCATGATCATGCACGGCCCCATGTTGCAAGGACCTGTACATAATTCCTGAAAGCTGAAAATGTCCCAGTTTTTCCATGGCCTGCATACTCACCAAACATGTCACCCATTGAGCACGTTTGGGATACTCTGGATCGACGTGTACGACAGCGTATTCCAGTTTCCGCCAATATCCAGCAACTTCGCGCAGCCATTGAAGATGAGTGGGACAACATTCCACAGGCCACAATCAACAGCCTGATCAACTTGATGCGAAGGAGATGTATCACGCTGCATGAGGCAAATAGTGGTCACACCAGATACCTTGTTTTTTAAGGTATCTGTGACCAACAGATGTATGTCTGCATTCCCAGTCATGTGAAATCCATAGATTGACAGATTTCCTGATATGAACTTATTAAATCTTTGAAATTGTTGAATGTTGCATTTATATTGTGTTCAGTGTAGGAAACCTATGTGAGTAACAACAGGTTCTACTTTCATTGAATATATTGTCCTGGCCTGCTTCAATGTTACTTCTCAAATGTTTCCTGGCCAACCGGGTACAAGAACAAGAACATCCCTGCCGGCCAAACCCTCCCCTAACCCAGACGACGCTGGGCCAATTGTGCACCGCCCCATGGGTCTCCCGGCCGTGGCTGGCTGCGACAGAGCCTGGACTCGAACCCAGAATCTCTAGTGGCACAGCTAGCACTGCAATGCAGTGCCTTAGACCACTGCGCCATTCCAGAGGCCGACACTGAGACTCTGATAGAATGATAACAAGCAGGATGTCATAGACTCCTATGAAAGGGAAAGGTAATGACAGAGTACAATCATGCCATGAGCTAAACACTATCAATAATGAATTGATATAATATATGAACGTAAACCTCAACGATTCAATCTGTATGTTCACACCAGGGAGGTAGAGAAAACAGTATTACTTCCTCAATCAATGAAGTATGGAGAAAACAATTTCAACATATAGTGAAATAAATAGCCCATCATCACTGAATTGAGCAACTGAGATATGGGACAGATGTATAAATTGGCTAGCTGGGTCCTGAGAGCAGTGTGAGGAGTGACCCCACACAAACAACACATTCCAAACAGGGGTGTCTCACTGTCTGCCTGACCACAATAACAAGGAGTAGGCTAGTCAGTGTCTCTGGACAACATGACTGAGCTTTCCAACAACCATCTGTGTGTCCTCAACACACACAACTATACTGACCACACAGAAACAAGTGAACATGAAACAGTTCAACAACACAGTAGTCAATATTAATGACAACATGCACTAAAGCACCATAATGGTTATTTGGCTTCCCTTTCCGTTTTCCTTGGGGCAAGAGACGGCATTGCAGAGCTAAAAGGCCTGGTTAAATGCAGGTTTCCTCTGTACACCAGCCTGAGACATCGTAGGACATCGTAGGTAGGCAATAGCCAGATGTCTGTTCAAAAAGCACCGCACTAACACATGATAAACAAGACAAAACTTCCCTGCCAGGGATCATACACAGACGCTTTACGTAGGCAAAGCAGTGAGTCTGCAGCAGCTGTTAGCAACCTCTAGCACATCAAACTGAGCGTAGCCAGGTAGCCATAAGAAGGCTACGGTACATCTGTGCTAGTTCTGCTATAGGAGTCCTCCAGGAGGGGACATCAGCCATACAGACCTGCTATGAGTCCCATGGTAGAAGGGCTTCCTGGTCCTGGGTTGAGGGGTGTGTGAGGAAGAGGAGGAGCAGCCCGGCTCCCTCCACATGTTAGCTGCAGGACAGGACAGGACAGCTCTCTGCTCTGTGTTGTACCCCACTCAGCTGTGATGCTGCCCACTGTTGACGTTGTCTCAGGAACGCATTTAAACACTGCTTCCCGCTTCTTCTCCTGGGCTGTCCCACTCAGACGGAGACACGGGGGGTGGGGCTACTGCAGCACGCCCACATCTGACGTGATGAGACCCTCCCCAAAACAGCCCCCAGCTCTGGGGTGGGATGGGAGGACAGAGGGGCCAGGTCAACCCCAGAGCAGCAACACAGCAGGACTAAGGAGGACCAGAGGGAGACCAGAGTGTGGAGCCTCGGCCATGGAGCAGTAGGAGTAGCAGCCTGGGATTGCCAGAGCTCCCCTCCCTCTCTTCTGCTACGTGCATTCCACAGTGGAGCAGTGATGTCAGAGCCCTTTCCTTTCCTGTGTTGGGCTGGATGCCCCCGCTCTCTGCTCCATTCTCCCTGCACTCATGCAGAAACCACTGTCACACTGGCAGCATGTGCAGGGGAAGGGAGGGGGGGTGAGCCAGAGGGGGAGGAAGGGGGAAGAGAAGGAATAGAAGAGGAGAGAGAGAGAGAGAGAGAGAGAGAGAGAGAGAGAGAGAGAGGAATGGAGAGTAGTAACATGAAGGAAGGAGTAGGGAAAGATGTGGAAATGGGGAAAGTGAGTGAGGGAGAGAGAGAGAGAGAGCGAGAGGGAAAGGGAAAGAGAGAGCGTCCGTGCCCTGAGAAATAGCAGCGGAGCGTTGGCTTTGTTCCAGCAGCCTAAGAGACTGATTACTAGCCCTGCTGAAAACGCCTCCTATCAGCTAATGAAGAGAGAGGAGGGGTGGGGTGGGGGGGTGGAGGGGGGGCAAAGGTTAAGGATGACTTCGGCACCAGGAAAAATATCCTCCAGAGGAGAACTAATTTCCCCCGCACCATCCTTATCCCTCATTCATCCCTTCTACCTCAGCCCCCTTCTCATCCCTGACCCCTTGTCTGTTCCACATCTACTATAGCACTGCCCTCATCCCCCCCAGCCTCATCCACTGCTGCCCTGCTCATCCACCCACACAGGCAGACTCTGTACCCCAGTCTCGTAGCATCTACCTCCCATGAGTCACTGGCACTGACATTCCAAACAAGGGCCTCTTTAGCCTTGTAGATTTTACACCAGTCTGGCAGATTCTCCAGTCTAACCGCACCAATTATGTCATTTGGAATAATGCATAACACTACATTTAGACGAGGGACGCAAAAACCGTCATACCAGTCGGCAGAGCGGGACAAGAAAGCAAGAAAGACGGTGACAGCAAAGGCAAGCCAGCACAAGGGTATGAGTTATGTTGACGTCAGTAAACAAACAATGCAAATTAACATCCGCTAGAAAGCAATGCAGACGGCAAAAACTCTGGCAGCAAGTCACGTCTACCGTAGAGGCTGACGGCATTCACCGCCAGCCTTAACGGCACTTACCATCATGCTCTCATTGATAAAACAATGATATCCGGATTGCCATCTACCTCGTGCCATCTAAATGCAGCATTAGCCTGACCATGCTCTGCTTCTCAGGAAGCACAAATTGAAGGTATCCACGGTAGGGCTGGGAATTGCCAGGGACCTTACGATACGATATTATCATGATACTTAGATGCCGATGCGATATGTATTGCGATTCAATACTGCGATTGATGTTCCAAACATATTGCTCACTATACACTCAGTGGCCAGTTTATTAGGTACACCACCCGGTTCATGAAAATGGTTCCCTCCTACAGACAGTGATTCACGTGGCTTGCTATATAAAGCAGGCAGACAGGCATCGAGGCATTCACAGTTACTGTTCGATTGAACTTTAGAATTGACAAAATGACTGACCTAAACTTAGGAGCGCACAACTCGTTGGTCCTTGTCACAGATGGGCTATTAATTCAGCAGACGACCACACCGGGTTCCACTTCTATCAGATTAAAACAAGAAGAAGCAGCGCGAGTGGGCACGCGATCACCAACACTGGACAATTAAGGAGTGGAAAAACCTTGCCTGCTCTGACGAATCCCGGTTCCTGTTGCGTCATGCTGATGGCAGAGTCAGGATTAGGCGTAAACAGCATGAGTCCATGACCCCATCCTGCCTGGTGTCAACAGTACAGGCTGGTGGTGTAATGGTGTGTGGAATGTTTTCCTGGCACATGTTAAGTCCCTTCATACCAATGTTTCTATGCCCCGAAGAATTAAGGCTGTTGTGGAGGAAAAGGGGGGTCTGACCCGGTACTAAATGGGTGTACCTAATATACTGGCCATTGGGTGTATGTCTGCTGCAGAGACATTTGTTTTGATCAGACAGGGAAATAAAAGTGCTGAAAACATGTTGTCTCACTATTTAAAAAGAAGACGGAGAACAAGTTATAGGGTGAAAAATACCAGAGTTTTAATTTTTTTACATCGATACTTGGAGTCAAATAATATCGTCCAAAAATAATATTGTGATATGTAACTGTATGGATTTTCTTGCCCATCACTAGTCCATTGACGTGCTTCATGCTCTCTCAATGTCAGATCTGAACAACTAGGAGTTAGTGAAGCTATCAAAGCCATCCAGGAGACAAATGATGTACACTGCCTGTCTCTCTTCGGCCACATATTACTTATGCACTTTCATCTGAGCTGAAGTTGGAGGGCATTCATCATCAGACCTCCTCATCCTCTCATAACTTTGAAGGAACGCGAGGGTGAACCTGCTCTGAAATGCAGGGGTTTTGAAGGGCATTTCATAATGAATGCCTCAATCAAGAGAGAATAGAGCATCTACTTCAGCATAATCACCCTGGTTCCTTAAATGGCTTCTTAAACCTCCTACATCCATATTATCACACATTCCTTTTCCAGGGGGTGCTGATAGCTCACACTTCCTGGTAGACACAGACACACTTCTTCAACCACTTCTGTTGAAGACTTTCCACCCTGATACTCTCTGATATCAGGCTAGCCTCCTGGAAGGTACAAAACAAAGTGAATGGTGAAACCCTGAATCTGGGTACTGGGAAAATGAAACCTTGCATGAAATAAGCCACAAATCTATGAACGCTATCTATTATTTATTTCCATATGTGTCCATATCAAATACTCTACTCAGCAACTTGAGAGCGATGTTGGGATAATATCAAACAGGAACAAGCACCATGTATGGGTATTGATAGTGATACCACTGTCTGGGGACAAAACCAGAGCATTAAAAACAGGAAAACACCATCAACAAAACCATGGCCACATCCACAAATATGACACCCAATATATGACAACTATTGGCCGGCTTTGATAGGCCACATAGTACATAGGTCATTAATTAACTCAGAGTAAGATAGAGAACCACAACATCACAGTTTATTGAACCTCGCTGCTGTTAGTGAGTCTAAATGAGGTATCTGCACAGGCTGAGCTAATCCTACATGAATACAGAGCTTTTCATACAGTATAAGGTTGCAAAGGTTCCTCTTTCACATAGCTATAAATAATATCTTACCTTTGCCTTTCACACCAGCCACAAGCTATGAATTCTTCCTGTTGGTCTGTGTTCGGTTGGCTAGTCTTTCCCTCCACAATCCTCAGTATGTCACAGCATTGCATTAGTTCAGAATGTGAAGAGCAGTATTGTAACCAACTGACTAGGTATCCCCCTTTCCTTCCCTAACTCTGGAGGAAACTCTGTTTTCCTCTGTCCTTTGCTATCCTTTCAGCACTCCTTTCCCAGGGTGTGACCAGCGAGCCTGCAGTGTCTGCAGTGAGCAGCCTGCAGCCCCACAGACAGAGACAGGGTTGGGCTGCTTGTCTCAGGATTGTGCCTGGATGAATCTGGACTCCCAGCACCTCACACTTCAACTAGGCCAAAAATATCCTGGACTGTCCTGGGAGGGTTCTGTCCTCAGAGTCCACCGATGGAGAAAACAATCATCACAGATCAGGATGAAACACACACAGAGCTCTGTTCCTTCCCAGTGAGTTCCCCTGTACCTGCGTTGAGTGTGGAGGCAGAGGGCTTGGTGAGAGGGTGACTGGGGAAAAAGCAGAGTGCAGCATCAGACAGGGGTATTTGTGCTGTTTCAGCCACTCGCTGATCTGCTCCCACTGTCACCCTGGGCAACTCCGTCAGCACCTATGCTGCTCCTCCTCTCTGGGACACAACTATAGAGAGACGATAAAGAGAGAGAGAATTTCCCACCACTCAGTGGAGAGATTAAGGATGAGGAAAGAGGAAGGGTACCGTCTAGCCCACCAGGTAAAGCAGTCTGTTCGTCTCGGCTCTAAAGAGCCTTAGTCTCTCAGGTTACAGCAGCCATGCAGTCGTCTTCACAGACAGACAGTGTCTCGTCAAATCAGCTGTAAGTGATGACCTTGCTCTCCGGATGCAACCGGAACCTTCCGGTCTGGGGCCCTCTCTTCTTCAAGACAGGGGCAAGACAGACAGACAGTCAGACAAGACTAGATGAGACTAGTAGGTTTGGTTAAGCTCTTAGGGCACACTGGTTAAATAGGACAGACCCCTTAGGGTTGAACCAGTATCCCCTGTAAATCTGGGTAAGAGACAGATCACTGTTGACTGCTGTTAAATTCTGTCAATAAGCCTTTCCACAGTAACAAGGCCCCAGCATCTCCAACCAATGCCCATATCAAAGCCAATTACACATTGAGGTTGAAATGAAAGACCATTTATTGGGTGACTGGTGCCATCTGTCCTGTTAGCCCGAGTTATGACACCATTACAGAGAGAAAGGAGCAGAGACAGGACATTGTAAGTATGAGGCCAGATATAACCTCTTAATTGAAAAGCTATTTAATTAGGCCATGAGGTTGTCCTGGGGCATGTTCAGTGAGGGAACGAAAACTACCCCAAAATTAGCCATTTACTTTTGAGTATGGAATGGTGACTAGAGATCACCTTGATAAAATGTGAGAAAAGAGCAGTGAACAGGAATACGTTATGAAACGAACATGTTCCAATACTGATCTATGTAAATGACAGTTCATCTGTGAAGGCAGGTTGCCAGGGACGACTGACCTCAGTTGTGATGTGGTGTGAGAGGTGAGGTGAAAGTCAAGAGTGGTTGAAGAAGATTCAACAGCAATACCTAGTGGTTGATCTGAGAATAACCATAGGTTGAACTATCTGACCGTGTTCCACATTACACATGCACGAACGCACGCACGAACGCACACACATCACAAGCACACACACATCACAAGCACACACTCCAGTGGCCAGAGGATGATTCATTCAGACAGAGGACTTTTCTCTCCCTCTACAGATATTTCACCAGTCTTTAATGTCCTGAGGCACTGCCATGCCCAAAGCCCTGGGCTATTTGTCCTCTGATCACTCATGCCTCAGTGAATTAAGGAGCCACAGAGTTATAACTGGGGGCCACGGTCGGGCAGCTAAAGACAACTAACCACTGCCCAGCCATAATTAGACACATAAATAGTAGAAATCAATAGAGCCATTACTGTGTGACGTGCCACAACAGCCTGGGATGGGACAGCCCCCGATGTGTTACTTTAGTCAGCCATGTGTGTCTACCGTGTCTACCATCTCTACTCAGTGTCATTCTTCTCCCTCTACACTTCTAACAACAGCCACAGGGTTACTGTATGGACACTCCTGTCACAAACTCATATGGCATCTGTAAAAAAATAACAATAATAGCTGTAGAAACCACAGAATACTTTTTAAAACAACTTCTCTATTTCTCTCTGCTCAAGCTACACGGTATTATAATATACAGGACAATATACAGTAGACCTAATGCAGCTGGCACAAAGCACAGCCAACCCACTTTACAGTGGATAGGGGGAGAAACCACTCGATCATGAACAAACAATTAGTTTTGCATCTTTGCACAATGGACCAAATGAAAGTCCTCACACTCCCATGTGGTCGATGTGTTCAATAACTGCTGCAGTAAATGAAATTGCTCCAGATCTGCTTTCAGTGGCACACAGCAGATAGAGCTTTACATTTTGGAGCTTTTCACACGCAATAATCTGTTCATGTGAACAGCAATATTCAATCACAAAATCCACAGTCACTAACTGGTACAGACCATGATCCTATAAACTCTATGATTTCACGTTTACTGGAGGTGATCCGTACCCTGTGAGAGCCAAAAACCATCTAGGACTGAACCTCTCAAGCCCTGTCAGAGGCAAAGCACCAGCTAGGACTGAACTTATCAAGCCCTGTCAGAGGCAAAGCACCAGCTAGGACTGAACTTATCAAGCCCTGTCAGAGGCAAAGCACCAGCTAGGACTGAACTTATCAAGCCCTGTCAGAGGCAAAGCACCAGCTAGGACTGAACCTCTCAAGCCCTGTCAGAGGCAAAGCACCAGGCATTATGGGCCTGGAGGATCATTTGAGGGATATTTTCAGGTTGGATGACATCCCCAGTGTGATGACACACATACAGAAGGTCTATAGCATCAGACACGTTGATTTACACTACAAACTGAGAAAACACATTCCTACACTTGACAGAGAATTTGAGGAATCCCAACCTTGCCCAGTAATAAATGCAATATAGAATAATTATTTCCAGTGTGACAAATGTCTAGGATTTAACAACTAAGACAAATTCATGGAAAATGCTGCCCATGTCTTTCACGGTTATCAAATCAAGCCATTAAAAGGACAAGAACAGACACAAAAGGAAAAGAATAGACACCACAGAACAGAGACGATACAACACACAAACGTCGGAACATTTTGCAAATTAAACTTAAATCCATGAAGCAGAAGGGATGTTCAGTGTTCCACGGAGCTCGGTTGGGAGAGTGAAAATCTCAGCGCCAGAATTTCCATTTACAAAACAGAGGAGCTTGGACGCCCATTTGGGAGATTCCAGTCAATCCCACACTTCCAAACCAAACACTGGGAATTCTGCATGGGGGCTCACTGACTTTCTCTTGTTAATAAGCACTTGCTCATTCCTCCCTCTGTGCCAATCAAAACATTTCCTGTCTGAGAAATGAGGCAAACCTGCAGCATATTTCTGCAGTGTCTCCACTCCCAGTGTCTTTCTGACAGAATGCGGCAGGCAGGCAAGCAGGCAGGCGGGCAGGCAGGCAGGCAGCCGAGGAGCTGCTGTCATGTGAACTTAATCAGTAGGAACAGTCCCAGTGTTTTCCCTCCAGAGGGGCATTGGAAACAACTCTGAGGTGCACAGGATCCTCCCTCTGCCTCATGAAGAGAGAAACAAATGACAAGAGACAAACCACAAGCAATCCACAACTCACAAACTATTATCCACCTCAGCTGTTTTTCCTTCAGACAACTTCCTTCCCAAGAGATACTGCACATGCAAATACAATAAGTATACCAAACATTAGGAAAACCTGCACCTGTCACCTACTACCACATACCCTGTTCAAAGGCACGTAAATATGTTATCTTGCCCATTCAACCTCTGAATGGCACACATACACAATCCATGTCTCAATTGTCTCCCCTTCATTTTTAAAAAATGTTTTATTTCACCTTTATCTAACCAGGTAGGCTAGTTGAGAACAAGTTCTCATTTACAACTGCGACCTGGCCAAGATAAAGCATCTATATAAAGCATCATCTACACTGATTGAAGTGGATTTAACAAGTGACATCAATAAGGGATCTAGGCAATCCCCTGGATTCACCTGGTCAGTCTATATCATGGAAAGAACATGTGTTCTTAATGTTTTGTACACTCAGTGTATGTCAGTGCTTCAACTTTCAGCCTACAATGAAAGTGTATACATTTTCCAGGTGTTATCTATCATCTATCATAATATATTTTACCAACCGAATCTTCTGAGGCATTACCTTGCACCTTCTTCTTCTATTGTTTCCTCCCGGTCTTCTTCTATAGTCTCCTCCGTGTCTTTTTCTTGTTCTATGGTCTCCTCCCTGTCTTGTCCGGCAGCCTCTTGTTCATGTTCAGCCAGGCATTTAGCCTCCTGACCAAGAGGTATGCAGCTGCAGCAGGTTCCCATCCTGGCCCCACTAGCCTCTCCTCTGCTGCCCTGCTGCTGGCCACCCTGCTCTGTCTCTGACCGTCTGGACCATGACTGGCCCATCCTCTATAATGTAGCTCACCACAGGAAGAAGATTGTCTCATCTCTGCCCTGACAACTGTTAATGTATTCATTGCAGTCTCCAGAATTAAATATATCAAATGTCAGTTTGGTGAGTGATGGAATGCCTGTTTCCCAGCTCTGCAGTACATAGCCACCCACTGTATCAGCCTCTCAATCCACTCTTTGTCTTACTCCCTTTCATTCAGTGCAGTGTAATACCCCCAACCCTGTCTATTTTCTTAAACTGCCATCACCCTAATCTGTCACCACGAACATGACGTTGACATGACAGCTGTGTTCCTAACGCCTTGGCCTTGAGTGGCTGTTCAAACCATTACACAGGTTAGGACAAGATTAATGTGGAAACTGGAGACCTGGATGGGCATTTAGACATGACACCAGTGTATTTGTGACTAATGACAAAACAGCCTTACAGTATAAGTAAACAAAACATCTGTGGCTCCTTGAAAAGCACTTCAAAAAACCCATCTATTATTTACTAGTATTAACTTTAACCTGTTAATAATCTGCCCTTGAGCAAGACACTTAACCCTAATTCCTCCACTTGTACATGCAGTAAAACAGGACAAATAAACTCAGCAAAAAAATAAATGTCCTCTCACTGTCAACTGTGTTTATTTTCAGAAAACTTAACTGTACATATTTCTATGAACATAACAAGATTCAACAACTGAGACATAAACTGAACAAGTTCCACAGACATGTGACTAACAGAAATGGAATAATGTGTCCCTGAACAAAGGGGGGGTCAAAATCAAAAGTAACAGTCAGTATCTGGTGTGGCCACCAGCTGCATTAAGTACTGCAGTGCATCTCCTCCTCATGGACTGCACCAGATTTGCCAGTTCTTGCTGTGGGATGTTACCCCACTCTTCCACCAAGGCACCTGCAAGTTCCCAGACATTTCTGGGGGAATGGCCCTAGCCCTCACCCTTCGATCCAACAGGTCCCAGGCTGGCTCAATGGGATTGAGATCCGGGCTCTTCGCTGGCCATGACAGAACACTGATAATCCTGTCTTGCAGGAAATCATGCACAGAATGAGCAGTATGGCTGGTGGCATTGTCATGCTGAAGGGTCATGTCAGGATGAGCCGGCAGGAAGGGTACCACATGAGGGAGAAGGAGGATGTCTTCCCTGTAACGCACAGCATTGAGATTACCTGCAATGACAACAAGCTCAGTCCAATGATGCTATGACACACCACCCCAGACCATGACAGACCCTCCACCTACAAATCGATCCCGCTCCAGAGTACAGGCTTCGGTCCAACGCTCATTCCTTTGATGATAAACGTGAATCCGACCATCACCCATGGTGAGACATAACCGCGACTCGTCAGTGAAGAGCACCTTTTGCCAGTCCTGTCTGCTCCAGCGACGGTGGGTTTGTGCCCATAGGCGACGTTGTTGCCGGTGATGTCTGGTGAGGACCTGCCTTACAACAGGCCTACAAGCCCTCAGTCCAGCCTCTCTCAGCCTATTGCGGACATCTTGAGCACTGATGTTGCGATTGTGCGTTCCTGGTGTAACTCTGGCAGTTGTTGTTGCCATCACATCCAGGTGTGATGTTCGGATGTACCGATCCTGTGCAGGTGTTGTTACATGTGGTCTGCCACTGTGAGGACGATTAACTGTCCCCTGTCTGTTTCCCTGTAGCGCTGTCTTAGGCGTCTTACAGTACGGACATTGCAATTTTTTTGTCCTGGCCACATCTGCAGTCCTCATGCCTCCTTGCAGCATGCCTACGGCATGTTCACGCAGATGAGCAGGGGCCCTGGGCATCTTTCTTTTAGTGTTTTTCAGAGTCAGTAGAAAGGCCTCTTTAGTGTCCTAAGTTTTCATAACTGTGACCTTAATTGCCTATCGTCTATAAGCTGTTAGTGTCTTAACGATCGCTCCACAGGTGCATGTTCATTAATTGTTTATGGTTCATTGAACAAGCATGGGAAACAGTGTTTAACTTCTTGGATATAGGGGGCGCTATTTTAATTTTTGGATGAAAAACGTTCACGTTTTAAACAAGATATTTTGTCACGAAAAGATGCTCGACTATGCATATAATTGACAGCTTTGGAAAGAAAACACTCTGACGTTTCCAAAACTGCAAAGATATTATCTGTGAGTGCCACAGAACTGATGTTACAGAAAAAAGAACTGATAAAAATCCAATCAGGAAGTGCCGCATTTTTTTAAACCGCCTCATGGCAATGACTCCTTATATGGCTGTGAAGGAGTTAGGAGTCAGCTTAAGTTTTCCACGTTTTCCCCAAGGTGTCTGCAGCATTGTGACGTATTTGTAGGCATATCATTGGAAGATTGACCATAAGAGACTACATCTACCAGGCGGTCGCTTGGTGTCCTCCGTCGCAATTATTGCGTAATCTCCAGCTGCAGTATTTTTCCGTTTTCTTCTGATGAGAAGGCGACTGCCACCACTGATAGATTATCGAATAGATGATATGTGAAAAACACCTTGAGGATTGATTCTAAACAACTTTTTGCCATGTTTCTGTCGATATTATGGAGCTAATTTGGAAAAAGGTTTGGCGTTGTAAGTGACTGCATTTTCCGGTGTTTTTCTTAGCCAAACGTGATTAACAAAACGGAGCTATTTCGTCTACACAAATAATATTTTTGGAAAAAATGAACATTTGCTATCTAACTAAGAGTCTCGTCATTGAAAACATCCGAAGTTCTTCAAAGGTAAATTATTTTATTTGAATGCTTTTCTTGTTTTTGTGAAAATGTTGCCTGCTGAATGCTAGGCTTAATGCTATGCTAGGCTATCAATACTCTTACACAAATGCTTGTGTAGCTTTGGTTGAAAAGCATATTTTGAAAATCTGAGATGACAGTGTTGTTAACAAAAGGCTAAGCTTGTGTTTGAATATATTTATTTCATTTCATTTGCGATTTTCATGAATAGGAAAAGTTGCGTTATGGTAATGAGCTTGAGGCTATGATTACGCTCCCGGATAGGGGATTGCTCGACGCTAGAGGTTAAACCCTTTACAATGAAGATATACAAAGTTATTTGGATTTTTACGAATTATCTTTGAAAGACAGGGTCCTGAAAAAGGGACGTTTATTTTTTTGCTGAGATATAAGCACCCCCTATTTGACATTGTCATTTATTTTAGAATGGATCCTGGCATCTTCAATAACTCCAGACAGACTACGTGCTCAGGGGCAGTGTTAAGCTAACACATTGTTTCCTCTCCCACTTCCACAGGATAAATGATTCATTCTGCAGCAGGTAGAGTATTCTCAGAGAGGAGAGCACTATAGCCCCTTTACCTCTGCTGCAGCTCCACTGCAAACAGCTTCTGTCAAAACAGGAAATCATTCAAAAGTCTTGTCACGGCAAAGGGCCCTGCCTCCAAAAATGCATAATAATCATTACACCCTCATTCTCCAAACATCCGGGAGGGAGAGAGCCAGGGAGAGAGGGCCAGAACACAGGAGGGCATGACTATCCTGCCTCTCCTCTCGGCACATCACACACACATCACACACAACGCTAGAGCTGTCAGTTCAGCCCACACACGGACTGTCAAAGTGCTACTGAGTTTTCAACAGCATTACGTGAAAGTTGAACAGCTACGCAAGAGACGTATTTGTTTTGATTATGATTTAGCTGAGTGATGAATTACTGTATCACCTAACAAATCCAAGTATGTATTTGGGGATGGAAAAGTGACTGCCTGGTAATGCTGCTGATGCCATGGTGGTGAGTGGTATGCAGGTGAATGGAGGTTGACACACAATGCAGAAGAGCCCAAGTCATTCACTGATTACAGCCTTCAGCATGGCAAGGAGCGATTCCAGAGTGTTTGGAGAGCTCGACATACACACTGGGGGGGCTAGAGAGGAGACAAAACCCTCTCAGAATCACTAATGTCAGGTGAAGGTCACAGCATGGTCTTAACAAACAGCTGGGAGAGGAGTAGGACAAGGACTGTTATTTACACACTGGATCAGACAGACAGCACATCTCACCAACATGCTGAAGTGTGAGAGACAGGGCGTGAGGATTCTTTGTAGCCATCATAGCCAATGCATACAGAGATGTTTGTGTACTTGGAAACAAATGGAAAAGACAGCTTTAAGCCACCCTGCAGTCTGACCTCTCATAGATGCCCTGGGCTGAATGAAACAGCCACAGGGTTGAGCAGTGGGAACTGTGGAATTCCACTTCTCAGCATGAAACCTCTAAACACCACTACTGGTATGTAAGAGTGGGTACCAGTATAGTTTCAGACTAGCCAGAGAAAGGACTATGAAAACTGTAGATTATTGGCCCAAATCCCAGGGGGGCATAACTGCTTCATATAACCTGGAATAAAATACCTTCACAGAAAGAGGATATTTACTCTGTGGTCAATCTTTCTGCATATGAGAGAAGATGAACAGCTCTTTGAATGGAGTTTATTATTAGTTTCAATGGGATAACAGCAGTTAAACCCACCTCCAGTCTACTGCATTGAGAGCAGCTTGGCTGCGGCTGGGGCTGATACAGGGAGGTCTGTCTGATTGGTATTCAGTGGCATGCTTCTTATCACTCCCCCGTCATCTCTCCCTCTGCCACTTGACACAGAGATATCTGAATTTCAATCAATTCCCATCTAATTCCATAGTCCTTGAAGCAAACATGACATTAATGGACAAATTCAATACTGTCCAGACCATCTTACCTACAGTACATCCACCTGAGGGAATCAGGACTTAGTTCTGGGTGGTCAATTGAACTGTTATGATGAAGCCATAATGATTGAAGTAATGAAAGTGCATTCAGTGTCTGTGGTGAATATAGGCTTTCCTAGAAAGCACACCACACATGCCAACACTGTCATAACAAAGACAGAAATGACAGCCGTCAACACGTTGCTGTAAGAATAAAAGAAGAAGTGTGTTTCCTTAGATTTACCTTCCAGAAAGACTCAACACGACTATTTTTCTTCCTGTGTCACCAGGATGAAAGGAACAGTTGGGGATACACTTTAAAAAGGAAGTCTGTAAAAAAAAAAACATTTTAAAAAAACGATCCACTAGGGTCAAGCAGCCCCAGTGAAAATAGAGAAGTTAAAAAAATATATTCTTCCACTCTCTGTGGCAGTTTGAAAGTCAGCACTGAATATCAAAGGTATTTTTGGCAGTTTCAAAAGCACTCAAAGAGTTGAATATAAGTACTGGTGTAACCGCCAAAAACGTTTGAATTTGCTACACTTGACTAGGTTTGCTGAGCAGATTAACCTTGTCATCTGCAATGACGGAGATGATCATTACCATTCAAACACGTTCCTTCAGAACAAGGGGATCTTGGTATGCTGAGGCCAAAGGTCAACTAAAGCATTGTGACATTAGTTTGTAGCCTTCCTTCACTTGGAAACTTGGATCTCTGTACCGGTGAAGCGTGGATTTGCTGTATGCAGAAAGAGAATGCTTTATTAGTGGAGCATAGAGATAAATGCCTGTAGGGATATTGAGCTGCCTTTAATCTCCATTTAAAGTGGTTTCCTTCACTTCTGCTACATTTTATGGCTAATTAACGAATTCTTCCCAGAGTGCCATTGTAACACAGAACAGACCATACCAATTAGAAGACTGGAGGGAGGTGGCAAATAAGCACAGAGATCTGAGATAAATAATAAAGGACAGAAGTGGAGGGATATAGAAGAGAGGGAGTCTGTGTGGGTCTATATGGATATCGTACACTTCCCCCTGTCAGTCCCGCAGGTTTGCAAACCCCAAACAAAAATAGCAACATTGTCCCAACAGGACACCATTGTACCTCAATTGTATCATTTCTCCCCTTGGGGAGCTATAGAGCTGCACTTTTCCCAAAGCATTGACTGTTCCAGCTATACGTTGTCTGGGGGGAAAACTGGGAAAACCATTTCACAGGCTCTAGTGTAGCTACTTAAAACCAATTGAAACAACATTAATTTCTTCGGTGTAGATTTTATCAAAATAAATACCTCTCTCAGTCTGAGTAGAAAGAATTCTAAAGAAATGCAAGTCAGGAATATAGTGCCAGATTAAAGTAACAGCCAAAGAGGCCTGGTCCACTCTGAGACAGGAGAGGTTATCTAACTAACCCACCATGTTAGAGAGCACTAGGCAGACCTCCATTCCTCCACTGACCTACATGTAAATTAATGTGAGTTTTACTACGACCGCTCTGCCCGTCTCAACAATCCCTCCTTTGTACTCTAGCTCCGCTGGTTTCCACCAGCAACCCGCTACACAACCAGCAGACCGTTGTCACGGCAGCGCCATGTGGACTTGGATTCCTCTCAGCCTGTCACAGCATGCTCCATGGATAGCAGGGGGGAGGAGGGAAGGGGGGGGGGGGGGGGGGGGGTCCCAAAAACCTATACAGACAGTTCCATCCAATGATTATGGGAGACTTCAACCTAAAGTGCTACTGTTTGGATGAAACCTCAACCACATCTATGTCAGTCATGGAGTAAGTATGACTTTGGTTTAAAAAGAGTTTCGCTTTTTGACAGGAACTATCAGTCATATATAGCTTGACTTCACAGTTGACTGTCATATTTCTGAGAGACTGGAGGTTTGATGAATTAACCAGACCATGCCTCCACTCATAGTGTTTAATTAGCTGAGTGCGAGGGTGACCGGGCAGGCAGGTGGGTTATGCATTCAACAACTCGCCCATAATTACCTTAAAGACACATGGGACAAACGTAGAAAAACCTGGCGCCGTCCAAGATGGCAGTAAATCAAATAAAGCTCTGATGTGGCCGGTCCACTGTGAAGTATTGAAGAGCCCACCATTAGGTGAAAATAACAGAAGCCACATCAGCAGAAATGAATGATTCCCCAATGAGGCATAATAAAGAGGCCAAGCACATCACAAGGACAAACTCAACATCTCTCATTGGCTCTTCCAAGACATGAACACACATGCAATTACTTTGAATCTACAGTTCCGGTCCTGGTGTAATTACATGCAACTACACTGCAGTAACTAACTGATTTGATTAACCTTAGGTAAAGTAGCAGTAGAGTGGAACAAAGAGAACACAAGAGTGTGTCAAGTTTGAATTGTGTTGAAACCACAGCGATACTTTATGGGAATTCTAATGTCAGAATAGGGTTGTAGGATAGTCGTGACTTGGCCTGTCCCTGTCGTCTGCTGTTACCTAACCCACCAATGTTAAAACAGAACAATGACAAAGACACAATGTCCAGCTAGTGCCAGAAAAGAAGACCAAAACAGGATCCTTGCTTCCATCAAGTCATTTCAGCAACAAATAACCAATTGATTTTACAGCCAGGCTGACATTTGGGCCATCATAGATCTCCGGGTTGGCCTGTTGTTCTCTTTTCTCAGCGGCCAGAGAGACGGGCACAATGACTCCCTTCATGCAGCACACAATCAAAGTGTCAGCTATAACAAATTTCTGCAATCATTTTTTCCTTTGCCCTTTTATAAACTCACATGTCTGAATGCCAGCTTCCTGCCTCAGTCGTTTCTATAGTGTTTACATAAGGTGCGTTGCATTGTCTGTGTTACGAGTCCTCCATCTCAAAGCAACACATTTCCAATGCAACACAGGGAGAAAGACAGTGGCACAGACAATCTCAATATATCTTGCACTGGGCTGTTTAGTTGGCAGATGGGAGGACATGGATATCAGTGCCTTACATACAGGTAGGTTTGTGCTGTGCTGAATGAGTTATACTCCCAGGGTCCCATCAGACTGAGTCTGTCTGAGACTACTGAGGAACACACCAGACTTGAATGGGCATCCACCCATCCACACCAGTGTTGCTAAGCACTAGAAAGCATCTGTCTGCAACCACAGAACACTTTCATTAGTTATCAATTCATTATTACAACTGCTTTAAGTCAGGAGAACTTAATATTCCAATATTAACACAATCGTGTTATACTGAGGCTCATGTTTGTGCTGTGTGCCGCTTGGAACAGACTTTGTTTGCTCCCAATAATTTCCTACATTCAACAAACTATTCACACAAACAAGAATACAACCATAGCAGTAGAAAGCACTTTATGGCAGGCTCTCTGACTGGGGCAAGTGAGGCAAACTAAAAGGGGCATGACTGTGGACAGAGTTGCCAGTGTTTTCCACAAGTACATAGAGTAGTCAGACAAATAGAAAAAGTAGCCAGCTAGGCGCTCAACATTTTTAAGAGCTCTATTTTGTTACATGATTCCATTTGAAATACACAGGAAAATGATTGAACACTTTGAGTTTACCTCCCTGATTGCAAAAATGATTTGTGGTATTGTGTAGAAAGACATGACTTTACAATTGAAATGATTGAAAACATATGAATTCAGTGTATTGTTATCTGTTTTGGTGATTGTCTAGGGGCCTGTTGCACAAAAGTAGAATTAAGACATCCGGGATAAATGACTCAGCTGAGCTCAATGAAGCCAAAACATGTGCGTCCAGGCTTAATTGGTTGCACAAAGACCAAGCCAGGATGAGCAGACACGGATTCATTAAGCCAGGTGAAACCAATCCTGGATAGGTGCGCGCTCACGGCTCACTCAAATAGACCCCGCCACAGATCACAGATTAACTGATTTACCATGGCAACTAGAGCCGCGTACTTTTCCCCGTCGGAAGCACAAATCCTCATGGAGGCATACGAGGAGGTAAAAGATATAATTAAGAAGAAAGGCAACACCGCCACAGTGATAAAGCAAAGAGAAAAAGCGTGGCAAAGTATTGCAGACCGCCTGAATGCGTAAGTAGTGCACAATTACACACTCACCGCTCCGCTGAAACATCACAATTACAATTCAAATATTTAA
Organism: Oncorhynchus clarkii lewisi; assembly: GCF_045791955.1. Classification (NCBI taxonomy): domain Eukaryota; kingdom Metazoa; phylum Chordata; class Actinopteri; order Salmoniformes; family Salmonidae; genus Oncorhynchus; species Oncorhynchus clarkii. The sequence continues at coordinate 71,381,201 of NC_092152.1, read as the reverse complement.
TTCACATCTCCAAAAATGCAGTTGTACTGTAATTATGAAACGGTTAATTTTTTTTATTGAAATGCACTGCAGATATGAGTGAAATTGTGTAAAGTAACTCCATCACACTGTATAAAGCTATGATAAAATTTTTGATATTTTTACTGAAAACAAGACAAAAATACCAAGTAATTTTTTGCAGTGTGACTCCATTAAGTGTGTGTGTGTGTGTGTGTGTGTGTGTGTGTGTGTGTGTGTGTAGATTAAACATGAACGGGCCAAAACGGACATGGCAGCAGGTCAAAATCAAATACAAGAACATTCTGCAGAATGGTATGGTCCCTGACTAATATTTAACAAAGCACAAGCATATATTGTACCCAGAAGGTGCCTGCTCACACATTGTCTGTACTGTTTTAGCAGTGAAAAAGAATACCCACAGACAAGGCACGGGTGGTGGGTCACCAAAGGCTGACCTTACCCCAGCAGAGGACATGGCCTTGGAGCTAAATAAAGGCAGGCCCGTCTTAGAGGGGATCCCTGGGGGGAAAGAGACGAGCATAGGTTCCTCCCAAGATGCCACCCGCTTCATTCAAGGTATGTCCTTCCATCTCTACATGGGATACAACCACATTCATATTGAATCAATTTGGACTGTCTGACTTTGGTTTACCTATTGCCTTGCAGTGTCTGGCAGCACTGTGTTCCTGTTAGAGCCACCAGCACAAGCACCAGACGATGCTGATCCAGTGAGTACTCCATCAAAGGCATACTGTAGGCCTGGCATGTCTTGTCTACTAGCTTCAATATGAATCCGATTAAATGTGATAGGGTGAAGGCCCCAATGCAGCAGCAACAGCACATGATGGAGACGATGATGAGGAGGAGACCATCTCTCTGGATTCCAGAAGGCATGAGGTATCATGTTAAGACTGTGAAAGTACTATTTACTCTACAATGGTGAGGAGTCCTCATCAAAATCAAAAAATCTAATTTCTTTTACAGGACCCAGATGCTATACAGTGGGAAAACCAGCCTGGCAACATAGTGCGTATTAATAAAAGGACACCACATCCTGCCAAATTCCAGCTGCGCTAATTGTATTGTGTTCACAGAGCTCACAAGCTATCAGAAAGTTGTATGGCAACCACCTCCGGTGCCAAATAGAACTGGCAGACATAGACATTCAGTACAAGAAGAAAAAGATGGAAAATCTTGCACTGGAGTTCGAAATAAAAAAGAGGACAATTAGGAAACTGGACCTTGAAATAAAAAAACTTGAGAGGGAGGTGAGATATGCCTTCAATGTACACTGTATGCTAACTGTAACACAAATGTATTAATCATTATTTTTCTTTCCTCCCCCAGCTCCAAGAAGATGACACAGCTCAAAATAAAAATTAGGTATATTCTCGTAAAGTCAAGTGAGCCATGACATATGAGCTCTTATTGTGAGCACACAGGACGGTGGCATCTTTCTAAGGTTTTTTTTATTTTCCCAGCAATCAGTACAACCAAGTCATCGTTATAAGGCATCGCCCTCTTTTGCCCACCCCCCCCCAGCACCAGGTGTGGCCACTAGCCTATATGAAGGCCCAAAATTGTGTGTTCCTTTCTGCTCTGACAATGGCATGCCCATTCGTGCGAGATGTGGTGGATGAAGAAGCACTTGTGCTGAGGAGAGCCTTCAGGTGAGAAAGGGTCTTCAGGGACCGGTTGGACCCACTGGCCTTCCCTGATGACCATCTATATGAAAGATACAGGTTTTCTGCAGATGGCATCAGGTATCTATGCAGACTACTGGGTCCCAGGATTAAGCACCGCACTGCACGGAGCCATGCACTGAGTGTGGAGCAAATGGTTTGTGTGGCCTTGCGCTTTTTTGCTAGTGGAGCCTTCCTGTACTCAGTGGGGGATGCAGAACAGCTGAACAAGGCCACAATTTGCCGCACAATAAGGAGTGTGTGTCTGGCTATCAAAGCATTAGCAGATGTCTTCATCTCCTTCCCTGGCCACAGAAGACTCTGTGACATCAAAGAGGAGTTCTATAGGATTGCAGGTAAGAGGATCTACAAATTACAGGACAACTGTTAACACATAGTAGGATACTCATTACTTTGTGTGACAGGTTTCCCCAATGTCATTGGTGCAGTGGACTGCACACACATAAGGATAAAAGCCCCCTCAGGTGCCCATGAGGCCGATTTTGTGAATAGGAAATCCTTTCACAGCATTAATGTTCAGGTGAACATAACTTTTTGATATTGTCCATTGACGAACACTCTGCATTGCCAGTGATGTGCATTGATTGGTGTAATATTCCTCATCTTATGATTTCAGATGGTCTGCAATGCTGACTGTGTGATCAGCAATGTTGTGGCAAAATGGCCTGGCTCAGTCCATGACTCCAGAATCTTTCGGGCCTCTGAAATCTATCAGTGCCTATCACAAGGTAAGCCACACAACCCCTATTTATAACCATCATGGCTGTGTCAAGAATATCACTGTGTTTATGAGGTAGTAATGATGAGATTTTGTGTTGACAGGTGAATTCTCTGGTGTGTTGCTGGGAGACAGGGGGTATGGCTGCCAGCCTTTTCTCCTGACACCTTTCACAGACCCCCAGGAAGCACAGCAGGCCTACAACCATGCCCATGCCAGGACCAGGGCCAGAGTTGAAATGACCTTTGGCCTCCTGAAGGCACGCTTTCACTGCCTTCACAAATTAAGGGTCAGCCCTGTTAGGGCATGTGATATTACTGTGGCTTGTGCTGTCCTTCACAATGTGGCCTGCCTGAGGAAGGAGAGGGCCCCCAGAGTGCCACCAGCCATGGACTGGGACAATCCGGCAATCTTCCCTGATGACGACAGTGGTCGGCTGCTGAGGGACCAATATGTGTTGAATTATTTTAGTTAGTATGTGTGCTTTCAATTTTGGTTAAATATGTCCTGCGGTGGCAGAGGAATTTGGGTTTTTTTGGGTTCGTTTTTTGACGAATTTGGCCTCTTATGATGTTTGTGCGGTATACTGTGTGTAATACAAGGCTGCAGGGAGGCTACTGCATCCATTCATTTGTCTGTTCAGTTGATGTGTATGGATTTGTCCTGCATTTATTTTAGTGTGCAGACATGCAGGGTGTGTTATACACATTCAAAGGTCTGTATATGTATCATTTTGTATAATATGCTTAGATTCTGTGCTTTCCATCTTGTAGAGTCACTGTGACTTCAGTTTTGAAAGGAGCTGATGGTTTACCTGCTTTGTTTTGTCCTTATTCAATAAAGGAACATAATGTTACACATTGTGTTTTTATATTCATATGGAATGTGTATTTGTTTATATGACAGAGTACTAGGGCCACACTGAAGAAAAAGGATAAAGTCATAAATTTATGAGGCTGGTTCTTTCTGCAGAAAAGCTACATATTGTTTTTACAGTTTTGATACTTATGACAATGTGATACTTAATATTCTGGCACATCAGCATGTCTTTGTTTATGAAACCATACTGAAGTACAATTTCACGAAATGCCCTACATCTGTCATTTTAACAACTGTCCTCCTTTAAAACAACTGGTTACAATATTATGACTTGTGTTTTTTTCCCCTCTGTGGCCCTAATATTCTAGCATTTTATATATAGCCTTATAGTCTATGGGAAACTGTAAATTATCTAATGATAGCAACATCATCTAAAAATCATTTTTTATCCAAAATCATTGAAATTAATGATCACAAACGTTTAAATAACAGTGGGTCTAGTTATATGTGATAACAATGTATAGTGAGCAGTGAAATAACTATTGGTTTCCATTTGTGGTGACTGCTGACTGACATTAGGGATGAGATTAAATAGATCCTGGAATTTAGCCTGGTCTGGAGCAGGCTAGCTCCACAGAATAAATCTCCATGGTAATTTATACCATAACATATCCTCCTGCCCCCTATCCATCTTTAGTGCAACCGGATTACGGATCAATTGAGCCAGGATCACCAAGATATCCTGGCTTAATCCCTTATCCTAGTTTTGTGCAACAGGCCCTAGGTCTAAGCATATATGACCAGGACTATTTTCTAAATAAGAACTCAAAATAATCATTTTGAGATGAAAGTCTTACATACAGTTTTACCGCAATATATGCCACAATAATGTTCTTCAAATTATATAATTTTTATTAAAACAAAAATAGAGTAAATAAATTCAAGGTTTTGTTTGTCCAGGTTTTGTTTTTTCACCTTTTTTTTAGGATCTCTCTCAAAAAAACACTTTTTAATAAATAAATACATTTGAGGTTCTAAGTCCACAACAATGTTTAAACCACATTGTGAGACCACTTTGAGGTCTGGAAAAAAACTGAGACATTTACATTTTTGGGGTGTGTAGTTACCCTTTAATTAAAGTGTGCACCAAGCAAGAGGTTGTTGTTTAGCTATGTTTTGTAGCACATGTGATGAGTTTGCAAAACATATACCCACTGGATTGATGAAAATAATCATGATATCATTCTGCCAGGTAAGAATATGCAACTTTGTAGTTAACATTTAATGTTTTTTGGGAAAGGCTTTCCATCTACCAGAAGACTGTTTTTCATTAGCATCATTGCTAATGGCTAGATTCACACAATGCACACACACAGACAGGGGTAATCAAGGGTCTCTCTGTACTTTGCTCTGTTCATCTTTCCCTCAATGCTGACTAGTCTCCCAGTCCCTGCCGCTGAAAAATACCCACAGCATGATGCTGCCACCACCATGCATCACCGTAGGGATGGTGCCAGGTTTCTTCCAGATGTGACGCTTGGCATTCAGGCCAAAGAGTCCGGAGAATCTTGTTTCTCATGGTCTGAGAGTTCTTTAGGTGCCTTTTGGTCAAACTCTAAGCGGTCTGTCATTTGCCTTTTACTGGGGAGTGGCTTTCGTCTGGCCACTCTACCATAAAGGCCTGATTGGTGGGTTGCTGCAGAGATGGTTGTCCTTCTGGAAGGTTCTCCCATCACCAAAGAGGAACTCTGGAGCTCTGGAAGAGTGAACATTGGGTTCTTGGTCACCTCCCTTACCAAGGCCCTTCTCCCTCGATTGCTCAGTTTGGCCGGGCGGACAGCTCTAGGAAGAGTCTTGGTGGTTCTAAACATTTTCCATTTAAGAATGAGGAAGGCGACTGTTCTTGGGGATCTTGTATGCTGCAGAAATATTTTGGTACGCTTCGCCAGATCTGTGCCATGACACAGTCCTGTCTCTGAGCTCTATGGACAATTATTTCGAACTCATGGCTTGGTTTTTGCTCTGACATGCACTGTCAGCTGTGGGACTTTATATAGACAAGTGTGTGTCTTTCCAAATAAAGTCCAATCAATTGAATTTACCACAGGTGGACTCCAATAAAGTTGTAGAAACAACTTAAGGATGTTCAATGGAAACAGGATGCACCTGAGCTCAATTTCGAGTCTCATAGCAAATGGTATGAATACTTACAGTGGGGAGATCAAGTATTTGATACACTGCCGATTTTGCATGTTTTCCTACTTACAAAGCATGTAGAGGTCTGTAATTGTTATCATAGGTACACTTCAACTGTAAGAGACGGAATCTAAAACAAAAATTCAGAAAATCACATTGTATGATTTTTAAGTAATTAATTTGCATTTTATTGCATGACATAAGTATTTGATACATCAGAAAAGCAGAACTTAATATTTGGTACAGAAACCTTTGTTTGCAATTACAGAGATCATACTTTTCCTGTAGTTCTTGACCAGGTTTGCACACACTGCAGCAGTGATTTTGGCCCGCTCTTCCATACAGACCTTCTCCAGATCCTTCAGGTTTTGGGGCTGTCGCTGGGCAATACGGACTTTCAGCTCCCTCCAAAGATGTTCTATTGGGTTCAGGTCTAGAGACTGGCTAGGCCACTCCAGGACCTCGAGATGCTTCTTACGGAGCCACTCCTTAGTTGCCCTGGCTGTGTGTTTCGGGTCGTTGTCATGCTGGAAGACCCAGCCACGACCCATCTTCAATGCTCTTACTGAGGGAAGGAGGTTGTTGGCCAAGATCTCACGATGGCCCCATCCATCCTACATGGCCCCATCCATCCTCCCCTCAATACAGTGCAGTTGTCCTGTCCCCTTTGCAGAAAAGCTTCCCCAAAGAATGATGTTTCCACCTCTATGCTTCATGGTTGGGATGGTGTTCTTGGAGTTGTACTCATCCTTCTTCTTCCTCCAAACACGGTGAGTGGAGTTTAGACCAAAAAGCTCTATTTTTGACTCATCAGACAACATGACCTTCTCACATTCCTCCTCTGGATCCTCCAGATGGTCATTGGCAAACTTCAGACGGGCCTGGACATGCGCTGGCTTGAGCAGGGGGACCTTGCGTGCGCTGCAGGATTTTAATCCATGACGGCGTAGTGTGTTACTAATGGTTTTCTTTGAGACTGTGGTCCCAGCTCTCTTCAGGTCATTGACCAGGTCCTGCCGTGTAGTTCTGGGCTGATCCCTCACCTTCCTCATGATCATTGATGCCCCACGAGGTGAGATCTTGCATGGAGCCCCAGACCGAGGGTGATTGACCGTCATCTTGAACTTCTTCCATTTTCGTAACAAATTGTGAAAAAGGGGAAGGGGTCTGAATACTTGCAAATTCATGAGCATCATGCTCTCTTCCCTCTGTTTAAAGAAATTTGACTGCAACCAGATATCTGTATATAATGACGAGATGCTCATGTCTCCGTGTAACGGTTGTCTTCCTCTGACGAGGAGGAGTAGTAAGGATCGGAGGACCAATGCGCAGCGTGGTACGTGTTCATGCTCTTTATTTAAACAAGCAAACACTGAAACAAAACAATAAACGACACGTGAAATAACAAACCGAAACAGTTCCGTGTGGAACACACAGACACAGAAAATAATCACCCACGAAACACAATAGAAAACAGGCTACCTAAATATGGTTCTCAATCAGGGACAACGATTGACAGCTGCCTCTGATTGAGAACCATACCAGGCCAAACACAGAAATAGCAAATCATAGAAAAACTAACAGACAACCCACCCAACTCACGCCCTGACCATACTAAAACAAAGACATAACAAAAGAACTAAGGTCAGAACGTGACACTCCGCCCTAACAATGGGAGTAGTTGTCCCAAAGGCTGGAAGGCAGGCAACAAGCATAGGTCCAAAATAAGCCCATAAACATGCAGTGGGCTTGTTTTGGACAGATTTTGGCAACAGTGAAACCTCTCCCTTCGCCACTTCCTCTCTGCCAAGATTCCCTGTTATTGCTTACTTTCTGACTGACAGGCACCGATCCCATCAATAGATCGCTAGAAGATGCATATTGTTCATTCTAGCGGGAGAGGGCTCGACGGACTAGCGAATTGAAACTGTTAAATGAAAAGTAGCCTAGTTAAAATGAAGTGAAAAATGTAGCCGGCTGAAAATGATTCTGTAACTGGCTAATAAGCTGACAGCCGGTGCTAATGGAAAACACTGATTCAAAGACAGTACAGTATGAAGGCTAAAACTGCTTCTCCAATAGAAATCCCCAATCACACTTGTAGGCGATGTCATGCCAACGTTGGCTAGCTAAGCTCATACGTAGAAACACGTCATCAGCTCTAACAGTCGTTTTGCACCAAACTGTGCATGTGCAGGCGGTCAAATCAAAGGCACTTCGTCGATATAAAGTTTTTGACAAAAAATAAAAAGTGTCAATTTGTCTTATCTACTGAAGAAAATGGCTCAAATCTAGGTTGTGCTATTAGATTTTGAGAAAATTAACAACTAAGAAGAATTTTTCAGTTCTCCCATTGACTTCTCAAACCCCGGCCTGGTCTGTTTGACAAGCGCTCCCGGAAGTCCCGCGATGTTGCGCCTCTGGGTTTAGAAACTCTGTGACTGAGTTGCTACCCACCAGAAATCACCCATGGTGGAAGGAGTTCTCCTTCCATCGGTTCACAATGAGGAACCCCTGCTCATGCATTCTCTATGTCTACACTTGCTTTACAGTATCAATCAATCAATTGTATTTATAAAGCCCTTTTCACATCAACATATATCCAAAGTGCTATACAGAAGCCCAGCCTAAAACCCCAAACAGCAAGTAATGCAGATGTATAAGCACGTGGCTAGGAAAAGTAGACTTGTCAGTTGTCATTGTTAGCTTAATTTATCAGTTGGTTTTCAGAGTGGTCTGTTATCTACTCTGTGTGTTTCTCCCTCTTCCAGGGACCCATCTGCTACACACTGGCAGCCACAGCCTACAGAGTTGATTCCCATCAACAAACAAGATGTGAAACACTGCAGAAGGACATAGATAATGCAAATGGCTCTCTACTGAGTGTCTGGGTAAACAAATAAAATACTGTAGAAAGAGTGAGTGGTTTAATGTTACTTCTACAAATATAGCACAGCCTGTTTGTAGCCAAGAGAAAGGCAAAGACTGACAGAATGCTCTGGTAGATATGGTGGATTGGTTTTTGGGAGCCATAATCATTTTCTGGATAGAAAAAGTGTGACTTTGGGGATCCTGTTCTCGCTGCCTCAAGACTGTAATCATGCTATACATCTCTGTCACCATATGGTCACAGACACACAAGCTCCTCTCCTGCCCCTTCCTCAGCCACACACACAAACACACACAGCTAATGGAGAGAGTAAAGGTCTTGCGTATTGGAGGGTGTGAGCTGAATTTCAATAGATTTATTTCAGTCCTGCTTGGCATTGCCCTTTATTTTCTAAATGATGTGGGCAGAAAGCAAGAGTTAATTGGCATGAAACTTCAACATAGAGCATCAATTTAGCCTGTCAATCTATTGTGATGTCTGTAATCAAATCACAATATATTGTGATACAAAACTGTGTTAAACATGTACATGTTAAATCACTCCATGCAGGGGTATCCGTTGGACAGATGGGTGTGTGTGTGTGTGTGTGTGTGTGTGTGTGTGTGTGTGTGTGTGTGTGTGTGTGTGTGTGTGTGTGTGTGTTCAGTCCTCTCTCTTCCTCAAACACAGATGTTCAAAATTGAAAGAAAGTCAATTAAAAGTAGGATAAAAGTAGGATATTATCTAGCTACAGATCCTGAAGAAATGCAAACATGACCTTTCTCCAAACAATATAGCATTAGGTTATGTTGGTCAAACACAATCATATTTTCATTCATCTCACCTTTGGGGAGTTCTGTCAAAATAACAGGAAATGTATTTCAAGGCGCTGGTTTATAATAGGCCTGGCTAATTTCTGTCTGAAACCTAAAGTAAGCATAGGCAACAAATGCATACATTAGGCTAAAAGTTTAAAGACAGCAGTCTATGATTTGACAAAACTATAGATAAATGACTTAATAAATCATAATAAAATGGTCTAGAAAAATAACAATTAGTGGTTGGCAATCAGTGGAGGCTCCTCAGAGGAAGAAGGGAAGGACCATCCTCCTCACTGAATTTTTTTTAAATATATTTTTTTTAAACATTTAAAAAGCTATCCTTTTTAGATAAAACTATACTAAATATAATCACGTCACCAAATAATTGATTAAAACACATTATTTTGCAAAGAAGGTCTACAGTACACTCAACAGCACTCTGTAGGGTAGAACCATGCTGTAGCCGGAGGACAGCTAGCTTCCGTCCTCCTTTGGGTACATTGACTTCAATACAAAACATAGGAGGCTCATGGTTCTCACCCCTTTCCATAGACTTACACAGTAATTATGACAACTTCCGGAGGATGCCCTCCAACCTATCAGAGCTCTTGCAGCATGATCTGACATGTTGTCCACCCAATCAAAGGATCAGAGAATTAATCTAGCTAGTACTGCAGTGCATAAAATGTGGTGAGTAGTTGACTCAAAGAGAGAGAAAGACACTAGTTGAACAGTTTTGAACAAATTAACTCATTCCAAAATGAAAGAGAAGCAAGAGAGAAATGCAGCTACCTAGTTTAGCCTACAAGAACACCCTGCTCTAACAGAGGCATGCTATGTTAGCTAGCTGGCTATGACTTTCCAACACAACACTGGAACTCTTCCAAGTCAAGGTAAGCTTTAGGTTTTACTAATTTATTGCCAGTGGGGCCTAATGACTGTACACTGTAACGCTATTGTATTGTTGTAGTGGGTTTACTAACGTGTTAGTTCTATTAGCTATGCTGACTATGACATTACTTTAGCTAATATGGTGACAACAGGGTGAATGGATATGAATGACAGTCATCCAATATGCTGTAATATAAATAAGGCCATGCTCATGAAAAAAAGTCGTCTTAAACGGCACTGACTGCCACTGTTGGCAATGACATTGCAAGATACTGTATCATATAAAGCCTGAATAGCCTAACATAGCAGAAATCTCTGACTAAACATTTGCATGAAGTAGTAGTCTATGCTATACAGCATTTGATATCGTTCAGCCAGTAGCCTAATAAAGGTCTCATATGGGGCTAGTCAGGAGCAATAGCCTTCTCTGTGACATTCATAAATGACAAACCAAATCAGCAAACCCGAGCGTTGTGTCCTAGTACAACATTGTATCCATGAACACCTGGGGTATTTGTAAGTGTAACCGTGAGAAAGAAAGTGACGGCTTGCATTGCAACGTCATCATTTCTCAACCCGCTGCAATTGATGCATTTAAAAGACTTAATGCCTTCAAGCGTACTACAGACACAACAATATGCCTACAGCTATGACCTACCTACCTATTCGAGCTCGAATCGGACGTTAGAGTCACGCACATCCCATACATTAACAACATAAAACTGCACTCACTTAATGAAGTAGCTGGCCCCCTCGTCCGAGAATCCTTCTTCCCATCCCAATGGTAAATCTAAAACATGAATACAATGGGCTGCGTGAATATATACATATCTAGATGTGGTAGGCTAAGCACAATGTGCACAGCAGTCATGAAATATCGTATTATTAATTCCTGCGCGTACCTGATCGTATCATGTGTCCAGAGTTGACAGGTTCACCCGTACGGGGATGGAGCCAAGTAGTGCTGTGAGTTTTATCACTGAAAGAAAGAAAACACCTGTTACTGGACGAGGAGAACGTGAATAACTGCGTAATTAACCCGTTTCACCAGTACAGCTTAAATTTAAAACATTACAGTGCATGCTCACTTGATGAAGAAGACCCTGCCATCTCGATAAACTCCATAGGACCAGTGGTCAGGTAGAGTGTCCCGCCCGAGCGGTGCCGCCATGATCCCGGCTTCTTGTTCAAGCTATTTCATTCTCATCTTCCCCTCCGCAGAGTTTTCAGTCCAATGATCACCGCTAGGGCTGCAGACTTTTAAAGGGGAAGACCAAACTTGTAAAAAAGTCCTAAAGCCAGCGCGTCTTTGTGCCACTTTTAGCCGACGAAAAAGGGGTGTGGACATACCAAAGCGTGCATGGTTGGCTGTGATTGAATCAAATGTAAAACATGGTTCTCCAATTCATTTCAATCTAGCGCAGTATTGTTATGCATCACAAGGGTACAGCTACAGTAATTACACATAAGGAATGCGTTGAAAAGATTTCAGCATTAACGCCCTGTTATTTGAGAAGATTAACATTCCCAACAGTCCATCACACGCAAATTCCAAAACTCAACTGAACGATCTTTCCTGCAATAATGACGTCACCTAGAGTAGACTAAACTAGAAATGATATAGAATTTCCTGATGAATCTAAGATAGCCTTTAATAAGCCTATGACTTGTGGAACATGCATGTAACTGGCGAAATACAGACGACACCAACATATAGTATCTTAATAGGGCGTTGGGCCACCACGAGGAGCCAGAACGGCTTCAATGCGCCTTGGCATAGATGTGTCTGGAACTCTATTGGAGGGATGCGACATTCCATCATTTAGTGTTTTGTTGATGGTGGGGGAAAGCCCTGGTCCAGAATCTCCCATACAGTGCATTCGGAAAGTATTCACACCACTTTACTTTTTCCACAATTTGTTACATTACAGCCTTATTCTAACACTGATTCAATCATTTTTTCCCCTCATGAATCTACACACAATACTCCATAATGACAAAGCAAAAACAGGTTTTTAGACATTTTGCTAATTTATTAAGAATAAAAAACAGAAATATCATATTTATTCATACCATTTGCTATGATACTCGAAATTGAGCTCATTGATCATCCTTGAGATGTTTCGACAACTTGATTGGAATCCACCTGTGTGAAATGCAATTGATTGGACATGATTTGGAAAGCCACACACCTGTCTATGTAAGGTTCTGTGTTTATTTTCTTAGTCAACCTTGTGTTCTGTTTCGTTGAACCTAGTCCTGTTTCTTGAACCTAGTCCTGTTTCTTTGTGTTCTTGAACGTAGCCCTGTCTTTCATTTTTGTTCATTGATTTCACCTGTGTTAGTTACTCACCTGGTCTCATCAGCTCCTCGTTTAGTTCAGTTCATTCTATTTGTGCCTTTGTGAGGTATTGTTCGTTTTGACTCTACTAAACCTTCCTAGCTTGTTTGCGAGAACCAGTTATAGCCTTCAGTCCTAGTTTTGATTCACCTGCCTGTTTGCCTACCTGTGCATGACCATTGCCTGCCTGTGACCACGATTCCTGCCTTCGAAGGCGAAATAAATACCTGCCTCACTCTGCGCGTGAATCGACACCTTTTTCTCCCTGAGTATTCATTACAGTCTATATAAGGTCCCACAGTTGACGGTGCATGTCAGAACAAAAACCAAGCCATGAGGTCAAAGGAATTGTCCGTAGAGGTCTGAGACAGGATTGTGTTGAGACAATGGCCTCCATCATTCTTAAATGGAAGAAGTTTGGAACCACCAAGACTCTTCCTAGAGCTGGCCACCCTGTGGAGGGGGGAGAACCTTTCAGAAGAACAACCATCTCTGCAGCACCCCACCAATCAGGCCTTTATGGTAGAGTGGCCAGACGGAAGCCACTTCTCAGTAAAATGCACATGACAGCCCACTTGGAGTTTGCCAAAAGGTACCTAAAGACACTCAGACCATGAGAAACAAGATTCTCTGGTCTGATGAAACCAAAATTGAACTCTTTTGCCTGAATGTCAAGCTTCACGTCTGGAGGAAACCTGGCACCATCGCTACAGTGAAGCATGGTGGTGGCACCATCATGCTGTGGGTATGTTTTTCAGCGGCAGGGACTGGGAGACTAGTCAGGATCGAGATGAACAGAGCAAAGTACAGAGAGGTGCTTGATGGCAACCTTCTCCAGAGTGCTCAGGACCTCAGACTGGGGCAAAGGTTCACCTTACAACAGGACAATGACCCTAAGTACACAGCCAAGACAAGGCAGGAGTGGCTTCAGGACAAGTCTCTGAATGTCCTTGAGTGGCCCAGCCAGAGTCCGGACTTGAATCCGATCGAACATTTCTGGAGAGAGCTGAAAATAGCTGTGCAGCAAAGCTCCCAATCCAACCTGACAGAGCTTGAGAGGATCTGCAGAGAAGAATGGGAGAAACTCCCCAAATACAGATGTACCAAACTTGTAGCGTCATACCCAAGAAGACTCGAGGCTGTAGTCGCTGCCAAAGGTGCTTCAAAGTTCTGAGTAAAAGGTCTGAATAGTTATGTAAATGTGATATTTCAGGAAAAAATATATGTTTTATACATTTGCAAACATTTCTCAACCTGTTTTTGCTTTGTCATTATAGAGTATTGTGTGTAGATTGATGAGGGGGGGAAACTTTTCAATCAATTTTAGAATAAGGCTGTAACGTAACAAAATTTGGAAAAAGTCAATGGGTCTGAATGCAAGGTATGTGGTCAACTGGGTGGAGATCTGGTGACTGAGGAACACTATTCTCCTTTGAGACCCCTTTTTCAAAGTCACTGAGATCTCTTCTTCCAACCATGGGTGGCCAAAATAATGGCCAACTTGACATTTTTTATGCATGACCCTAAGGATGAAGGGATGTTAATTGCTTAACTAACTCAGGAACCACATATGTGTGGAAGCAATGCTTTCAATATACTTTATACCCCTCATTTACTCAAGAGTCTCCTTTATTTTGGCAGTTACATGTAAGGTTATGGAACATCAGTGCCACTTTCATGTGGTAGTCGGAAGTAGGAAACTCATTTCTCACTTGCTAATTGGTTGAGCTATACACTAGCCGCCAGGGGTGTCATGCACCCAAAACTCTAAGGGGGCACAATGTAGGTGAGGAAGTCTGGGGGGTGGTCCGGAGGGGGGATAGTCCCCGCTGTAAGGGGGTGCGTGCTGGTGGCAGGGAAGTCAGGCGCAGGAGATCGAACTTGGTATAAACGGAGCAGTTTAATAAGTGCTCAAAAACCCAGAAAAACTAAATATACAAAATAATACAAGTGGGTACAAAACCCATCACACACCAGAACATAACTTGCACATAGCTTACAAACAAACAATCACCGACAAGATATTAGGAGGGAACAGAGGGTTAAATACAAAACATGTAATTGATGGGATTGGAACCAGGTGTGATACAAGACAAAACCAAAGGAAAATTAAAAGAGGATCAGCGATGTCTAGAAAGTTGGTGACTTCGACCACCGAACGCCGCTCAAACAAGGAGAGGGACCAACTTCGGCGGAAGTCGTGACAGTACCCCACCCTGACGCGTGGCTCCAGCAGCACGTCGACACCGGCCTCGGGAATTAGCCGGAGGGTGAGGCGCAGGGCGATCCGAACGAACACGGTGAAACTCCTGCAGCATAGATGGGTTCAACACGTCCTCGACTGGAACCCAGATCCTCTCCTCCGGGCCGTACCCCTCCCACTCCACAAGATACTGAAGTACTCCAGATATAACAAACTGACCCTAGCCCCCCGACACATCAACTACTGCAGCATAAATACTGGAGGCTGAGACAGGAGGGGTCAAGAGACACTGTGGCCCCATCCGATGATACCCCCGGACAGGGCCAAACAGGAAGGATATAACCCCACCCACTTTGCCAAAACACAGCCCCCACACCACTAGAGGGATATCTTCAACCGCCAACTTACCATCCTGAGACAAGGCTGAGTATAACCCACAAAGATCTCCGCCATGGCACAACCCAGGGGGGGCGCCAACCCAGTACGCACTGGATGGGAGAGATGTTAGTGGAGGAGTGGCGAAGCGAGTTCTGTGCCATCTCGGCCCAGGGCACGAACTCCACCCACTCCCCTGGCTGGTCCTGGCAATAGGATCGCAGAAACCTACCCACATCCTGGTTAACTCTCTCCACCTGCCCATTACTCTCGGGGTGAAAACTTGAAGTAAGGCTGATCGAGACCCCCAGGCGTTCCATGAACGCCTTCCAGACCCTAGACGTGAACTGGGGACCCCGATCAGACACTATATCCTCAGGCACCCCGTAGTGCCGGAAGACGTGTGTAAACAAGGCCTCCGCAGTCTGTATGGCCTTTGGAAGACTGGGCAGAGGGAGGAGACGACAGGACTTAGAGAAACAATCCACAATGACCAGGATCGCAGTGTTACTCTGTGAAAGTGGAAGATCAGTAAGAAAATCCACCAACAGGTGCGACCAAGACAACTCCTATCCCAGCCTCGGACGCGTCCACCTCCACTATGAACGCCAAAGAGGGATCCGGATGGGCCAGCACGGGAGCCGAGGTAAACAGAGCCCTCAGGTGACTAAAAGCCTGGTCCGCCTCAGCTGTCCACTGCAAGCGCACGGGGCCCCGTTCAGCAGTGAGGTAATGGGAGCCGCTACCTGACCAAAACCCTAGATAAACCTCCGGTAGTAGTTGGCAAACCCTAAGAACCGCTGCACCTCCTTTACCGTGGTGGGAGTCGGCCAATTATGCACGGCTGCAATGCGGTCACTCTCCATCTCCACCCCTGAGGTGGACATTTTTATTTATTTTTATTTCACCTTTATTTAACCAGGTAGGCAAGTTGAGAACAAGTTCTCATTTACAATTGCGACCTGGCCAAGATAAAGCAAAGCAGTTCGACACATACAACGACACAGAGTTACACATGGAGTAAAACAAACATGTAGTCAATAATACAGTAGAAACAAGTCTATATACGATGTGAGCAAATGAGGTGAGATAAGGGAGGTAAAGGCAAAAAAAGGCCATGGTGGCAAAGTAAATACAATATAGCAAGTAAAACACTGGAATGGTAGATTTGCAGTGGAAGAATGTGCAAAGTAGAAATAAAAATAATGGGGTGCAAAGGAGAAAAATAAATAAATAAAATAAAATAAATACAGTAGGGAAAAAGGTAGTTGTTTGGGCAAAATTATAGGTGGGCTATGTACAGGTGCAGTAATCTGTGAGCTGCTCTGACAGCTGGTGCTTAAAGCTAGTGAGGGAGATAAGTGTTTCCAGTTTCAGAGATTTTTGTAGTTCGTTCCAGTCATTGGCAGCAGAGAACTGGAAGGAGAGGCAGCCAAAGAAAAAATTGGTTTTGGGGGTGACCAGAGAGATACACCTGCTGGAGTGCATGCTACAGGTGGGTGATGCTATGGTGACCAGCGAGCTGAGATAAGGGGGGACTTTACCTAGCAGGGTCTTGTAGATGACATGGAGCCAGTGGGTTTGGCGACGAGTATGAAGCGAGGGCCAGCCAACAAGAGCGTACAGGTCGCAATGGTGGGTAGTATATGGGACTTTGGTTACAAAACGGATGGCACTGTGATAGACTGCATCCAATTTGTTGAATAGGGTATTGGAGGCTATTTTGTAAATGACATCGCCGAAGTCGAGGATTGGTGGAATGGTCAGTTTTACAAGGGTATGTTTGGCAGCATGAGTGAAGGATGCTTTGTTGCGAAATAGGAAGCCAATTCTAGATTTAACTTTGGATTGGAGATGTTTGATGTGGGTCTGGAAGGAGAGTTTACAGTCTAACCAGACACCTAGGTATTTGTAGTTGTCCACGTATTCTAAGTCAGAGCCGTCCAGAGTAGTGATGTTGGATAGGCGGGCAGGTGCAGGCAGCGATCGGTTGAAGAGCATGCATTTAGTTTTACTTGTATTCAAGAGCAATTGGAGGCCACGGAAGGAGAGTTGTATGGCATTGAAGCTTGCCTGGAGGGTTGTTAACACAGTGTCCAAAGAAGGGCCAGAAGTATACAGAATGGAGTCGTCTGCGTAGAGGTGGATCAGAGACTCACCAGCAGCAAGAGCGACATCATTGATGTATACAGAGAAGAGAGTAGGTCCAAGAATTGAACCCTGTGGCACCCCCATAGAGACTGCGATACCCTAGGAAGGAGACGGACTGTTGGAAGAACAGGCATTTCTCAGCCTTGACGTACAGGTCATTCTCCAACAGGAGACCAAGCACTCTGCCCACCAAATCAAATCAAATCAAATTTATTTATATAGCCCTTCGTACATCAGCTGATATCTCAAAGTGCTGTACAGAAACCCAGCCTAAAACCCCAAACAGCAAGCAATGCAGGTGTAGAAGCATGGTGTCTAGGAAAAACTCCCTAGAAAGGCCAAAACCTAGGAAGAAACCTAGAGAGGAACCAGGCTATGTGGGGTGGCCAGTCCTCTTCTGGCTGTGCCGGGTGGAGATTATAACAGAACATGGCCAAGATGTTCAAATGTTCATAAATGACCAGCATGGTCCAATAATAATAAGGCAGAACAGTTGAAACTGGAGCAGCAGCACGGCCAGGTGGACTGGGGACAGCAAGGAGTCATCATGTCAGGTAGTCCTGAGGCATGGTCCTAGGGCTCAGGTCCTCCGAGAGAGAGAGAAAGAAAGAGAGAAAGAGAGAATTAGAGAGAGCACACTTAAATTCACACAGGACACCGAATAGGACAAGAGAAGTACTTCAGATATAACAAACTGGCCCTAGCCCCCCGACACATAAACTACTGCAGCATAAATACTGGAGGCTGAGACAGGAGGGGTAAGGAGACACTGTGGCCCCATCCGAGGACACCCCCGGACAGGGCCAAACAGGAAGGATATAACCCCACCCACTTTGCCAAAGCACAGCCCCCACACCACTAGAGGGATATCTTCAACCACCAACTTACCATCCTGAGACAAGGCTGAGTATAGCCCACAAAGATCTCTGCCACGGCACAACCCAAGGGGGGGCGCCAACCCAGACAGGATGATCACATCAGTGACTCAACCCACTCAGGTGACGCACCCCTCCCAGGGACGGTATGAGAGAGCACCAGTAAGCCAGTGACTCAGCCCCTGTAATAGGGTTAGAGGCAGAGAATCCCAGTGGAAAGAGGGGAACCGGCCAGGCAGAGACAGCAAGGGCGGTTCGTTGCTCCAGAGCCTTTCCGTTCACCTTCCCACTCCTGGGCCAGACTACACTCAATCATATGACCCACTGAAGAGATGAGTCTTCAGTAAAGACTTAAAGGTTGAGACCGAGTTTGCGTCTCTGACATGGGTAGGCAGACCGTTCCATAAAAATGGAGCTCTATAGGAGAAAGCCCTGCCTCCAGCTGTTTGCTTAGAAATTCTAGGGACAATTAGGAGGCCTGCGTCTTGTGACCGTAGCGTACATGTAGGTATGTACGGCAGGACCAAATCAGAGAGATAGGTAGGAGCAAGCCCATGTAATGCTTTGTAGGTTAGCAGTAAAACTTTGAAATCAGCCCTTGCTTTGACAGGAAGCCAGTGTAGGGAGGCTAGCACTGGAGTAATATGATCAAATTGTCCTTGAAGCTGTCCTTGAAATGGTCTTGATATGTTCTTCAAAAGAGAGATCAGGGTCCAGAGTAACGCCGAGGTCCTTCACAGTTTTATTTGAGACGACTGTACAACCATTAAGATTAATTGTCAGATTCAACAGAAGATCTCTTTGTTTCTTGGGACCTAGAACAAGCATCTCTGTTTTGTCCGAGTTTAAAAGTAGAAAGTTTGCAGCCATCCACTTCCTTATGTCTGAAACACATGCTTCTAGCGAGGACAATTTTGGGGCTTCACCATGTTTCATTGAAATGTACAGCTGTGTGTCATCCGCATAGCAGTGAAAGTTAACATTATGTTTTCGGATGACATCCCCAAGAGGTAAAATATATAGTGAAAACAATAGTGGTCCTAAAACGGAACCTTGAGGAACATCAACATTTACAGTTGATTTGTCAGAGGACAAGCCATTCACAGAGACAAACTGATATCTTTCCGACAGATAAGATCTAAACCAGGCTAGAACTTGTCCGTGTAGACCAATTTGGGTTTCCAATCTCTCCAAAAGAATGTGGTGATTGATGGTATCAAAAGCAGCAGTAAGGTCTAGGAGCACGAGGACAGATGCAGAGCCTCGGTCTGATGCCATTAAAAGGTCCTTTACCACCTTCACAAGTGCAGTCTCAGTGCTATGATGGGGTCTAAAACCAGACTGAAGCATTTCGTATACATTGTTAGTCTTCAGGAAGGCAGTGAGTTGCTGCGCAACAGCCTTTTCTAAAATTTTTGAGAGGAATGGAAGATTCGATATAGGCCGATAGTTTTTTATATTTTCTGGGTCAAGGTTTGGCTTTTTCAAGAGAGGCTTTATTACTGCCCCTTTTAGTGAGTTTGGAACACATCCGGTGGATAGAGAGCCGTTTATTATGTTCAACATAGGAGGGCCAAGCACAGAAAGCAGCTCTTTCAGTAGTTTAGTTGGAATAGGGTACAGTATGCAGCTTGAAGGTTTAGAGGCCATGATTATTTTCATCATTGTGTCAAGAGATATAGTACTAAAACACTTGAGCGTCTCTCTTGATCCTATGTCCTGGCAGAGTTGTGCAGACTCGGGACAGATTTAAAGAGGAGTCCGTAATTTGCTTTCTAATAATCATGATCTTTTCCTCAAAGAAGTTCATGAATTTATCACTGCTAAAGTGAAAGCCATCCTCTCTTGGGGAATGCTGCTTTTTAGTTAGCTTTGTGGCGGTATCAAAAAGGAATTTCGGATTGTTCTTATTTTCCTTAATTAAGTTAGAAAAATAGGATGATCGAGCAGCAGTAGGGGCTCTTCGGTACTGCACGGTACTGTCTTTCCAAGCTAGTCGGAAGACTTCCAGTTTGGTGTGGCGCCATTTCCGTTCCAATTTTCTGGAAGCTTGCTTCAGAGCTCGGGTATTTTCTGTGTACCAGGGAGCTAGTTTCTTATGAGAAATGTTTTTAGTTTTTAGGGGTGCAACTGCATCTAGGGTATTGCGCAAGGTTAAATTGAGTTCCTCAGTTAGGTGGTTAACTGATTTTTGTCCTCCATTCTGTATAGGGACACATGCTCAGCAAGTGTAGCGGAGTATATCAACATGTCATCAATATACACCACTACAGCCTGCCCGTGCAGGTCCCTGAAAATCTTGTCTAAAAAGGCTTGGAAGACTGATGGCGCATTCATAAACCCGTACGGCATGACGAGGTACTCATAGTGCCCAGAGGTGGTACTGAAAGCCGTCTTCCACTCGTCTCCCTCCCGGATATGCACCAGGTTGTAAGCGCTCCTGAGATCTAGTTTGGTGTAGAAGCGCGCCCCGTGCATTGACTCTATCGCTGTGGCTATGAGCGGTAGCAGGTAGCAGGTACCTCACAGTGATCTGATTCATAGTCAATACACGGGCGCAGACCTCCCTCCTTCTTCTTCACAAAAAATCAACTTAAGGAGGCGGGTGAAGTGGAGGACCGAATGTACCCCTTACGCAGGGATTCGGAGACATATGTTTCCATAGCCTCCGTCTCCGCCTGTGTGAGAGGGAATACACGTGACTCCTGGGAAGTGCAGCGTCTACCAGAAGATCTATCGCACAATCGCCCCATCGATGAGGTGGTAATTGAGTCGCCTTCTTTTTGGAGGGAATGTGCACGGTGGAGACCTGGTCTGGACTCTCCACCGTAGTAGCACTAACGGAAACCCCTAAACACCTACCTGAGCACTCTCGCAACCACCCCGTGAGAGCCCTCTGTGGCCAAGAAACAGTGGGGTTATGACAAGCTCACCAGGGTAGGCCCAGCACCACGGGAAATGCAGAAGAGTCAACAAGGAAAAGACTAGTTCGCAGTGTGTCCTCTGCGGCCACAGATGGTGCACGAGCGGGAACCCCCTCCGGTCTCCCTGCGCACCGCCCCTCCCAGCTCCATGGGTATCGGAGAGGGCGTGCGGGAGGATGGAACCACCGGACCCCGATCAGAACGTCCGCGGGTAGCCAGCAGGTTGTCCAGCCGGATGGACAAGTCCACCAGCTGGTTAAACGTGAGGGTGGTGTTTCTGCAGGCCAACTCCCGATGGATGTCTCTCCATCCCGCGCCGGCAGCCAGGATCCTAAACTCCAGGGCGAACTCCTGGGCGCACCTCGTCTCCTGCCTCAGATGGAAGAGGCGCTCACCCGCCGCTCTACTCTCGGGCGGGTGGTCGAAGACTGCCCGGAAACGGTGGGGAACTCCTCAAACTGCTCCAACGCCGCATCTCCCTCTCTCCACACGGCGTTGGCCCAATCCAGGGCTTTCCCGGTGAGGCACGAGACGAGGGCGGACACCCTCTCACGGCCCGATGGAGCCGGGTGGACAGTGGCCAGGTATAGCTCCAGTTGAAGCAGGAACCCCTGGCAGTTCGCAGCCTCTCCGTCGTACTCCTGGGGCAGGGAGAGACGAATCCCACTGGAACCAGGTGTAAAAGGGGCGCTCAGAGAAGACCCTGGCTGTGCTGGTGGAGGCACTGGAAGAACTCCCTGTCTCTCCCAGCAGTCCATAGTCCGGACAACGCGGCCCATGGCGGTGCCAAGATGGTGAAGCATCGCTGTGTGCTCCCGGACGCGCTCCTCCACCCCTATAACCAGGGTACCAGCTCCTGCTGACTCCATAGTCGGTTGGGTGATTCTGTAAGGGGTGCGTGCTGGTGGCAGGGAAGTCAGGCGCAGGAGATCGAACTTGGTATAAACAGAGCAGTTAAGTGCTCAAAATCTCCGAAAACCAAAATATACAAAATAATACAAGTGGGTACAAAACCCGTCGCACACCAGAACATAACTTGCACATAGCTTACAAACAAACAATCACCGACAAGACATGAGGGGGGAACAGAGGGTTAAATACACAACATGCAATTGATGGGATTGGAACCAGGTGTGATACAAGACAATACAAAACCAAAGGAAAATGAAAAGAAGATCAGCAATGGCTAGAAAGTCGGTGACTTCAACCACCGAACGCTGCCTGAACAAGGAGAGGGACCAACTTCGGCGGAAGTCGTGACACCCACTACCATTAGTTGGAGAATTTAGCATTTTTCAAACACCTGAAACAGCTTTTTCCTTCTAGAGCCATAATCATCATACTTAATTCTATGTAAAAATAAATGTATATTTTCTTCATATCTATGCATACCTCTTGATCTGCCTGTATCCTCCTGACTTGTATTACAAAAAAGAAACGTGCTTCTTTGCATCTCTGCTAAAATTTGGGTAAAAGATTGAAAGGAATGTGAGTCTTATTCAGAACAGTTATTGCTTGCTTTTCTAAAGTCTACCAACCTTGCCAGCAGACATGCCAGCTAAGACAGTTAGACAATCTCTAACTTGATAGCCTGAAATGGCTTCTTAGTAGCTAGTTACAGGGTTGGGAGATTGGGAACCTATCTAGGCTAGTTAAAGCCAACTTCATAAAATTGCCAGGTGGCAACTACAGAGAAACAACAGGACAAATCTGATGGGCATGATGCTTCTGCGTGCCGCTTTCAACCAGTTAGCAAGTAGTACATTTCCGAGTTTCCTAGTTACAACTAGCACATGAATGCGACATGCGCTACCGTTCAAAAGTTAGAAATGTCCTTGTTTTTGAAAGAAACGCACAAAAAACATCAAATTGATCAGAAATACAGTGTAGACATTGTTAATATTGTAAATAAATATTGTAGCTGGAAACATATATTATTTTTAAATGGAATATCTACATAGGCGTACAGAGGCCCATTATCAGAAACTATCACTCCGGTGTTCCAATGGCACGTTGTGTAAGCAAATCCAAGTTTATAATTTTAAAAGGCTAATTGATCATTAGAAAACCCTTTTGAAATTATGTTAGCACAGCTGAAAACGATTGTGCTGATTAAAGAAGCAATAAAACTGGCCTTCTAGTTGAGTTTCTAGAGCATCAGCATTTGATTACAGGCTCAAAATGGCCAGAAACAAATAACTTTCTGAAACTCGTTAGTCTGCTCTTGTTCTGAGAAATGAAGGCTATTCCATGCGAGAAATTGCCAAGAAACTGATGACCTCGTACAACGCTGTGTACTATTCCTTTCACAGAACAGCGGAAATTGGCTCCAACCAGAATAGAAAGAGGGGTGGGAGGCCCCGGTGCACAACTGAGCAAGAGGACAAGTACATTAGAGTGTCTAGTTTGAGAAACTGACGCCTCACAAGTCCTCACTTGGCAGCTTCATTAAATAGTACCCGCAAAACACCAGTCTCAACGTCAACAGTGAAGAGGCTACTCCGGGAAGCTAGCCTTCTAGGCATGGTTGCAAAGAAAAAGCCATATCTCAGACTGGACAATTTTTTTTTAAAGATTGATGGGCAAAATAACACACACTGGACAGAGGAACTCTGCCTAGAAGGACTGTATTGCAATCGTCTTTGATGGGTGGTCGAATGTTCGTGGGCAAGGAATAATTAACTACATCATTTTCACATCCCCCCCCCCCCCCCCCCCATTACAGCAGCAAGTCTCATGGGGTATGTTTCTATAAGCTTGGCACATTTAGCCACTGGGATTTTTGCCCATTCTTCAAGTAAAAACTGCTCCAGCTCCTTCAAGTTGGATGGGTTCCTGCTTGTGTACAGAAATCTTTAAGCCATACCACAGATTCTCAATTGGATTGAGGTCTGGACTTTGACTAGGCCATTCCAAGACATTTAAATGTTTCCCCTTAAACCACTCAAGTGTTGCCTTGGCAGTATGCTTAGGGTCATTGTCCTGCTGGAAGATGAACCTCCATCCCAGTCTCAAATCTCTGGAAGACTAAAACAGTTTTCCTTCGAGAATTTCCATGTATTTAGCTCCGTCCATCATTCCTTCAATTCTGACCAGTTTCCCAGTCCCTTCCGATGAAAAACATATCCACAGCATGATGCTGCCACCACCATGCTTCACTGTGGAGATGGTGTTCTCGGGGTGATGAGAGGTGTTGGTTTGCACCAGACATAGCGTTTTCCTTGATGGCCAAAAAGCTCAATTTTAGTCTCATCTGACCAGAGTACCTTCTTTCATATGTTTGGGGAGTCTCCCACATGCCTTTTGGCGAACACCACACGTTTGCTTATTTTTTTCTGGCCACTCTTCCGTAAAGCCCAGGGCTTAAAGTGGTCCTTTATGTAACTAATTATGTGACATCTGAAGGTAATTGGTTGCACCAGTTCAAAAAACATCTACATTTAAATGGTATTAATATTCATTTGCATATATTTCCGTTAATACCCATATATTCCTGTTAATTCCCATATATTCTCGTTAATTCCCACGTAAAGTTTCCACCTCTGAATATTCCCCAAAATGTGCAACCCTACAGAGAAATCACATGAGCAGTATCACATGACTTAACTGATGTGACTTCTTAGAGGGGTCAGAACAACTTCCAAACAGGAAGCTCGCGGTAAGATCAGCGACAATTTTTTTTCTCCGCTCATTTCTTTAAATTTAATTGAAAATTGCATTATTTTTATTTTTCAGGGGGTGCTGCAGCACCCTCAGCACACCTTCTTCCCATAGCTATGGAAACATCTTGAGGATTTCAGACATGTATCAGGTGTTGGGCTAATATGTTGGATAGATGTTGAAAGAGGTTACAGAAAAATTCTCAACAACAAAAGAGTGATCAAATTACATCTACATCTGTATAGGCTATATAACTCTGTATTTCTTTAATGGTTAATATTGCCTGAAAATTCAAAATTGGATACTGACAGAAATGTCTTAAAATATGCCAGCTGGCTGTGCTGTAATGGGACTATTATCCCATGCCGTACATTGTCCTCACACCCCAGATCCAGCAGCTATCAGGTTTCTCTGAGTGAGAGACTTCCCAGTAACAAAAATACACTGACATGGCAGGACCTCTCTCAAGAGCAGGGCAAGTTCACATAAAAAGAAGAAGCAACTGCTCATTGTTGTCATGAGAGAAAGGCTATAAATAGCCAGCTTTATTGTGTGCTATGGCTGACAATATGTTAAATGGCAGTAAGTGAATGAATGATGCATCTACAATCCGACTCTCTCTGTGTGTGTGTGACAATGTGTGCGCCAGTGTGTGTGGCATGTACACACAAAGCTGGTTTAGCTGTGGGTCTGTCAGTGTCATCTCTCTCACTGCAGCTGCAGGCCTTAAGGACAGAGAGCCTTCCCAACCATGACACATTACAATAATGCTTACACTGCATCAAACAGACCTGCCCAATTTCCTGATGCTGCCCATAAATTTAAATTGAGGTGTGTGAGGCAAAGCTCAAAGTCACAGTACAGAGTAGAGCAGGCTACATCTCCATAAGTAAAGAGGGAAAGAGCTGTATCACTAGACATCAAAAAAGGAAGACATCGACATATAATGTCTGGCCTCTCTCCAATGTCTTTATGACAACCGTTATTTTTACTATAGCCATTTGAATTCACGTATTCCTAATGATTGAGAATGAGTGGATTACATCTCAATAGATTTAGTACTGCCATCAGGCCTTTTTTACCAAAACGTTCTTACTGAACACAGTCTTTTGGTCCAATACATTTTTAAAACGACTAAAAGAAGAGAAATAACTCTCCATATCCTCGTGGGCTTCCTGTTAGGTAAAGGTTATCAATCTCCTTCCTTCCTGGACTAAAACAACCCAGAGTACACTCCCAGGGAGCAGAAAGCATCAAACACCCCACTGCAATATAAATATTTGATACTAAATCCCTATGGAGGAGGCTTTGCTGGCCTGTCCCCCATTGGTTTGATGTACTGTTACTCTGGAATGATGGTGTGAAATCAAACATGCTTCTTCTCCAAACCCATTTGACTTCAGATATTATACATCAAACAAGCTATTTTTGAAAACCTGCCTTGATTATCACTGCTTTGTGTGATATATTGTTGTCTCTACCTTCTTGCCTTTGTGCTGTTGTCTGTGCCCATGAATGTTTGTACCATGTTTTGTGCTGCTACCATGTTGTGCTGCTGCCATGTTGTGTTGCTACCATGTTGTCATGTGGTGTTGCTGCCATGCTATGTTGTTGTCTTAGGTCTCTCTTTATGTAGTGTTGTGGTGTCTCTCTTGTTGTGATGTGTGTTTTGTCCTATATTTTTATTTTTAAACTCCGCCCCCATCCCCGCAGGAGGCCTTTTGCCAGGCCGTCATTGTAAATAAGAATTTGTTCTTAACTGACTTGCCTAGTTAAATACATTTTAAATTAAATAAAGAAAACACTAAGCCAGAAGTTGAAGAAAATTATGGAGGCTGGCATATTGAGGTCATGGGGATCTGTCTTTGTTGACTCTGCAAACAATAGGGGAAGTTAGGTGAGCCAAATATCATGCTATTGTTTATTTTATTGTATCAGTATAACACACACAAATAAGCTTTTGAAAATAACTTTTGTAAATTTCAATGGAACATAAAGAATAACTTATTGTTGCAGATGAGTGACAGGAACTCTCAGAGTGGTGATGTTATACCGTGTTCACATGCTAGTCGGAACTAGGAAACTCTGAAATGTCCGACTTGCTAAGTGGTTGAATGTGGCATGTGTATAACTACAACCAGTTAGCAAGTTGGATATTTCTGTGTTTCCTACATCCCTCTAGCACATGAAAGCTGCATTAGGCATTCAGAGCAAGGCTGCTGAGGGAGAGGGCCAGCACTGAGAGGTTGACAGCTCGCTGATCCCTTGGGATCACAGTTATAGAGTCTATGGACAACTCTCCTGACACGCTGCCTTTCTCATTCCACTGAATCCCTCTGCAGCAACTCAGTCCTGGAGACACACCACAAACTCTGAAAAACTGTATCTGCAAGTAGCAGTCTGAGGGGGGAAAAACATGACAATTTTAACTGGGATCAGTCGCTGCACTGCACTAAGTCGTCTACACTGGGGTGGTGTGCATTTACCAACAGCATTTCAGAAAGAGAAAAATTCTCCAAACCATGGACCCTGGGGCAGAGGGGGACATAACACTGCAGTCGCCAGTCAACCTTTCTCCACTATTCTCTCTCTATCTCCCTTTCACACACACACAGTAATGATTGCACAGTCTTGCGCAGCTCTGCAGTATAGGCGCTGCTGCTGATTCCCGCCTCTCCACTGCCAGAGGCTCACAATGCAGCAAGGTGACTCAATGTTATCGTCCTCTCCTAGGAGGCAGCAGCTCCGGCTGAATCAGTGCTAGCTGAAGGGGCTCTGCAGCAAATGCAATAAAAATCTTACAGGCAATCTGATATATCACACCAAGATGGCATTTCACTCCTCAGGCACTAAAACCATGCCCCTGCCCAACACACACATACACCAAGATATACTGATATAAAATCAATAAGTGTGACACCTTCATTACCTGTTATTCTTTTAGCAGAATAAAGCTAGCCTAAGTAATGTATGTTAAATCTCCAGAAAAAAAGATCACAGAACAGCTCACCCCTTAATAATGCTTCTATTTATAGGCTGCTGCTTTCAAGAAACTTTAGGAACCATATTGGTAATATGATCTTAGACAATAATGTTTTCTTTGATTACTGATGGCCAAAATGTAAAGACATCTAAACCAGAAGCTATCAAATATTTCCAATGATTAATGATGAATTAAAGATGAATATCTTTTGAAGTCACATAAGCAGAGACTAGTCTAATCATATAAATAATACCTAAGGTGGGGCAACTCATGACGTAGAACAAAAGTTGAAGGTGATGTTGAAGTGAATCATCTTCTGGCAGGTGTATGGTTCCATCTGGATGGAGAGTAAGTACAGCTTCCAGGTCCTGCACTCGGTCTCCCCAGAGGGGCCAAGTGAGCAGGACTGCTGGGTGAGAGATTAGGCTCCATTAATCAGAATGCAGCTTCCCGTCAGTCTTAAGGATTGTGTGTTTACGAGACCGCTAGTTAAGAGTAGTCTTTGTGGCCTGTGGTGTCAGCCACTTTTACTTAATATCAGAACCACCATCCCATGATAAATGTACCAGTTGCACATGCAAAAACATGTCTGCTGAATTCAACTGCTTCACAAACATGTACCACCAAAAGGAGTAACTTCAGGCGTTTAGCCTTTAAGGGCATAACTGTGGTTCAGTCAGTGTAATTTAACAGTTAAATGCTGCTCTCTTGTGGTAAAATGGTGCGTTACGACTGATCACTTCACTACAGAAGTATTTTTCCATCATTAAGCCATCAATACAGTAATTTAGCCTGTAAATGCCACAGAACAAAGGGTTTTCATTGATTGCATGTGGAGGCCCAGTCTGTTATATCATGTCTCCACCTTTTTTTCCCCTGCTGCGAGTCAGAGCTGGGAGGAAGCATGGAGAGCACAACAGTTTCTACACCAGGTTGCCTAGGAACCAGAGCCTCTCCATCCAATTATTTAAAAAACACATTTAACAAGGTAACAATGAATCTACACATAATTTTTTATTTCACCTTTATTTAACCAGGTAGGCCAGTTGATAACAAGTTGTCATTTACAACTGCGACCTGGCCAAGATAAAGCAAAGCAGTGCGACAAAAACAACACAGAGTTACACATGGGATAAACAAACGTACAGTAAACACAATAGAAAATCTGTATACAGTGTGTGCAAATGAAGTAAGGAGGTAAGGCAATAAATAGGCCAATAGTGGCGAAGTAATTATAATTTAGCAATTTACACTGGAGTGACATATACGGATGAGGATGTGCAAGTAGAAATACTGGTGTGCAAAAGAGCAGAAAAACAAAAATGGTCATGAGGTAGGTTGTTGGTTGGATGGGCTATTTACAGATGGGCTGTGTACAGCTGCAGCGATCGGTAAATTGCTCTGACAGCTGACGCTTAAAGTTAGAGAGGGAGATATAAGTCCCCAATGTCAGTGATTTTTGCCATTCCTTCCAGTCATTGGCAGCAGAGAACTGGAAGGAAAGGCAGCCAAATTAGGTGTTGGCTTTGGGGATGACCATTGAAATATACCTGCTGGAGCGTGTGCTACGAGTGGGTGCTGCTATGGTGACCAGTGAGCTGAGATAAGGCGGGGCTTTACCTAGCAAAGACTTATAGATGACCTGGAGCCAGTGGGTTTGGCGAGGAATATTTAGCCAGCCAACGAGAGCATACAGGTCACAGTGGTGGGTAGTATATGGGGCTTTGGTGACAAAACGGATGGCACTGTGATAGACTACATCCAATTTGCTGAGTAGATTGTTGGAGGTTATTTTGTAAATGATATCACCGAAGTCAAGGATCGGTAGGATAGTCAGTTTTACGAGGGTATATTTGGAAGCATGAGTGAAGGAGGCTTTGTTGCGAAATAGGAAGCCGATTCTAGATTTAACTTTGGATTGGAGATGCTTAATGTGAGTCTGGAAGGAGAGTTTACAGTCTATCCAGACACCTAGGTATTTATAATTGTCCACATATAAATCAGAACCGTCCAGAGTAGTGATGCTAGTCGGGCGGGTGTGGGCAGTGATTGGTTGAAGAGCATGCATTTAGTTTTACTAGCATTTAAGAGGCCACGGAATGAGTGTAGTATGGCATTGAAGCTCATTTGGACACTTAAGTGTTTGTATAATAGAAATGACTTTGAAAAAAACATTCAATACAATTGGTTAGCCATCATTAGCAAGAAGGCATTTTCAAAATACACTGAACAAAAATACAAATGCTACAATTTCAAAGACCTAACAGAGTAGGCTCTAACTATGGATTTCACATGACCAGATAGGGGAATAGCATAGGGCCCACCCATTTGGGAGCCTAGCCAATGAGAATTAGTTTCTTCCCACAAAAGCGCTTTATTGCCGACAAAAATACTCCTAAAACAATCCTGCAGGTGAAGCAGCCAGATGTGGTCTTGGGCTGTCATGGTTACACATGGACTGAGATTGCGAGGCCAGTTGACTGTACTGCCAAACTCTCAAACATTGGAGGCAGCTTATGGTAAAGATATTAACATTCAATTCACTGGCAACAGCCCCCAACCATAAGACTCCTGAACAGGTAACCAAATGGCTACCCGGACTATTTGCATCGTGTGCCCCCGCCCCAACCCCTTTTACGCTACTGCTACTCGGTTTATCATATATGCATAGTCACTAACTATAGTCATGTACATACTACCTCAATTGTCCCAACCAACCAGTGCTCCCACACATTGGCTCACCGGGTTATCTGCAGTACGTCCCACCACACCCTCTTTGACGCTACTGCTACTGTCATATATGCAGTCACTTTAACCATATCTACATACTACCTCAATCAGCCTAACTGATGTCTGTATATTGCCCCACTCCTATTTCACTGTCTTTTTAGTCTTTACTTTCCCATTGTTCACCTAATACATTTTTTGTACTATTGGTTAGAGCCTGTAAGTAAACATTTCACTGTAAGATCTGTAGTATTTGGCGCAAGTGACAAATAAACCTTGATTTGATGGACAACCCTGCAGTAAGCATGCCAGTTCTACACTCCCTCAAATTGCAACATGTGACATTGCCTTTCATTGTCCCCAGAACAAGAAGCACCTGTTTAATGATCATGCTGTCATCAGCTTCTTGATTAGCCACACCTGTTAGGTGGATGGATTATCATGGCAAAGCAGAAATGCTCACTAACAGGCATGAAACCAAACTTTAAAGATAAACGTTTCATGCATATGGAACATTTGAGATTTTTTAAATATTTCAACTCATGAAACATGGGACCAACACTTTAAAAATGTTGCCTTTATATTTTTTAGTATAAGTACCATCATGTGTACTTTGGCCAACCTTTAGACCCCCTCCACTGAAACAAAAACACAGCAGACAAGATCTTTCCAAATTGATATTTATTTGTGAGAAAGACTCCTTATGCCACCAGAGCAGAAGCAGTAGAGGATTCGCTGTGAATTGAGAGGGAAAAGTGATTAGTAAAGGAAAGCTGTGTAATCAACCAAAGTTGATCACCAACTCGGACTAACAATACAAGTAGTCGTATGGTTGATAATCAGGTCTTAAGTCAATACGTGTACATTTGTTGGTATAAATTTTCAGCCTGTGGGAGACTGATAATTAACCAGTTAGAGTAATGCCTCTGGCAGTTGGTAACAATTAAATAGAATCAGGGTCAGGGAGATGTATGAAGGGGACTGGCAGGTTGGCACAGAACAGCCATTCTGCTAATTTACCTCCAAGGTTTTATCTAGCACATAAGAAATATCTCAGCTCTTACAAGGGAAGAACAGGACAATGAAATGTGCCATTTACTGAACTAACAAACTGAAAATATTAATAGAGTAGGTACTATGCCTTCATGCTGGCTTAATCTCCTTAAGGCCAATAAAGCAGCAAAGAGTGAATACATACTACTTCCAGTTGGGAGCAAGAACTCTCTTGGTCTTGTAGTAACGTGCCAATCTGTGGATTCTACTTTCAGTGAGAATCAGACGGAACTTGGCATCCTTGTCCTGCAAGAAAAAAGTTTAGTTAAAAAGCCCTTCCACATAGTTAAAAAGCCATTCCACAGTCAAAAAATCAAGACAGTCAATGGCAAAGGCGGGTATTACAACCGAGTTAAATTGTGCACTACATGGTTTGCCTCCCCAGTCATGGCCCAGAGGCTCTGGGAAGACAGGAATATGCAGGATGCCATCCCTACCAGCCCAAAGGCTGGGAACAGGCTTGCTGTCAATGTTGTGGCACGGCACTGTACAGTGCTACGCTCCTATAAGCCACTTGGACAGAGCCATGCAAGAGCAACCTTACCGGATGTCCACATTGAGCATCAGTCAATTAATTTTTACATTGGGGCTGTAATTTAGTTGGATTTTCAAACAACTAGTTTTGCTTGAGAATCCTGGTGGTTTAACCTTGTGACTAGGGGGCAGTATTTTCATTTTTGGAAAAATAACGTTCCCGTAGTAAACGGGATATTTTGTCAGGACAAGATGCTAGAATATGCATATAATTGACAGGATAGAAAACACTAAAGTTTCCAAAACTGTAAAAAATATTGTCTGAGTATAACAGAACTGATGTTGCAGGCGAAAGCCTGAGAAAAATCCAAACAGGAAGGGACTTATTTAGAAGGCTCTGCGTTCCTATGCGTCCCTATAGAGCAGTGAATGGGCTATCAACCAGATTACTTTTTCTATGGCTTCCCTAATGTGTCTAGTGTCACAATACATAGTTTCAGGCTTTTATTTTGAAAAATGAGCCTGAACGTCAACATTGCGCCAGTGGTCTGCTGAAGTCTCATAGTGTTTGGTGCGTAAAGGACAAATGCGGCCATTGTTTCTCTCTCTCCTACTAAGAAGCCACCATTCCCGGTTAATATATTATCGAATAGATATTTGAAAAACACCTTGAGGATTCATTATAAACTACGTTTGCCATGTTTCTGTCGATATTATGGAGCTAATTTTGAATATTTTTTTTGCCGTTTTCATGACTGCAATTTCCAGGCGATTTCTCAGCCAAACGTGAAGAACGGCGCTATTTCGCCTACAAAAATAATATTTTTGGAAAAAAGGAACATTTGCTATCTAACTGGGAGTCTCGTGAGTGAAAACGTTCGAAGCTCATCAAAGGTAAACTATTTAATTTGATTGCTTTTCTGATTTCCGTGACCAAGTTACCTACTGCTAGCTGGACAAAATGCTATGCTAGGCTATCGATAAACTTACACAAATGCTTGTCTAGCTTTGGCTGTAAAGCATATTTTGAAAATCTGAGACGACAGGGTGATTAACAAAAGGCTAAGCTGTGTCTCAATATATTTCATTTGTGATTTTCATGAATAGGAATATTTCCTAGGAATATTTATGTCCGTTGCGTTATGCTAATTAGTGTCAGATGATGACAACGGTCCCGTTCACGGGCTGGGGTGTCACTAGATTTTAACAGTCTCCGCCCTCCCTGGAAGTTAGCCCGAGACAAACATTTAAAGGCCCTGTTACCTTTCGGTTCCTCTCCAGATGCTTCCTTATAGCAACAGCCTTCTTGATGAGGTGGTAAAGATCCTCAGGCAGGTCAGGGGCCAGGCCCTTGGACTTGAGGATCCTCAGGATCTTGTTTCCAGTGACAAAGCGCACCTGGGCAACACCATGAGAGTCCCTAAGGATCACACCTGTGGAGAGAATAGTATCAGCCTTTTCTAACTTCAGTCTCTTTGTATTTTCCCCTCTGTGGTTTGTACTTTGTGTGGTCAACCAAACCCGAAATGGTTTGATTGTAGAAAAATAGACAATGCGTTCAACTTTTGTTCTAAAAAGTATGGCGAGAAAGATTAAATGTGAGTATATGCCTAGGACAACACTGGGTAAATCTGGATTGATAATGTTGAACCTTGAATTCACTTTCAACGGCACAGCAGCTTCAGAGAAAGGCGACAAGGAACGCATTGATTTTAGCACACCTGACAAGATCATACCATTCATTTGATATGGCCGTTGGGTTAGGGTGCATAAATAATTGCTACCAGATGAACTGAGAAGAGAACCTTATGGAAAGGGCTGGACAGTATGGAAAGGGCTGGACAGTATACAAATTAACAAGGTACTTACCGATCTGGGAGGGAGAAAGACCCTTCTTGGCGAGCTTGAAGATCTGCTCTTTGACATCATCAGATGTAACCTTCAGCCACTGTAGACAACATTTCAGAGTTTGAGAGACCGATTTCCCCTTTGTTCATTTAAACTTTTATTCACAGTATCGATCCTTCGTTCGATATTTAGCTAGACTGCAATATGACATGCACATTCCAGTCAAAGTTGCCTCAATGTTGATATTGGCAAACCATGTGGTCACATTACCAGGTTAACCAGATTCATAAACATATTATACAAACTAAACGCCAGTTAACCATCCAAAAGTTTCATGACATTGGAACGTTATGAACAACTAGATGCTTACGGTGGGCACACTGCGTCTGTAGGGAAGTGCAGACTGGGACAGGCCCTTGCTGAAACAGAAAGTCGCTGTAAGTCGGTAGCTACAGTAACTACATTATGATGACAAACAGCCATGGGCTGCTAAAGCCACGCTTGGACTAAAAATAATGCATTTAAACTAGCTAGTTATTTGGGTAGTGCAGTACTGTATAACTAACTAGATACCTAGTTGGCTAGTACGGTACTGTGTAACTAGCTAGTTACCTTGCTAGTCTTGGGTAGAAACTATGGCTAAACTAGTCTACATTACGTTAACGTTAGCATTAGAATGGGCAAACATTGTCATGTGGTTTAAGGCGACGATTTCATCGAGCGGGTTATTTGTTTCCATTCCAATATCAACGCATATATAACTAAACACCTATATAATTATTCAAATGACTGTAAACCATCTGCTAACTTGGTAGGACTGTGTGCGCGGCCATCATGGCACTGTGTCGGTAGAACGCTAGTTGTTAGCCAGCTAGCTAGCAATAATTATTGTTTAAATATTTGAACAAATGTGTAGACAAAACATCTGTTGGGGTTGATGAGAAACTGTAAAACGAATAAAAAGTTCCAGCTACGGAGAACAAAAGCCAATATGCTAATTATTTCCGAATTAAACGCATGCTTACCCAGGAGCGTGCATGCGACCCATGATGGCGTTCTAAAGGAAAAGAAAGAGGCAGAAAAACCTGCGCCCTTTCGGAAGTAGATCTTTTAATCGGAAATGACGTAGGCTGAAGGGGAAAAAAATGTATGGTAGGACTAGCGAATTGTTTAAATACAAATGGCTGTTGTGTTTCATATCGACCACGGAATGAGTGACATTTTTTATTAATTATTTGCATAATGATATTAGGAAACGTAAAATAGCGTCAGTGCAATTAAAGTAGCTACATTGTGTGTGTTTTATTTTTATTCTGTGATGGTTTATGTGACATGTTTGCTTTTCAAATACAGTGCCTTGCAAAATGATTAATTGCCCTTGGTGTTTCTCCTATTTTGTTGCATTACAACCTGTAATTGAAATGGATATTTATGTGGATTGAATGTAATGGACATACACAAGATATTCCAAATTAGTCAAGTAAAAAAAAAAAAAAAAATTTTTAAAGTGGTGCGTGCAGATGTAGTCACCCCCTTTGCCATGAAGCCCCTAAATAAGATCTGGTGAAACCTTACCTTCAGAAGTCACATAATTAGGTAAATAAAGTCCAATCTAAGTGTCACATGATCTCAGTATATATACACCTGTTCTGAAAGGTCCCGGAGTCTGCAACACCACTGAGCAAGCGCACCATGAAGACCAAGGAGCTCTCCAAACAGGTCAGGGACAAAGTTGTGGCGACAAAGTTGTGGAGTAGTACAGATCAGGAAGTACAGTTGCAAAGCTCCACAGAGGAGATTGGAGTATCTGTCCATAAGACCATTTTAAGTCCTACACTCCACAGAGCTGGGCTTTATGGAAGAGTGGTCAGAAAAAAATAAGGAAACATGTTTGGTGTTCGCCAAAAGGCATGTGGGAGACTCCCCAAACATATGGAAGAAGGTACTCTGTTCAGATGAGATGAAAATTAATATTTTTGGCCATCAAGGAAAATGCTATGTCTGGCACAAACCCAACACCTCTCATCACCCCGAAAACACTATCCCCACAGTGAAGCATGGTGGTGGCGGCATCATGCTGTGGAGATGTTTTTCATCGGTAGGGACTGGGAAACTGGTCAGAATTGAAGAAATTATGGATGGCGCTAAATACAGGGATATTCTTGAGGGAAACCTGTTTCAATCTTCCAGAGATTTGAGACTCTACGCATACTGCTAAAGCAACACTCGAGTGGTTTAAGGGGAAACATTTAAATGTCTTGGAATGGCCTAGTCAAAGCCCAGACCTCAATCCAATTGAGAATCTGTGGTATGACTTAAAGATTGCTGTACACCAGCGGAACCCATCCAATTTGAAGGTGCTGGAGCAGTTTTGCTTTGAAGAATGGGCAAAAATCCCAGTGGCTAGATGTGCCAAGCTTATAGAGACATACCCCATGAGACTTGCAACTGTAATTGCTGCAAAAGGTGACTCTACAAAGTATCTTCTTTGGGGGGTGAATAGTTATGCACGCTCAAGTTTTCAGTTTATTTGTCTATCTTGTTTGTCCCCTCCCCCAAAAATTTTTTAAAAAAAAATAATAATAATATTCCAGGTTGTACGGCAACAAAATAGGAGAGGGGTGAATAATTTTTCAATCCACTGTAAACTACACCAGCGGAAGTCCCTATAAAATTAAGACCATTGTAATAGTTAATAGTTAACCTAGCAAAGACTTTATAGGTGACCTGGAGCCAGTGGGTTTGGCGATGAGCATGAAGCGTGGGCCAGCAACTGAGAGCATACAGGTCACAGTGGTGGGTAGTATATGGGGCTTTGGTGACAAAACGGATGGCACTGTGATAGACTGCATGCAATTTGCTGAGTAGAGTGTAGGAGGCTATTTTATAAATGACATCGCCAAAGTCAAGGATCGGTAGGATAGTCAGTTTTATGAGGGTATGTTTGGCAGCATGAGCGAAGGATGCTTTGTTGCGAAATAGGAAGCCAATTCTAGATGTAACTTTGGATTGGAGATGCTTAATGCGAGTCTGGAAGGAGTTTACAGTCTATCCAGACACCTAGGTATTTATAGTTGTCCACATATAAATCAGAACCGTCCAGAGTAGTGATGCTAGTCGGGCGGGCAGGTGCGGGCAGTGATTGGTTGAAGAGCATGCATTTAGTTTTACTAGCATTTAAGAGCAGGAGGCCACGGAATGAGTGTAGTATGGCATTGAAGCTCGTCTGGAGGTTAGTTAACACAGTGTCCAAAGAAGTGCCAGAAGTATAGAGAATGGTGTCGTCTGCGTAGATGTGGATTAGAGAATCACCAACAGCAAGAGCGACATCATTGATGTATACAGAGAAAAGAGTCGGCCCGAGAATTGAACCCTGAGGCACCCCCATAGAGGCTGCCAGAGGTCCGGACAACAGGCCCTCCGATTTGACACACTGAACTCTATATGAGAAGTAGTTGGTAAACCAGGTGAGGCAGTCATTTGAGAAACCAAGGCTGTTGAGTCTGCCGTTAAAAATGTGGTGATTGATAGAGTCGAAAGCCTTGGCCAGGTCGATGAATACGGCTGCACAGTATTGTCTTTTATCGATGGCGGTTATGATATCGTTTAGGACCTTGAGCGTGGCTGAGGTGCACCCATGACCAGCTCGGAAAACAGATTGCAAAGTGGAGAAGGTACTTGGGATTCGAAATGGTCGGTGATCAGTTTGTTAAATTGGCTTTCAAAACAAGAACAGTGTCTGGACAGGGGGAACAAAACGACATAACAACAATAATGCTGACACGGGGAACAAACTGAGGAACAGACATAGATAGAAGGGCAATCTACAGAGTAATGGAGTCCAGGTGAGTCCAATATTGCACGGCTGCACGTAATGATGGTGACAGCTGGCGCCAGAGAGGGAGAGCAGGAGCAGGTGTCACACAGAGGCTGACATCTAAAATATTCAGATTTTATTAAAATATTCATATTTAGGGCATCAATCATTTCCTGAGCATTTTAAGGACATCTCAGTAGGGAAAACATAATCCCGGGTCACCTCAGCATCCTCCTGTAAAGGGAACAGAAGAAGAAAAAAATTTAGCTGAGAGAATTAAGAAAAATTTGACCATTTGTGACTTTGATTGTGCGGCGTGACCATTTTACCTGCTCATGCACCTCCACCTTAGTCTTCTTTGTAGTAGCAGCCTCCTTCTTCCCCAGGCAACAAAGACATCTCAGTCTCCTCCAGAAGGAGGCCTTCTTATTGGAGGAGTCTTTACTTGCCACTTTTTCCACCTCAGCCATTATTTCCATTGGGGTCTCCTCAGGCACAGCCTGGCTGATCAGGTGGACCACCTTAGTCTCATCTTCCTCATGGATACTGGTCAGGGTCTGTTCAGAGCACCCTGACCTCAGTGACAGGGAAGACATTGCCCGGCTCTTTGATCTCTTCCTTGGCACGGTGGGAGAGGGATACTTCTCCAGCGGAGGCATTCTTTCTTGTTGGATTAGTTCCTCACAGCGTGGGTAGATTGCAAAAGGCCATGACTTATCCACACAATGTGAGGACAAATGGCTAATAATGCTTATCTCATTAGAGTCATGTTCCTTGGAGCCCCAAGCAGCTTTAGGAAGAGGTGGCATTGGTGAATGAAAGGATGTCACGGATGCAAGGAGTTGGGAAACAGAAGTCACTGGCGTTCCCAAGGAGGTTCTGGATGCCATGATCTGGCTCATGGAGATCCCAGTGAGTTCACTGACCTGAACCACTCGAGACATTTCTTCAGTGAGCTCCTCTATAGAAGGGGCCATTGATGAACGAGATGGACTTTGATCCATGACAATTTATAGATAGATCAATCCATTGATCACTCATGCAAAAAAAGTTATTATTGCTCTTGCTCTGAAAATAATTGCACAAATCAAAATTACATTATAATACAACGCTGGTATTCATTGAATTTGGCAATGTTTCCAATTTGTCCTGATGGTGGCACTATGTGACCAAAGCTTGAACCCCAGAAGCTTGCAGCTATATTTGAATTTGAAGTGATGGCTAATCTTGATCCACTAGAATGCACATGTCATCATTCATCATGTAACAACATCTGCCCCCATAATGATGATGATTATGATGTAATAATCATATAAATATAATTATTCTAATTATAATGACTCATTCTATTGTCATAATGATGATAGTTTATGGATAAAATAGCCCAGAGCCAAGTACAATGAAAAAATATATAAAAACAACATGTTGTTGGTCCCATTTTTCATTAGCTGAAACAAAAGATCACAGACATTTTCCAAATGCACAAAAAACGTATTTCTCTAAAATGTTGTCCACATTTTTTTAACTTCCCTTTTAGTGAGCATTTCTCTTTTGACAAGATAATCCATCCACCTGACAGGTGTGCCATATCACCTTGTACTTTGGACAATAAAAGGCCACTCTAAAATGTGCAGTTTTGTCACAACACAATGCCACACATATCGCAAGTTTTGAGGCAGTGTGCAATTGGCATGCTGACTGCAGGAATATCCACCAGAGCTGTTGCCAGTGAATTGAATGTTAATTTCTTTACCATAAGCCGCCTCCAATGTCGTTTGAGAGAATTTGACAGTATGTCCAACCGGCCTCACAACCGCAGACCACATGTAACCACGCCAGCCCAGGACCTCCACATCTGGCTTCTTCACCTGCGGGATCGTCTGAGACCATCCAACCGGACAGCTGATGAAACTGAGGAGTATTTCTGTCTGTAATAAAGCCCTTTTGTGGGGGAAAAGTCATTCTGATTGTCTGGGCCTGGATCCCACGTGGCTGAGCCTGGCTCCCAAGTGGCTATGCCCTCCCAGGCCCACCCACGGCTGTGCCCCTGCCCAGTCATGTGAAATCCATAGATTAAGGCCAAATGTATTTATTTCAATTGACTCATGTCCTTATTTGAACTGCAACTCAGTAAAATCATTGAAGTCAAATCAAATTGTATTTATCACATGCACCGGATACAACATGTGTAGTAGACCTTACTGTGAAATGCTTACTTACAAGCACTTAACCAACAATGCAGTTCAAAAAATAGAGTTAATAAAATATTTACAATAAATTAAAGCAGGAGTTCTTAAACTTCTTCAGCCTGGGACCCAAGCTTAGGAAAATATGCAACTTATACGTAAATATCGGTACATTTCATTGCCCTAATGCCTAAAAAAAAGCAATATACATAAAAACAAATGACAAAGAAATACCCATAAATATATTTTGTTTATTTTTCTCTATTAAAAACACTCTTACATATCTGTCTAGGTTGGAACTGTTGCAGTTAAAATACAATAAATAATTTCATTCTGAACTGGAATAAATGGATTGATCACATCACACAGATGTATAACAGAACACACACAGGCTTTTTGATCGTGCAACCCTAAGTAACAGTACAGAGTTGGGTATGGCTGCCTTTTCCTGTTACGCTCCTTGCCTATGGAATAGCCTGCAGACTAAACTTGAGACTCTTGTCCCCCTTGCCCATTTTAAATATTATTGGAGGATTTTTATTTTTGTGTTGCTTGTAACTGTTTCGGGTAATGCAAGTTCTTGTGCTGTTAGGGGAATAACCTGTGTGTAAATGTAATCTGCTGCTGTATTTTTTTGTGTTATCTGTGATTGTTTTGTTTGTCTTGTTTAGTTTTTTTTTTAAATTATTTTTAATTTTTACCCCTTTTTCTCCCCTACATCTTAAAAGGAAAAAAATATTGTTTATAGAAAGTCTAGGTTGGAAATGTTGCTGTTAAAATACATGTTTTATTCTGAACTGGAATAAACTGATTGATCACATCACACAGATGTAGCTCAGAAAACGAATACATACACACAGTCCTAATAACAGTGCAAAACTGAGGTCATGCTCAGCATTCACACTGTTTCTGTACTTGAGAACCATAAATTGCATAGGTATGTGGTGCCAAGCTGGATCAGAATATCTACTGCTTTCTCAGTTAGGCAGGGGACTGCTTCCTACTGCAGATGAACAAACCAGAACTGTGTGACTGTTTGCCTCAAAAAGCATCTTGCTTCAATCAGTTTATTCCAGATCAGAATAACAATTATTACTTGTAATAGCAACAGTTCCGAACTAGACTTGTTTTTAACAATAATTTCTACAGTAAAATGTACAGTAGGCTTGAATTTTTCATCTTCGTCTGTACTGTTTCTTAGGGTTGCACTATCAGTAGCTAGTTAGCTTGCTTTGGCTAACGTTAGCTGTGTAACGTTACAAACCCAGGGGATTGTTTGAAAGAGAAACTCACATCTTCTACTATGCGAGATAGTACTCCCTTATTTCTGCTTATCATCATCACTTGTTATAAAATGACAATGCCTTGTTATTTTACTTTTCCACTTTCGAAGCACTGAAGCACTAAAGGTGCCACCAACCTCCTATGTCACATAGTTTCTATACATGGTAGTCTTGGATATCATGGCAAGGAAGCTACACTGATCCAGGATCAGCGAACACCCACCTCCTCCAAATGATAAACGCCACGTACGATTTAGTGCAACCTAACATGATTGCACAGTATTTCCCCAACCTTTTGACTGACAATGTGCGTGGCCTAATTGAATAACAATGCGCGTCTTCAGAAAGTAGGAAGGGAAGATTTTATCCAATGACAACTACCTAATTTAACATGCATGCCATTTTTTCAAAGTAGGATTTCATTCACTTGCTATCTGGCACTGTAAACAAACGCATGTTACCATGAAGGAAAGAGGAAGAGAGGACGAATTATCAGTTTGGGAGGAGACTATCTAGCTAGCAAAATTAGCTTGACGGGGTTTCCACTAGCTAGCACAGCCACAAAGTTCAAATTGGCTATATCGTAAAAAAATATCGAAAACATAATCGGTGTTAATGTAAGGTTAGGCATAAGGTTATCACTGTGGTTAAGGTTAGGTTTAACATCTCATTTTAAGTAGACAAATTGTAGAAATAGGTGGTGTTTATGACTTTGTGGCTGTAGTAACGACCGTTTGATGGGGATTCCAATCAAAAAGTAAGTCCCGCACATTGGTTTGAAGCTATTGTTATGTTGTGAATGAGACAGGTACTGTAACCAGACAACAAGACAGATACCGCAACTTCTCGTTGTGGTAAACACTAGACACCGCAGCTTGGAAATTTAAACCTCATCATTAGCTTCAAGCTAGCTGTCATTAGATTAGTTTGCCATCTACCAGCTAGCTAGCCAGCCAGCATCAGCATAACTACTTACTAAACTATTGTATTGATCACAGTGAGTTTGCCTATAAAGTGTAAAGTTAGCTAGACGATTAGCTATTGAACTGCTGATGATTTAAATTGTAGCACGCTAGTTAGTTAGATGAAAAGTATCACCTCATAGCTAACGTGTTTAATAGCTTAGCTAGTTACGAGGTAGCTAGTTAGCCATCGATGGCAGAGACACGTCGGCAATGGACAGGAAACATATGGGGTTGAGGCCATGGAGAAAGCTAGAGGGACCGGTGGGGAGCGTGGTGAAACAGGAGTCATTGTCAGTCCTTTTCAGTCAGCGTCTCTACCAGACAAAGTCATGTTAGGATATATCAATGAACCTGTTAGAACTTCTGTGCAGAATCCACTGAAAATCAAATCAAATTTTATTTGTCACATGTACCGAATACAACCTTAGAGTGAAATGCTTACTTACAAGCCCTTAACCAACAATGCAGTTTTAAGAAAATATAATTTTAAAAAAGTAAGAGAGAAGAATAACAAATTATTAAAGAGCAGCAGTAAATAACAATAGCAGGGCTATATACACGGGGTACCGGTACAGAGTCAATGTGCGGGGGCATCGGTATTGAGGTAATATGTACATGTAGGAAGAGTTATTAAAGTGACTATAGATAGATAATAACAGAGTAGCAGCAGCGTGGTGGGGTGGCAGCAGTGCAAATAGTCTGAGTAGCCATTTGATTAGCTGTTCAGGAGTCTTATGGCTTGGGGGTAGAAGCTATTTAGAAACCTCTTGGACCTAGACTTGGCACTCCGGTACCGCTTGCCGTGCAGAGTGAACAGTCTATGACTAGGGTGGCTGGAGTCTTTGACTATTTTTAGGGCCTTCCTCTGACACCGCATGGTATAGAGGTTCTGGATGGCAAGAAGCTTGGCCCCAGCGATGTACTGGGCTGTACGCACTATCCTCTGTAGTGCCTTGCGGTCGGAGGCCGAGCAGTTGCCATACCAGGCAGTTTCCATACCAGGCAGTGATGCAACCCATCAAGATGCTCTCGATGGTGCAGCTGTAAAACCTTTTGAGGATCTGAGGACCCATGCCAAATCTTTTCAGTCCCCTGAGGGGGAATATGTTTTGTCATGCCCTCTTCACGACTGTCTTGGTGTGCTTGGACCATGTTAGTTTGTTGGTGATGTGGATGCCATGGAACTTGAAGCTCTCCACCTGCACCACTACGGCCCCGTCGATGAGAATGGGGGCGTGCTCTGTCCTCTTTTTCCTGTAGTCCACAATCATCTCCTTTGTCTTGTCTACGTTGAGTGAGAGGTTGTTGTCCTTGCGCCACACGGTCAGGTCTCTGACCACCTCCCTATAGGCTTCTCATTGTTGTCTGTGATCAGGCCCGGTTGTGTCATCAGCAAACTTAATGATGGTGTTGGAGTTGTGGCTGGCCATTGGTTAAGAACCGAGTCATCAGGGAGTACAGGTGGGGACTGAGCACGCACCCCTGAGGGCCCCCTGTGTTGAAGATCAGCGCGGCGGATGTGTTGTTACCTACCCTTACCACCTGGTGGCGGCCCGTCAGGAAGTCCAGGATCCAGTTGCAGAGGGAGATGTTTAGTCCCAGGGTCCTTAGCTTAGTGATGAGCTTAGAGGGCACTATGTTGTTGAACCTGTAGTCAATGAATAACATTCTCACATAGGTGTTCCTTTTGTCCAGGTGTGAAAGGGCAGTATGGAGTGCAATAGAGATTGCATCCTCTGTGGATCTGTTGGTGTGGTATGCAAATTGGCCTGGGTCTAGGGTTTCTGTGATGGTGTCGATGTGAGCAATGGCAAGCCTTTCAAAGCATTTCATGGCTACAGACGTGAGTGCTACGGGTCGGTAGTCATTTAGGCAGGTTACCTTCATGTTCTTGGGCACAGAGACTATGGTGGTCTGCTTGAAACATGTTGGTATTACAGACTCAGACAGGGAGAGGTTGAAGATGTCAGTGAAGACACTTGCCGGTTGGTCAGCGCATGCTCGGAGTACACGTTCTGGTAATCTGTCTGGCCCTGCAGCCTTGTGAATGTTGACCAGTTTAAAGGTCTTACATCGGC
Source organism: Oncorhynchus clarkii lewisi (assembly GCF_045791955.1). Classification (NCBI taxonomy): domain Eukaryota; kingdom Metazoa; phylum Chordata; class Actinopteri; order Salmoniformes; family Salmonidae; genus Oncorhynchus; species Oncorhynchus clarkii. The sequence continues at coordinate 71,337,241 of NC_092152.1, read as the reverse complement.
TGCGGAGAGCGTGATCACACAGTCTTCCGGAACAGCTGGTGCTCTCATGCATGTTTCAGTGTTATTTGCCTCGAAGCGAGCATAGAAGTAGTTTAGCTCCTCTGGTAGGCTCATGTCACTGGGCAACCCTTTGTTAATACAGGCCCTGCCACATCCGACAAGCGTCAGAGCCGGTGTAGTACGATTTGATCTTAGTCCTGTATTGACGCTTTGCCTGTTTTGATGGTTCATCGGAGGGCATAGTGGGATTTCTTATAAGCTTCCAGGTTAGAGTCCCGCTCCTTAAAAGCAGCAGCTCTATCCTTTAGTTTAGTGCAAATGTTGCCTGTAATCCATGGCTTCTGGTTTTGGGTGTGTACGTACAGTTGCTGTGGGGATGATGTCCTCGATGCACTTATTGATAAAGCCAGTGACTGATGTGGTGTACTCCTCAATGCCATCGGAAGAATCCTGGAACATATTCCAGTCTGTGCTAGCAAAACAGTCCTGTAGTTTAGCGTCTGCTTCATCTGACAACTTTTTATTGATTTAGTCACTGGCGCTTCCTGCTTTAATTTTTGCTTGTAAGCAGGAATCTGGAGGATAGAATTATGGTCAGATTAGGCAAATGGAGGGCGAGGGAGAACTTTGTACTAGTCTGTGTGTTGACTAAAGGTGGTATAGAATTTTTTTCCCCCTCTGGTTGGACATTTAACTTGCTGATAGAAATGTAAGTTTCCCTGCATTACAGTCCTCAGCCACTAGGAGCGCTGCCTCTTGATGAGTGTTTTCCTGTTTGCTTATTGCTGTTCTGTCTTGCCAATAGTGTATAACCCGCCAGCTGTATGTTCTTAATGTCGTTGTTCAGCCACGACTCGGTGAAACACAAGATATTACAGTTCTTAATGTCCCGTTGGTAGGATAAATGTGCTTTCAGTTCATCCCATTTATTTTCCAGCGATTGAACGTTAGCTAGCAGGACGGAAGGCAAGGGCAGATTAGCCACTCGTCATCTGATCCTTACAAAGCACCCTGATCTCTTTCCGCGAAACCTCTTTCTTTCTCCATTGTATAACAGGGATCTGGCCCTGGTCGGGTGTCTGTATTATATCTCTCCCGTCCGACTCATTGAAGAAGAACTTCGTCCAGTTTGAGGTGAGCAATCGCAATTCTGATGCCCAGAAGCTCTTCGGTCATAAAAGACGGTAGCAGCAACATCATGTACAAAACAAGTAACGAACAACACAAAAGAACAAACAAAATAGCATGGTTGGTTAAGAACCGGCTCTATCACAGATGGATATCATCTTGTAATTACTGTTTTAGGTGTAACGTTTATGGTCATTTTGCAGCAGTGTGTAGGAGGGAGATTCCAAGATGTGGGAAGTGTGCAGGAGGGCATGGGACAGAGGATTGTGTAGTTTCGGTGGATAAAGTAGTCAACTGTAGGGGTGCTCATGTTGCTGGGGACCGGAAGTGTCCGGTGCGAAAAGAGGCAGGTTGAAGTGACCAGTCAGAGTATTGCAGGATGGGTAAGGAATCCTGAGAGGGTCCCAGTGAGTAGTAGATTTGTGCCACAGAGGCAAAGGACAAGGAGTGAGTTATGATTCAGTAAGGTTGGCTTATTAGTGTTCATAGCAATGGTTATGGGAGTTCCTCCCATTCTTCTCTGTAGATCTTCTCAAGCTCTGTCAGGTTGGACAGGGTGCATCGCTGCACAGCTATTTTCAGGACTCTCCAGAGATTCAGTTCCAGACTCTGGCTGAGCCACTCAAGGACATTAAGAGACTTGTCCCCAAGCGACTCCTTGCATTGTCTTGGCTTTGTGCTTAGGGTTGTTGTCCTGTTAGAAGGGGAACCTTCGCCCCAGTCTGAGGTCCTAACCTGCTCCAGAGCGCTTTTCATCAAGGATCTCTCTGTACTTTCCTATGTTCATCTTTCCCTCAATCCTGACTAATCTCCCAGTCTCTAGCGCTGAAAAACATCCCCACAGCATGATGCTGCCACCATTAGGACTGTTGCGGTGACCGAATTACCGCCACACAGGCGGTCATGAAGGCAGTCAAATTCCACATGACCGTTTAGTCACGGTAATTAGGCTTCTCTAAGCACTGATGCTGGGTGACAATATTAGCCTATCACTTGTGAATTATATATTATCACTTGTGAATGATGCCCAGCATAAGAAACAATGCCTTTTTTTTGCGACACTTTCTAATCATAGTCGCACACCTCATGTAACCTAGCCCGTAGGCCTATATGTTTTGATAAGGTTTGTATCACAACTGAAGTGGCCAAATAACTTCTTAAAATTAAGCACGTTAATCTGCTTTACAATGGGTGTAGAGCCTAACTGGCATACATAAAGCAGCGTGAGTTTTAAGTTTGGGGAAGATAATTTTCACCATAAAAATGGACCTTTATAATAAAAGCATTACATGCATAATAGCCAAATAGTTTAGCCACATTGTGCAAAAAAGTTTTTTTGATGCTAGTTGTATACATTTGGTATCTATCACATCCCACAACTGTCCCAGACTATGTTTTGAATATTTATTTCTCGCACAGAGTAGAATAGGGCAACTTTTGTACTATGGGGGGATAGTAGATTGACATAGGCTAGTGGTTTTACTGTTCGTTAGGCCTACTCATCTTGTTGGCTGATGAAAAGTAAATGTGGACATTTCTTCCAATATCTTCGATATGCACCTCGGCAGCGGGGTAAGGACGTGTACAGTTGTGTCCCTCATGTGTCTATCTTCACTTGTAGCCTGTGAGAAAGACCCGATCACGTAATGGAGAGCCATGTGAGTGAGAGGTGATTCAGAGCACTCCGCACTCAGGGAGAAGGGCACAACGGCCACTGACCACAAAGGGCATGGATTTTTTTTAGGGTGAATTACGGCTACACAAAGGGGACGCCTCCGTAAGATTCTAGGCATTTAAGTGCTTGTCAAATTGTGAATGAGAGACTGATGTAGTGTGTAAAGCCTGCGCAAAAAAACAAAGCAGAGGTCATGCCTTTTCAAGCAACTATTTTTCAAATCATCATATAGTCGCATCATGCAGCTTTACAATGTATTATAAGTTAAAACATATAGCCCAATGTTTGTAGAACAACTAAAGTTAAATTAATAACTCTAAATTAAGCATTTAGGAGTACCTATTTCTTTGTTAACCGCTCAACACAGAATAGCCGTCCGTATGTGCGCAGTCCCTCAAATAATTTGTTGAAAATATTTATTTTATTCAGCTTTGTTCAATTGTATTCTTCATACTATTAAATAATATAAAATAATGCCAGGGAATTCTAAGCAAATCTTGTCTGCTAAATTAACTAGTATAGCGCATAGCCACATCAGGACCTAACATAAGTACAACTCTCAAGGTCTGATATTTTGATCTTCTGAAATAGACTACATTTTCTTAATATCATGTTTCTTTAGACCTGTCTAAAATAAATACTGGATTCATTGTGAAGGTGTAGGCTATATTACATGGATTTATTAGACTTTTTAAAATGTAGATGTTCCAAAAGTCTGCATCAGTGGCTTGTAGGAAGCCAGGAGATGCTAAATATGTTTCTCAATTACCATGAGACTGACAGTTATTTGCTTTACAATCACCAGCGGACAATTTTGTGACTGCCCTAGCCACCACATGCTTCACTATAGGGATGGTGCCAGGTTTCCTCCAGACGTGACACTTGGCATTCAGGCCAAAGAGTTAAATCTTGGTTTCATCAGACTAGAGAATCTTGTTTCTCATGGTCTGATAGTCCTTTAGGTGCCTTTAGGCAAACTCCAAGCAGGCTGTCGTGTGCCTTTTCACTGAGGAGTGGCTTCCGTCTGACCACTCTACCATAAAGGCCTGATTGATGGAGTGCTGCAGAGATGGTTGTCTCTAGCTCTGTCAGAGTGGCCATCGGGTTCTTGGTACCTCCCTGACCGAGGCCTTTTTCCCCCTATTGCTCAGTTTGGCCGGGCGGTCAGCTCTAGCAAGAGTCCTGGTGGCTCCACACTTCTTCCATTTAAGAATGATGGAGGCACTGTGTTCTTGGGGACCTTCAGTGCTGCAGAAATTTGTGCCTCGACACAATCCTGTCTCAGAGTTGTACAGAAAATTCCTTCGACCTCATGACTTGTTTTTTGTGTGTTTTCCTTTAGCTCTGACATGCACTGTCAACTGTGGGACCTTATATCGACAGGTGTGTGCGCCTTTCCAAATCATGTCCAATTAATTACATTCACCACAGATGGACTCCAATCAAGTTGTAGAAACATCTCAAGGATGATCAATGTAAACGGGATTCCCCTGAGCTCAGTTTTGAGTCTCATAACTAAGGTTCTGAATACTTAGTTCCAGACTTGGAATTCTGAATGCACTGTATCTCCCTGGCATATTAAATAATTTATGCAGAAGCATACAATACATTTTTGAACTCAACTTATTGTGCTGTGCTCACTTGAACAGGAAGGTGGTGTCATCAAAGTCTAGCATTCTCTGGATTTATGGTGCTTTCATGACAACTGAGAACTATGAAAAAGAAAAGGTTGAATCATGACATCAGTAATGTTTAGGCCGGAGCTCTAGAAAGAGGCAAGCAACACTGAAGCATGCATGAGAGCACCAGCTGTTCTGGACAACTGTGTGATAACGCTCTCGGTAGCCGACGTGAGCAAGACCTTTAAACAGGTCAACATTCACAAAGCCGCGAGGCCAGACGGATTACCAGGACGGTCCGCGCATGCTTTGAGTACACAACTGGCAAGTGTCGTGGCTGACATTTTCAACCTCTCCCTGACCCAGTCTGTAATACCTACATGTTTCAAGCAGACCACCATAGTCCCTATACCCAAGGAAGCGAAGGTAACCTGCCTAAATTATTACCGCCCTGTAGCTCTCACGTTGGTAGCCATGTGCCTTAAAATGCCTTAAAATGCTGGTCATGGCTCACATCAACAGGATCATCCCGGATACCCTAGACCCACTCCAATTCGCTTACCGACCTAACAGATCTACAGATGACGCAATCACACTCCACACTGCCCTTTTCCACCTGGACAAAAGGAGCACGTATGTGAGAATGCTGTTCATTGATGAAAGCTCAGCATTCAACACCATAGTTCCCACAAAGCTCATCACTAAGCTAAGGACCCTGGGACTAAACACCTCCCTCTGCAACTGGATCCTGGACTTCCTGACGGGCCGCACCCAGGTGGTAAGGGTAGGCAACAACACGTCTGCCACGCTGATCCTCAACACGGGGGTCCTCAGGGGTGCGTGCTCAGTCCCCTCCTGTACTCCCTGTTCACCCATGACTGCGTCGCCAAACACAACTCTAACACCATTAAGTTTGCTGATAACACAACAGTGGTAAGCCTGATTACCGACAACAATGAGACAGCCAATAGGGAGGGGTCAGAGACCTGGCAGTGTGATGCCAGGACAACAACCTCTCCCTCAATGTGAGCAAGACAAAGGAGCTGATCATGGAATACAGGAAAAGGTGGGCCGAACAGGCCCCCATTAACATTGGCGGGGCTGTAGTGGAGCGGGTCGAGAGTTAAGTTCCTTGGTGTCCACATCACCAACAAACTATCATGGTCCAAACACACCAAGACAGTCATGAAGAGTGCACAACAACACCTTTTCCCCTTCAGGAGACTGAAAAGATTTGGCATGGGTCCCCAGATCCTCAAAGCTCTACAGCTGCACCATCGAGAGCATCCTGACCATTTGCATCACCGTCTGGTATGGCAACTGCTCGGCATCTGACTGTAAGGCGCTACAGAGGATAGTGTGTACAGCCCAGTACATCACTGGGGCCAAGCTTCCTGACATCCAGGACCTATATACTAGGTGGTGTCAGAGGAAGGCCCAAAAAAATGGTCATAGACTCCAGTCACCCAAGTCATAGACTGTTCTCTATGCTACCGCATGGCAAGCGGTACCGGACTAGCTAGTCTAGGACCAAAAGGCTCCTTAACAGCTTCTACCCCAAGCCATAAGACTGCTGAACATCTAATCAAATGGCCACATGGACTATTTACATTGAACCCCCCTTTGTTTTACACTGCTGCTACTCACTGTTTATTATCTATGCATAGTCACTTTACCCCTACCTACATGTACAAATTACCCCGATTAACCTGTACCCCCGCACATTGACACGGTACCGGTACCCCCTGTATATAGCCTCGTTATTGTTATTTCATTGTGTTTAGTTTATTTGGTAAATATTTTCTTAACTCTTTCTTGAACTTTATTGTTGGTTAAGGGTTTGTAAGTAAGCATTTCAAGGTAAGGTTGTATTCGGCGCATGTGACAAATGTTTTATTTGACTGACAGCGTGGACAAAGCTTTCAGCCTTTTCTGGCCCATAGTGTGTTGCGAGTGAAAATAGATCCTTAAACCCAGACTTGGACCACACACCCTCTCCACTGAATAGCAGGCTAGTGATTGCTTTGCAATGCTTGCAGTTAACCACTGATTCCTTCCAAACCACTCATTGTTGAATTTGCGATTTCCAGCTTGTTGTGTAATGTTTATGGCTGATGAGCACCGATACGTTTTTATCTATAATTTCTCTTCATATGACAAGGATTGAAAAGGATTTGCCAGTAGATTGCCAACTAGTTTCATGATGATGAATGCTTGTCTTTTTTTATTTATTTTACCTTTATTTAACTAGGCACTTGCCTACAGTTAAGAACATTCTTATTTTCAATGACGTCCTAGGAACAGTGGGTTAACCGCCTTGTTCAGGGGCAAAACAACAGATTTTTACCTTGTCTGTTCGGGGATTCGATCTTGCAACTCTCTAACCACTAGACTACTGCTTCTGCAAGGATTGAATCGGGAAGATTTGTCTGTGAAGTATGCATGAATCAAGCCATGTACAAGGTATTAATGGCAAAATAACATGCAAAACAGTCACATTTTTGTGTGTATGTATGTATATACACTGCTCAAAAAAAATAAAGGGAACACTAAAATAACACATCCTAGATCTGAATGAATGAAATATTCTTATTAAATACTTTTTTCTTTACATAGTTGAATGTGCTGACAACAAAATCACACAAATTATCAATGGAAATCAAATTTATCAACCCACGGAGGTCTGGATTTGGAGTCACACTCGAAATTAAAGTGGAAAACCACACTACAGGCTGATCCAACTTTGATGTAATGTCCTTAAAACAAGTCAAAATGAGGCTCAGTAGTGTGTGTGGCCTCCACGTGCCTGTATGACCTCCCTACAACGCCTGCGCATGCTCCTGATGAGGTGGCGGATGGTCTCCTGAGTGATCTCCTCCCAGACCTGGACTAAAGCATCTGCCAACTCCTGGACAGTCTGTTGGTGGATGGAGCGAGACATGATGTCCCAGATGTGCCGTTCTGGGTAACGGGCGGGCCAGTCCATAGCATCAATGCCTTCCTCTTGCAGGAACTGCTGACACACTCAAGCCACATGAGGTCTAGCATTGTCTTGCATTAGGAGGAACCCAGGGCCAACCGCACAAGCATATGGTCTCACAAGGGGTTTGAGGATCTCATCTCGGTACCTAATGGCAGTCAAGCTACCTCTGGCGAGCACATGGAGGGCTGTGCGACCCCCCCAAAGAAATGCCACCCCACACCATGACTGACCCACCGCCAAACCGGTCATGCTGGAGGATGTTGCAGGCAGCAGAACGTTCTCCACTGCGTCTCCAGACTCTGTCACGTCTGTCACATGTGCTCGGTGTGAACCTGCTTTCATCTGTGAAGAGCACAGGGCGCCAGTGGCAAATTTGCCAATCTTGGTGTTCTCTGGCAAATGCCAAACGTCCTGCACGGTGTTGGGCTGTAAGCACAACCCCCACCTGTGGACGTCGGGCCCTCATACCACCCTCATGCAGTCTGTTTCTGACCATTTGAGCAGACACATGCACATTTGTGGCCTGCTGGAGGTCATTTTGCAGGGCTCTGGCAGTGCTCCTCCTGCTCCTCCTTGCACAAAGGCGGAGGTAGCGGTCCTGCTGCTGTGTTGTTGCCCTCCTACGGCCTCCTCCACATCTCCTGATGTACTGGCCTGTCTCCTGGTAGCGCCTCCATGCTCAGGACACTACGCTGACAGACACAGCAAACCTTCTTGCCACAGCTCGCATTGATGTGCCATCCTGGATGAGCTGCACTACCTGAGCCACTTGTGTGGGATGTAGACTCCGTCTCATGCTACCACTAGAGTGAAAGCACCGCCAGCATTCAAAAGTGGCCAAAACATCAGCCAGGAAGCATAGGAACTGAGAAGTGGTCTGTGGTCACCACCTGCAGAACCACTCCTTTATTGGGGGTGTCTTGCTATTTCTTGCTTATTGGGGGTGTCTTGCTATTTCTTGTCTTGCTATTCTGAATGATGGATCGTCACTGTGAAATAGTGGTGTATAATGTTAGTTGGTGGTGCAATTGCCAACCCAATCCCGAAGAAGAGGACATAGCTAGAGCAGGGGTCCTTAAACTTTTTCAGCCTGGGACCCAAATAAGAAATTCTGTTTTCCTGGGACCCAAGCTTAGGAAAATATGCAACTATCGGTACATTTCATTGCCCTTATGCCCAAAACAAAATACAATTATAAACCAATAACAATTATAAATAACAACACATCAATTAAATAAATGTTTCTCAATTAAAAACACTCTTACATACCTGTCTAGGTTGGAACTGTTGCTGTTAAAATACAATAAATAATTTAATTCTGAACTGGAATAAACAGATTGATCACATCACACAGATGTATAACAGAACACACACAGGCTTTTTGATCATGCAACCTTAAGTAACAGTACAGATAAATTCAGGCCTACTGTACATCTTACTGTATAAATTGTTGATAGAAAGTCTAGGTTGGAACTGTTGCTGTTAAAATACATATGTTTTATTCTGAACTGGAATAAACTGATTGATCACATCACACAGATGTAGCCCAGAAAACACACATACACACAGTCCTAATGAGAGGTGTGTGGCTGGTTGAAGTTTTCAACAAGCATGTCTATTCTGGGATCTGTTTTTGACAATGCAAAACTGAGGTCATGCTCAGCATTGACACTGTTTCTGTACTTGAGAACCATGAATTGCATAGGTATGTGGTGCCAAGCTGGATCAGAATATCTACTGCTTTCTCAGTCAAGCAGGAAACTGCTTCCTACTGCAGATGAGCAACCCAGAACTGTGTGCGTTTGCCTCAAAAAGCATCTTGCTGTCAAATCAGTAAGTAGTCTGTCCAGTAAAATGTACAGTAGGCTTGAATTTTTCATCTTCATCTGTACTGTTTCTTAGGGTTGCACTATCAGTAGCTAGTTAGCTTGCTTTGGTTAACGTTAGCTATTAGCTGTGCAACGTTACAAACCCAGGGGATTGTTTGAAATGTTCATCAAATCAGTAAGTATAATGTAGAATGCATGGTACGTACATACAGTAGCTTACTAAAGTACCTGTAGTCCTTTTCTCTTCAAGACATTTTAACTCTCATCCTTCATTTGACCACAAGGCCACAAACGATCTGGAGAACTATGACAAGGAGCGCCATGAGGAGTTCAAGAAGTACGAGATGACAAAAGACCATGAGCGAAGGGAACACTTCAAGACTCTAGACGATGGAGGGAAGAAGAAGGAGGAAGAACATTACGAGGAGATGAAGAAGAAACATGCAGACCATCCCAAAGTCAACCATCCAGTAAGTCCAACTGCACTTGGATGATATGTTGCACACATATGGTCTAGCCAGTCTCTAGACCATGGAAGGGCAAGTTTGATGTGGGGGCGGGTGGTGGGGGGCCACAATAAATCTGAACTCATCATGAGTGGCTCGAGGGTCTGTATCTAAAACATGTTTAGCTGACATGGTTTAATTGAGTGACTGACATAACGAGAAACTGCTGATGCACAACCACATTTCAAAATGGGATCTTGTGTTTTCTACTATTCTAACTCCCAGCAGTAAGTTGAGACCCCAAATGAGTTCCTAAACAATTTACACTGACTGTAGAAAACATTAATGACACCTGCTCTTTCCATGACATAGCTTTCACCCGGTCAGTCTATGATCCACAGGTGTCCACAGGTGGGGGTTGTGCTTACAGCCTGGTTTGGCGGTGGGTCAGTCATGGTGTGGGGTGGCATTTCTTTGGGGGGCCGCACAGCCTGACTGCCATTAGGTACCGAGATGAGATCCTCAGACCCCTTGTGAGACCATATGCTGGTGCGGTTGGCCCTGGGTTCCTCCTAATGCACGACAATGCTAGACCTCATGTGGCTGGAGTGTGTCAGCAGTTCCTGCAAGAGGAAGGCATTGATGCTATGGACTGGCCCGCCCGTTCCCCAGACCTGAATCCAATTGAGCACATCTGGGACATCATGTCTCACTCCATTCACCAACGCCACGTTGCACCACAGACTGTCCAGGAGTTGGCGGATGCTTTAGTCCAGGTCTGGGAGGAGATCCCTCAGGAGACCATCCGCCACCTCATCAGGAGCATGCCCAGGCATTGTAGGGAGGTCATACAGGCACGTGGAGGCCACACACACTACTGAGCCTCATTTTGACTTGTTTTAAGGACATTACATCAAAGTTAGATCAGCCTGTAGTATGGTTTTCCACTTTCATTTTGAGTGTGACTCCAAATCCAGACCTCCATGGGTTGATAAATTTGATTTCCATTGATAATTTTTGTGTGATTCTGTTGTCAGCACATTCAACTATGTAAAGAAAAAAGTATTTAATAAGAATATTTCATTCATTCAGATCTAGGATGTGTTATTTTAGTGTTCCCTTTATTTTTTGGAGCAATGTCTATTCCCATGGATTGCTGGCACTGAAAGTTAGAGATTGGTTTTGTTGATTTAATGAAATAAATAGTTCACATGGTGACTGATCTCACTGTTTACAGGTGGACACCAACAAAGACCGACTGGTCTCCTTAGAAGAGTTCCTGATTGCCACAAAGAAAAAGGAATTCCTGGAACCAGATGGTTGGGAGGTGTGGTAGCCATATCTATTTAACTGTCATTCATACGGGCCTACTTTTAATATTTCAACATTATAACTCATTATTATGAAATGGCAAGAGTAACAAAAACCATACCATATCTATAAACACTCCTACATTCAACCACACTGTAATTGTTGCTTTTCATATCAATAAGGAGAGGTAGAATGAACCTCCTTTGTTAGACGTTAGAGCAGAACCAGGTCTACACAGACGAGGAGATGAGGAAGTTTGAGGAGCACCTCACCCAGCAGGAAGAGGACCTCAACCAAAAAGCAGCAGACCTCCAGAAACAGAGGGATGAGTTGGAGAGGCAACAGGAACAGCTCAACTCACAGAAAGTAGAGCTTCAGCAGGTACATAATGGGCAGTGGTAGAACAGACACAACCAATATGTTCTTTATTACTGTAATGCACTTCTTTTGTGTGGTATTGTTATTTTTGACATGAGCTGACATGCTTACCTACAACCATTCATCTGCTTATCTCTGTTTGTCTGTGGTGTTTCAGGCAGTAGAGCACATGGAACGGTTGAAAACCCAGAAAGTTGAGCCCCCTCCAGAGGTTCATGGTGAGTGATAGTTTACCCCAATTCCATTTTCTCTTTACTGGTGTGTCGTGTATTTTTCAGAATGTAGAGGTGACTATGGAAAATGGATCTTAAGATGAGAACAATTCTATTGGGGAGAAAATAAACAAAATTCTAAAAATATGTAAAAAATGAACTGTATTCAAAACTACTCCCTTTTTCAGTAGAAGGGAATGCTATCCCAGAGCCACGAGGAGAGTACCATCCTTTGCCCCCGGGCCACCAAGATATGTCCCATAACCACCCGGGTATGAAGCAAGACAACCACTTCCAGAACCAAATACCCCACAACACCCAGGATTTGTCCCAACCACGACTCCAGGATCTGCCCCCAGGCCATCAGGCAGTGCCATAGGGACAACATGACTTACCATGTCATGTAGCCATAGGCCCCCATCAGAACCAGCTCACTCAACCCCAGCTGTCAGATGAAACTATAAACACCTCTGGCTCCATGGCCCCCCACCCACAGACCTTTGCACACTGGACTGGAGGTATATAAGTACTGTGGAGGTCCCTCCATATGGCCATGTGTGGCCCGTTATCCTGAAAACCAGCTGGAGAACACAGGAGGCGTTTACAGTATCTCTGCCCACTTGTGGATATCAATTTGAGCCTCCAAGGCCTAGAAAGGTTTTATACGTTTGCAGTCAGGGAATTTGTGTTATAGAGTGCATTTATGGTATGTGATGTATGGATTGGTCATTGGTGATCATTATTTAAAATGCCGAGCTTTGGTAGAATTGTTTTGGTAGTGTCAATGTATTTTGGAACATCATTTTTAATTAGTGCTGTGTGAAATCATGACAATTAGGCCTAATAATTGTCTGGTCACTTCACCTGAATAATGAAAATGTTGTGAAATGTATGGATTCCTGAAAAGGTGACATTTCAAAAGGCACTGAAAATGGCATTGGGAGCATTATGAACAGTAAAGACAACGGTCTCATGCAACAGAATAGAATATAAATATACTTTATTTTTTGTATGGGTTCATTCCTGTGTATTACTTCATATTCTCAAGTCTGATAACAGCAATGTATGCTAATGTTGGCTATTATGGGCACTAGTCATGGGAAACCTGAGTGCATTGCAGTCTTATTTTGTGGTACTTATACTATAGCCAGCCCTTTTGGATTACCTTATTGATGTGCAAATGCAAGAGTCAGTTGATGATCTGGTTATTTCTGTAGAGATTATAGGTAACCACGTCTTGTTTTCACATTTGTGTTTGAGTGAGCCTACTGTTCCTAATGACCTGCAAGTGTGTCTTGGTCAAGGCCAGTACATGTATTGATACTGAACAGCCCCGTTACCAGGCAATGTCTACCTTTTGTACTCAGCACATCACCCCTAGAGTCTCTTTTAATGGGCCTTTTTGTTTTACTTTCACCAATTTCTGCTGGCTAGGGCAAATGGTCTTTTATCTTGCACCATAGAGGTGTGCCTAATTTATCTCTGTATAAAAGATTAGTTTAATTTTCAGATGACCAATTGCACAGGAAAACATCTGTAAAGTGATATTCTTTACAGCTAGAGTTCAAGACTCAGAGTGAAACTAACAAAGTTGACAGAATCCTTACAGTGTAGACATCAGTTCCAAGGTATGTTTTTGAACAGAGCAGATATGAAGTGACAAATGCAAATTTACAGAACATAACAGCTACCATCTGGCCAGAGCAAAATGTACACACAGGAACTCTTCATTTTGGGTAAATCAGTCAAACCTATAACCTGCTTAGACTACACACCATTTGTACCGACTTTACTCCCCAACATGCCATAGCAATACAATGTACAGTATAAACAATCTTCACATTGAGACAATGTCCTTGCATGGTATGACTGCAGTCAATATATTGTTTGGTCTTTCGTGTCATGCTTCCAAAGCCTGTCACTAGCCCCAGACAGTTTTGTAAATGATTGCCTATCAAGCAAATACCCAAATAAACAGTCCAACAGCAAAGGCACACATGTTCCAGCTTGATCAGTTTAAGGCTATGCAATAGCATGATTGTGAGAAAGCTAAAGATCTGACAGAGCTACAGGTGGTATGTATGGCTTCAGACCCAGGCTTCATATGGAGAGGAACAGTCAGATCAGGGGAAGGATGGTCCAGGAGGGTAGAGGTGATGTGGAAGAGTTGTTGGTATCCAAGACTAATTGGCTTGATGTCCAGACAGTTGGGTCACCATCCCTCGGCTGGGCTTGAACAGTCCCCCCCGGCCTGCAACCGCCAAGCAGACAGAAAATAAGTCAGCTGAGGCCAACCTGTCACCCTTATTCTGGGTTAAGTCTGGGAATGGAGTACAAACAAACATCCACATTCTATTAAATTGCTAGTGTGCACCTGCCAGGGAAGGGATCAACTCTAATATGGAGACAAAGTAGACATTGTTATGAGCAAGGTAATACACCCATCACAAAATGTAATCATGTCAATTCAGTTATATACACAGTGGCATTATTCACTGTGACTAAGAGCTTCGGAAGCTTTTATCCAGGTCTACAGAATGTATTTTGCCAGATGGAACCAAAAGGGGCGGGGTACATCTGTTGCCCTAGGATTTACAAATAACTCCACAGGTTTACTTTGAAACTCAGTTTCATGAATGTTAATGGCCAACAATACATGTATGCTCCCATGACAAAATACAGAAGGCAGGGCACAGCAAGTGAGGGAGACGGAAGCAGAGTGAAGGTCTTTCAGCAAAGCATAACCAAAATCCTCCAACCCACTCTTAACCCCAAGATGTCAGCAGAGGCAGATTAGGCTGTGGTGGCACCACAGAGCAGCAGGGATCAACGAAAATAAATTAGCAGCAGACAGCAGGTTATACAACACATCTTTATTGAAACAGTCTCCCAAGGAGTAACATCAGCTTACAAAGAGGATGGAAAAAAACAAAACATGTAATGCAATGAGAACCAAAAGCACCAGGGAAAAGTGGTTGACAGGGCTGGGCAGTGACAGAAAATATAAAAGATTCTCATGGATTGGACCGACAGTTGCAGGGGTTTTTTGCATTTATTTTGTACAAAAAATAAATTAATGAAATCTTTCAAGTTTACAGGAATATCTATTTGTTGTTTCAAACACAGACTTGCTGATAAATCTAAATGCTGTGGATTTCAGCTTTATGTGTTAAAACAAAAGTATCTTAGACATACCAAAGCAGGCTTACTCTGATAAATAGGCTTGGAGAAATGAGAAGATAGATGAGAAAAGAAAAAAAAAACTTTTTTTTTTTTTATAAAAGTGAGCTGGGGCAAACATTCATAATATCTGAATGTTCAATGTGGCGGAAGTTGACAATCCTTTAAGCGCTTTAGGATCGCATCGCTTGAGCATTACCTCGAGAGCAACCCCGAGGTCCCTGGGCTGCTCCCCGCTTGTAGCCTGGCTGATATCCCTCCTGTAGAAACAACAGGTCATTCAGAAAGACTTATACAGCACCTTCATGACAGCATCTGGGACAACAACTCACGCATTCCTAATGCAAGGGTCAAGTGTCTTCTAGTCACTAGGACCTAAATGGTTGGCTGTGCCCTTCCTTACCCGTTGGTAGGTGCTGTTGGAGTAGTCCCGGGGTGCAGTGCTGAACTGGGCCTGTTGCCCATAACCATTGTTTGGAGCGTTCGAGAAGGGAGGGCGATAGCCATCATATCCTCCTGAGGAAGACAACCATTTATGCTGTTAACACCATAATAAATCACTCCTGTATGAAAGTATGTCCCTTACAGTAAATCAGCTTGAGCTCATACCTCTGAAACCGTTAGAGGATCCTCGGTATCCATTGATCATGCCCCGTGGGTTCCTGGGGCCTCCGCGAGACACGGCCCCCCTGCTGTTATAGAAGGACTGGCCTTGCCGCCCAAAGCCTGGCCCCTGCACCTGGTGGCCCGCTGCCGACGACATCACTTGGTCTTGGGTGTGGAAGCCTCCTACAGCTGAGAACAACATTATAAGGGTCATTAACATTTGACCTTTCTGATCATGCCCTTAGACCCAAGGTCTACTGCTCCTGATTCCGCTTGTCTAAATCACATCCTCAACAGACACCCCAGTCCCTCTCTCACCGGACTGTAGAGTGTCCTGCTGGATGTCAGGCTCCTCCACGGAGTGCTCCGCCTGGCTACTGAAGCCCTGGCCGTAGCCACTGGGGAACTGCTTCAGACCGTCTGCTTCGTTAGTGGGGGGCACGGGGGCATTCAGGTTGAACACCTTAGGGACACAATACAACCAGAGGAAAGCTTTCATTTAGAGATGTCAGATACCCATGCAGGACAACAGCAAATCACCACTAACAGATTGTAGTCTGATTATTGAGCATACCGTACATACTGTTCAAGGTTTGCCAAAATAAAGTTAATCAGCTTAGAGTTGATTATAAAGCTTTATGTAGACATGGGGGCAGACAAGAAGAGCATTCTGTTCTGCTCTGACAGAAAGGGGGGGGGGGGGGGGGGGTATGGGGTGAAGCTTAGTTTTGAGAAATGTAGGCCAACACTGGAATTATACTTATTAATTCAGTTGATGTCCCAATCAGTTTTTTCATTATCCTTGCAAAGTAAATCTGGTATTACTGTTGTGTGACAGTGTGTACTACTTCTATTCTTCCTGTCGTAAGACACATTATGAATGTGTGGCAAGTGATTAGAGTTAAGTGGGTTATATGACGGTTTTGTTCAAATGAAGCGATGTCAGTTATGTCCTCCATTAACAAAGCCTACCGCTTGCATGGACTGGAATGGTGCTGCGTTGACATTGATGCCGCCGCTGTGGGGGGTGGAGACGGGCGGGAAGGCAGAGGGCAAGGAGGACGGGGCGGGGGACTGCTCAGACGACAGGGACATCGAGGCCTGGTTTAGGGAGGGGGCGGGGCGTGGTTGGGAGACAGAGACGTCACATACTTCAATGGTTTTCACAGACACTTCAGGACAGGCAGGTAGGATGAGTGTTAACCATCTCTCACACTACCCAATAACAACCAAGCATAGAGAAGCTCCACCACCCAACCACACACACAGCCAGGGGGGTAGAGGAGGGTGGAGCAGAGGGCACCTTGGGGAGGGAGGGTTTACCTGGATGTGGTCGATGCCGTCTGTCTGTGGCCGGGGCTCTGCTGTGTGGGAGGGCTGGTAGAGAGGCGCTGTGGAGGAGTAGGCATCCGGTGTGGGGGAGACCATGAGGACCTGGGGAGGGAAGGGGGAGAATAAGGGAAGGTTCACATAGTACCCTTGCCCTTTAAATAAGTCTGCTCCGGTATCAAGTCTTGGGGATCACTCCTATCAGAATTCTGTTCAAGTATCATTATTGCTACTTACTTGTGTAGATTCAGGAACTGAGATTGGTTGAGCAAGTCTGGATTCTGAATGAACTGTACACAAGATAAATATAACATGGTTTGTTGGTAAAACAGCTAAGAGCAACAACAAAATAAAGACAAAACTCAAGAGTATATAAGCAGTACCACACTAACTGGACAGTTTATTAGGTACACCACCCCGCTCACGAAAATGAATCTCTCCTACAGACAATGAGTCACATGGCCTGCTATATAAAGCAGGCAGACAAGCATCCAGATACTATTCGATTATCCTTTAGAATGGGCAAAATAAGTGACCTAAGAGACTGAGCATGGCATGATTGTCGATGCCAGGCTCGCCGGATGCAGTATCTCAGAAATGGCCGGCCTCCTGGTCTTTTCATGCACGACGGTGTCTAGGGGTTACCAAGAATGGTGCGACAAACAAAAAACATCCAGTCAGCAGCAGTCCTGTGGGCAAAAACAGCTCATTGATGAGAGGTCAAAGGAGGATGGCAAGAATCGTGCAAGCTAACAGGCGGGCCACAGAGACAAATAACGTTACAGTATAACAGTGGTGTGCAGAACGGCATCTCGGAATGAACTCGGCAGTCCTTGTCACAGATGGGCTAGTGCAGCAGATGACCACTCCTATCAGCTAAAAACAAGAAGCGTGTCCAGTGGGCATGCAATCACCATTAAGGAGTGGAAATACATTGCCTGGTCTGACGAATACTGGTTCTTGTTGCAACATACTAATTGGCATCATCAGGATTTGGCGTACGTAGCATGAGTCCATGGACCCATCCAGCCTGGTGTGGGGACTGTTTTTCTGGCACACGTTAGGTCCCTTGATACCAATGGAGCAACAAACATTTCCTACACCTTGTAGAATCCACTCCCCAAAGAATTCAGGCTGTTCTAGAAAAAAAGGGGGGAGCTGATCCAGTACTAGATGGGTGCACCTAATAAACTGTCAGTGAGTGTAGAAGCGAACATGTGAGGATTACAGCCTCTGAGTGGTGGTGTTGGTCAGAGGAGAGTTAAAACAGAATGTGATGTACTAACACTTACCCATCTGCTGCAGGTCCACGCTCTGTGCAGGCTTCATGGGCTGGGCCAACACGATGGCTGGGTCCAGGGCATGGCCATCAAACTCCAACATGGAGTCCTGTGGAAGGAAGCACATGGGTCAGCATGAACAAGAGACCAAACAGGATCCGATAAGGCACCCAGCGCAGGACCATAGGGGGCAGTTGGAAGGACCATCACCTGCATGAAGTTATATGTCCCCTGCATCTGGGCCATGAGGTCCTGTACGACCTGCTTCCGGACCACGGGGTCAGGCGTGTGGGAGACTGGGTTCACAGTGTGGGGCTCAGGGGTCATCTGGGGAGGAGGCTGGTGCTGGAGGACGTTGACCACCTAAAGACACAGGGACAGATTTAAACCCAGCTGATGACACCATTGGGCCATGGCGTTACTTGTTGAACCCTAAAAGATTCTGTTTGTGACTGTGTGATATGACAAATGATATGAGAGGTGTAGACATGCAGCATACCTGGACCTCTGCTGTCCACTCCTCTACTTGGTCGTTGCCAGTGCTGCTGTATGTGGTTTCTGGAATGAACTGTCTGTTTACAAACTACACAAATAAACATAAGATCACTTGATTAGATTCCAATAGGTAAGGTAAACCAGAGAATTCCGAACTTTACAGCAGTTAAGAGTCAGGGTAGAGATTGAACTCACCTCTGTGGCTTCTACTTCAATGGCCTCTGTGTATTCTTCAGTAACTGTTCCCTCTAAAAGGAATACGCTCTGATTAATATCCACTCATCCAGGTCCACACACTCAGACCAATGTTAGACCAATTGTAACATGAGTTCCCCTCAGGTGATGATAATCTAACCCAGAAGTAAAATCTCACAGAATTGTCAGCTGCGTGATTAACATCTGTCTTAAAACGTATTAGTAATTGAGAGATACTGCGACAAAAGTCTCCAACCTCGCAATAGGAAACATTCAGCCAAAGCGAAGCAGTTTAAGCACTGCCTTCGCCCAATCCTGATACATCCAAATAGCCAGTGCCAAAAACCAACAAAAAATAAATAAATTAACTAATGGTGCTCATTTAGTCCTGGCAGATTCTCTCAGTCTACACAGAGATCCTGGTTACCTGGTGCTGCAGGCTGCTCCCCGCCACCAGACAACTCATGCGCCACAGACTGCTCCTGCTGCTGCTCCTCCTCCTCCTCTTCTTCCTCCTCCTCCTCCTCCTCCTCCTTTTCACACACTCCGTTCTGATGCGTTTGTGCGCTATCAAAATAGCCACTCAGCAGCACCTTGTCCAGGGTCTCCTTCAGTGCCTTGTCTATAGGAAAGGGGCAGATCATATTCAGAACGCATTAGAAATGAAACGTTTGTGTTGTGCAACAAACTCAGTCAATAGGCCGGGTCTATGCTTGGTATAATCATAGCTGTGACCCATTCCACAGCACCATGCCAGGCCTGGCCAAGATCCACAGCTCGAATCACTTTAATAACCTACAAGTATTTATAATCCACAATGCCATATGATCCACCACAAAGTTGTCGCTGGAACATGTGGGGTGGATGCTCAGCATTTGTGGAATGACAGGTGTCCTGTGTCTGGGCTGGCACTACCCCTCAAAGCCCACTGGCCTAACCCCAGTTCACCCCAACCACCCAGAAAAGCACTTCCCCTTATACATGTTCTGCTAACATGGACTGTATGTCCAGCAAGCCATTTGTGCTTCAAGGGGCTGGAAGGGCTTTAGTCATAACACTGCTCCCAGTTGAGCCAGCTCAGAAATTTCCTTCCAAGCTCCTTTTTTCCCCAAAATCTAAAGATAAGCCCCAAGATACTCAGTATACAGATGGGGGTGTGGGTAACTAATTAAACAAGCCAAAGCCTACATGTACAGAGTAAATACATTGAGAGCTACTTCAGAAGTGTTAGAAACATACATGTGGTTCCTGCCACAGCCTGGTCTCTGCCCTCTAGCAGTTCCCATAGGTGTAGGGAGGCCTCCTCATACTGGTCAGTCAACCTGGAGAACAGGGTAGGACATTTACAACATGCATACAATCATATTACGTCACTCCATCAAAAAAAAGAGAAGCAAAAAGGTTTGTACCTGACGTCATGGTCCCGTTCCGGGCCCACGAGCTTGTAGAAACTGTCCAGTGCGGTGAGGTTAGAGTCGGTGAGCAGGGGGGAACCTGCAGCGGGCTGTTTCAGGTCCTGCCTCGTCTGCTCATCCCCCAGTCGGTCAAGCAGGAACTGCAGCTCCAGCACAGCCTTCAGCCGCCTCTGCTCTGTCTCCTCTCGCTGCAGCTGCTCCCTCCGGGCAGACTTCTTCACTGCTTTCTGAATCTGCAAGGAAATGGGGAAGGAGTTGTCACTGCACTATGGCCACAGTGACTGAGAAACAGCACCTAATAAATTTTTTTTAAAATTTATTTTACCTTTATTTAACCAGGCAAGTCAGTTAAGAACAAATTCTTATTTTCAATGACGGCCTGGGAACAGTGGGTTAACTGCCTGTTCAGGGGCAGAACGACAGATTTGTACCTTGTCAGCTCGGGGGTTTGAACTCGCAACCTTCCGGTTACTAGTCCAACGCTCTAACCACTAGGCTACCCTGCCGTGAGTGTGGTCATAGTGACCAGAATGAAACCTTGAGACAGAACTCACCTCCTGCCCCAAAGACAGGAAGCTCTTCTGCAACTCCCTTGCAAAATCCAAGTTGTTGGTCACTTCCTGGAACTTAGTCAAGGCATCCTACAGATGAGACAAGAGAGGGAATGAACATTAAATATGTTTTGTTAGCTGTGTCACAGATCAAAACGACAAACACCACAGTATAAAATCAATGGAAAGCTGAAGAATGAAAGATTATAGTACATATGCAACAGGTTAAACAATCAAGTTCACAATTGAAGTTCCCTGAGATAACATCAACCCAGACCCGTGTCTGGTACATACCAGCTGATCCTGGTTCAACCGTTCTCCTTTATTTTTCTTGGCCTGGTAGTCATCCAGCTTGCCCTATAGAAATATGGCACATTTAATAAGGGTTACGAGACGGTCTGCTGAGATTCTTTCTGCAGAAATATACCATCTATTAAGTGCTGTGATTCTAAAGCCAAATAAAAGTCACAGGTTAATGATTGATTACACCAACTAAATTTGTCTGTAGCCGTAATCTTAGCCTTAATCTTAGTTACCAACTTTGAGACAAAGTCAATGCATGGTCATGAAGCAGACAATTTTCCCAGACAAGAGAGACATCCAGAATTGCTCTTCAGTTGGGTCTCAAGCAACAACTAAGCATGAAACAACCTATTATTTTTGGGAGGTATCTGAAAGCATGCTTAGATTAAAAAAAGGAAACATTGTTACCTTTTTCTTTTCCATGTTGCGGACTTTCTTGTCTATCACCTGCAGGACCTGCTTCATGGCCTCAGACTGGGTCCCAGAACCCAACTCTGGGCTGGAGGACTGAACAGCATTGTGGCCAACTGTTGCTGAAGGCATCTGATGAGACAGACAGAAAATTATGTGTAGCAGTCATTATTAGTGAAGGCTACACAACACTGAGGCTGTAATTGAATACAATAAAGATTAAAATATGTTGATTAAAACAGTTTGCCAATGCATGGTGCTGTAAACAACAAAGGCCGGAACAATGACGTTACATTGTTGACCACACAAGTGGTCAGAGACATTTTATATTAAAAAAATGTTTTAAATCAACATGGGGTACTACCCATTAATGTTCATTGGCGAAAAACTAAGACCTATGAATCACTTTGGATAATATGTCGGTTTGCAGGGTGATATGTCAACCGATAACGTTCGCTAACTCAAGACAATAAACGTTAGTTATAATTCAATAACTAGTACCTAGATAACTAACGACGTTAGTATTCCCAGATTGTTCTGCCATAAGCCAACTAAGAAGCTGAAGCCGGAGAAGGCACAGGAAAAAGTGGATAAATTGCAAGTCCTTTGTGAGCCGAGGGACTGTCAGCCGAGCATTGTCCATTGAACCGCATAAACGTTACCTGCCAAACTAACGTTAGCTAGCTACACTACTCATCTTCCATCAACATCAAATAAACAACTATTCCGAGAAAACACTTGATATAGCTACCTACATGTCGTCACAAGTATAACGTGTATGCCATTTGAAAACAGATGGTCATAAATGAGGCTTAAACTTGAATCCCATCCCACTACAACCCCCACCCAGCTACAAGGCTAGCTGAGCTACATTTAGCTAGCTAACGTTCGCTAGTTTCATTTTCTCCTCGCATTGTTACCGAGACCGGCGTTAGCTAGCTGGCAACGCGAATCACTTAGATGCGAGATAGAAATCGATAGCTGACTAGCTAATTAGTTAGCGAACGAGATTCGAGAAAAAAAAGATGAACTACATTTATATGAACAACAGCCATCACACTAGTTTGTTGAAATGTACCTTGCTAATGTGGTCACTGAACTTGGATTCCGTTAAATCGATTGGATGACAGGACAATGCTAGATAGAGACGACTTTAGTCAGAGGCTAGCCTAGCTCGCTAACTTAGCTAGCAAAATTATTTCTGAATTTGACGCTGACAACATCCACTTACCTTAAGGCTATCTGTCTTTGTTCGTCGTCTGACGTTGTAGTTTTAGCTCTATATATTTCGTGTAACTTGTATGTTATTTTGTATCGACAATGGTGTTCTGCCTCCCCGGCCTCACCGAGAACTATACACTATACTGCTGGCAGGCTACAGATGCTAACGAGACACGAGAACATGGTCGGATGGCTGCAAGGCCCCGTTGGTAGTCCTAGAATTGCCTGAGTTCATCTTGGTAGATTGACAGATTTAACTAGAATCAGTCCTCAACAACATTGCCTATTTAATTGCAGACTAATTATTATGGAAGCTGTATTTGACAGATTTAGGTAAGCATTTTTATGCAAGTCAATTTGTATTGAATCCCAAATGTATTGCAAGCCATTTACTGAATCCCAAATTTATTTAAGCCATTCTTCTCTGCTTTGAAAAGGACAATAGATTATCCTTTGCAGATCTATCGAATGATTACGTCTAAATAATATCACAGTTTCTAAACCCAAAGGCGCAAAACCGCGAGACTCCCGGGAACAGTTGCCAAACAGACCAGACCAGGATTTGAGAAGTGAAAAAATATTCCTTAGTTAAGTTTCTCGAAATTTAAAGGCACAACCTTGATTCGAGCCAATGTCGTTAGTAGTTGAACGTGTTATTACTCCAACCCCGTGAAAGTGACAAACTTACACGTTTTAATTTGTGTCAAAAACAACTATACATCGAAGAAGTGCATTTGAGGGCATGTACACGGATGACGTGTTTCTATGCATCAGTTTAGCTAAACAACGTCGCCATGACATCGCCTACTAATGTGATCGGGGATTTCTATTGGAGAAGGAGTGTTAGCCTATCTTCAAACTGTACTGTGTTTGATAATATTGTTCGCTAATAGTCGACAAATGTTTTATTAACAGGTGCCTGATAATCATTAAGTGATCATGTGTAGTAGGCCTAAATCAAATTGTATTTGTCACATGCTCCAAATACAACAGGTAAACTTAACCGTGAAGTGCTTGCTTATGAGTCCTTCCCAATGATGCAGTTAAAAATAACAAAACAAAGAAAAATGGTGACACAAGAGGAATGACTTAAGCCATTCTACACCATTCTACACAAGAATGGAGCTAGAGTGCATTCGGAAAGTATTCAGAAACCTTGACTTTTTCAACGACAGCCTTATTCTAAAATTGATTCTATTGTTTTCCCCCCTTTCCCTCATCAATATTTCGATAATGACAGAACAAAAACAGGTTTGTATAAATTTTTGCACATTTCTTTAAAAAAAATAACCGTAAATATTACATTTACATAAGCATTCAGACGCTTTACTCTGTACTTTGTTGAAGCACCTTTGGCAGTGATTACAGCCTCAGTCTTCTTAGGTGTGACTAAGCTTGGCACACCTGTATTTCGGGAGTTTTTCCCCATTCTCTGCAGATCCTCTCAAACTTATTCTGGTTGGATGGCGAGTGTCACTGCACAGCTATGTTCAGGTCTCTCCAGACATGTTTGATCAGGTTCAAGTCCAGGCTCTAGCTGGGCCACTCAAGAACATTCAGAGACTTTTCCCAAAGCCACTCATGCAAAAGCTTGGCTGTGTGCTTATGGTCGTTGTACTGTTAGAAGGGGATCCTCTGTGCTCTGGAGTAGGTTTTCATCAAAGATATCTCTGGTCTTTGCTCCGTTAATCTTTCCCTCGATCCTGACTAGTCTCCCAGTCCCTGCCGCTGAGAAACATCCCCACAGCATGATGCTGCCACCACCATGCTTCATCGCAGGGATGGTGCCAGGTTTCCTCCAGACATGACTCCTGGCATTCATGCCAAAGTGTTGAATATTGGTTTTGGTCAATTCCAAGCAGGCTGTCATGTGCCTTTTACTGAGGAGCGGCTTCCGTTAGACCTGATTGGTGGAGTGCTACAGACATGGTTGTCCTTCTCAGCTCAGGTTTTCCCAGCTCCACAGAGGAACTCTGGAGCTCTGACAGGGTGAACATTGGATTCTTGGTCACCTCCCTGACCAAGGTCCTTCTCCCCATTGCTCAGTTTGTCCGGACAGCCAGCTCTAGGAAGAGTCTTGGTGGTTCCAAACTTCTTCCATTTAAGAATTTATTTATTTATTTCACCTTTATTTAACTAGGTAGGCAAGTTGAGAACAAGTTCTCATTTACAATTGCGACCTGGCCAAGATAAAGCAAAGCAGTTCGACACATACAACGACGCAGAGTTACACATGGAGTAAAACAAACATACAGTCAATAATACAGTATAAACAAGTCTATATACGATGTGAGCAAATGAGGTGAGATAAGGGAGGTAAAGGCAAAAAAAGGCCATGGTGGCAAAGTAAATACAATATAGCAAGTAAAACACTGGAATGGTAGATTTGCAGTGGAAGAATGCGCAAAGTAGAAATAAAAATAGTGGGGTGCAAAGGAGCAAAATAAATACAGTAGGGAAAGAGGTAGTTGTTTGGGCTAAATTATAGGTGGGCTATGTACAGGTGCAGTAATCTGTGAGCTGCTCTGACAGTTGGTGCTTAAAGCTAGTGAGAGATAAGTGTTTCCAGTTTCAGAGATTTTTGTAGTTCGTTCCAGTCATTGGCAGCAGAGAACTGGAAGGAGAGGCGGCCAAATAAATAATTGGTTTTGGGGGTGACCAGAGAGATATACCTGCTGGAGCGTGTGCTACAGGTGGGTGATGCTATGGTGACCAGCGAGCTGAGATAAGGGGGGACTTTACCTAGCAGGGTCTTGTAGATGACATGGAGCCAGTGGGTTTGGTG
Source organism: Oncorhynchus clarkii lewisi (assembly GCF_045791955.1). Classification (NCBI taxonomy): domain Eukaryota; kingdom Metazoa; phylum Chordata; class Actinopteri; order Salmoniformes; family Salmonidae; genus Oncorhynchus; species Oncorhynchus clarkii. Next base: position 71,311,889 of record NC_092152.1, on the reverse strand, counting down.
ACGAGTATGAAGCGAGGGCCAGCCAACGAGAGCGTACAGGTCGCAATGGTGGGTAGTATATGGGGCTTTGGGGACAAAACGGATTGCACTGTGATAGACTGCATCCAATTTGTTGAGTAGGGTATTGGAGGCTATTTTGTAAATGACATCGCAGAAGTCGAGGATTGGTGGAATGGTCAGTTTTACAAGGGTGTGTTTGGCAGCATGAGTGAAGGATGCTTTGTTGCGGAATAGGAAGCCAATTCTAGATTTAACTTTGGATTGGAGATGTTTGATGTGGGTCTGGAAGGAGAGTTTACAGTCTAATCAGACACCTAGGTATTTGTAGTTGTCCACGTATTCTAAGTCAGAGCCGTCCAGAGTAGTGCTGTTGGACAGGTGCAAGCAGCGATCGGTTGAAGAGCATGCATTTAGTTTTACTTGTATTTAAGAGCAATTGGAGGACACGGAAGGAGAGTTGTATGGCATTGAAGCTTGCCTGGAGGGTTGTTAACACAGTGTCCAAAGAAGGGCCAGAAGTATACAGAATATTGGAGGCCACTTTGTTCTTGGGGACCTTCAATGCTGCAAACGGGTTTTGGTGCCCTTCCCAGATCTGAGCCTCCACACAATCTTGTCTCGGAGCTCTACGGACAATTCCTTCAACCTCGTGGCTTGGTTTTTGCTCTGACATGCACTGTCAACTATGGGATCTTAAATAGACAGGGGTGTGCCTTTCCAAATCATGTCCAATCAATTTAATTTACCTCAGGTGGACTCCAATCAAGTTGGAGAAACATCTCAAGGATGATCAATGGAAACAGGATGCACCTGAGCTCAATTTTGAGGTTCTGAATACTTATGCAAATAAGGTATTTCTGTTTTTATTTTTCTAAACATTTCTAATAACCTGTTTTCGCTTTGTCATTATGGGGTATTGTGTGTAGGGTATTTTGTGTGTATATTGAAAAATTTAATCCATTTTAGAATAAGACTAATGCTACAAAATGGTCCACCACCCAAAGGACATCCAGCCAACTTAACACAACTGTGGGAAGCATTGGTGTCAATATGAGCCAGCATCTCTGTGGAATGCTTTCGACACCTTGTAGAGTCCATGCCCCAACAAATTGAGGCTGTTCTGAGAGCAAATAGTCTTGTGGGTGTGCATAGGGTTAGTGCAGATAGTCCGGTTAACTATTAATTAACTATTTAGCAGTCCTTATGGCTTGGAGGTAGAAGCTGTCTTGGAGTCTGTTGATCTGCAAGCCGTTGCTCTGGTCCTGTTTACGGGATGGTAGCAGAGTGAACAGTATTGCTTGGGTGGCTTGAGTCTTTGGCAATTTTTCGGGCCAACTTCTGACACTGCCTGATATAGACGTCCTGGATGGCTGGGAGCTTGGGCCCCAAGGCCATTAGGAAGTTCTCTGCTGTCTGAAAATGATTCCGCATTACTCTTTAAATGTCAAAGGTGGCACAATAGCAGTGCCTGCAGTCAGAAGCAGTGTGATGTTTATGACCAAAGAACTTTCTGGTACAGCATCAATGGTGATACACACTCATGCACCTAATCCACCACACACATACAAATATACAGGCACACAGATGTTCCTAGATACACTCATTCCCATACACACTTCACCCATATGAGAGGTGTCACGTATACACCCTCTCTGGTGTTCGAGTTCGCCATTCTGCTTATTATTACGCACACCTGTCACCATCATTACGCGCACCAGCACCACATCAGACTCATCTGGACTCCATCACCTTCCTGATTACCTTCCCTATACCGGTCACTCACTTTGGTTCTTTCCCTAGGCATTATTTTTTCTGTTCCTGTGTTTAATGTCTGTACGCTACTCTTGTTTTGTTCAATTTTGTTTATTTATTAAATACACTCCCTGTACTTTTTTCTCGATTCTTAGCGTACACGTTACAGAATAACGCCTCACCAAAGGGGAGCATTAGGGAGTGTTTTGTTTTTGTAGGTGATGTCGCGCCGGGTGCCGCTACTGGAGCAACCGAGGATGCCTCAGCTGGCTCGTCAGGTTTACAAGATTCAGTTGGCCCGTCAAGTGTCTGTGTCCGACGCTACCAAGGATGCCTCAGCTAGCTTGTCAGGCTCCCATGCCTCAGCTAGCTCGACAGGCTCCCATGCCTCAGCTAGCTCGACAGGTTCACAAGACTCGGATGGTTTGGCAGGCTCCCATGCCTCAACCGGCTCGACAGATTCCCGCGCCTCAGCAGAAGCAATTGGCCCAGTCCTGGTCCCCGGGACCATCCCTCTAGTCAGCGTCCTGTGGCTGGAGCCGTGCGTCAGGGAGGGGGTACTGTCACGTAAACTCCCTCTCCGGTGGTCGAGGTCACCAGTCTCCTTATTTTTACGCACACCTGTCATCATCGTTACGCTCACCAGCACCTCATCAGACTCACCTGGACTCCATCACCTTCCTGATTACCTTCCCTATAACTGTCACTCCCATGGGTTCTTTCCCTTGGCGTTATTGTTTCTGCCACCCCAGAAGCCACATCTGCCTACCTCATGGGTCAGCCACACTGTAGCCTACCCTCCGATGGCTGCTCTGGCACCATAGCGATTATGACAGCAGGGTGAGACAATGATGTACTACTGCTCAGGTCAGAAACAGCAGGCAGGCTACTTGGTCATTGAACCCTGGGACTGTGATCTAATTCTAGATTTACCCATTTCAATTAAATTCCATGAGTTTTCCCACTCTGGCTATAAAGACATTGAGGTGATTTACAGTACTGTAAATTGATGGCCCTTGATTTCCAATAAAGAGTAACAAATGCTTAGCCACATTTTCATAGATCGTTTTGATTTTCTTTGCATGTTATTAAACACTTATTCAACTAGTTTTATATATTTTTCTGATCAAATAATGCAGCCCACATGTTGTTAAACAGCTCTTGATGTGCCTATGCCAGAAATAGTGGGTGGTTTGTGATGACATTCAGTATCTCTCCCTTCAGTCTCTTTCTATCTCCCTCTTTGTATCCTGGATCATGGTTTGATACACAGCAATGCTGCTGAGACGTCTGTCTGTCCAGGTCGGTGGGATACAGCGATCTATGCCTTGGACAACACAAGAACAGTGAGCAATAACATACCCAAATGTAAAATAGTCCTGAAGACACACCGTGCCGCCACACACAAGCAGCTGTTGTCTCTTCCTCATCGTTGGGGTTTGGAACAGCTGTATGTCTCTCCTGTCTTCTGTTAATTTATGTGTTTGTTATTCTTCAATGTAGTCTGGTTTGGCGCAGATCTTCTTACTGTCTAATCTTTAAGATGGATGGCCAGAGATATGCGAGTCTGTGTGAGATCTGCTCCCCTTATTGACCAAAACTCATTATTTATGGATAAAACTAACTACACCCCTGATATTGAGGGTAAAATGTACTGTCATTTGATTAAGGAGGAGCAGTAAGAGACTGTTAATTTCAAACTGGCATTACTAACACATCTGGGCCCTGAGAGATGCTTGAGAACCTTCCATAAAAGCTGAATTGATGATCTGAATATTGTCCCCTGACAGAAAACGCTTGCGCAACTGTTGAGCTGTGCTTTGAAAGGCTATTTATGGAAGCTGCTGTGGATGGATGTAAAAAAGAGAATACATCTGAAAAGAGAATCGAGTCTGTCTTGTGGTTAAAAAGGCTTTCATGTGGAATTAAGTTGAAGCTCAAATCATTCCCCATTACCTTTCCCCTGCTTGTGCCTGTCATGGGAGCTTCTCCATCTGAGCGCCCTGTGTCACTGACAGCTCCTAAAGAGCCCCGCCCCCATCTGACATCCCCTCCTCAGGCTCCAGTTCTAGTAATCCTTCTCTTTCTCTGAGCCAGTGAGTGAATGATCACAGCTCTCTCTCGCTCTGCCTGTCTCTCTGTCTCTCGCTCTTCTGGAACACTGCTGAGAAAGATAATTGCATCCATGGTTGCTATGTTTTTGGTTTTGCACGTGAGGTCTCTGAAAATGTTTAAGTGTCGTAATTGGGGGAGTTGGAGAAACAGTGCTAACAGACATAAATAAATGGTTAGCGTTTGGCTTGTGAAAGGATCACGACCACATGAGAGGGATGATGTCCTCTTTGTGTGCAAAGAGGGAGGAAAGAAGTGAAAGAAGGAATGAAAATAGAATGAGTACTGAACTGGCTCCATCCACAAAATGAACGGTTCCAGAATTCTGTCCCTTTGCCTAGGTATGATGATGGCTCTGTATGTGTGCATGCACCAGGAGGGTACATGGCCTGGCATACACATCAGAGAAACTCATGTCTGATTATAAATTGTAGCATACCAAATGGTTACTCAGCATAACGACTGCCTATACAGTGGGGCAAAAAAGTATTTAGTCAGCCACCAATTGTGCAAGTTCTCCCACGTAAAAAGATGAGAGAGGCCTGTAATTTTCATCATAGGTACACTTCAACTATGACAGACAAAATAAGCATTTATTTTCTCCAGAAAATCACATTGTAGGATTTTTTATGAATTTTTTTGCAAATTATGGTGGAAAATAAGTATTTGGTCACCTACAAACAAGCAAGATTTCTGGCTCTCACAGACCTGTAACTTCTTCTTTAAGAGGCTCCTCTGCCCTCCACTCGTTACCTGTATTAATGGCACCTGTTTGAACTTGTTATCAGTATAAAAGACACCTGTCCACAACCTCAAACAGTCACACTCCAAACTCCACTATGGCCATGACCAAAGAGCTGTCAAAGGACACCAGAAACTAAATTGTAGACCTGCACCAGACTGGGAAGACTGAATCTGCAATAGGTAAGCAGCTTGGTTTGAAGAAATCAACTGTGGGAGCAATTATTAGGAAATGGAAGACATACAAGACCACTGATAATCTCCCTCGATCTGGGGCTCCACGCAAGATCTCACCCCGTGTGGTCAAAATGATCACAAGAACGGTGAGCAAAAATCACAGAACCACAAGGGGGGATCTAGTGAATGACCTGCAGAGAGCTGGGACCAAAGTAACAAAGCCTACCATCAGTAACACACTACGCCGCCAGGGACTCAAATCCTGCAGTGCCAGACGTGTCCCCCCTGCTTAAGCCAGTACATGTCCAGGCCCGTCTGAAGTTTGCTAGAGAGCATTTGGATGAGCCAGAAGAAGATTGGGAGAATGTCATATGGTCAGATGAAACCAAAATATAACTTTTTGGTAAAAACTCAACTCGTCGTGTTTGGGGGACAAAGAATGCTGAGTTGCATCCAAAGAACACCATACCTACTGTGAAGCATGGGGGTGGAAACATCATGCTTTGGGGCGTTTTTTCTGCAAAGGGACCAGGACGACTGATCCGTGTAAAGGAAAGAATGAATGGGGCCATGTATCGTGAGATTTTGAGTGAAAACCTCCTTCCATCAGCAAGGGCATTGAAGATGAAACGTGGCTGGGTCTTTCAGCATGACAATGATCCCAAACACACCGCCCGGACAACGAAGTGGCTTCGTAAGAAGCATTTCAAGGTCCTGGAGTGGCCTAGCCAGTCTCCAGATCTCAACCCCATAGAAAATCTTTGGATGGAGTTGAAAGTCCATGTTGCCCAGCAACAGCCCCAAAACATCACTGCTCTAGAGGAGATCTGCATGTAGGAATGAGCCAAAATACCAGCAACAGTGTGTGAAAACCTTGTGAAGACTTACAGAAAACGTTTGACCTCTGTCATTGCCAACAAAGGGTATATTGTAAGTATTGAGATAAACTTTTGTTATTGACCAAATACTTATTTTCCACCATAATTTGCAAATAAATTCATTAAAAATCCTACAATGTGATTTTCTGGATTTTTTTTCTCATTTTGTCTGTCATAGTTGAAGTGTACCTATGATGAAAATTACAGGCCTCTCTCATCTTTTTAAGTGGGAGAACTTGCACAATTGGTGACTGACTAAATACTTTTTTGCCCCACTGTATAGCCTATCTCTCATAGAGTTTGCTGTCTCCTAAGGGGGCAACACCCACCCAGTCCCTCTGTTGTGAATGGATATGGCCATGAATCCGCAACACAGAACCCCTGTGTTACCCTCCTGTTGAAAGTGCTTGGAGACACCTGTCTTCAGTCAGGCCATTGAACAAGTGCACAGGCCTGACACACGTCTGCCCCAAATAAAACCCTCTGTCGCTGGAGTTCATTGAGTCTCAGATGGAAAGCCACGAGAGACTTCTGTTTTCATCATAGCTTCCAGAGTATAAACAGAATGTAAACCTCTAATAAACGACATGAAGGGCGTCTGGTTCCAATCGCAGGTCTTTCCCGGAGCCTGAGAGGGCTGAGCCTGAGAGAAACTGAACCCTGTTGAGACAGAGGAGCGTTTATTTAAGAGATCATGTCTGTTACATCACTACTCCATCACTATTCAGTAGCCATTCAGGACAGGAGTGGATCACAGAGTCAACGGATGAGCCTCATGGAAAATGAGGTAAAGACGATGAACCGAACAATTGGAGATTAGCCTGTTGATAGCTCCTATAGACAGCAGATGGCGCTAATATCACAGATTGGGAGGAGAGAAGCGAAACTGCACAGTTTGTGAGAGACACAAGAGGAGGGAAATAGAGGAACCGGTAGGGACAGTAACCGCAAGTGTTACTCGATATTCATGTCCTGTCCTTGAAACACTGTATTGGCAATAATTAAGCCTACATCTGACTTATTCCTTTATCTATTATTTTTCTTGCCTTACTTTCTCTCATAGTCCTAGTTGATGATTCAGATGGCCAGAGAAGGGTTGTCTGAAGAGTCAGATTTAGGATGTCTAACACTTTGGATCAATTGGTGAAGGACCTGCGAGTACATGGAGCTTTTCAGGCCTCCAGAGCACCAGACATCTTCACACCTCAACAGTGATCCCCAGAGTCTGGCCCTCTCCTGGGCTGCCGGAGACAGGGGAGGTGGGAGTTTATGGATCCCCAGCTCCTCTCTCTGATGTGGGCCGCTGAGTAATGGTCATACATCCTTCAGCGCTCCTCTCCTGCTGCACATTCTGACTGGATTAAATACGTGCAGAGGATTTATAGACTGAAAAACCACAGGAGCCCCACAAACACTTCAGCCCAACTCCACTCTCAGTGCAGCCTAGACGGGTGCAGGAATTCAACAGCTGCCCTGCCGGTTACTCCTCTCTTCTCCTCTCCCTTTCAGAATGTGTCTCTGTGTCTCTCCTCACCTCTCCTTTACTCTCCGCCTTCATTTTTTCAAGGTTCTCTCCATTATCAGCTCTTCATATTATTTTGTCTTTCCTACATCTCATATGAATCTCTCTGGTTCCACTCATAGTTCTACAGCTGCACCATCGAGAGCATCTTGACTGGCTGCATCACCGGTTGGTATGGCAAATATACCGCCCTCGACCGCAAAGGGCTACAGAGGGGGGTGCGGACGGTCCAATACATCACTGGGGCTGAGCTCCCTGCCACCCAGGACCTCAATATTAGGCGGTGTCAGAGGATGGCCAGAAAAATTGCATAAGACATCAGCCACCCAAGCCATAGACTGTTCATCTGCTACCATCCTGCAAATGGTACTGAAGCATCGGCTCTCCGACCAACAGGCTCCGAGACAGCTTCTACCCCCAAGTCATAAGACTGCTAAATAGTTATTTAAATGGTTACCCAGACTATCTGCACTAACACCATCTTGCTTGCACTGACTCTATGCATACTCATAAGACTATATATACACTATATACACTACACAAACTCATACACACACACACTGAAACACTTTCTCACTCATCAAATGCTAGCCCTACTCTGTTCTTTAATTTAGTAGTATTATTATCTATCCTGATGCCTAGTACCTTTACTCTACCTTTATGTACATATCTACCTCAAATATCTCGTACCCCTGCACAGTAATATTGTACTAGTACTCCCTGTATATAGCTTAATTCTTGTGTATTTTATTCCTCTTGGGTTACAATATTTTTTTTAAATCATTGGTAAGGGCTCGTAAGTACTTTTTTTGCCTTTACCTCCCTTATCTCACCTAATTTTCTCACATTGTATATAGATTTATTTTTCTACTGTATTATTGACTGTATGTTTGTTTTACTCCATGTGTAACTCTGTGTTGTTGTATGTGTCGAACTGCTTTGCTTTATCTTGGCCAGGTCGCAATTGTAAATGAGAACTTGTTCTCAACTTGCCTACCAGGTTAAATAAAGGTGAAATAAATAAAGTAAGCATTTCACAGTAAAGTCTACACCTGTTGTATTCGCCACATGTGACCAGGTGTGGCAGGGGGGGAAAAGAAAGAGTGTTAGAGAGAGATAAGGAATCCCTAGATTTGAGCTAATTTAAAACACTGTTAAAACCAAGGGACTCCTTATCTCTCTCTCTCTCACGCTCTTGTCCCCCCTGGCCCACCTCTCTCTCTCTCTCTCTCTCTCTCCCTCTCTGCGGAGGTAAAGGCAGGATCTTCAACTCCTCGAGTCGTTTGGGGATGTGTGTACCCCACCAAGAGTCTCCCTTAAATTAAACTACATTGATAATTCATGGGCCATATGTGCAGCAGAGAGAGATGAAAAACAAAGTCCTTGGTTGTAACTACCCATCGTTATCGTTATTATACAAGGCCCATTTTATGCACCATCATGCAAATACAGTGAGGTTTTGGTTGGGGGCTGGTTCAGAATTGCTAACAATTCCATGCATTAATCTGTTTTTAGGATCTCAGCTCAATATGATGTATTCCCTAGCTTTAGATTTCAAACCCAAATCAACCATGTTCTGGATTTCAGATGTTACAAGACCAAACCAGCAAAGGCTCTGGTAGTTTGTATGTTTTCAAAGAGGCTATAAGAGTCTCTTATTGTACAGAGTGACCAGCTGAAACCACTGGCCAGTCATAACATGGTGAGTTCATAGGAGTGTGTTTACTACTAACCAGGCAGCAGACTGATGCTCAGTGAGCCTGTTGTCTGTTGTCCCCTGGTCTGTCTGCCATGTGCACCACTCATGGATGACATGCCGGGGGGGGGGGGATAATCCCAGCTGGTAATTACCACAGACATCCATCAGGGTACACATCCATCCATGTGCAGGCTGGGACAGGGGCCTGTGTTCGGCCTCCACACAGACCCTCCCTCTAGCTAACTCTCTCTTTCACTCTCTTTATCTCTGTGTCTCCCCCTCGCCCTGTGTGTCTGTCTTTATGAGGATCCAGGGATGGCTGCCCATATGGAGGAAGCTAGGAGCAGCATTTGGTGCCAAGATTGAAATCAAAAAGATAAATATTCATTTCCCCAGGAGGGAAGTGAGAGTGGAGGCCTGATCTCCTCCTCTATTGATGGGGGGAATGGGAGGCTGTTGGTTGGGGGGGGTCTGTTCACCAGCTGCCTTGTATGAGATACAGTGCCTTGCGAAAGTATTCGGCCACCTTGAACTTTGCGACCTTTTGCCACTTTTCAGGCTTCAAACATAAAGATATAAAACTGTATTTTTTTGTGAAGAATCAACAACAAGTGGGACACAATCATGAAGTGGAACGACATTTATTGGATATTTCAAACTTTTTTAACAAATCAAAAACTGAAAAATTGGGCGTGCAAAATTATTCAGCCCCCTTAAGTTAATACTTTGTAGCGCCACCTTTTGCTGCGATTACAGCTGTAAGTTGCTTGGGGTATGTCTCTATCAGTTTTGCACATCAAGAGACTGAAATTTTTTCCCATTCCTTCTTGCAAAACAGCTCGAGCTCAGTGAGGTTGGATGGAGAGCATTTGTGAACAGCAGTTTTCAGTTCTTTCCACAGATTCTCGATTGGATTCAGGTCTGGACTTTGACTTGGCCATTCTAACACCTGGATATGTTTATTTTTGAACCATTCCATTGTAGATTTTGCTTTATGTTTTGGATCATTGTCTTGTTGGAAGACAAATCTCTGTCCCAGTCTCAGGTCTTTTGCAGACTCCATCAGGTTTTCTTCCAGAATGGTCCTGTATTTGGCTCCATCCATCTTCCCATCAATTTTAACCATCTTCCCTGTCCCTGCTGAAGAAAAGCAGGCCCAAACCATGATGCTGCCACCACCATGTTTGACAGTGGGGATGGTGTGTTCAGCTGTGTTGCTTTTACGCCAAACATAACGTTTTGCATTGTTGCCAAAAGGTTAAATTTTGGTTTCATCTGACCAGAGCACCTTCTTCCACATGTTTGATGTGTCTCCCAGGTGGCTTGTGGCAAACTTTAAACGACACGTTTTATGGATATCTTTAAGAAATGGCTCTCTTCTTGCCACTCTTCCATAAAGGCCAGATTTGTGCAATATACGACTGATTGTTGTCCTATGGACAGAGTCTCCCACCTCAGCTGTAGATCTCTGCAGTTCATCCAGAGTGATCATGGGCCTCTTGGCTGCATCTCTGATTAGTCTTCTCCTTGTATGAGCTGAAAGTTTAGAGGGACGGCCAGGTCTTGGTAGATTTGCAGTGGTCTGATACTCCTTCCATTTCAATATTATCGCTTGCACAGTGCTCCTTGGGATGTTTAAAGCTTGGGAAATCTTTTTGTATCCAAATCCGGCTTTAAACTTATTCACAACAGTATCTCGGACCTGCCTGGTGTGTTCCTTGTTCTTCATGATGCTCTCTGCGCTTTTAACGGACCACTGAGACTATCACAGTGCAGGTGCATTTATATGGAGACTTGATTACACACAGGTGGATTGTATTTATCATCATTAGTCATTTAGGTCAACATTGGATCATTCAGAGATCCTCACTGAACTTCTGGAGAGAGTTTGCTGCACTGAAAGTAAAGGGGCTGAATAATTTTGCACGCCCAATTTTTCAGTTTTTGATTTGTTAAAAAAGTTTGAAATATCCAATAAATGTCGTTCCACTTCATGATTGTATCCCACTTGTTGTTGATTCTTCACAAAAAAATACAGTTTTATATCTTTATGTTTGAAGCCTGAAATGTGGCAAAAGGTCGCAAAGTTCAAGGGGGCCGAATACTTTCGCAAGGCACTGTATGTCCTATACTCCTTGTAAGCAAGGGGTGTCCCTCTCTCTAGTATGCTTCCCATTTGCTTGCAGGATTAGCTGACTTTCTTTCCCCAGCATTGCGGGTCCCTCAGCATCACCCTAAAGGAGACCCCACAGAGTGGCCTCACTGACTTCAATAACCTCTGCTGCCACAGCTGATTTATTTACCATTTGATAAAAATATGTTGATATAAGATGTTGAACTTCTATTCACCATGCCTTGTATACTGTAGTTCAACTGCTACTCTTGGGGTAAGGTTGTGAAAGTTGTGAAAATGTGAATGGGAATTACATAATTAGCTTAATGTAATGTCTGATATGAACACAGCACCCAGTGTGCCACCTAAGAGACACTCAGAGAATGCCCTCCCTAAAGTAAAAGAGAGATATGGGTGACATTAAAGGAAGAGTGTTTCATTATGAGGCACATGGATAACTGAGGTCCTTTCTGATCCACAGCACATGGATAACTGAGGTCCTTTCTGATCCACAGCACATGGATAACTGAGGTCCTTTCTGATCCACAGCACATGGATAACTGAGGTCCTTTCTGATCCACAGCACATGGATAACTGAGGTCCTTTCTGATCCACAGCACATGGATAACTGAGGTCCTTTCTGATCCACAGCACATGGATAACTGAGGTCCTTTCTGATCCACAGCACATGGATAACTGAGGTCCTTTCTGATCCACAGCACATGGATAACTGAGGTCCTTTCTGATCCACAGCACATGGATAACTGAGGTCCTTTCTGATCCACAGCACATGGATAACTGAGGTCCTTTCTGATCCACAGCACATGGATAACTGAGGTCCTTTCTGATCCACAGCACATGGATAACTGAGGTCCTTTCTGATCCACAGCACATGGATAACTGAGGTCCTTTCTGATCCACAGCACATGGATAACTGAGGTCCTTTCTGATCCACAGCACATGCTCTTTGCGGTTGAAATTAGCAAACAGCTTTTCAACATTTTCTTAATGCGAATGCTCTCTGATGCTGAATATCTGAGTTGGTATCCCTAGTTTTTTTATATGTCGTTCACACGAGCACAAATCCCCCTCCAAGTAAAGAACCATATATTCCCCAGACAGCAGGGAGTAGCAAATTAATTGAGAGAGAAATAAAAAGATAAAAAGAGCTCTGTGAGATGCCCCTCTAATCCTCGCCTCTTCTACTCCGCTATTCCTCAGCAGGCCTCTCCAGGCTGAGTAACTGAGGGGCCTAGTGTACTCTTGACTAGGAGAGAACCAGAACTGGTGGGGCCCATATTCTTTCTCTCTCTCTCAGCCGACACAAAGCAGACTCCTCTGCCTGTGAGGCCCAAGCAGGCCCTGCACAGAGATACAATACAACACTTATCAAGACAGGGAGAGAGAGAGAGAGAGAGACAGAGAGACAGAGAGAGGAGAGAAATGGTCTGGATTGCTGTAAGCAAAGAAGTTTAGACGACTGTGTAAAATCAGTTAAATCATACCAACAGGAGAAGAATTGCCTAGCTTTGACCCTGGCTTCCTGTTGTAGTGTTGCGTGACTGAGTTTGGCTCTTGAACCCCCAAACCTGGGGCATTATTTAAGCTGCTCCAAGGGGTCAATGGTAACCTGCGTTGGTCAGCGAGCTGAGGAATCCACACGCGCCGATCTTATCTGGCAAGGTGAAACCAGAGCAGGCCTGGCGCTGCCATCAAACTGAGCCAGGCCCAGAGGGCATCATGGGAACTACTGGGATGCCTGCCTAGGGACAGAGTTCACAGTCATGTGACCGGCTCAGAGACTGGCTTTGAAGCTCATCTGTCACTCATCATTAATCCCTCTCCAGGTCCAGTTACACTTCCAGGGGAAAACAATTAATATACTACAACTCATATACCCAAAATAACTACTGAAAATTGTACTACATAATAATTTTCTTGTCATATTTGAACATTTGTCTATTAGCTTTTTAAGGATGGAAATGTAAAACATGCACAAAAAACAGGGTAGTATTGTTCCATACACAGATAAATGTGTTGTTTTACAGGGTCAGCTATTGTAGTACAGAGCCCCTGGAGCAAATTAGGCTTAAGTGCCATGCACAAGGGTACATCAACATATTTTTCACGTTGTCGGCTTGGGTATTTGAACAAGCAACCTTTTGGTTACTGGCCCAACGTTCTAACTGCTAGGCTATCTGCAGATGTTGTTTTGGTCTGAAATGTTTGTGTATGTTAGCGCAATGCTGTGAGCGCAAATGTGAATGCATGTACAGTATGTACAGTAGCTCTAGAGGTTAAATTGAGCTGGAGCTACCTGGAGCTGGGCTCCTAAAACCTGGATCAAAGAGAAAAGGAGAATAAAAAGAAGAATAAAAGTAGCATAAACCAAGGTTAGGGTTAGGAATATAGTTGAGACTAGGATTATGGTTGAACCGGAGTGCGGACATAAAACTAGGGTTAGGGTTATGGTAGAGACTAGGATTATGGTTGAACCGGAGTGTGGACATGGAACTAGGGTTAGGGTTATGGTAGAGACTAGGATTATGGTTGAACCGGAGTGTGGACATGGAACTAGGGTTAGGGTTATGGTAGAGACTAGGATTATGGTTGAACCGGAGTGCGGACATAAAACTAGGGTTAGGGTTAGGGTTATGGTAGAGACTAGGATTATGGTTGAACCGGAGTGCGGACATAAAACTAGGGTTAGGGTTAGGAATATAGTTGAGACTAGGATTATGGTTGAACCGGAGTGCGGACATAAAACTAGGGTTAGGGTTATGGTAGAGACTAGGATTATGGTTGAACCGGAGTGTGGACATGGAACTAGGGTTAGGGTTATGGTAGAGACTAGGATTATGGTTGAACCGGAGTGCGGACATAAAACTAGGGTTAGGGTTAGGGTTATGGTAGAGACTAGGATTATGGTTGAACCGGAGTGCGGACATAAAACTAGGGTTAGGGTTAGGGTTATGGTAGAGACTAGGATTATGGTTGAACCGGAGTGTGGACATGGAACTAGGGTTAGGGTTATGGTAGAGACTAGGATTATGGTTGAACCGGAGTGTGGACATGGAACTAGGGTTAGGGTTATGGTAGAGACTAGGATTATGGTTGAACCGGAGTGCGGACATAAAACTAGGGTTAGGGTTATGGTAGAGACTAGGATTATGGTTGAACCGGAGTGTGGACATGGAACTAGGGTTAGGGTTATGGTAGAGACTAGGATTATGGTTGAACCGGAGTGCGGACATAAAACTAGGGTTAGGGTTAGGGTTATGGTAGAGACTAGGATTATGGTTGAACCGGAGTGCGGACATAAAACTAGGGTTAGGGTAGAGACTAGGATTATGGTTGAACCGGAGTGTGGACATGGAACTAGCTATAGGGTTAGGGTTGAACTGGGATGTGGGCATGAAGTTAGGTTTAGGGTTGTGGTTGAGGATAGGGTTAGGGTTGAACCAGGATGTGGACATGAAGTTAGGGTTAGGGTTGTGGTTGAGGATAGGTTTAGGGTTGAACCAGGATGTGGACATAAAACTAGGGTTAGGGTTATTCCCAATTTAACCATTGTGTTTGTATTTGTATGCGCATGTGTGTGTCTGTGTTACAGTTGGGCAACAAAGACAAAGCCATCCCATGATGCACCTCCCCACCAATCCATTATAGTCTGTGTAATGTGTCTATGTATTTTATGTTTTAGGCCATTACCTTATCTCCTATTTTAAACCATCACCATATTTTCTATACTAGAGCACTTGTGGTTCTGGTACTGTGCAGTCACTGTGCATGAAATCCTTCAACACTCTTCCTTCCCTGAAGATAGACAAGAGGTGTGTTGCACACTCCCTTGTCTCCTACCATTCCTTTTTTGTGAGATGGCGTTCTTTTCAGATGGCCTTTTAAACATGTGTCCCTTGAAGAGATCATACATTACATAAAATGATACTCCTATTACTACTACAAGGCAGAAAATAGGGATCATCAATGATTAAATCTTGCAGGGAAGAAAGTAAATGGGTCCCAATGGGTACTGGATCTTTGGTTCTCTCCTCCTCTCGTCTCCTACGAACTTAGAGGCAGGGTTGGATCTCACACCCTGTGCTGGATCTCAGACTTTCCCCTGGGGGTGATTGACTCCATCCAGAGGTGTGACTGTCTCCTACTAAATCTGAGCTCACCCACTGTGATCCAACTGCACTGCTCTCCCATCTCAGATCCAAGCCTGGACACACATGGAGGGGTCACATAGTAGAATGGGAGTCTGTGACCTGCTACGCTCAATGTTGGACTACACGTTTTGTGTGCTTCGATTTAGGTCTCATTTGAAATCAGCATCAAAGCACTTTGTGATATTTCTGTGTGCTCTGCCAATGAAAACCCCTGGGCCACACAAAGAGGGTCTCAACTAGATCACACCAGGAGGATAAGAGAAAAGACAGTGATGAGTTGACCTGAAAATCCATAGCTGTGCATTTCTTTAAAACATTCTGCTCTTGTCATCAAAACTCTCTTGTTTTTTCAATTAAGCAGATGGAATCTGTCATGTTTACTTGAAATTCAGATTTTAATCAATTCAGATGGAAATCTAAACCCAAACTTGGAGCCGGAGAGCCTCCGCTTCAGACCGGTGTTTGTGTTCTAGCTTTATGGAGGGTTTTAGACTTCCACTGTTACCTCGGGTGAAATCTATCCACTTTAGAAAAACAAAACAAAACTGATCTGCAGATAACAGAAATGGACATTTCATCCAAACGAGTCAAACGAGAAACATGTTTTTGGAGGTATCCTCATTCCTGGTGATGGTATCAGTCCACGAGCTTGTTGAAATCTCTGAAGCAGAGCTCTTCGAGTAGATGGTCAGCTACCTGGATAAATATGCAGCAGATGAAAGTGGACAATTAGTTTTTTAACTAGGTTAAGAGAGCATTAAAATGATCTCTGCCTAAGAAAGGAAGGGGAGGTGAGTAGTAATATTAATGCGATCAAGAACTACTCCTTTCTCCAGGGAAAATCTTAGCATACAGAAGGAAAAAAAGAGGGACTGGGAGAGGATGATTGAAAAAGAGAGCCTACATCACACTGTATCACAGATAAAACACATATGCTCCACATAAATCATAGGGACAGAGGAGGAGGAAGGCTCTGAAAAACACAGTATGACTGAACCTATGGTAATGGAATGGTTATGAGAAACACAGGATATGCAATTACAGATCATAGACAAAATTAGCTATATGACTGCGCCCCAAAAATAATGCGCAGTGCAGAATGCTTTCATGTGCATGAGCAAGCGTGCACAGATTTAGCCCAAACAGTGTGTGTGACCATTTCTGACTAGCATGCTTATAGCTGAACACACATGCTGATGTCTGGTGTATTTCCCTGAGGAGAAGGGTCTATTGTGATTCCTGTGAGTCCCAGAACTCCCCAGTCCTCTGTGGTGTCTCTCTGCAGTCTGGTTGGACTGGACCAGTCCTCTGTGGTGTCTCTCTGCAGTCTGGTTGGACTGGACCAGGGCTCTGTAGTGTCTCTCTGCAGTCTGGTTGGACTGGACCAGGGCTCTGTGGTGTATCTCTGCAGTCTGGTTGGACTGGACCAGGTCTCTGTGGTGTCTCTCTGCAGTCTGGTTGGACTGGACCAGGGCTCTGTGGTGTCTCTCTGCAGTCTGGTTGGACTGGACCAGGGCTCTGTGGTGTATCTCTGCAGTCTGGTTGGACTGGACCAGGGCTCTGTGGTGTCTCTCTGCAGTCTGGTTGGACTGGACCAGGGCTCTGTGGTGTCTCTCTGCAGTCTAGTTGGACTGGACCAGGGCTCTGTGGTGTCTCTCTGCAGTCTGGTTGGACTGGACCAGGGCTCTGTGGTGTCTCTCTGCAGTCTGGTTGGACTGGACCAGGGCTCTGTGGTGTCTCTCTGCAGTCTGGTTGGACTGGACCAGGGCTCTGGAACCTGTCAGCGTTTCCTCAGAAGGAGACTTCAGGAACAGACAGGCTTCATTTAATTAACTTTGGTTGCTATTCTGAATAACATGAGCCACCCTCTCTCTTTCCTGTTTCTTTAGGGCTGACGTGAGGCGCTGGCTGACCCCATCGGCCCAGCAGGTCTCAGAATGGGCATGGTGATGGGGTTGAAAGGGTGACGTGGTGGAGCTCTGTGGATGATCTGGGGTCAGGTTTTAGATTGAGGCTGAGGAGCTGTTAAGACAAGGTAGGGTTTGACATTACACCATGGGCATGCGTCAGTACCAGGAAGTCTGCGGAGCATTCAGACTCCACATCAGACACACTTCCTGGCAGACAATGGGCGGGCGGCATCCAAACAAAGACCCTGAAAGGAGCCTTCAAAACACACTATATGCAGTTGAAAGCTCATTAAGACGCACTGCAGAGATCCACCTACGTGTTTCACACACATCAACAGGCCTCTCTCTCTCTGTGTGTGTGTGTGTGTGTGTGTGTGTGTGTGTGTGTGTGTGTGTGTGTGTGTGTGTGTGTGTGTGTGTGTGTGTGTGTGTGTGTGTGTGTGTGTGTGTGTGTGTGTGTGTGTGTGTGTGTGTGTGTGTGTGTGCGTGTGTGTGCGTGTGTGCGTGCATGTGCGTGTGTGTGCGTGTGTGCGTGCATGTGCGTGTCAGGGAGTGTAAGAGAGTGTGTGCACGTGTATATGCGTGTAAATGTGTGATTGGAGACAGTGTGCAGGCCCTTGCGGTCTGCTGCGTGTGTGTCTGTGTTTGTGTGCAATGTTGTAGTCCAACATCAGAGACCAGATTGTTCATTATGTAGTTATAGTTCAGTTCCAGACCTGGTGGTGGTGGTGTGACTGTGCATTCATTGTGGGAGAATGGCCTCACGTCAGGTAAAATAAGAAAACATGGCATATTGTGTACCTCTCAATTGACTTCACCCACAAGGGCCACATCCGCAGCTTTTGAATCCTGTTGGTTTATCTTGCCCAGAAATGCTCAAAAGACCAGTTGACATGTTTTATGCCACAAGACATTGACTGCAGACCACCAGTATGCATTGGTATGTTATGTGATATTATGTGAATCACATCGTTTATTCAGTATCTTTTTTTCCCCTCTAATATAATGTAATATAACACTGTAATTATCACCTGACCTAAACCAGTCAAAACAAAAAATACCAACAGTGGACAGTGTGTCATTGTAACATAAATTACATTTCCCTTTGAGAGCCAAAGACTGAAGAAATGACCAGAGTACTATTACTCCACACAAACTATTACTCCACACAAACTATTACTCCACACAAACTATTACTCCACACAAACTATTACTCCACACAAACTATTACTCCACACAAACTATTACTCCACACAAACTATTACTCCACACAAACTATCCACACAAACTATTACTCCACACAAACTATTACTCGACACAAACTATTACTCCACACAAACTATTACTCCACACAAACTATTACTCCACACAAACTATCCACACAAACTATTACTCCACACAAACTATTACTCCACACAAACTATTACTCTACACAAACTATTACTCTACACAAACTATTACTCCACACAAACTATTACTCCACACAAACTATTACTCCACACAAACTATTACTCCACACAAACTATTACTCCACACAAACTATTACTCCACACAAACTATTACTCCACACAAACTATTACTCCACACAAACTATTACTCCACACAAACTATTACTCCACACAAACTATTACTCCACACAAACTATTACTCTACACAAACTATTACTCTACACAAACTATTACTCCACACAAACTATCCACACAAACTATTACTCCACACAAACTATTACTCCACACAAACTATTACTCCACACAAACTATTACTCCACACAAACTATTACTCCACACAAACTATTACTCCACACAAACTATCCACACAAACTATTACTCCACACAAACTATTACTCTACACAAACTAGTACTCTACACAAACTATTACTCCACACAAACTATTACTCCACACAAACTATTACTCTACACAAACTATTACTCCACACAAACTATTACTCCACACAAACTATTACTCCACACAAACTATTACTCTACACAAACTATTACTCCACACAAACTATTACTCCACACAAACTATTACTCTACACAAACTATTAACACAAACTATTACTCCACACAAACTATTACTCCACACAAACTATTACTCCACACAAACTATCCACACAAACTATTACTCCACACAAACTATTACTCTACACAAACTATTACTCTACACAAACTATCCACACAAACTATTACTCCACACAAACTATTACTCTACACAAACTATTACTCTACACAAACTATTACTCCACACAAACTATTACTCTACACAAACTATTACTCCACACAAATTATTACTCCACACAAACTATCCACACAAACTATTACTCCACACAAATTATTACTCTACACAAACTATTACTCTACACAAACTATTACTCTACACAAACTATTACTCCACACAAACTATTACTCCACACAAACTATTACTCCACACAAACTATTACTCCACACAAACTATTACTCCACACAAACTATTACTCTACACAAACTATTACTCTACACAAACTATTACTCCACACAAACTATTACTCCACACAAACTATTACTCCACACAAACTATCCACACAAACTATTACTCCACACAAACTATTACTCCACACAAACTATTACTCCACACAAACTATTACTCCACACAAACTATTACTCCACACAAACTATTACTCCACACAAACTATTACTCCACACAAACTATTACTCTACACAAACTATTACTCCACACAAACTATTACTCCACACAAACTATTACACAAACTATTACTCCACACAAACTATTACTCCACACAAACTATTACTCCACACAAACTATTACTCCACACAAACTATTACTCTACACAAACTATTACTCCACACAAACTATTACTCCACACAAACTATCCACACAAACTATTACTCCACACAAACTATTACTCTACACAAACTATTACTCCACACAAACTATTACTCCACACAAACTATTACTCCACACAAACTATTACTCCACACAAACTATTACACACAAACTATTACTCCACACAAACTATTACTCCACACAAACTATTACTCCACACAAACTATTACTCACACAAACTATTACTCCACACAAACTATTACTCCACACAAACTATTACTCCACACAAACTATTACTCCACACAAACTATTACTCCACACAAACTATTACTCCACACAAACTATTACTCCACACAAACTATTACTCCACACAATCTATTACTCCACACAAACTATTACTCCACACAAACTATTACTCCACACAAACTATTACTCCACACAAACTATTACTCCACACAAACTATTACTCCACACAAACTATTACTCCACACAAACTATTACTCTACACAAACTATTACTCCACACAAACTATTACTCCACACAAACTATTACTCCACACAAACTATTACTCCACACAAACTATTACTCCACACAAACTATTACTCCACACAAACTATTACTCCACACAAACTATTACTCCACACAAACTATTACTCCACACAAACTATTACTCCACACAAACTATTACTCCACACAAACTATTACTCTACACAAACTATTACTCCACACAAACTACACAAACTATTACTCCACACAAACTATTACTCCACACAAACTATTATTACTCCACAAACTACATTACTCCACACAAACTATTACTCCACACAAACTATTACTCCACACAAACACAAACTATTACTCCACACAAACTATTACTCCACACAAACTATTACTCCACACAAACTATTACACACAAACTATTACTCCACACAAACTATTACTCCACACAAACTATTACTCCACACAAACTATTACTCCACACAAACTATTACTCCACACAAACTATTACTCCACACAAACTATTACTCCACACAAACTATTACTCCACACAAACTATTACTCCACACAAACTATTACTCCACAAACTATTACTCCACACAAACTATTACTCCACACAAACTATTACTCCACACAAACTATTACTCCACACAAACTATTACTCCACACAAACTATTACTCCACACAAACTATTACACAAAACTATTACTCCACACAAACTATTACTCCACACAAACTATCCACACAAACTATTACTCCACACAAACTATTACTCCACACAAACTATCCACACAAACTATTACTCCACACTAAACTATTACACAAACTATTACTCCACACAAACTATTATTACTCCACACAAACTATTACTCCACACAAACTATCCACACAAACTATTACTCCACACAAACTATTACTCCACACAAACTATTACTCCACACAAACTATTACTCACACAAACAATTACTCCACACACTCTCCACACAAACTATTACTCACACAAACTATTACTCCACACAAACTATTACTCCACACAAACTATTACTCCACACAAACTATACTCCACACAAACTATTACTCCACACAAACTATTACTCCACACAAACTATTACTCCACACAAACTATTACTCTACACAAACTATTACTCCACACAAACTATTACTCCACACAAACTATTACCCACACAAACTACTCCACACAAACTATTACTCCACACAAACTATCCACACAAACTATTACTCTACACAAACTATTACTCCACACAAACTATTACTCCACACAAACTATTACTCCACACAAACTATTACTCCACACAAACTATCAACACAAACTATTACTCCACACAAACTATTACTCCACACAAACTATTACTCCACACAAACTATTACTCCACACAAACTATTACTCCACACAAACTATTACTCCACACAAACTATTACTCCACACAAACTATTACTCTACACAAACTATTACTCTACACAAACTATTACTCCACACAAACTATTACTCCACACAAACTATTACTCCACACAAACTATTACTCTACACAAACTATTACTCTACACAAACTATTACTCTACACAAACTATTACTCCACACAAACTATTACTCCACACAAACTATCCACACAAACTATTACTCCACACAAACTATTACTCCACACAAACTATTACTCCACACAAACTATTACTCCACACAAACTATTACTCCAAACAAACTATTACTCCACACAAACTATTACTCCACACAAACTATTACTCCACGCAAACTATTACTACACACAAACTATTACTCCACACAAACTATTACTCCACACAAACTATCCACACAAACTATTACTCCACACAAACTATTACTCCACACAAACTATTACTCCACACAAACTATTACTCCACACAAACTATTACTCCACACAAACTATTACTCTACACAAACTATTACTTCACACAAACTATTACTCCACACAAACTATTACTCCACACAAACTATTACTCCACACAAACTATTACTCCACACAAACTATCCACACAAACTATTACTCCACACAAACTATTACTCCACACAAACTATCCACACAAACTATTACTCTACACAAACTATCCACACAAACTATTACTCCACACAAACTATTACTCCACACAAACTATTACTCTACACAAACTATTACTCCACTACTCTACACAAACTATTACTCCACTACTCTACACAAACTATTACTCCACTACTCTACACAAACTATTACTCCACACAAACTATCCACACAAACTATTACTCCACACAAACTATCCACACAAACTATTACTCCACACAAACTATCCACACAAACTATTACTCCACACAAACTATCCACACAAACTATTACTCTACACAAACTATTACTCCACACAAACTATTACTCCACACAAACTATTACTCCACACAAACTATTACTCCACACAAACTATTACTCTACACAAACTATTACTCCACACAAACTATTACTCTACACAAACTATTACTCTACACAAACTATTACTCCACACAAACCATTACTCCACACAAACTATCCACACAAACTATTACTCCACACAAACTATCCACACAAACTATTACTCCACACAAACTATTACTCTACACAAACTATTACTCCACACAAACTATTACTCTACTACTCTACACAAACTATTACTCCACTACTCTACACAAACTATTACTCCACACAAACTATTACTCTACACAAACTATTACTCCACACAAACTATCCACACAAACTATTACTCCACACAAACTATCCACACAAACTATTACTCCACACAAACTATCCACACAAACTATTACTCCACGCAAACTATTACTCTACACAAACTATTACTCCACACAAACTATTACTCCACTACTCTACACAAACTATTACTCCACTACTCTACACAAACTATTACTCCACACAAACTATCCACACAAACTATTACTCCACTACTCTACACAAACTATTACTCCACTACTCCACACAAACTATTACTCCACACAAACTATTACTTCACACAAACAAATGTGTTTTTCAAATATGGTAAAACTGATGGTTATCTGGAAACGGAGCAAATGAGATTTGAGAAAAGACAATTACTGCTCACGTCATGATCTAACCATGACAACACATAGTACCAAACAATAAACAACTGTAACTCTGCCTCCGAACTCTACGGGAAAGAGTTATAACTGTAACTCTGCCTCCGAACTCTACGTGAGAGAGTTACAACTGTAACTCTGCCTCCGAACTCTACGGGAAAGAGTTACAACTGTAACTCTGCCTCCAAACTCTACGTGAGAGAGTTACAACTGTAACTCTGCCTCCGAACTCTACGGGAGAGAGTTACAACTGTAACTCTGCCTCCGAACTCTACGTGAGAGAGTTACAACTGTAACTCTGCCTCCGAACTCTACGGGAGAGAGTTACAACTGTAACTCTGCCTCCGAACTCTACGGGAAAGAGTTACAACTGTAACTCTGCCTCCGAACTCTACGTGAGAGAGTTACAACTGTAACTCTGCCTCCGAACTCTACGGGAGAGAGTTACAACTGTAACTCTGCCTCCGAACTCTACGTGAGAGAGTTACAACTGTAACTCTGCCTCCGAACTCTACGGGAGAGAGTTACAACTGTAACTCTGCCTCCGAACTCTACGGGAGAGAGTTACAACTGTAACTCTGCCTCCGAACTCTACGGGAGAGAGTTACAACTGTAACTCTGCCTCCGAACTCTACGGGAGAGAGTTACAACTGTAACTCTGCCTCCGAACTCTACGGGAGAGAGTTACAACTGTAACTCTGCCTCCGAACTCTACGGGGGAGAGTTACAACTATAACTCTGCCTCCGAACTCTACGGGAGAGTTTTGGACAGTGGATTATTATGACAAAGTTATGATGGCGTGTCCTCTGCAGAGAGTTTCATTACATTTGGTTGTGCTGATTCCAACCACTTACAGTTTACAGATCAGCCGAGGCAGAAAACGTCTTTTGGCACTAAATCCTATACTAAGTCACTATTTCATATTAAATAATCAACATGTCTCTGCTAAAATGTAGACGTATGAATCAGGACGAACGTGTCATCTGAAACAAATTCATATCAATCCCATATCATCTCCTTTTCCCACCAAATCATGGAGCAGCAGGGAGTTCCGAGGGTAGACAGCTGGGGTCCTGACAAGAGGGGGAGAGCAAAGCCTAAACATAGTAACAGGCAGCAGGGTTCTGGCCCTGCAGGCTCTCCAGTTAGTGGAATAAGGCCAGGCCAGGCCAGGCAGGCTCTACCAACCTCCAGCAGGGCTTGTTTCTCCCTGACAGTGAAGAGAGGAGACCATGAGCAGCATAAACACTGCACTTCCTCCCTCTCCTGGTTTTCATTCACAGCAGCTTCCTCCCACCCTGTGGGTCTCTCTCTTCAGGGGTCCAGCTAGCCCCACCCCCCACCTCTTCCCTCTGTGAGACATGGCCAGAGTGTTCCACTCAGTCTTGAAGCTCCCACATTGCCTTTCGGCTTGGCAAGTGGGCCTGGCGTTTAGTCCAATCAGGGTTGACCCCACTGACCCCCTACCACCAGAGAGGGGGTTAGGGTCCAACAGAAACAAAGCTCTGTTTACAAGAGGAGGCTGGATATCCACCTAGCTGAGCTGATCTCTAAGTTAAAATATGGAGTGGCACTCCGTTTGACAACGCAAACACTGCTGTTCACTTAGGAATGTCTTAGGATTCACTTTGTGTGACCAGTATATTTTCTTGTCAATTTGTTTTGAATCAATTGCAATGCCCTCGTCATATTTTGACATACCATCGGCACAGTCAGAGTAGTTCAGGACAGGCACATGACAAAGTAATTACCATGACCTTCAATGCAATCAAGAGCTCGGCGTCCTCCAGCAGTTGTCCTCTGCTCTCTCTGTCTGTGTGCCATACAACCATCTTAAGCATGTGTGTTTACTGCTTGTTCTACAAAGCAAACAAAGACAAGAAGAGCCTCAGCAGTGATTAGAGAAATCAAACAAATCCTCACCAGGACGTGACCTCATGGGCCTCCAGGCCGGATCAGGTTCTTTGGAAAGGGTGAGTCAGTGAGGGTTGGGGGTGGGGGTTAAGGGATGGTGCTCCGGGACCAGAGGTGTGAACTCAGAGCCAACGGTGCGCCCCGTCTCGATTCGGTTTACCATATCCGTCATGGGAACATCACCTCTATTTTCTTTTCATTACAGGACCAATCCCTCTGCAATCCTTCCAAACAACAGTGGAATAACAGATTATTTGCTCTGTGTGGCCTAGGAGGAGGGTGGAGTGATTGTAGTCTGCACTGAGGTCCATCGAAGACTCTTTGTTGTTGAGCTCGGCTCTCTGCAAAGGTGGAAACAATCTTTCCTCTCAGTGTAAACTTAATCAGTGGGGAATTGGTGAACTACTACAAGATTACATTTTTCCCACGACAATAACCTGGCCTCCTCACTCAAGCTGGTCCACTGTCTTACTAACTCTGCTATCTGATGCTGTTTGGAAGTAGAATGTTGATGATTGACACAACTAGGACATACAGTATGTTTTTTGAAAAGGGGTCAAATTAGACAGAATCTGACAGAATTACCACAGAGGAAATCCAGACTGGGACACATTGAAGGATGCTAGCAGGGGACATTTGATTTGTACCTTTGTTGTATAACATAATGCAAAACCAAAATATGTTACTCTTTTAATTTGTGCTCTGCTTCAAAAAAACCTTGACAACAAAGAAGAACACCCAATTAAGGATGATTTTTTTTTTAAAATCTCCCGTTCAAAAACATGAGCAGATGTTGCAGTGTCTGGGACGATCTGTCGGGGCAGGTGAGGGGTGTGGAATGGCAAGGCCTGGCACGCCCACGTTGTCCTCAGAACAGTCTTTGCCTAATTGGCCTTTCCACACGCAGCCTGCTTTAGATCAGGGCTGACACTGCTGCGTGCAGCGGGAGTCCAGGACAACCAGCTCTACATACATGTACAACAATCCAAGATCTGTTTAGTGTTTCCCTGAGGACTGGTTTATGATGCGTTTAACTGAACAGACAGGCTTGGCTCTGAGACCTGGCATCCTGGGCAGTGGGCACGGGTCTATTGAAAGAAGATGACAGACAGCATAGATCCAGCAACAGCAGTGAGGGAGAGAGTTAAGGCTAGCTGGGTTACCCTCAAGGCGAGGATCTGCTCTATTATCAACAGGTATATCAAAGATCGACGTTCCGTATGCACCTGTATGCACCAAACCTTCCTTTCTGCCTCCATTCCACATACCAAGGATTTTTCTCTCTGTCACTGTGTTAAAACACAAGAGAATCCAATCTGCATAAAGAAAAACAAGAACAATGTCCATGTTTGTGATTTGTCAGTTTTATTCATACCATTCATATCAATCTTCAGAAATAGATGTTATCAGATTAACCAAGACACAACCGGGAAGTCAGTTTTAGTCAATAGGATTAGTTTTCTTTTTAGTAAAAGCTACAATATTCTCAGCAGTCAGGGGTGCTGCAGACAGAGATTCCTGTCATGATGTGTGAATGAGATGGAAATGAAGATGAACCTCTAATTTAAAAAATCATGTTAACACCAAAGAGGAGCTGGAGAATATCTTAGTTTGAAAGATAAATCCTTGACTTATTTTCTGAGGGAATCAAAGGGATAATTTGACCATTATGGTGACAGTTGAAGTCTGTGCATGACCGTACTATCCAGCTATTCCAACATAATCTTTTGAAATAGACAGACACCCTGTGTACCCCTTTCTCTGGCTTAGCTTTTAATGTAACTGCGATCAACCACAACAAGATTTTTGAGGTCCGGTGTTCATCCCTCCGAAATCCTGCTGAACGTGAGTAGTTTTGGAATTCTGGAGTGCCATGCCAACCGTGAAGCCTCCCTGCCTCTCGCCGGCACTCCATGGAGGGCAATTTTCCTCTGGCTGAGCTTACCAAAGCTGCCTCACCTGGAACCAATCTGTAATACAATCGAAGGGTCCTGACTTGAAAGCCCAGTCCTTCCCTTTGATAGTCTTCTCCTGGTAGCCTGCGTGGCGCTGGAAACAGTCCCTTTGTAATCTTCAGATGCAAAAGAGACCGAGGGATGGAGACAAGTATTCACCCATCAAAGTGAATTATGCAAATAACCCAGAAACAAAGCTCAGATACTCCTTATTTTTCCTGGGAGGGAAAGAGGAAAATGGGGCTGGACACAATGTTCCCTAACATCCATTGTGTTTTTTGTTACTTTACCACACACTGTAACCTACAGTAACATTGTGGTATATTGTAGATGTAGTAGTGACGCAGCACTGAGTTCTCAGGCTCACAGGTGTCAGGTGAGCAGCATCCTCTGAACATCCACCCAGCTAACAATTATAGGGAGAGAGAACATTATTTTGTGTTCTGAAAACATGGCAACCATGTTCTGTGAATACTTGGCTCAACTTTGATGGAAAATTCTCCAAACCCTCAGAAAACTGGACATTGGAATATTCTTGCAATGTTCTGATGAAACTTGTCTACAACACTGAATATTGAATATTCTGAAAACATGGTAACCACGTTCTGAGTAAGTTCTGTTTGATATTAAGGGAGTGTTCTTGAAACAGTCCTTGCACATCACTGGAACGTTCTCATGAAAACGTTAGGTAATGACCTAATGACACTCTTAAGGGAACGTTCTCTAAAGTTGTGAGAGTGTTTGTTGTTAGCTGGGCAGACATCTCCTACCTAAACCATGACTGGGCCTTATTCAACAAATTACCTTCTTCCCCAGTAGCTCAGCAATTTGCCCCTACAGAGCTCTGAGGACTTCCATGATAGGCGAGGCTAGCAATTAAACTTTAATAGCTGTCCGTTGAGGGGTCCTGAGGGGCCTACTCCTGAGTCAACATGCCAGACCCCATTTCCTCTTCTTCACATCTTCCTCTGCAAGCAATCTCTCCCTTCTATGTGTGCTATAGGCCTCACCAAAGCCGTGCAGCTAGTGCTGTAGGGAGCATAACAGAGAGGAGGGAGAATCCCTGATTCTAAGTAGCCTGGGAAATACATTTAAGGAATGCAAAAGAGAGGTAGACATTAAAACATGTAATTTAGGGGAATGATAATTAGATCCACTTTAAGAAGAATTTATATAACTTTAATATTGGTGTCTATATACTGTAGCATGGAGAAAACTACAAAAAGTTGTAACCACTGTAATGAAAAACGGTCCTAAATGAACCTCTGAACCTCCCGAGTGGGCTAGCGGTCTAAGGCACTGTGTCTCAGCCTCACTGCAGTCTCTGGTTCAAATCCAGGCTGCATCACATCTGGCCATGATTGGGAGTCACATAGGGCGGCGCACAATTGGCCCAGTGTCGTCCGGGTTTGGCCATCATTGTAAATAATAATTTGTTCTTAACTGACTTGCCTAGTTAAATAAAAAATATATACAGTATGTCCTCAGATGAATGTATTTTACTAACGAGTGGCCAATTTAATGGCTGGTTGTATAAAGGTGCTAAAAATGGGATAAAGGGCCTGTTCTGCCGTGTCATGTAGGAATTCTCTTCACCAGACATTCTGGGGGGATGTAGAAATAGTTATTTTGGAGCTGAGGCTCTTGAAAAAAAGGTTACTTGTCCCTGCATGTGATTTTAATTGAGTGATTATTTGTAATTGAATCAGCAGCAGAAGGGCATGGATGTAAGGCATCAAATGAAAAGGCTGACTGCTCAGTGGCCTCTTTGTATCCCGACCCGGCCGCAGTCCTTACCTTTGATAGTCCCCTCAGTCACAAGTCCTGATCGGCACGTGGCCAGCAGCCCTTCTAGACCGGGGTACTGCCAGCCCTCGCACCAAACACCCCCTGTCCAATCGTCTAATCAACTTAGCCCCTCTCTTGCTTTCATTTTTAGGATTCTCCTCTCACATGTCCAACGTTTTCACATTTTGGTGTGTTTCCATAATCATATTTCATACCCCAGAGGCCCTGAGAGGAATTCCGGACCAATATTAGATTATATTAACTTCCCTCCAAACGTTTATCTTCATCCAAACTTGTCGGTTTAGTAATTCACATTGAATTGTGTGTAAAGTTGAACCTTTTGGGCTGATATCTCACTAATCAGATATGTGCTTTATGGTCTAACACCCAAGAGTATTGTGACTGATGACTGTCCACATTGTAAACCATAGCAAACAGTAGCAAATCTACCAAATAAACGTGCACCATTTTCAAGGCAACAGTAGTCGATGGACCAGGACTACAACATGGCTGCCGTGCTCTCATTACATGAGTCCGTGCCATAACAAGCCTGGTGTTAGACTTTGCCAACATCATACAATATCCAGAGAAAGGTCCTCTATAATGGCCATCATTATAGGAATATAATTGCTGTGTTATGCTCTAGTATGCTGCAAGCCACTATATTAGGAAATCATTAAATCTTATGGAAAAAACATGTGTTTCTAAATAACCATAGCTCATTAGCTATGAACAAAGACTGTGAGTGGAGCACAGCAAAGCTTGTCCTGGGGAGTTTGCTATTTCTGATTGGTTGTTAAGTTTTATTTCAAATCACTGCTACTGATTCCCCATGCGGGCAGCGGGCAGGACGTATTGTACTGCTTTATTATTACAGCCGCAGCAGCTGGCACCAAGGTGGAACCCAGAACTCAGCCTTGGATACCACATGCTGGCGCTACTTATTACCCCTTTCACTACCTATTGTCAAGGTACACCACCTGAAACCTACTGTACCGCTGGATAGACATTCTGATGACTGACTGGTTTATCGCTTGACGCACCTGAACAGCTACTGCTGAATCACACTCTCAACATTTGAGTTGGCCCTCGAGACACTAAAGTGAACATATACAGCCATACTAAATCAATACTTATTATCACGGCTTCTCATAAAACAAATCATAAAGATATCTGTTAACACTTCCGTTTAAGGGGTCCTTGTTACAGTGTAATTACACTGTAACAAGTATTGTAGTTAATGGTAACAACTCACATTTACAGTGTAATAACAACCTGCAACTGGTAGTAATTGCGGTCTGTAATTACAGCATGGTAACAACAAATGATTGATACCATGCTTGTTACAAATGTGCAGATTTCCACTAAATTCACCAACTTCTTCTCAGTTGCATCCGATTCATTAACAACTGTGACAAAGGTTGGGAACCCTTGTGGATGCGCTTGGTGTCTGAGAGATTATAGCCTATACTCATTAGGATCTAATTACTTACCCATGCACTGTTCAAAATATACTGAACAAAAATATAAACACAACATGTAAAGTGTTGGTCCTATGTTTCATGAGCTGAAATAAAAGATCTTAGAAATGTTCCATACACACAAAAGCTAATTTCTCTGAAATGTTGTGCATACATTTGTTTAAATCCCTGTTAGTGATCATTTATCCTTTTGCCAAGATAATCCATCCACCTGACAGGTGTGGTAAATAAAGAAGCTGATTAAACAGCATGATTATTACACAGGTGCACCTTGTGCTGGGGGACAATAAAAGGCAACTGTAAAATGTGCAGTTTTGTCACACAACACAATGCCACAGATGTCTCAAGTTTTGAGGGAATGTGCAATTGGCATGCTGATTGCAGGAATGTCCACCAGAGCTATTGCCAGATACCTTTATGTTAATTTCTCTACCATTGTCATTTTAGAGAATTTGGAAGTACATCCTCTCCACCCTCACAACCGCAGACCGTGTAACCACGCCAGCCCAGGACCTCTACATCTGGCTTCTTCACCTGCGGGATCATCTGAGACCAGCCACCCACCGGACAGCTGATGAAACTGTGGGTTTGCACAACCAAATAATTTCTGCACAAACTGTCAGAAACCATTTCAGGGAAGCTCATCTATGTGCTCGATGTCCTCACCAGGGTCTTGACCTGACTTCAGTTAGGCGTCGTAACCAAATTCAGTGGGCAAATGCTCACCTTCGCTGGAGAAGAATCCTGGATGAATCCCGGTTTCAAATGTACCAGGCAGATGGCAGACAGCGAACAGAGTGCTCTATGGTGGCAGTGGGGTTATGGTATGGGCAGGCATAAGCTACGGACAACGAACACCATTGCATTTTATCAAAGGCAATTTGAATGCACAAAGATACCGTGACGAGATCCTGAGGCCCTTTGTCGTGCCATTCATCCTCTGCCTTCACCTCATGTTTCAGCACGAAAAAGCACAGCCCCATGTTGCAAGAACCTGATCACAATTCCTGGAAGCTGAAAATGTCTCAGTTCTTCCATGGCCTGCATACTCAGTAGACATGTCACCCATTGAGCATGTTTGGGATGCTCTGGTTCAACGTGTACGACAGCATATTCCAGTACCCGCCAATATCCAGTAAAAGAGGAGTGGGACAACATTCCACAGGCCACAATCAACAGCCTGATCAACTCTATGTGAAGGAGATGTGTCGCGCTGCATGAGGTAAATGGTGGTCACATTAGATATTGACTGGTTTTCTGATCTATGCCTCTACCTTTTTTTAAAGGTATCTGTGACCAACAGATGCACATCTGTATTCCCAGTCATGTGAAATCCACAGATTAGGACCTAATTCATTTATTTCAATTGACTGATTTCTTTATATGAACTGTAACTCAGTAAAGTCTTTGAAATTGTTGCATGTTGCTTTTATATTTTTGTTCAGTGTATATCTCCAGTCAATGTTGTTGCTAGCACTTGCCCCCAAAATAATGCATACCACATAGGTTAAATTGGTTGAGCTTACAAAAACAGAGTGTCTTCCCAGATGAGGAATAAGACACAATTTCAAAGCCTAAGTACAATGTAATTACTAGTTGTCACACATGATTTAGCTAGTTAAAATGAAGTGTATCTTGAGGGGTACTTACTTGTAATTATACTGTACCTACAATGTGCATTGCCCACTCTGACAATCTTATCATCAGCTTCTGATAGTGCCATCCAAATGAAAAATAAACACACTAGTGTGTCAAGGAGTACATGTAGTATCTGCATAAGTACAATTACTAGGTGTTACACAGGATATGGGTATTCCTATATAATTACTTTGGCCTGCTACTCATTACCAAGTGAAAATATCTACAAACAATAGATGAACTTCTACTTTAGTCAACTTTATTGTCACATGTAAAAAGAACTTGCATTTCTTACAAAATAATTAGAATTGTTATTGTTAGATTAATAATTTCACTCATTAGATTAAACAAGACATAACATAAAAATAACTGTTATAGTTGTGACTCAAATCTGTAGTCTATAGAGTGGTGAGTAGCCTAGATAGGTCATTTAGAAAAATAAAATGCTATTTTTCTCCCCTTTTTAACATTACAAGTAGCAAACTGTCTCTGTCTTCATCTATTTGTTTATTGTAAGCATTTTCCCATCCTGAGACCTTTCCCATCCAGAGACCATTCCCATCCTGAGACCTTTCCCATCCAGAGACCATTCCCATCCTGAGACCTTTCCCATCCAGAGACCATTCCCATCCAGAGACCTTTCCCGTCCAGAGACCATTCCCATCCTGAGACCTTTCCCATCCAGAGACCATTCCCATCCTGAGACCTTTCCCATCCAGAGACCTTTCCCATCCTGAGACTTTTCCCATCCTGAGACCTTTCCCATCCTGAGACCTTTCCCATCCTGAGACCATTCCCAACCTGAGACATTTCCAATCCTGAGACCTTTCCCATCCTGAGACCTTTCCCATCCAGAGACCTTTCCCATCCAGAGACCATTCCCATCCTGAGACCTTTCCCATCCAGAGACCTTTCCCATCCAGAGACCATTCCCATCCAGAGACCTTTCCCATCCTGAGACCTTTCCCATTCTGAGACCTTTCCCATCCAGAGACCTTTCCCATCCTGAGACCTTTCCCATCCTGAGACCTTTCCCACCCAGAGACCTTTCCCATCCTGAGACCTTTCCCATCCTGAGACCTTTCCCATCCTGAGACCTTTCCCATCCTGAGACCTTTCCCATCCAGAGACCATTCCCATCCTGAGACCTTTCCCATCCTGAGACCTTTCCAATCCTGAGACCTTTCCCATCCAGAGACCTTTCCCATTCAGAGACCATTCCCATCCTGAGACCTTTCCCATCCAGAGACCATTCCCATCCTGAGACCTTTCCCATCCAGAGACCATTCCCATCCAGAGACCTTTCCCATCCAGAGACCATTCCCATCCTGAGACCTTTCCCATCCAGAGAACATTCCCATCCTGAGACCTTTCCCATCCAGAGACCTTTCCCATCCTGAGACCTTTCCCATCCTGAGACCTTTCCCATCCTGAGACCTTTCCCATCCTGAGACCATTCCCATCCTGAGACATTTCCAATCCTGAGACCTTTCCCATCCTGAGACCTTTCCCATCCAGAGACCTTTCCCATCCTGAGACCATTCCCATCCTGAGACCTTTCCCATCCTGAGACCTTTCCCATCCTGAGACCCAGTCTGAGACCTTTCCCATCCAGAGACCTTTCCCATCCAGAGACCATTCCCATCCTGAGCCCTTTCCCATCTTGAGACCTTTCCCATCCTGAGACCTTTCCCATCCTGAGACCTTTCCCATCCAGAGACCATTCCCATCCTGAGACCTTTCCCATCCAGAGACCTTTCCCATCCTGAGACCTTTCCCATCCTGAGACCTTTCCCATCCTGAGACCTTTCCCATCCTGAGACCTTTCCCATCCTGAGACATTTCCCATCCTGAGACCTTTCCCATCCTGAGACCTTTCCCATCCTGAGACCATTCCCATCCTGAGACATTTCCAATCCTGAGACCTTTCCCATCCTGAGACCTTTCCCATCCAGAGACCTTTCCCATCCAGAGACCATTCCCATCCTGAGACCTTTCCCATCCTGAGACCTTTCCCATCCTGAGACCCAGTCTGAGACCTTTCCCATCCTGAGACCTTTCCCATCCTGAGACCTTTCCCATCCAGAGACCTTTCCCATCCTGAGACCTTTCCCATCCTGAGACCTTTCCCATCCTGAGACCTTTCCCACCCAGAGACCTTTCCCATCCTGAGACCTTTCCCATCCTGAGACCTTTCCCATCCTGAGACCTTTCCCATCCAGAGACCATTCCCATCCTGAGACCTTTCCCATCCTGAGACCTTTCCCATCCTGAGACCTTTCCCATCCAGAGACCTTTCCCATTCAGAGACCATTCCCATCCTGAGACCTTTCCCATCCAGAGACCATTCCCATCCTGAGACCTTTCCCATCCAGAGACCATTCCCATCCAGAGACCTTTCCCATCCAGAGACCATTCCCATCCTGAGACCTTTCCCATCCAGAGAACATTCCCATCCTGAGACCTTTCCCATCCAGAGACCTTTCCCATCCTGAGACCTTTCCCATCCTGAGACCTTTCCCATCCTGAGACCTTTCCCATCCTGAGACCATTCCCATCCTGAGACATTTCCAATCCTGAGACCTTTCCCATCCTGAGACCTTTCCCATCCAGAGACCTTTCCCATCCTGAGACCATTCCCATCCTGAGACCTTTCCCATCCTGAGACCTTTCCCATCCTGAGACCCAGTCTGAGACCTTTCCCATCCAGAGACCTTTCCCATCCAGAGACCATTCCCATCCTGAGCCCTTTCCCATCTTGAGACCTTTCCCATCCTGAGACCTTTCCCATCCTGAGACCTTTCCCATCCAGAGACCATTCCCATCCTGAGACCTTTCCCATCCAGAGACCTTAACCATCCTGAGACCTTTCCCATCCTGAGACCTTTCCCATCCTGAGACCTTTCCCATCCTGAGACCTTTCCCATCCTGAGACATTTCCCATCCTGAGACCTTTCCCATCCTGAGACCTTTCCCATCCTGAGACCATTCCCATCCTGAGACATTTCCAATCCTGAGACCTTTCCCATCCTGAGACCTTTCCCATCCAGAGACCTTTCCCATCCAGAGACCATTCCCATCCTGAGACCTTTCCCATCCTGAGACCTTTCCCATCCTGAGACCCAGTCTGAGACCTTTCCCATCCTGAGACCTTTCCCATCCTGAGACATTTCCCATCCTGAGACCTTTCCCATCCTGAGACCTTTCCCATCCTGAGACCTTTCCCATCCTGAGACCTCTCCCATCCTGAGACCTTTCCCATCCTGAGACCTTTCCCATCCTGAGACCTTTCCCATCCTGAGACCATTCCCATCCTGAGACCCATCCTGAGACCTTTCCCATCCTGAGACCTTTCCCATCCTGAGACATTTCCCATCCTAAGACCTTTCCCATCCTGAGACCTTTCCCATTCAGAGACCATTCCCATCCTGAGACCTTTCCCATCCAGAGACCATTCCCATCCTGAGACCTTTCCCATCCAGAGACCATTCCCATCCAGAGACCTTTCCCATCCAGAGACCATTCCCATCCTGAGACCTTTCCCATCCAGAGACCATTCCCATCCTGAGACCTTTCCCATCCAGAGACCATTCCCATCCTGAGACCTTTCCCATCCAGAGACCATTCCCATCCAGAGACCTTTCCCGTCCAGAGACCATTCCCATCCTGAGACCTTTCCCATCCAGAGACCATTCCCATCCTGAGACCTTTCCCATCCAGAGACCTTTCCCATCCTGAGACCTTTCCCATCCTGAGACCTTTCCCATCCTGAGACCTTTCCCATCCTGAGACCATTCCCATCCTGAGACATTTCCAATCCTGAGACCTTTCCCATCCTGAGACTTTTCCCATCCAGAGACCTTTCCCATCCAGAGACCATTCCCATCCTGAGACCTTTCCCATCCTGAGACCTTTCCCATCCTGAGACCCAGTCTGAGACCTTTCCCATCCAGAGACCTTTCCCATCCAGAGACCATTCCCATCCTGAGCCCTTTCCCATCCTGAGACCTTTCCCATCCTGAGACCTTTCCCATCCTGAGACCTTTCCCATCCAGAGACCTTTCCCATCCTGAGACCTTTCCCATCCTGAGACCTTTCCCATCCAGAGACCTTTCCCATCCTGAGACCTTTCCCATCCTGAGACCTTTCCCATCCTGAGACCTTTCCCATCCTGAGACCTTTCCCATCCAGAGACCATTCCGATCCTGAGACCTTTCCCATCCTGAGACCTTTCCCATCCTGAGACCTTTCCCATCCTGAGACCTTTCCCATCCAGAGACCTTTCCCATTCAGAGACCATTCCCATCCTGAGACCTTTCCCATCCAGAGACCATTCCCATCCTGAGACCTTTCCCATCCAGAGACCATTCCCATCCAGAGACCTTTCCCGTCCAGAGACCATTCCCATCCTGAGACCTTTCCCATCCAGAGATCATTCCCATCCTGAGACCTTTCCCATCCAGAGACCTTTCCCATCCTGAGACCTTTCCCATCCTGAGACCTTTCCCATCCTGAGACCTTTCCCATCCTGAGACCATTCCCATCCTGAGACATTTCCAATCCTGAGACCATTCCCATCCTGAGACCTTTCCCATCCTGAGACCTTTCCCATCCTGAGACATTTCCCATCCTGAGACCATTCCCATCCTGAGACCCATCCTGAAACCTTTCCCATCCTGAGACCCAGTCTGAGACCTTGTGGAAATATGTGGTCGAGAAGAAGAATGCATGGCAATTTAGCATTAGACACTACGTTAGTCTATACTAGTTATTATCATCATGCTTTCTATAGTTTAGTATAGGCCTACCTAGCTGTAAAAGTGCATGCTAACGCCAAATATATTTATATTACGAACTAAATTGGCATCTTTTCGTTAGGGAATGCCTACTCTGGTAGGTGTGCGTGGGCAATAACTAAATTTGTCCTTGTACTCCTTCTAAACAAAACTATTTTTTTTTACTTTGGCAAAGGGTAAAGTCTACAAAACTAAGTCCACTGAGTCTGTTTGTAACATGTTCTAGTTTTGGGAACGGAAAACTGTACTGACATCAAATGTTTAATTGATGAGAAAATCAGCATTGTCACATGTGTATTGTCATAAATTGGGAACACATTATGCATTAACAGTGAAACCCTTGCAAGATTACATGATGAATAAGAGTTTGTCTTATGACCATTTAAGTGCATTTATAAAGCATTTTTCAACCAAGCTTACAATTTGGCAAGCAGAAATGACTATTTCACAATATTTACCACAACTGTTTGTGTCTAAAATATTTACATTGGTGCTTAAAACAATCGAACCATTGTCAAATACAACATTAAATGACTAAACATTTTAATATATATTTTTACGTGAACCGTTAGTGAACCCATTTTTGCCATTGCACTTATAAGCTTCCATTAATTTGAAATGAAAACTTGACCTGGGGCTGGATATCAGACTCCAGAGCTCTTTATTGCAGAGTTGTGTCACTGAGGTGATCGGTTATAAGTTGGCTAACACATATAATGTGGTTTGTGCAGGCTGAAAATGGTGTGTTAGGATGCTATTGGCAGTGATGTAAACTAAAGTACCTGTACTAAAGATGCACTCCAGGATCTTAAGCACAATATATTCATAACAAATAGTACAAATTGGATACCTAACATATCATATACTGTAAATTGCACAACAAAAAAATCTGTTTTTTTTGCAGGACGTAACATATCATACAAAATGGATGATGTAGCACACAATTTTATGGCGTAGTACACAAAAAATGGGGACCACTTTTGGCTCTCTTTCAAAACTACTGGCTAAAATGATACAAAAGTTTGAGTGTGCATCTTCAAGTAAAACCATTTTAATGTACTGTATCTGTACTTTACTATTTATATTTTTGACAATTTTTACTTTAACTCCACTACAGTTCTAAAGAAAATCATGTACTTTTTACTCCATACATTTCCCTGATACCCAAAAGTACTCATTATATTTTAAATGCTTAGCAAGACAGGAAAATTATCCCAATTCACACACTTATGAAGTGAACCCCCCTGGTCGGCCCTACTGCCTCTGATCTGGCAGACTCACTAAACACAAATGCTTTGTTTGTAAATTATGTCTGAGTTTAGGAGTGTGCCCCTGCTATTCATACATTTTTTAAAAAACAAGAAAATTGTGCTGTCTGGTTTGGTTAATATAAGGAATCTTAAATTATTTATACTTTTACTTTGATACTTAAGTATATTTAAAACCAAATAATTTTACTCAAGGAGTATTTTACTGGGTCACTTTCACTTTTTATTCAAGTATCTTTACTTTTGGGCCTCCCGGGTGGCGCAGTGGTTAAGGGCACTGTACTGCAGCGCCAGCTGTGCCATCAGAGTCCCTGGGCTCGCGCCCAGGCTCTGTCGTAACCGTCCGCGACCGGGAGGTCCGTGGGGCGACGCACAATTGGCCTAGCGTCGTCTGGGTTAGGGAGGGATTGGTCGGTAGGGATCTCCTTGTCTCATCGCGCACCAGCGACTCCTGTGGCGGGCCGGGCTCAGTGCGCGCTAACCAAGGTTGCCAGGTGCACGG
Source organism: Oncorhynchus clarkii lewisi (assembly GCF_045791955.1). Classification (NCBI taxonomy): domain Eukaryota; kingdom Metazoa; phylum Chordata; class Actinopteri; order Salmoniformes; family Salmonidae; genus Oncorhynchus; species Oncorhynchus clarkii. The sequence goes on along the minus strand of NC_092152.1, from coordinate 71,273,043 downwards.
TGTTTCCTCCGATACATTGGTGCGGCTGGCTTCTGGGTTGGATGCGCGCTGTGTTGAGAAGCAGTGCGGCTTGTTTGGGTTGTGTATCGGAGGACGCATGACATTCAACCTTCGTCTCTCCCGAGCCCGTACGGGAGTTGTAGCAATGAGACAAGATAGTAGCTACTACAACAATTGGATACCACGAAATTGGGGAGAAAAAGGGGTAAAATTAAAATAAAATAAAAAATAAAAATAAAAATAAAAAAGTATCTTTACTTTTATGCAAGTAATACAATTTGGTCATTTTTCCACCACTGGCTATTGGTACACTATAATTACAAGTAAGTACCCCTCAAGAAACACAGGATTTGGCTAGTTAAAATGAAGTGTAACACCTAGTAATTACCTTGTACTTATGCAGATATTACATGTACTCTGGTTTACTAGTGTATTTATTTTCCCATTTGATGGCCAGGTTGTCAGAATGGGTGATGTACTGTAATGTACTGTATAAGTTGGTGAACTTAGTGGAAACCTGCCCATTTGTAACAAGCATGGTAACAAGCATTCATTGTTATACTTCTGTAATTACAGACCACAATTACTACCAGGTACATCTTGTTATTACATTGTAACTATGAGTTATCACAGTTAACTACAATACTTGTTACATATAACTACACTGTAACAAGGAAACCTTAAAAGGAAATGTTACCAGATATCCTGTAATATCATAAATTCAAGTGAATTGGGTTTGTATATTCACAGAGTAGAGATGGGAAGACTCACCCATATGGACATAATGTTGTCACATGTGATGTTTGCCTCGTTTCCCAACCATGCCATCCCCTGCTGGGCTGTAGCTGTGGAATGAGGCTCTGCCTGCTTGGGCCTCTGTCTGTGGCCTCCATTGTTGCTAGCTGAGCTATAGCTGGCCTCAGGCACAGCTAGCAGACCACTAAACTCAGCTTCCTCTCCCCTCCAGGCCCGGCCTTCCGCTCCGTCCACTTCCTTTCACTCAGCGGATGTCATAATAAACTAAGACAAATTGATTATTCTTGCCTTTATTTGTAGCATGGCTCTATGCTAATCAAATTAATTGGTTTACATTGTTCTTGTGCAGTTTAGTCATGTTGGTTGTATTTTAGAGTTCAGAGGAGAGGATGAGGGGAGAGACCATAAAGGTCAGAGGTTAGCCAAGTCTGTTCAGATTCACTTGAGATTGGGAGTTTTATTGTAGGATGTGGTGCTTGTCTGAAACCCCTCTGGAACCATTCCATTTATTTTAGTACCATTGTATTATGTTAGGGGATTTCCACCAAATCTGGAAGGGGACAAATCTAGTTTCAGTGTTGTATGGTCCTTAAGAACTATAACACTGCTATCTGTTGTTTGCAGGCTCTCCTGTAATGTCCAGCCAGACTGAGGAATAGAGAGAGAATACTGACTTTGGATCCTGTGTCTGTGCATTGGGAGACAGGATGAGGGACTCAGGGCTCTGGTCCATACCATGAAGATCAGCATGACCCATGTGACCCAAGTGTCAGTAAACAGCACACACAGCTTTGACTGAAATCATTTGGACTTTCCAAACAGGACTTTGTTGCCAACCTGGCTGACCCCCACAACCTGCATATCTAAGGTTTGGACCACATGGGCTACACTTTAAACTTCTACACCTCTACAATTACAGTGCAAATGTGCCCTTTATGCACTAAGTACTCACTAATAATACTGCTTACGTGTGCCCTATCAGTGACATCCCAAGTCAGGTCTTCTCCAGATGAGAGTGGTCAAACTGATAGCTGACCCAAGTGTGTCACAGAGAAAACCATTCAACCTGTCAGGCCGTAACCTGCCAAGCCTTAACCTTCCTCAATGTAATCAGTGGCTACATACCAAGGCACTCACATTCACTTGGAAGATCTTTGTGCGTCCTTATGTTAGATAATGTGATCAAACATTATTAGTAAATTTCATAAAAAATCATGGCAGTTAGATTGCTCATTCGCCCAGCCTGTGACACAAGCGCACACACTCACATATACAAAATAAGATCAGATTACTATTGTTGAAGTTAAATTGCATTTACATTGAATTGGGTAGTGGACCATTGAAGCAAGCAGTGAAATAAATGTTTGGACGTATGTATGGGTTTATGAAGGGAGAGATGGAGAAGACACCAAGCCCCCCCACTTCTTGTGTTCCTCAATTCCCCAACCCTGGGAATGCATGAACTGTGAATAAAGGACATCTTCATACATGCAAGTGTCCTCGCAAATTAAATGAAGAACATGACTCTGATTAGGGGGCTGTTTGAAAGGGCTCCTTTCTAGTCTCTGTCAGGACATTCCTAGGTATTAGGCCGATTAGTGGCCCTCTCTGTTTCCTCCTCATGGTGACCTCTGCTCAAGCAGTTATTTTTTCGCAATACCTGACAGCTCTGTTGGGCAGAGAGGATGCCAGCTGCTCCGGCTCCACAACACAACACGCCACCCAGGCCTGTTAGCAGAGAAACCAATACTGCCTTAGAGAGGCTGCAACTCAAACATGTCTGATCCAAAATTGTACTTAGACCAACAAATATTTTTGGCATTTCCTGTTCATCAAACTGCATCAGACCTCTTTGTCTTTATCTTATCACTGTAGTAATGACGTAGTAATGTCCTCAAATTCAGTGTCACATAGAGATAATCAACTAATTGGAGAAGCAAATGTGAAGAGATTATTTTAATGCTTGTGGGAAATCCTTGTTTCTATGAAAGATCAGGAAAATCATAGTTTAAACTACAAATGTGCCTTACCGAGGCAGAGATTGTTAGTGTGGTATTCTTATGGCAGACATCTCCTCTGTTGAACCTAATAAGATCCGACATTGTTCTGACAGCCAAAGGACCACAGACTGTAACTACTTTGGAAGATGGGCTACCGGCCTTCAAAGTTAGAGATGGACTTTCTACCCACAAACCTCCTGTCCCACTGTCTGCCTCTCCTGAGCTTTGTGAACACAGTGCAATATCACCCCCTAGCCCTCTAAGAAATACCTGTGAGTGCAGTGGCAATGTCTATACGTGTCTATGGATTTCTTCCATCAACGGAGACTTGAATGGCTGTCACGTTCGTCATACGAATGAGACCAAGGTGCAGCGTGGTATGCGTACATTCTTCTTTATTATAAGAATGAACACAACAAACGAACAAAATAACAAAACGAACCGTGAAGCTAATATGAGTAGTGCAGACAGGCAACTAAACATAGAACAAGAACCCACAAACACAAAAGGGAAAATGGCTACCTCAATATGATCCCCAATCAGAGACAACAATGAACAGCTGCCTCTGATTGGGAACCATATCAGGCCACCATAGATCTACAAATACCTAGACCTACTAAACCCCTAGACATACAAAAACCCTAGACAATACAAAACTAGCATACCCACCCTCGTCACACCCTGACCTAACCAAAATATAAAGAAAACAGAGATATTAAAGGTCAGAGCGTGACAATGGCCTTTGGCTACAGTCCAGCCAGCCATCAAAATGAACATCATAGTGGGGTTTCACTGAGAAAACACAAACACTTCATTAAGAAGTGAATGATATCTATGAAATATGCATATTTTTGTGTTGCAGACAGACGCTGCCTTGACTGCAGTTTGTCTCTGTGCCACTTTCACTGAGTGTGCTCTGTAGATGGAAGACAGTCTCAGATAAATTGATTCTTGATTTCTCTACTGCCTGTCCACTGAAATCAAGCACTCTGTACATTCATACAGTTTTACTGTAAAGTATGTGATGTGGTGTCATGCTTGTTAAACCCAAGTAAGCAGTGGTGCTCTGTATTGTAGAAAAAAGCTCCTGTCTAGGTCAGAATCCCCATCTCAAACCCTTTGATAAACAGTGAACCCCCTCTGTTATCACACAAGAGTGTTTTATGTGGAAACCCATGTAAAATGAGATCGCCATAGAGAGTCTTTACAGCTGCTTCTCTTTTTCCAAATAAATGATAGAGTTCTTCTGCTCGTGGTCATTATCCAATATGGAAATGACTGACACAACCAGGACAACCTAAGCGGCACACAATGTATCACCATAGAAATAGGACATGGATGATTATCCTGAAGAATATCAAATCCATATTGACAATGAGACTGAGTTAATACACTGACAAATAGAGAATACAAATATTGGAGGCATATTTTCTTCCATTTCACAGTATTTTTCAAGTAGATGTGTTTTTCATTTGGCTCATGGCTTCATATAATTGTGTCCCCTCTTTGTAAGGCTGTTTTACCACAACATGGAAACCAGCAGTACATATCTTCCCTCCACTTAACTAAAGCCCTGATAACATGAAACACAGTCACAGTTGTGTTCAGATGAAATAAGCATCGGTGGAAGGATGACACTGGGTTCCCATGGCTGAGGAAAACACTGCAAGCATTTAGCAGATATTCTACCATAAGCATTCTCATCTTCTCTTTATAGACTGTAAGTCAATCTGTATACAGTAAGTCTACAGTGGGTATCCAAGCCGGGACAAAGATGGACCTCGAGCTTACATTCTACAAAGATGGATTTCTCTCTCCAGATTTGACAAATTAAAGACATACTTTTAATTTGTGATGTTTTTCCTCTGTGACTGTACAGTCTACAACACAGGGTTATTATATAACATGTGATTGCTCTCTGTGTTGCCATTAACCGTGAGAGAGGCCTTATTACACAGAACACGAGAGCGAGACACTTTAAAGGGGTAATTCAAACATCTGACGGAAATCACAGACACTTCACACACATGACACCTTTTATGAGATAAATAACACACTATTACTTTCCACTGAAACAAAATATTTATGCAAAGTACAAGATATACAGTATTTTACAAGGGTTGTTTTGGGAGCTTGTGAGGACTCTGAATTCTTCCTTTTACATGTTGTGCAAAGTGCTACGTTAAGTTTTGTAGGCTGCATAGTCATAGAGGTACTCCACACATTTCATGATATTGAGAGTGAATAAGGACCTCCTAACTGCTGAGGGCATCAGTAAATCCATATGTCAGTATGGCTCTGTGTCCCATAGCACTGAGAGCTTTTGTCTGCAGTATATGCTGGAAGGCCTGTGTTGACCTGTGTCTGACCAGCCAGCCTCTTCCTGCTCCATCCTCTTTAAGAACATATTTAATTGAATTACAATGGCGTGCCTGGAGGGGGCATGGGAGGGGATGGAGGGGCAGGGGTGACACTGACCTCTGTCCAATCATGATATTTCCACTTGATTTGGAGGTGGTAGTTATAGAAAGGAAAAGGTAGTCTGGAGACTGGACTATGTGCCAGCCTAGAGGCAGGTGGCTGACCTGGAGCTCTGAGATCCGCTCAAAAGCTTGGGAAGGAGGGAAGGAATCTGTGTGTGTGTGTGGTGTGAATGTGTGTACACTGAGTGTGCGAGCAAATGCGTGTGACAATGAGTGTACAGGCTTGAGAGAGTATGAGTAAATAGTGTAAAACATAATAGAGAGTTCCTATCTCAGACTTGGACACTGTCTGTCAGCTGTTGAGTGATAGGCTTAACGTCTGTAGCTAGGTTTCCATCCAATTGGGGACAGATTTTCATGTGAATTTTCTAAAATCTGCATAAAAACAATATGCACATTTTCCCACCAGAGATGTGTTTCACTCAAATTGACTTGTTGCGGATAAAAGGCTGTGTGTGTTGACATGTACCAAATAAAGAATACAAGTTAAATGGGTTTCTATCACATTTTCAACTTTACTGATGATTTTGTCACAAAACATGTTGTGTTATATAGCTCGTCGATACAGTGCGTGTAGGCTACGTATATGATGTATATGATGCCTTGCTCCCGCTCCCCCTCTCTGGCGCTCGAGGGCGCCAGGCTGCCCGTCATTACGCACACCTGTCACCATCGTTACGCGCATCAGTGCTTCATTGGACTCACCTGGACTCCATCACTTTATTGATTGCCTCCTCTTTATCTGTCTATTCCTTAGCTTGATCCCTGTGTTCACATTGATGTCGTTAAGTTTCCCTTGTCCAGACGCTGTCCATGTTTTGTTTCATGTCTGTTGTTTATTAAACATTCACTCCCTGTACTTGCTTCTCGTCTCCCAGCGTCTGTCCCCACATGATGAAATTATTATGGACAAAATAGCGAGATAATTTTTATTTGTCAAACGGCAGCCAAGCATCAATCATCATGTAACCAGAATAAGACCCTCAATATTTATTGGAAATACCATGCACTTTCACCACCCTGTGAAGTTCATCATCATTTATTTCATCTGTAGCCTAATAAACTGCATGCTTTCCCAAGTCGTAGTGGGGGGACCACACAACATAAACGTTCCAAATGACACCAAGTTTCCACCGCCATTTCTCGCATAATACATTTTACAGACACAAAAAGATCTCATTGTCTAGCATATTTCCTTTGGTTGTCATTTGGAATGTTTACCAACAGATTTGCTGTTTCCATCAGGCCTGTCGTGACATTTTATATCTGACACATATGTACTTTACTCACCTAGAAATGTTGGATGGAAACCTGGTTTGTGTAGCAATGTGTTTAACCTCTCCGCTTCCTTGTACAAAACGAGGGCCAGCAGGATTGGCAATGTATTAGTTACATGTAACACACTCTCGGCACAGACGTGATCCAAGCACACTATTTGCTGTTGACAAGTCCACTACATACCCTTCACTGATAATTATAGCTCTATTTAAGACGAACGCCTGTCCTGTCTGGGGAACATTCAGCACTACATGAATATAGTTGATCTACTCTAGCTAACACACATAAGCCTCATAGTAATCAGACACTATGAAATGAGGCAGAGACGGTTGATTTGGGAGGTTGAGAGCAGGCTACAGATCTACATGAAGCTGGCTTTTGGCAATTCTTCACCACACTTGGATCAGGCATTTACCCTGTCATTCAGTAGAGCTATCCATTGCACATTGGCTAAGAATTAATTTAAACCTCAGACAAAACTCTAAAGGGTAAATAACTGAGACCAAATCTAGAGACCAGAAATACTGATGAATGAAGAAGAGAGAATGTGGTCCACTTCCTGACACATGTGCACATGGCCAGCATCCCTGCCCTCTGACCTCTGTGTGATTGTCCCAGGAGCCCCTGCGGCCCTCTTCTCTGGAGTCCTGGGGATTGCCAGTGGCCGAGGCCAGGGGTCAAAGCGATGACAGCGAGCACCTTGCTGTGAGAGTCCTGCCCGTCCCACAAACCAAACAAAGGAGGGTTAGGGTCCGGCCCCTCCCCACCCCCTGTCCAGCTCCATCCAGGCCTGGCAGATAAAACGCCCAGGACCCAGCCTCCTCTTATGAAAACATTGGCAGGGTCGCAGGATGACCTGGGAGATCACACACCACTTTCATCCCAGAGACTTCTGACCAGGGAATGTGGCTTCACCCTGGTGAAGGGAGAGTCTATTCTGTTTTCCTATGCTGGACTCCCATTTGAGGCCCATTTCACCACCAACACTATGCTGCCTCAGACACGTACTGAGTCAATGTCTGCCTGTATTCAAGCTATATGCAATATACAGTTTTTAGAAAAATAATGATATGGGAACTGCAATGGATTTCACAATACAATATGTTGTCATACCAGAACTCCCGTAAAAAATGAGATTAATTCTCAGAGGGGTTTATCCTCCAAACATTTCTAAATAAAGGAAGATAAAATATGCCTTTTGTTACGGCCTTGGGAGACAAATAAAAAAGCTGTGCAGCATGGAGTGTGAGATGAGTACTGAGCCAAATCTATAACTCTGAACTTCATACCGATGTTCTACCCCTAACTTTCACAGTTCAATCCATAAGGGAAACATTGAGACCGAACGCTTCTCACAAAACCCCAAATGCTATAGAAGATTATTCGTGCTGGAGCCAGGGAGTGTGGGGGCGAGACCTCTGTCTTCACACCCTGATCGTCTACCCATAATTCAGAGCAAAGAGAAGTACAGAGACAAAGACAGACAGGGCCGACGTACACGTACACATGTGCACTGTCTCTCATGCACACATTCATGCAGAATGAGTCTTACTCTCCCATGAACAATGACTAAAACATGATTCACAGTAAACATTCATGTAGCTTTGTTTAGTCTGGTGAGTTGTGTATCTCTAAGATCCAGACAAACAGGTGTATCAGTCTCCAGGAGATCTGAACCTCCACATGCCTCAGTGTCTGACGCTTCAAATGAATCTCTAATAGTCATGGTGTGACTGAAAACAGCAGATAGGTGACAAAGACGACTATGGTATTACTATCACAGAAGTGGAGTCAGGTACAGTAAAACCTGCAGGATACCTTGGAGATGACCATAGCAGAAGAACTGCCCAGTCCAGCAGATACACAGCTTGACCAGCTCTGTCTGGCTAGAAATAGTGCTGTCAGGTAACTGATTTGTACCTAATTTTCCTTACAAGTGCTTCCATATGGTAGTCATATGCAGTAGAGGGGGGAGAGAAAGAGAAAGACAACTCTCCTCTATTCTCCCGCTCCATCCTTCACTCCTCCTCACGTGCTCCTACACACTGTGACTGACTGTAAGAGAAAAGCTTCTGCAGCCTGTTGTCATACACACATATACACACATATACACACACACACACACACACACACACACACACACACACACACACACACACACACACACACACACACACACACACACACACACACACACACACACACACACACACACACACACACACATACACACACACACACAGCCTTTTATGATACAAAGGGACACACACACAAAATTCAATAAAAATAGTTTTGATTGGTCTATAAAACTGCTAAATTTCTTTCTTGCTATGATTGTTTTTCAATGTAAAACGCAAAACAAGCATGAAGAGCATTAGATGGGCTAGCTTTCAACAAAAATACAAATAATGATGCATCATTTTTTACACGTGCACAAGTACAGTGAAATGTCTTTCTTGCCAGCTCTAAACCCAACAATGCAGTAATCAGTGTAATACTCTAAATAACAAGGTAGAATAAAAACACACGAGAAATAGAAATAAGAAATAAGAAGAACACAAGAAAGTAAGAAGCTATATACCGGGTCAGTTCCAATACCGTATTTACAATGTGCAGAGATACTAGAGTGATGGAGGTAGATATGTATAGGGATAACGTGACAAGGCATCAGGATATTATAAACAGAGTAGCAGCAGCGTAAATGTAAATGTACTCCTGTTTAAGTCATATTCACCTGATTTCCCAGGTAATTTAAACAGACTTACATTCAATTTAGTATTCTGCATTTGTTTTCATACCTTTAGGTAGGAATTGGGTTTATCTTTTCTAACAAGATTATAAACAATTGAAGGAATCAGAGGGTTGTGATCCTCTTTATCAAAACATTGCTGTAATGTCACGTAAGACGTTTAAGTGGACCTAACTAGACCTGCTGAATTGATACACATCACTAATAACACAATAACGTTCATGGGAGTACAATGTGCAAAGATGAACTAATCCACAACATTAGCATAATCATGTATCCATGCAATTTCAATGATTTAATTAATGTAGATATATTGTATGGTGTGGATAGTGTTGAGCTTAACAAGCATCAGGTAGCGGTTTCCATATATAATTGATTTTCATTTAGGCTGCGATACTGAAACAGTGGTAATAAGAGCAGGGTTAGTGAAGGGACAGAGGTAGCTTGGTTTGGAGACAACAGTGCTGAAGATATCCATATCAAGGTGGGAGGGCTCAAAGAGCCATGTGTACTATTTTCAAATTGAAGGCATTTGGCGTCCCATTAGATGTCCTTGGAAGTGAATAGCAGCTTCAGAAAATTCAGAGCAGTGCTTCTCTGTTTTTTTGGCAAGCACTGTCCTCCCAATGCCCTACAGTGTTTATAACAGTCCTTCCCAGAATGCACTAAGACTGGCTCTCTGTGACTTAAATAGAAGGTTTGGACAAGACTGAACAGCCATATAATAGTACTCTATACAGCTATAATGTTGTGTTTATGATGTGCTATTAGATGTGTATGCTTGATGATTATAGTAAACAGGTCATGCAAATCGTTACCAAACTTTTAAACAATGGTAACACATAGTAAAGCAATGTAGCGATGCCAAAAACAGGACATAACAATTCACCATCTGGCTTTTTACACGGGAGAAGAGAAACAAATTGCTGGAAATTTGAGTAATTTATTCAGAATACATTGATGCCTGCAACCTATTTGCACAACATTATCAGTAAGACGTGGTTGTTGTTTGTTACGATGCCTGTGAGGTGTTGATAAGGTATTCACTGCTTGGTTCTCGCTCATTCTCTAAGGAGAGGTTCATACCAGTGGAGGCTGTTGAGTGGAGGACGGCTCATAATAATGGCTGGAAAGGAGTCAATGGGTTGGTATCAAACAAGGTTTCCATGTGGTTGATACCATTCAATTGACCCCATTCAAGCCATTACTATGAGCCGTCCTCCCCACAACAGCCTCCACTGGTTCACATGTTCTCCACATCAATTCAAAAATACCTTCTCACTTTGTGTGCTGTTCCCCATGCATCATTCCAGTTTGAGTTATGAAACAATAAACACTACAGTATCAGTATGCATCTTTGGCAACTGCAGTTTCATGCTTCCAGAGGTTTTATGTTCATCTACCATTATCATATGAAGAGCCCTATCTGAATACTTGCGGCTGTAGACTGTAAAGCACCCTAAGGATCTCCCTAACAGCCTCCTGGCCCATACAACCAGAATGGCTGCATTTGAGAACTAAAGTAAATACCACATGTACGAGGCTGCCAAGCATGTGAGGCATTAGTTGTTTACATACCAGTGGGTGACTGTTAAATACTCTGAGTATGACTCATGGCAGTCGATATTCTATCTCCCCACATTCCACATGATTCCTGTGTCACTTATTCACATGCAAGATCTGAGGACAGTAGGCTGCATTAAGGTGAGGGACGTATCTTCTGTGGGCCCGTGTGTGTTCAAACACAATGACACAGTATGGCTAGAGGGAGCCAAATCCATCCTCTTGAGGTTTATCCTATACATGTGCACTATCCAGGTCATGGATAAGTGGACCACTCTGATATTGACTGCTGAGCATCTGGGCCCGGCTGGACCGATAATACCTCACAGCAGGCAGTGTTATCTGGGCCTCTGTCAGGGCCGTGGAGGATGGAGGGGCTTTAATGTGCCGCACGCACAGCGCTCCCCTCCTTCGCTCCTCTTCTCTGTGCAGCGCATGCCGGGTGTGCTCTGAATTTGATGAAGTGGGATAATTCAACCAACTGATCATATCACTCAAGGAGGAATCCCAAGATCAAGACCAGACTGCCAAGCCAGTCACATATGGGATGCATTTTTGCAAATCCTAATAAACTTTCATCTGCAGATTGGGGGGGCCGTGGGCATCAGCTCCAGGCCCCCTACAAGTTCTGCAGGAGCAGATCCTAATGTAAGGAGGTGTCTGACAGGGGCTGGGTGGAAAATGAAAATCTGGGACTGAGCTAGAGTGAGACCCAAACTATACGAGCAGAAAATTCACATCCCCACTCTGACTGTGCCCCTCTTCTAAATAAGATTTCATTTCAGAGAGTGAAAATGATTTCATAAACAATACCACATTTAGTATAATCAACATTTTACATAATATTCAGTCATTTTCAGATTATTGTTCTTAATTTCTAGTAGTTGTAGTATGCATATTGTACAGTCTTCTGACAAGATGAACAGTGATGCTTATGGACGAGTGTTGCTACACAGGAATGTTACCTGTTCCACCTTGTACCCCTAGTGTTAGAGTAACAGGACCAGATGTGTGGCGCTGCGGTGCCCCATCAGGGGAAGACCAGCAGATGTTCCACTGATGCTGCTGATCAGTATGTTACGGAGGAACATACTCTGTTCTACACTGCACTAGAATGGTTAAACTCAGCCTGGCCAAGGAGCAGAGACCAGAGAAAGAGGGCACTGATGATTTTTCTGTCTCCCTCCTTGGTCCTGTTTATTAAATTAAAGATCAGTACAACCGCTGGCCCTTTCCCCCTTCTTCTCTGTTTAATATGATCAGAGAATCTGCTGATGCAGTCTGCCCCTCCACTCATGTGAAACCAATTTCAGCAGCACATAAAAATCTGGTGCTCTGCTCCAAATAGGCACGGTGAGGGCTCATCCTCACCCAGAAGACACTCACATATCCGGGGGTGTCTGTCTGAATACACAGGGGTAGGGACAGATCAGAGCTATAGGCCCATCACCCCACACAGGGACAGGGGAAGGGGTAACGGAGTTGAGCAGACCTGGATGAGCATCGCGGGTGGGAATGGGTTTCGATTTTAAACTCCACCCGCCTATCTTCAGAAAAACCATGACTGACGACACCACACAACATGCAGGGTGGAATAAACAAGCGTCAGTGAATGCTGTGGGTCATGCGTCATCCAATCAGCACCACAGGATGACTATGGTGGGGTACACCATATGGTTACTATGGTGAAGGGAAGACCCCCCCACTACGCCTCACAAACACACTGTATCTATGATTCAAAACACTAGTCACACGCAGAGCAGTCTGTTGAATACACACCGTCTCACTCTCACCACACACACGCACACACACACACACACACACACACACACACACACACACACATATATATATACACACACACACACACACACACACACAAAATCGCAACAGCTGAGGAACATTTCTATTGTAGGTTAGTACTTCCAAAATCCCCATTGGAATCAATAGATTTAACAGTTCACCAAGAACACGACATGAATGATGAAGAGATTTTAAAATGTCCAGGTTGAAACGACACACACACTACACGGTCATGTGAGTGACATGAGAGTAACCTCCTACACTGTCAGATAGAACACTGTGTGTGTATGTACGCATCTAGGTATACAGACCAAACTCAACTCCCTGGTACACTGTGATTCGTTCATCTGGGCAATGTAATGAATGTCAAATGTGTTCAGGAGTAATTACTTGTGTTCACTTCCTGCCTGGGCAGGGCTGTTTTCACCTCTGCAGAGCACGGGCCAGTCTAGATACCTGTGATGCAAAAACAGTGGACTAGATAGAGGAAGCAGAGCAGAGTGGAGCCTCAACCCAAAACAGACCCTCTGGAGGGAGATTGTGTTCATCAAACACTGCTGAGCTGTGTCCTCCTCACTTTGGCTTCAGCAAGCCCAAATGGAACTATCTGGAACATACAGTGCAGTCCCACATTAGAGAGAGGAGGGGTGTGGTAGTCATGTTATATGCTGCTCAAATAGACTGCTTTGGAACAGTTATTTCATGTTAAATTAAATAAGATCTGCGTACGATCCACTCCTCTTCCTGTTCCTCTGTCCACTTTACATCCGCTAGCATCACTGAACAATGCTGTCAATTATTAGCATCTCTCCATGCTGTATTAACAGCCATCAAAGGCCTCCACCACCAGCCTAGCCAAGGGCTACAGTCAACATGGCTGACACAGTCAACATGGCTAACACAGTCAACATGGCTAACACAGTCAACATGGCTAACACGGTCAACATGGCTGTACAGTCAACATGGCTGACACAGTCAACATGGCTAACACAGTCAACATGGCTGACACGGTCAACATGGCTAACACAGTCAACATGGCTGACACAGTCAACATGGCTAACACAGTCAACATGGCTGACACAGTCAACATGGCTGACACAGTCAACATGGCTAACACAGTCAACATGGCTAACACAGTCAACATGCCTGACACAGTCAACATGGCTGACACAGTCAACATGGCTGACACAGTCAACATGGCTAACACAGTCAACATGGCTAACACAGTCAACATGGCTGTACAGTCAACATGGCTGACACAGTCAACATGGCTAACACAGTCAACATGGCTGACACAGTCAACATGGCTAACACAGTCAACATGGCTGACACAGTCAACATGGCTAACACAGTCAACATGGCTGACACAGTCACTGCACTAAGGATGTAGCCCGCATGGTGTCTCCTCCATATCCTTGTGTTGTCTTTTAACTTCCACATTCACTACTAATTGACTCTTCCCGTGACTGGATAGAATAGTTTGAATAGAGGAAAACACAATGGGTGCATGTCAAGGTCATTGATTATGAGAACTGTTACTCCCCCCTTGTGTCATGAGGACAATGTGTTGGGCTATTACACTGGGCTGACTTCCTTCCAGATCAGTCACAAACTATCATTTAGATGGCTGCGAATACTATAGAATCAGACTTTCTAATACATAAGCTGTTAAGACATTGTACCATCAGACTGCGATATTGCAAGATATTTGCAGAGTTGAACTGTGGGGGGGTTGAGGGCGGGGGTCATCTCCCTCCCATCTTCTAAAATCCAATATTATGAATCACATGCAGCCCCTTTACTAAAACAGATTTTTTTCTAATCTTTTTTTCATATCTCATTCGCCATATTTTCATAAAGTGTACCTCATTAAAATGGATGAATTCCCCCCTGTTCCATTATAGTGGGAATCTTATGTCTTTCAAAATCAAATCAAATCAATTTTATTTATATAGCCCTTCTTACATCAGCTGATCTTGCGTGCAAGGGTGCACTGCCCATCGACGAAATAAGGGGTTCACTTTTGAATAAATCAGCAAATGTGTCAACATTTCCACAATGCAGACAGTTTATTTCATACTTTTACCCTTCTACTGAATGTCAGGGACTGAATCGTTGTTGGTTAAGGGAACATACTTTTACCATTATACTGAATGTCAGGGACTGAATCGTTGTTGGTTAAGGGAACATACTTTTACCATTATACTGAATGTCAGGGACTGAATCGTTGTTGGTTATTAAGGGAACATACTTTTACCATTATACTGAATGTCAGGGACTGAATCGTTGTTGGTTATTAAGAGAACATACTTTTACCATTATACTGAATGTCAGGGACTGAATCGTTGTTGGTTATTAAGAGAACATACTTTGACAGAAAGAGCAAATGACTTTGATCACATACAAAATAAACAACAAAACGTGATATAAAAACCTCTGCATTTGATTACATAATTTTCAGACAAAATACTTATGATACTAGCATTTGAACTACTCCCTAGAGAACAGTGAATATAGATAATGTCAGGCATCCTCAAACATTGAAATAATTCAAACTGACAAACAAGTGTAAAAATGATTATGATCAATGGTCTCTCTGCTTCTCTTCCATTAATAAAGAAATTGACATTGACATTAATGCTGTGTAGTCCAACGCTTTATGATGATAATAATACTCTTACCCCCTAATAATAAACCCCCTGACTATTAGAAACAGAATAGTGGTTATTGTGACACATATTTCAATGATGGAGACCTGAGTTTGTAATTGCAAGAGCAGCAAAATAAATCCGACAAAGGATGTTGTAATGAATCAGCAGAATAGAATCCATATAGCGGCACTTTCCCATCAAACTGAAGTCTTGCTAACTGAAATATACTGACAGGCTCTGCCTTACTCCCGACACGTTATGATGGCTTACAACTGTTTCCTCAGCATGAGATATATTATATTACAACTAAAAACACGTATCATCCATTACTTGCAATTATGACAAAAATTTTAAAATATACATAATGACACTTTCAATAATGCAATAATTACAGTGTTTGAGGTTTTAAGTGCACTTACAGCGAGCATATTCAAAGGTGTAATAACTTGTTTCTACATGACTTTGGGCTAATGTTACACCTTATAAAAACAGCACTTAAACATTTGTGATTAAAAGCATCAACATTTTCCTATTATACAAAACAAGTGTGATACCATGGTGTGCAAAGTGTTTCTTTTCTTGATGTATATATATATATATATATATATATATATATATATATATATATTCTATTTTATTAAAATGCCACACTCAATAAATACGGAGCCTTATTCAAGGCAGGTGGGCCTGTGATCGATGGGAAGCTTTTAATAGCTTTGCCAGAAAACTGACACGTTACTAACTTTTCAATAGTCAGGAGTGTAATCGCTAGCTGGAGCCCCTCTCCCTCTATGTACTGTGTCTATTCCAAGCTGCAGCACCAAAAGAGGGCGCATGGTTTTTATAATAAAACAATTACAGTGAGTGAGACTAGGGACACTTTACCCCTGAAATAAACGGAGTAGGAATCACGCTTGTGGCCAGAACACGAACCACCCTCTGAATATGCCAATAGAAATATACAACATATAGTCCATCTTTATTTACAGTGTAACCAACATACTAATTTGCACAGTGCACACTATAGACAAAAGACAAAAGTAGCAAAAAATGTCAACCAAATGTAAGACAGTATTGCAAAGTTATATTGCACTTTTGGGGGTGCCATTTTCTGCTCACTGCTGCTTAGAAAAGTGAAACAAGTCACCTTTGGTATTAACCATGTAACTAGTAGCCTAACTAGTAGCTCATGGTATTGAAAAAGTACTGAAAATTGTGACACCTACTCTGGAGTCCATATCGATGTAGGATCTTAATTTAATCACTCTGTTGTAGCAGAACCTTCCTGCAATGCACGATATTTAAAATGTGTTGTGCATTTGAGGTTGAAAAAGGATTCATTTCCATTTTGAAATGTCAGATCTTTGGGGTTCCTGAGTGGCACAGCGGTCTAAGGCACTGCATCTCAGTGCTAGAGGCGTCACTACAGACCCTGGTTCGATTCAGGCTGCCGTCACAACTGGCCGTGATTGGGAGTCCCATAGGGCGGCCCACAATTGGCCAAGCGTAGTCGAGGTTAGGGTTTGGCCAGGGTAGGTAGTCATTGTAAATAAGAATTTGTTCTTAACTGACTTATAGTTAAATAAAAACATGTACAATTAAAATAAAAAACAAACCCCTACAAAAATGTAAATTAATTATAATTCACATTTCCTGTTGCAGGATTATTTTCCTGCTGTAGCAAACTGTCTCAAGATCCTACATCTATAGTTGCTTAGTTGGATCATCAATGTTTCTTGATCTAATACCTGCCCTAGGAGAGGGCAGGTATTAGATGCATTCAGCATCCAGCTGTGGGTGTGGAAAGCAGGCACAAGCCACATAAATATTTATTATTTGGGTTCGGTGGAGGTATTAGTCATTCTAAGCTTCTTCTGAAAACCACAGCGAAAAGCAGAGAGAGATATTTCGCTCATTGTAGCCTACTTAGAGACATTTTGTGGAGCCACTGTGCTCTCCTAGCTGTTATTCTGAAGCTGGTGTCATCACTAACCCTTCTATCATTGCTGGGGTATATGATGTGTGTGTTCAGCCTCTTAAGCCCTGATGGGCTTTCATTACCAAACACACCTGTTCCTCTGGCAGGGGTCAGGGGGACGGAGTAGGACACACACATAGTGGTTCACTCACATTGTAAAAGTGTTTCTTGGGTTGTTTTCCCCCCCATAAAATCTGGTATTTGAATCCATTTGACTGTCACAAACCTATGTACCTCACTTCTCAAAGGCTTTTTGTTGCTGGCTTGGCTGAACGTAAACAGTACTGAAGTATAGAGACAGGATACATAAACATAGAGGCACCTTTCAGCTGTCTAAATGCCCTTCAAATTTAATCTAGGGAACGAAGTGCTGCAAGTGCATTGCCGTATTGTGTGTGTGTGTGTGTGTGTGTGTGTGTGTGTGTGTGTGTGTGTGTGTGTGTGTGTGTGTGTGTGTGTGTGTGTGTGTGTGTGTGTGTGTGTGTGTGTGTGGTTGCTCAGTATGGCTGGTTTGCATTTGTTCTGCTGTAGTGTTGGGTCCTCCACACGTTCTCTCTGTGTGCCATGTATATACATTCCTCTACTGCCAAGAGTGCTGCTTTCTACCACCCTGAGCACCAGCCTCAGGCCTGTAACACAACCTGGCCCCTGCCCTGCCTGCCTGCTTACCTGCAGAACAAATACACAATGTGACATCATGTCTCCCTCCATGTCCACCTGTCGGAGACAGGCTGGGCACATCAGGTTAAGGTTAGGCGACCGGTTTCTGGACCACATCCGTAGAGGTTAAGGGTGGACCGACCAGTCCCTGGAACATCCTGATCCTGTTCCCATCTATAACTGACACATCACACAGTTTCTCCATTTAGACAACATGACAACATATTCCACTTTACCATTCACTAAAGCATACAATGTTCCTCATTTCATCGGTCTGTCATGACAGATGCCTTACAGAATACATCATATAAATCATCAATCTACATTATTCAAGCTTGTATACATACTGGTGTGGTATTTTTGCTACCTTGTCTTTTTTCTCTACCCTTTCATAAGGAACTGCACAATGTACCTGTTATCAAAGGATGTTAACAAAACTCCCACATCTGAGAAAAGA
Organism: Oncorhynchus clarkii lewisi; assembly: GCF_045791955.1. Taxonomy (NCBI): domain Eukaryota; kingdom Metazoa; phylum Chordata; class Actinopteri; order Salmoniformes; family Salmonidae; genus Oncorhynchus; species Oncorhynchus clarkii. The sequence goes on along the minus strand of NC_092152.1, from coordinate 71,254,665 downwards.
AGTGACAGATGAGCTGAGAATTTTTTATATAAGTTTAATAACAGTTTATATCGCAAGTAATATGGAACAAACAAACGAACAAGTCCACAAAGCCTGTATTGCTGTATATCAGGTCACAATCTAGGATCATTGTATTATGTTACCGATAAATAACTGGCAAACAAAGTGAAAGTAACTTTGTGTTTGACACAGATGTGATAAATACAAAACGTCCATGTTAAGACGTTGTGGAAATGGAAGTCACTCTCCCCCCTGCTTCAGTAGATGGCTAGCAGAAATGATTAATACTATTAACTTCGAAAAGATTCGTTTTTCCAGGACTTTCTCCTCCAGCAGATTTCTCAAGGATTTGGGTCCGTTTCTGGACCGTCTGGACAGAGACTGACTGGGAACACTGAATGGGAACACTGACTAGGAACACTGACTGGGAACACTGACTTGGAACACTGACTAGGAACACTGACTAGGAACACTGACTGGGAACACTGACTGGGAACGCTTATTGTTGTTGTGTATCTGTCATTGTCGCTCTATTCTTGTCCCATGTCTTAGTTAAGCAATACTTTACTTCATATGTCTTTTGTTTTGTACTAAATTGCTAAATAAAACCCTTTAAAATAAAATATTTAAAAAATAAAAGATGTTGTGGAAATTAGATTCATTTGAAAGTAAAATAAAATAAACGGCCAGATCTAAATACATTTTGGCGTTTGATCTCTTTGATATGAATGACGAATGTCTGGAAACAGAACTTTGAAATAAATTGATTCACACTGCTTTAGGGTGAAATCAATCGAATCTAGCTGTCCTTGAGACTGAGCGTTTAATCAAGCGCCTATTTCACATTAAAGCAATGTTATCTACAGCAGTCTATATAACGTTTTAGTGGGCTTCCACATTTCCAAAGTCCACTGCAATATGGTATTCATTCGTTTATGCAATTTGTGAGTCTTACTATATTAATATAATGGATGCTTCTCATTTAATATTTCTATGAATGATGCATTACAGAAAAAGTTGGAAGCAATTTGGAAGCCTTAATAATTATTAGAATATTAGGCTTATAATAATAACTATAATGCTTTAATATATTATTTCGATTGATTGGTTTTGGGTTTAAATGACAACAACATCTCTGAGATGTGTGCATCCCGTGGAAACAAATGGTGAATAGTGTCATTGGTTCGTTGGTGGAAAATATAATCACCCGTGAGTTTTACACAAGGTCTCTGATACCGGAGGGACTGGGGAAGAAAGTCCGCAAATGAGCAGCAATGTGGAGATGTGCTCTATTTAATTTAATATGGAAGGTGGATTTGGATAACCCTGTTTTATAGCGTCCTTAACGTCCCTGCATTTGCCTTTGTTTTTTACTGTTGACAGTAAAGGAGAAAAGGCTATCTCTAGGCCAGTCTAACAGGTAAGATTGGCCTTTGCTTGCTCTAAAGAGAAATATATAAAGACTAATAACTAAACCATGTAGCCTAATTTACGATTATATATTTTTTATTAATTTAACAACCAAAGGAATCACCAAACCAATCACCAGGAACTGCATAGATAAAACAGCACACCGAGTAGGCCTAATGTGTACTATAGCGTGTGGTTAAATGAACAAGGCCACTTTAATGCAGCCTGTTTTGAACTTTGTTATGTTGGGTTAAATACGTTTCCCTGGGTAGTAAATAATACCAATGAATTATTTAAGTGCTTGAATGCTCACGTCCGTTTCCTGCAATATCACCATGTAGCCATGTCCAATAGTATTAACCGAAATCTCTATCGTCTCATTATTTTATTTATTGAACATTCGTTTTGTAGCATCTGAAAAGCATGCAGGCCTTCGCTCTCAAAGGGATCTACAGCAAAAGGCACTAATTTTCAAATAGCTCCAACGATGGAGGCTGCCTTTGACTAGGCCTTTGCTACGTTTTTGGGAAACGTTTCATAATAGGCTAATTATGCTTTTGTATATTGCGTTTGATATACTTAATTAAACAGTAAATTAGACATTTATCCTAATTAAAAGTTTGACTCGATTTCAGCCCACGCATGCAATATTTTTTACATAAACAATGAGTGTGAGATTGTGCTAAATTCGCCTAATTGATGACATTACATTTTAATGTAGCCTAATCATGTCTTACTACTCTGTCATCACCACTTCCCTTGTAGGTTTTAGGAGGGTGTCAGTCTCGTTTCCAAGCTCATTACCCTGGAACTACACCGTGAACATTCAGCGATCAAAGAACCATGTTGTTACAGATAGCCTACTGCAGAGATATTTTACGCGGAATATTTTTCACCAGAGGGGCTTTACACAGCAACTCCCTGTAGTAAGATTGTAGCCTAATAGCCATATGTCCAATGCTTAATACAGTGACCATAGTAGCCAAGCATGTTCTTCACCAATTCAATTCAAATATTTAATTTGCTGAGCAATATCCCACAAAATTGGAGATAACAATGAAATAAGTACCTCAGGGAGGAAAATATGTTTTATTCCTGCTTGTGACAAATAAATATCCCACCGTCCCACGAGCACATTAACATAGGCCTAATCTGTTATTAAAATATTGAAGTGGCAATAGAAAACACGATAACTCCTACCACTACGTTTTGACATTTCAGTGATGTGCTTGTTGCCGAGTTCGCAATAATCGTTGTAATAGAGATATATCTCCAATTATTAAGACATATTGGACTAATTTCAATGAAATTATTAGATAATATTTTGAGCCCATAAGCCTTTAGGCCCAAATTGTATGATTTTGTTGAATTAGACGTGGTTATATCGTTATATCAGTGTGGTTCATTTATCGACGGGACTCATTCAACCTTTGCAAACGAGTCTAATTAGAGAACCCGTGCTATAGGCTTAAGGTAAATAAGTTGCATTAAAGCTTGAACCCGGCGATATTAAATGAATCACATCAAGAGTGGAAGGGTTTGACACGGAGATAAATTATAAGTTCAATGTGATTTATTTCCAATCAGTTGATAACATGAGAAAAAAGGCCTTCAAAAAGTAAAAAAAGATCGATCAACGGAATATAAGGATGAAGTTGTAGATATTCTGAATATATGCCAACTCATCTTTAACGATAGAAAATATTTTCTGAGTGATGTGGTTTCCAGAAAAAGAAAATGTAATTCTGCTTAAAACACACATACCCCCCCCCCCCAACATATAAATGGAAATCAGAAAAATGTAGAATAGTTCTCCGTGTCACAAATCACACAGTACACATGAAACATGGATAGGCTATATTGTCCTGTATGTGTCGAGATTCCATTTGTCTGGAACAAGTCCCCTCTTGACGAACCATTGCGAATCAATCATAAAATTGCGCTCTCGCTGTTGCCCTTCACTTACAATTAGTTATATATTCATACCCTAATTACATTAATGTCATGTGTTAAGTCCCCCCACATATAAAAAAAAAAAAAACGTTTTTTTTTCTTCTGAGGAAAGGTCTGACATCACCCATTCATTTGATCAACATAATCACTCCGGAGATGTCTTGACTTAAAGTCCACACAGCTCTCGGTAGTGTATATCGGGGAGATCTGGGTTGCATCTTCTGAAGAAAGACGCATTTTTGTTACTCGTCTAAACCTTAAGGGGAGTTTTTAGCTTTTGGTCAGCGAGTGGTTCCTGGAAAACATCTGAATCGTTTTATAACCAAACACAGCTGCCGTGCCAGTGTATGTGTGTGTGCGTGACAGTGTGTATGCGTGTGTTCATCCGTATGTGGAAGAGGGAGAGAGAGTGAGGGTATCTGTTTGCTTCCCTTTCCAAAACGGAAAGAAAGAAAAAAGTTTGGAAGTCTTTTTCTCCCAGTAACTTTTTTTAGGCATGAACGCCGAGACGTGCGTCTCATACTGCGATATGACATCCATGGATTCATATTATAGCCCCTCTGCACCGCAAGGTAGGGATCATCCGACGAACCCGTTTAGGACATTCCAAGTAAGTGACACCAAATACAGCCCCACTTTCCTGCCAAACAAAGGTCAGGCTTACGGAGAAAAGTCTCGGAGCCCATTCCAACAGGAGTGTCAGTCATTGGATGTCACCACTGGGGAAGGCACCTTTAACAAATACCACCTCTTCATGCAGAGGTCTTCTTGCAAAACCCCCCCCGAAGGAGGCAAACTGCACCAAGAAAGCGGACACAACGGAGCGCTCATTCCCTGCTATGGTGAGTAAAACCACAGTTCTGTTTCGAACGAACGGAGATTTCCCGTGTCCCGTATTGTTTACTCTTATGGAGAAACCGCATCAAATGACAACAGCAATTGTGCTTGTGTTCTGTATACACTGGTCGGTGTAAATATCTGTTCACTTGACTGACTATACCCCCAATTATGAGGGATGTTTTGAGTATATTTTTTTTAAGTTGGGAACGTTATGCCTGTCTCCACATGCCTCTTAAACAGTTTCCTGTAAATTGAGAAATTCCTTCCAATAATCAGAACCGACGATAAAAGAAAATAAATGGATGAAGTAATCACGTCTGCTATCATCCCGGGTGTTAGGATAATATCACTAATCGCATATGAACATTTGTCAATGCACGAGTCTTTACAAACTCAATGTGATGGACTTCACAACTTACTACCAATATTACGGCCACAACTGTCCCCTGTAACACAATTACGAAGAGGCATAACCTTCCCGACTATCACGTTTTCCCTTTGGCGATTGAATTAAATTAGGCTATATTTAATGCGATAATCTGCATTACAATCCTTCATACTGAATCTGAATCGGACAATTTAATTATCACGTTTTCAAGCATGAAAAATATGGGAAATAGTTTATCAGCGGACCAATATTGTTATTATCCCTAGTCTCTTTACATCTATAGGCTACTTACTCAATATTGTCTCATGAGCAATAGATATTGGGGGAGTTTGCAAATGTTAAGAATCCATCGTTGACATACACACACCCACACACACACGTTTTGGCACCTATATGATATCAAGGTAAAGATATTCCGATTCTTGTAGAAAAGATTGCCCAAACTGATAGCCTGTGGTGAATTAGAGATTGTAACTAAAACATTGCTGATCAAAGAGCCTGATTTTGTGAACTGACAAAATAACACTGTAAAGGCCTCTAGCCTACAATAGCCTACGTGCACTCTGCAGAAACGGTGCAATAGCGTGACTTGGGTATTGGTGACCTTATAGATGTTTGTATGACCATACAATAAAATGTAACGGATCACAAGTTCTTAAGAAATATTTGTTTATTTTACAATGAAATACACACTTTAACTTTGCAACTCGAAACCCACAGTTACGTTGCATTACATTAATATTTCATGTGTAAAATACCTACATGCAATTCTTCATTCTTAATAAGAAATAATACCCTCTACTGATTTACCGAACTATATCTTTATGTTGAAAATGTTCTGCAGAGGTCTAGCAAAGGGCACATCTTGAGCGGAGGAAAAATCCGCCCATGCTATAAATTTAACACAAATACCGCAAAATCCAGCGCTTTCTCTAACCATCTGCGAGCAACTTGTGGGTGAGATGAAAACCCACGGACATACAGCGGCTTCTCAGATGATGAACTGGAGGGAAGCATCAAATACTGCGGTAGAAGTATGGAACCTCTCTCAGGAGAGTGGCTACAAGTGCTAAGAATTTTTTTAGGAGTTATTACAAATTTCAAAAGTGATTCATTTGTTGTTTATGGTTGAGAAGTCAGTGACCAAAGCCAGATGATATTCGATACGTAGGCCATGAATCCTCATGAAAATGGTTAACTTGAACAAGACTAAAGCAGTGCTAAAATTATAATAGAGGCAAAATATGCCTAAGACTTTCTGCCAAATAATTATGTCAGTCTCACGTTTCGAAGTCTCTATAAACCAATTGCGGCAGGTAGCCTAGTGATTAAAGCTTTGGGCCAGTAACCGAAAGGTTGCTGGATCGAGTTCCCGAGCGGACAAGGTAAAACATGTGTCGTTCTGCCCCTGAACTAGGTAGTTAACCCGTCATTGTAAATACGAATTTGTTCTTAACTGACTTGTCTAGATAAAAAAAAGAGTAGTTAGCTCACTTCTAAAACATTTTCATTAAATGTGGCCCAATTCTGTCTCAGTTTTAGGCTACATTTAGATCAAAGATGTCCAACGTTCTTTCATTTAAACGGACATTCTTCAAATGTTTTATTACAAAAAGTAAGAGTGCATAGACGATGATCGAACCACATGATAGTTTATTGAACGCTACAGGTAACATTAAGCGCAAGGATAAGTAAAAATCCCCACAATTTCAATAATCCATAATTAATCATGCTCGAAAATCAACCAAGCGATCTGTGAGGAAACGTAAGTATTTTTCCATCCATCTGTGTAATTTAGAAAATGTAAATGTATACCCATTACACCTGATTTATAACATAACAATAACATCCGTTTTCTGTTTTTCCGGATCAATAAATAGAAAAAAAACGACACTAAAGATGCATGCACAGCGAACGTATGGACACTGGACAGTGCTGCTAACACAAACAACATCCAAATTAAAAGCAAATGCCAGATTACTGAAATTATAGAATGAAATTAGAATATTTAACAATTTTCATCAATATACTAATATCAATTTGCACTGCTGTGCATGTGAACGGTTCGATTAAACGAAAGTATAGGCTTCACCAAACATGTTAATGGATCACTATTACAGATATTCTAATGAATATCTAGTGAAAACGACAGGAGTCCTGTCCTTCGTGAAAATGAGAAAATGGGGACACAACCAAAAGAGGATATAACGAGTTGAGATGTCAATATAAAAGCGAAAGCACTGAATCACTGCTGTCAAGGAGAAGACATTGATCAATTGTCTGGTCTAGCGTGAGAAAAAAGTACACATGAAGAAACTTCAGTTAAACTTTGCCATGCTGTTCTTACTATTGGCTAATGGCTACCATGATGAGGATCAGGATGATATTAATGAGGATAAAGATTATATTATTGTTGTTGACTAGACTATCATCATCATAACAGTAATAATATTATTATTATTACATAATTAAGTATTTACAGCTGAGTTACGGAGGAGGGCTGGGCACTGAAAACATGCCACTAACGTGCCAGAATAGGATTTCTGTATACCCTAATAAAAGCACATAAACCAATCAGTCTTTTCCTCGCTACATAATTAGTTTAAACGGGTGACGTAACATAGCATAGCCATCAATATAAGATTTAATGATGGTCTGCTGTGCAGATGTTATCGAATCTCTTTGGTTTAATCAAATAACTTTAGACAACAACATACGAACACCAGACACTTGCTTTGTCAAGAGTATGCGACTGATTGATCACTGCTGGGAATCTATGGGAATACGACTACTACTACTACTACTACTACTACTACTAATAATAATAATAATAATATTAATAGTAGTTAAACAATAGTTAACCATATGAGCATATTATGATGAATCAGAAGTCATTTACCGTATGCACATCTTTATTATTCAAAAAGCAACAAGTTGCCTATTATATAGTCATTATATAGCTTCTAATATTTAGATCATTCTGAACAAGAAAATATTCACCTGAAATAAATGAGTAAATACTCTGATTCAAACTTGAACCCGTATGTGCAGTCTTTTCTCTATTTGACATTTAAGCACATTACGCACGGGCGCCAAACGTGGTATGCCTATAACATTAAGCCTACAAGTTATTCAAGTTAAAAATAATATTCAGTTGTTCATATATTTAATTTCCAATCCTGTGTCATGGCCTTGCTTAACCTTTGGTACGTAATGACTCACAGAAGAGGCATGCGTATTATAGCGCGGAAAAGATCAGGCCTAGGCCTGCACATAAACCTGTAAGAAATTACGAAAATGCTCGGCATATACAAAGTCAACTAATGAAAACGTATAGACACGGACTGAAAATTGAATAATCGATTTGAAGGTGCGTTTGAATCACATAGGCCTATACTAAAAACCCAAACACATTGTCACACTTTCCTATCAACTCGGGGTCATATTTGCAATGGAATGCGTTTGTGTCCGGTGAATAGTTTTTATGTTCCATAAACCTACCAGATCACATAATCACTCACGAGATCTTATTTAGGGTCACGTTTTAAAGACCCTAAACCTGGTCTTGGGAGCCTTATTGGTTTCGACCACAGGTATAAGTCATGGCAGGTAATTCAACGGGGACTTCGTGAGTTATTACTTCAATCAGGCTTAAGCAGGTAGGCTGAAATTCCTGGAGTCACAGTCTTTACAATATTTCCCGCTAGACACGGCGGGGTCCTTTGAAGATAATACCAGCGCTGTTTTCGGGAGATTTCAAGGGAGTTTGTTTCTTTTTGCGTTCAGCTGAACTTGCCAGTGACCTGTAGTCTACATAACGTCGTACACTCGGTAGATGTAAAGAAAATGATTGCCGCTGTTAATCCCAAACAAACCGCCATAAATAATACTTAGACTAATGATGCTGTCCTAATGTATCTTATTAAAGCAATAAGTGAGCCACTAAAAAGGAAGTTTACATATCTAATATTTTACAACAGATACCCTCAGGGCACATGTTTTGTTTTTGTCTTAGCACAAAACACAGTTGATTCAAATAACCAAGTCATCATCAAGCATTGGCTATTTGAATCAGCTGTGTAGTGCTAGGACAAAAAAAAAACTGCTCCCAGGGGAGGCCCAGGACCAAGTTGGTATCACAGACTGGCTGGGTAGACCATGCAAATTTTTACAGAGGAAGTAACCCTTGCAGCAGCCTTGCCTGACCACAGGTATGACTGACTCCTCAGATAGAGCGAGCGTTAAAGAGCAGGCAGGAACGTCTCAGCACTACAGGAGACCTCCACCATTAATGTGACTCAGATGTACATCAGCACTTCCCCCAGTTATTTTTATACATTCAAAGGCCAGCCCCCAGTAAGCACAGGCAGTCCTTGAGTGTCCAAGAGGTGACTGGTTTGTGTAACCTTGCTAAACAAGTGCCGCATACAAATACACAACATGTCACCAATACAATATTTGTTTATGGGGTTGGTTGCAAGTGATTGAAAGGATCAGTGAATGATTTTGTAGACATTAACATGCTGTACTGTGCTTGCAAATCTTTATGTACTGTAAGAGGAAGGAAACAAATACTTTGTGCCTGCAACTTAGAAATGAGGCAAAGGGAAATGTATTGTTTCGTCAACCAAATTGTAAAGGACAGCTAGAACCCTTTAGATTTTCATACAGGTTTTCTAAGCCACCATTGAATTATGGTAAAAAAAAAAAACTGTTGCTCCCAAAGAGTACAGGGTAACAAATGGCATGGTTTCAACCATTCCTCCATTCAAACCTCTTAAGATGAAACAATGGGACACTTTCTACGGCCCATCAGTCCAGTTACATTGAGGTTCTCTCAGGTCTATCAGTCCTGGACCAACAGTATGCTACTTCAGGGACAACATATACAAGGTCTGTGCATTAGCAGTAGGGGAGAGCAGTCCCTTTCCTAGCCGGGTCTACATGCAGTGATAAAAGCTTGTAGACTCTACTGGACTCCAGGCTCCATAAACCAGACTCCTCTCCGCCAGGTAATAGGATATTTAGGGCCTATCATCTCAGGGAGAGTGGCCAAAATTCAACCTGATAAAATCTGACAACAGGTGGCCTTTACATTGGTGGATTGTGTTTTTTTACATGAAAATATATAGTAGAATAGAATAAGATGGAATAATAGATTATTTCTTGACTTGGTTTGACACACACAAACAATGCACATTGTCAGAGATAGCTATCCTTGGCTTCTCTACAGTGTCTAAAGGGGTCAGTGTACCCACTGAGAACTTAACCTTCAAACTAGGAACATCAATCTCTTTGTATTTTTCTTGAAGCAACAGGAGTTTTCCTCGTATGGTGTTTGACTGTCCCCCCTGAGGACAGGACACAGAGACCTTTAACTCTGGTTTCCTTTCCCTTTTAGAAGAGCTGTACCCCAAAATTCTCCAGAGCGAATCGATCTAAAACCCAAAATAATCCAAACAGAAACGTACATTATATTTTCGCAACATTTGTAGTCAAGATCACTATTTACTTTAACATTCCAAGAGCTTTCCATTAACTATTCATGAGCTATAGACGGAGAGAGGAAGAGCCTTTGTTGTGACATTACAAGCATTTGGTACATAGTTGCGGTTACAATCGTGTTTTCGTGTTATCGTGTTTTCACTCAAAGAGAGGGAGGATATAGGAGGTGTGAATCAACTGTCCTGTGAGATCCTTTCAATCTAGACTGAAGCCACCAACACCCCATCTGCTGCCCTTTCTCTCTCTACCGTCTTTAGTACAGCACAACCATTTGAGCCTTTCTTTCTGTCCGTCTGTGCTGATTGATATGAGCAGGGGGTAATAGAAACCAGCCATGGAAGTGCTGCGAAGCCTGGAGAACCAGGACACACTTCAGCAGGTTGCTGACATGACTAGAGGTGACAAGGACCTAGGATCATTTTACCAGTTAACTCGTATTTTGGCACAGCAATTTACATTAGGCTCAATCTGCCCGGCCGGAGTGCGACAGGGCTACATTGAACCTTGTACTCCAGGCCTTCTCTCAGCCCGGCAGTCAGATCCTCTGCTGTGTAACTAAACCCTCCATAGTTGAGGCCCTCAGAGGATGCTTACTGATCAGACGTCCAGCACAAAGAATATCCCAGAAGATTAGAGTCTGTAATATCACCTACTGTGTATACATTTTCTCAGACGTTATAGTACAGTAAAAAGTTAGCATGTCCATTGGCCTGGACAGTGGCACCCATCACAAGAACTGAAATCATAAGCGTGTTGCTTTTTTCGATAAACTACCCATTGAATCACATTATTTCACATGGTGTTTCCTAATGACAGAGTACTATGTAAGTTCACATGGTGTTTCCTAATGACAGAGTACTATGTAAGTTCACATGGTGTTTCCTACTGAGTACTATGTAAATTCACATGGGAGCTGATGTAAAGAATTTTAAGAAACCTATATGAAATTATATATTATTTCACAAGCAGATGATCATTTTTGCTTAGTTACAAGTGATTAACAATTTGGACCACCAAGGACAATCTAGTGCTCTTTCCACATTGTATTTACTTCAATATAACAATGCTATTGTCAGAAGTGGAATCCACATGATGCTAAGAGGACAGTGACCAACCTGTCTTTTATTATGGCATTCCCGTGCACTCGTAAAATGTGTGTTTGCTTCATTGTGGTTTTTAACATCACCCGAGAGATTCAGACCTCACTGGGAAAGGAGGAGGGAACATAACGTCAACTGTTAGATAAACTGAGAGGATCTCACATTAAGAAGCCTTCCCCTCTCAAGGGGTCTCCCTCTGCACTCATTCAAATAACCTCAAATCTAGTGGAACATGAAGGCTTTCTTTCTTTTAGTCATTTCAGTACAGTACTGGTTAAAACCACAGCATACGCAGTCAAATATTATTTTGCATGAACTTTGCATTACACTGGGTATTATATCTCCAACACAACTTACAGTGTTGTTACAGTTATTACTGTGTATTTACATGGGTATAAGAGCAGGAGAAAGTGTTTCCAGATATGCTAATAAGTTGGTTTCAGAAAGACAAATAGAGCTTTGTTCCTTCATCTTACGTGTAATTGTCTAATTGTCTGTTTTGACCTTGCTTTAGAGCTAGCCAAACTGTGGAAAAGGCACTGAGTAGACCCTAGCTCAGTCTCAGGCTAGTGGAGATCCTGCCATGCTCTAGGGCCTGAGAGAGACTCTCAGACAGATAAAGAACCTTGAAGAGAGAGGGGTGATTTATCAGTGTCTCAGGCTTTATGGATATGCTCCCATAGCAGTTGTTTTTTGGCACAGCGTGTGCACCTCACAGCAGCCTGATGGGATGAATCATCCCTCTCAGTGTTTGACTTCAAAGTGGACGCTTACCTATCAGATGCTCCCAAACTACTGTAGCTATAAGCTAGTCAGAGAAGTACTTATGGAACTTTCTCATCCGTTAGCTGAGCTTTTGTTTACGGCGTCAGGCATATGAGAGGGCAGCAGGGATATGAGAAAGGCATGGGCCTAGTGAGCACCAACTTAGGCTAACCTTGAACTGTTTCAATGACTGCAATTGACATCATAGCCTACTCATACTGCGGTGCTATTCGTAGTGGTGTCATGGTGCTCCTGACCAGGAACAAGATCGTTTAAGAAGGACGGGTTTATAAGAACTGCTGAGACTCGACTCCATCTGCCTTTGGGTAGGCGATTAGCTCTGGTTTTGCAAATGGCCGTGTAGGCAGAGGGCTTGCTAATAAGGCTCTCCCCATGCTAATGCCTTGTGGTGACACACTCACAGGCTGCAATAAAATGGATCAATGTCTCTCACATCACTTTTCATTCGTCATGGTGTAGGCATGATAAAGTTTACATCTCAACACACCAGTCAGTCTCTCCATCCACTACCTGTGTTAGTTAGTGTGTCTGTCTTTATGTAACAGCCTCACGGCCAGCGGAACGAGCAGGAAGAGAGGACTTCACAGAGATGGCGGGACTTCAGAGCACAAAGCTTCCCATTATGATTCAATCCATATTTTAAGAAGGGAAAACAAACCAAATTAGAGTTACAAATAAATGCTTAGCAGAGAAAACAGCTTACACAAATTTCCTCTGCTTCCTGGGTCCAGTCAAAACAGGGATCTATCAAGCCTAGACTACACACACTTAATCTCTTTTATTTACGTTTTCTAATATTTAGGGATATTTTTTCAGGTTTGGGAATATTTTGTCATTAATCGCTCTCAGTCACAGCAGGGTGTCTAATTTATAGTGCTTCTTTTAAATGCTGTGAGCTGACCCTAGCCAACCTTTTCAATAAAGAGGCTGGGGAGGCGCCCTGTCGCTTTACTGCCAGTTAAATTACACTTTGATGTTCCCCTCTCCTTTTTGACAGCGACTTAACGTCTGTCCCCAGTGAAGGTCTGACCCTTGCTAACTTTAAGGGGTCCAGCACGGATATCCAAGGGCAGGAACTATAGTCATTTACCCCTCATAGCATAGCTGCTATGATGATCATATCTATTACTTAAACGTAACCATCTTTTTTCTTATTTTGATATTTTCTGTGGACACAACTTTTTAAACGACTTACAGTGCAGAATATAAAATTACGTTTGAAGACATTTTTTTGTGGGGAAATGTAGACGCTATTAAAAAGGGTTTACAAGACCCTGTGTTGCTCTGCAGGCAGGTGTGAATACTGTTAGGGTTAAACTGCCAATTAGTTCTCTGGTTTAACCTCACCCCTCTTCTCTCTCACCCACTGATGAACTCTGCGTTCAGACCCTCTTGGTTTCAGCTTGGTCAGATCTGGACTGATTTAGTAGAGTATTCTGTTTCCTTGACATTGTAAAGAATAATATGAAGATTTCAGTTCCGACCTATCCTGTACTTGGACACAGCCACAGTTCTGTATCACATCTCATTATTTCTTACTTTAAACAAACATACAAATAGCATAATGCTTCTACACCTGCATTGCTTGCTGTTTGGGGTTTTAGGCTGGGTTTCTGTACAGCACTTTGAGATATCAGCTGATGTACGAAGGGCTATATAAATACATTTTATTTTATTTTATTTGATAAGACAGCAGTTATACAACTGGAAAGGAACAGGGAAGATATTTAAATTTTAGATCACAGCAGTTGTACAGTCACTGTAGACTTGGTATGTCAGATCCCTAACAGGGTTGGGGCAGACAAAGAACAATGGGCTCCAGACGTGCCTCTCTCCGTCAGAGAGCTGTAATTGGAACTGATGTGGAATCTTGGATCCAAAGTCAAAAAGAAAAAAAATCAGTGAACACTGCTGTAGAGCAGATTCCTCTAAATGGGAAACACGCTATGAGGTTTTAGCAGAAGGGACTGAGGAGTTTATCGTCTGCTTGCTTCCAAGTGTTGTATCAGGGATGCTGAGCTCTAGATCTGTATAACAGGTGAAAGGTGAAAATGAGAGGGGGGTTGTAACCACTGATAAATTACAGCAGCATGTCAGAACATATCCTGGCATAGAGACAGAAGTGTCTTTGCTTTATACAGTATATAACATATCATACTTTCACTAAGCCCAAATATGATTGTTAATCCGATCAGCTAAGGTGAAAGTGTCTGAGTATCAGTTATCTTCAGGAAAATCCACCATGATGCTAAATGGAAATGTCTGCCTCCCCAATCAGTGATCATGAAATGTAGTGAGGAATGCCACTCTTGCATTGGTCATCCTAATATTCATACATTCCTTAATTCCATTATTTTACTTTTAGGTTGTGTGTATTGTGTGTATTGTTGTTAATTGTTAGATATTACTGCACTGTTGGAGCTAGAAACACAAGCATTTTGCTACACCCGCAATAACATCTGCTAAACATGTGTATGTGACAAATACAATTTGATTTGATTTAATGATGCTGTATTTCTGAAATACTTTAGTGATGACTACTTTTAGTGATGACTGATAAGCTCTTTACCTCCATAGTTGAGATGGCAAAAATATTACCTCTGCTATTTCAGAAGGACCTCTCCATGCCAATTACTCTCAGTGGGCTTCTTGCTACAGGCATATCTTCTTCTTCTTCTTTTACTAACTCAACTCTGTTAACAGGAAGAAACAATTCAACATTAGCCTTTAATGGCTGTGTTCACTCAGGGCTCCCTCCACTGCATGGGTATCCTGACTGACATTATTTGCAGTAAGACTTTCTCATGTTCCTCATCCATATGGCCCAGCCCCCGGGAGGGCCCACTGCTGTTCACCTTGGGCAGTGGAGAATGCCTTGCCTCGCAGCCACGGCCCAGCGCACGAATAACAAGCGGGAGATTGTCACAATACCCTGCGCCTGCCAAAAACCATCAATGACACAGGGCATAAACAAGAGTCTTTGATCAGCAGAGAGCCCTTGATTTCAAAAAGCCTGACAGTCTTGCCTTGTTGGGACCATCGGTGCAGGGCATATGATGAGGGAATAACTAGAAATGATTTACATTTAGGTTGAGCTAGCTCGTCTCAGGCTTAACAGGATGTGTCAGTCCTGGGCAGGCAGCAGGCAATGTGGGAGCCATTATACCCCTGGCCAGGGCCCGGGCCCCAGTAGATGCTGCCTGCCTGACAGTCCACAGTGGCCAGGGTGCTCGGCAGAAGCGTGGAGAAGGCAAACTGACACAGCCAGAGAGAATGAGCATGCTGCTGAGATGGCTCAAATCAGACCCTCACAATTATTTACCAACACCAGGAGTAATCTTTTTCCTCATATCCAACTCCGAGGGAAAAGCTCTTACAGTCAAACTTACAGTATGACAATAACAGACAGAATGAGAGATGGAGGTTTGGAAAATCAGACGGGTGAAACATAACAGTGCAGCAGTGATTGGTATAAGTGAACAACTAAATTACAATGTTATGGTAGGAAGAGGGGCTTTCCCTAAGTGTGGCCCAAGCAGTAAACAAATCCTACAGCACGGCTTATATTTCTTATGGTGTCATTGACTGTTATGCGGCTCCCTTTACTCAAGTCCTTGAAAGGTGTGTAGGGCGGGGGACCGAGGGTGTGTGTATCATCAGATGAGCTATCAGGTCCCCTCACCTTGCAGCACATTACCCAACAAGGCTCTGTGTGGAGGTCCGGAGGGCATGCTTCCCTGCTGTGTTGAAAGCAGTACGCACACCAGAAGCTCACATGCACACCTACACCCCCTGGCTCTAACTTGACAAGGCTTTACCCCAGCCTCAGATAAGAAATGAGCACATCCCAACCCTGGGCTCCCTAAAATAACTCCCTGTCTCTTAGAGCTAAGCTAAACAGAGGGGAGCGTAGTGCCTGGACTCACCACTAGACCGAGCCAGAGGGGACGTCACCAAGCAGAGGGGTTGAGAAGCAGATGTGAGGTTTGGCTTGGACCCCAAACCATATTCTATACCCCCTTGAACAGCCTAGAGCCCAAGGGGGAGGGTTTGCAGTTCATATGAGTGAGTATGACAACACATTGCCTTCCCAGGACCCCAAACAGACCCCTTAATAGAAGCCGTAATGGAGAGAGTTTAATGATCCACTGGCAGGGAGGGCAGTAAGGGCACAGAGGATTGGCACTGTAGTGGAATAATGGACGAACGGCACACTGGCACAAACAGCATCATGGGAATTTATGATCAGTAGGTTGACTGAGGTTTCACGGATAGGCTGCTGTGTGTGTTTCCCCTCGCTACAAATTACCGTCCAGCAAATTGCCACTGACACTCTTGTTGCCGGGTTAGTTTAGTCCCGTTAGTAAGTGAGTTTCAGCTTGCAGCCACACCACAGACCACGCGTCTGTGTTAAAGGCCTGAGTTCCCCCAGCGTAAGACCTGACTCCAACCCCAACCATACTGAGAGAGAGAGACATGAAAACCTGTAATTTTCTACTATTCTGCAATTACTGCCTGCCAGGGTGTCTGTTTCCATGATTTATGAGCAGCAGTACGGAGGGAGTGTTCTGGGAGTCACACAGCTTACACCCCCACTCCTAACCACACCATGAACAGGAGTCCAGACCTGGAACTAACTGGCCAGGGAGCTTTCAAAGAACAACATGCTGCAAGAGTCATTTGGTGCTTGTGCTAGTGCTATATAATACTGTAAACACAGTCTAAATTAGTTTTCTGTTGCACATCAGTCCCAAAACACAGGGTGTCAATAATAACCACATTCATAATAATTGAGCACAGTACGAGATATATTGTGTTCTAACACCTTCCTTCTCTCATCCTCTCTCCAGGTAAAGACAGCTCAGGACTGACAGACTCTGACCTGACCCCGAACTCTGACCCCTCTGGGATGGACGGCAGCTACCTGAGTGTGAAGGATCAAGGCGTGAAGGGCCCCTCGGACCGACCAGGCTCGGACATGGCCGGCCCCATGGACAAGGGCGAGGGTGAGAGCAACAAGGGCAAGAAGAGGCGTAACCGCACCACCTTCACCAGCTACCAACTGGAGGAGCTGGAGAAGGTCTTCCAGAAGACCCACTACCCAGATGTGTACGCCCGCGAGCAGCTGGCCCTCCGGACTGACCTGACCGAGGCCCGGGTACAGGTAAGACTGGCTCACCTGAGAGGAGCTCTACTGCTAACCGCTACTTACACAGGTCCTGTGAAGATCTGGGACTTCAGTCTAGCAGTATCACTTTCATCACACATCAATAACAGTTATGATCACCATTATAAACAGAAGCACAATTGGTAGAGGTCTATACTTGAGCATCCTTTACTGGCCAAACAGGAACAAGGACCAACGCTATCTCGAATCAGATGGCGGCTAGTTAGTTTAAATTAGTTACTGAAAGGACTTGAACAGAAACAGGACAAAGCCAATGACTTGGAGACTGTGGATAGAACCACATTAATCCCTCAACATCTGTGGCTTTGGAGAGATAACGTCACCAAGCCACCAGGGTGAGAGTGAGATTTATTTGGCAATGTGGGAGTAGGGGCCAACGCAGGGCAGGGGCCCCCAAGGGGCTGAGGATGGAGCTGGGCCTCATATGTTCACTGTCAAGAGAGCAGACTTTCATCCACATATGAGGAGACACGCTTGGTTCTGCTCAGCTCCAAACCCTAGCCTGCACCTGAACCCCTGGACTTCTGAACCTCTGAACTGAGCTCTGCAAGTGGCTAACCAGGCTGGGGCTACAAACATACAACCTTCCTGTGACCTTTGATTTACATATAATCCGTCCATGACTACTGCCACATTCCAGCATTGGTGGATAGATGATGAGACTCCCCTCGTTCGGAGCACAGACACACACACACACACACACACACACACACACACACACACACACACACACACACACACACACACACACACACACACACACACACACACACACACACACACACACACGTGTACACACACAAAGTCTACCAAATGCCCTTGGATTCATTGTGTTTTTCTTTCATTAACATCCTGTTCAGGAAGAATGTGTCCCTCCCGTGGTCTCGGGGGTAGGTGTGAAAACCTTCCCCTGAGTCTCTGGTAAGTTGTGAGGTTCGCAGCAGCCATCATGCACTATTCCATAGGAAACATGCCACGATATACAGTACAATACCAACACAAATATCTGTAAATACAAACGTCATGTGAAATTAAAGAGAGCAAGTGCTCTGTGAAAGAGTCTGAGGGATGAGATCAGGCTGAATATTTATATGACGTGCTGGCGCAGTGGCCAAAAACCCCTCACAGTGAAACCCAGGAAGTCCCTGAAGTCAGAGGGTTGTAATTCAGCCTAGAGCTCTCTCTCTCTCTCTCTCTCTCTCTCTCTCTGTCTCTCTCTCTCTCTCTCGCTCTCTTTCTCTCTCCCTCTCTCTTTCTCTCTCCCTCTCTCTCTCTCTCTCTCTCTCTCTCTCTCTCTCTCTCTCTCTCTCTCTCTCTCTCTCTCTCTCTCTCTCTCTCTCTCTCTCTCTCTCTCTGTCTCTCTCTCTGTCTCTCTGTCTCACTCTGTCTGTCTCTCTCTCTCTCTCTGTCTCTCTCTGTCTCTCTCTCTCTGTCTGTCTCTCTATCTCTCTCTCTCTCTATATATATATATACATAGAGAGAGAGAGATAGAGAGAAAGAGGGTAGTTTAGCTCTGCCCTTTACCGCCTAAGCTCTCCCACTGACCCTCTTAAACCATTCAAGTTAAAAAGATAAAAGACACAAGATGCCCACAAGATGCCAAAGAATCGGAATTTCCGCTCTTTACTCAGAAAAAAAGGAGCTTCACACTTCATGAATTCTGCATCTAAAGTGGACAAACTGTTCAACTAAATCCACAAGAATTTGTCCTGCTGAAAAGCTCATAGTACTGTGGGTTTTTGTCGATTGGAATTCCACTGAGATTTCACTTTTGTGGTTGTCAATAGATTTCCAAATGAATTAAGGCAGTGTTTTTCAGATTGTAACCGAAATACCCTCTCTTTAGTCCACTTAATAGGACAGAACAAGAGGAGCTTGTAAACTTGCCTGACTATAAACGTTAGCCAGAGAAAGTTTGTTTTTTCTGTCTACTAGTTTCAAAGGGAGGAAGTCGGTTGAGCTCTGAGTCATCTGCACTCCAGATACATCTACAGGTCACAGGTCAAGGGTTTCAATAACATCACGTCTCTCAGACTACCTTGCTGTCAGTCCACAGCTCTGAGGCTGCTGAACGTTGTTTGACATGGGGAGTATATAATGCAACATGAAATATCAATATGAGTTAAGGACCAAACTACAGACCTTAGTTAAGATAAAACAGGACAGCCACCCATCAATAAGCACAATAACAAATAATATCAATATGATATTAGAGGTTGTGCTCACAGCTGGGTAACTATACAAATTAGAAATACTTAGTCATTGTGTACCACCATTGTGTACCACCATTGTGTGCTATTTGCAGGTCCATTTGGGCCTTGCTATAGTATGGAAACAGGAGTGGCAGATGATCAATCCTCAAAGCTGGTCTCTGACTTCAAAGTGGCTGCATCCCCATGCAGCTTCCCTGCCAGGACAGTTTGGCATTTCTGTGTTCTTTCTCTCTGTGCTGGAACACAACTAAAGCCTCATAGTAAGTCTCTAAGCTACTTTAGCTGTCAACGTCTTTACCAATTACTGTCACTACCCAGTGAGCACAACACAAACACTTAGTTCTGTCTAGGGAGAAGTCGGACAGAAAGCACAAACAAACCGTATCTGTTGGTAGATAGATACTTACTGTCCCAACATGATCAACAACTCTACTGGTGGATCCCTATCAAAAGACACAAAGGGAGAAGGTGCAGGTGAACCAAGGAGTGAGTCCATCCAACTATCACAGCGTAATGTTTACAATCTCTTCTCCACATAATTTAGCATTGTAGTTGAAGAGGGGCTTCATGGGCAATATAAGCTAGTGAGTATTTGGGTTGTATGAGACTGTTGAAAGAAAGACATGAAGACAGAGAGAGAAGGAGAGACAGATGACAGCAGTGAGAGGAGAGGTGAGGAGAGGAGAGGTGAGGAGAGGAGAGGAGAGGTGAGGAGAGGAGCGTCACTGTCCTTCTCGCTTATCTGTGTGGCTCCTCTGGGCTGGAGGGGGAGCATCGGAAAGCCAGGGGTTTAGGTGTCAGGAAATTAAACATAAAATGAAAACAAGCTCTGGTTTGAACATTCTCCCATGTCACTTTTCAATTTCCCAAATTCCCTACTCAGATTTATAAAGGGAGGAAGAGTGTGAGTGAGTGAGGGAAAGCAAGAAAGAATAAATGACCAAGGAGAGAGAGAAATCATGTCAGGGGTGCAGAAAGAAAAAGGGGGAATAATTGGCTAGTTATTGTGCTCTCTCACAGAAATGCTGTGATACCATGCCCTGCCCATATATTCCCTGTATCAGTGTAATCAGTGAGTAAAGCTTTCTAAACAGATGATGTGAAGCTGAGGGACAGTGCTCTCTGTGCTTTGTGCCTTGACATAAAGTGCAATCAGAGTCAGGCTGATATCAGGTTACCCAGCTCTGAGATAGGTCCTATGACGTTGTGTGGGGGAGGGCGCCAGGCCTAAGTCCATCTGAGACCGACTCTATTCAGATCACTTTCACCAGCTTTGATGGAAATTTAAACACAATAATGCTTTCAATAAACAACCGTTTTAGGCTCAGATGTCAAAGGTAATTACAGCACACTTTTGTCATGAGAAAATTGCCCCGTTCCTGTCAGAAGACAAAGAAAGGGAGGGAAGGGTCTGTGAACGTTTTGTTTTGAGTACTCAAGTAGAGACCTCCTCTCCACATTGTCTGTATTAGAGACCTAGAGATCCTTTCTCCTCTCCTCTCTAATTGCCCACCCGCCCAGGGAATCAGACCAGCGGATTTATTACTTCACCCTATTTTTAATTATACCTTTGAAAGTGTGTGTGTGTGTGTGTGTGTGTGTGTGTGTGTGTGTGTGTGTGTGTGTGTGTGTGTGTGTACACATGTGTATGTGTGTACTTGGTTGCAGAGAGGGAAAATTGTATGGCAGTGGCTGTGTAAACCACAAACTGATTGACCAAAGGCTTATCCTCAGAACCAAGATCAAACTCAAAGGGGGGCTCCCCCTTTGAATAGGCCTCCACTTCACGAATCAATAAATACAGTAGATGGAGTTAATCTGAGAGTCAGATGGATCACAGGGAAAGGAATTTCTGGCTGCTTTTGAGACTATAAGCTTAAGAATAGTTTGCTTTATCTACAGAGCAGCACATACTTTCACTTTTTTCCACTGAGAGTTTCAGCACATTGATGTCTGTGGAGATAGAACAGTCGCTTTGGCTGTGATACTCAGAAACCTTTTTCCATACAGAAAATAATAGTGTTGTTTGTATCTATCAGAAAGGCATTCTCCTGAGAAGTGGTGGAAAGTTTAATGCTTCAGTCTTACTGGGTCCAATACTACCTCCGCCCCGGCCCCCACTAACTCCCCCACTCCCCCATCTCCCCTCTACATCTCCCCCTCCATCTCAACCTCCTGCTGCTGATGGCGCTGATAGGAGGGGAACTCAGAGGAGGCCTTCACAAGGCCTGTCAACTCCCCCAGATGTCAAACTCCAGCCAGGTCTCTGCTTTCTCTGAGAGAGGGAGACTGTAAAAAATAAGCCATGCACACAGGCCCAGGCCCAGGCCCAGGCCCAGGGCTGAGGGGCAGAGTCCCCTTCTTTGTGATTCCCCTGCCAGGCCAACCCTGGAGGTTCCTGGACTGTTTCTCAGGTGCCTGACCATGCTGCTGTACAGTGCTTGCTCACAGTTCACCCAGCCTCACTGAGCCCCAGGCTTGAGAGACACATGGCAGTCTCTTTCCTCCCCTTACAGCCAACAGACACAGAACAGCACCACAATTATAATCACAACAATGTTTGTGCAAGTTATGTGCTTTGTATATTATACTGTAGGCCTACATATTATTTTATTTCTATTGGATGTTCAGGGAAAAAATTTATGACTGACTATATTCTTCTTTCAATTTTTAACTATGCTCAAAATGTTTTACTATATATATCTATGGATCTTATGTGACTATGTGACTCAGTCCTGACCTTTGCCCAGCAGGTGTGGTTCCAGAATCGCCGAGCCAAATGGAGGAAGAGGGAGCGCTTTGGTCAGATGCAGCAGGTCAGGACACACTTCTCCACGGCGTACGAGCTGCCTCTTCTAGCCAGACCTGAGAACTATGCACAGGTAATAATTATAATAAATAATACAGTAATTCAATGTATTTACAGTTGAAGTCGAAAGTTTACATACACTTAGGTTGGAATCATTAAAACTCGTTTTTCAACCACTCCACAAATTTCTTGTTAACAAACTCGTTTTGGCAAGTTGGTTAGGACATCTACTTTGTGCATGACACAAGTAATTTTTCCAACAATTGTTTACAGACAGATTATTTCACTTATAATTCATTGTATCACAATTCCAGTGGGTCAGAGGTGTACATACACTAAGTTGACTGTGCCTTTAAACAGCTTGGAAAATTCCAGAAAATGATGTCATGGCTTTAGAAGCTTCTGATAGGCTAATTGACAACATTTGAGTCAATTGGAGGTGTACCTGTAGATGTAATTCAAGATCAACCTTCAAACTCAGTGCCTCTTTGCTTGACATCATGGGAAAATCAAAATAAATCAGCCAAGACCTCAGAAAAAAATTGTAGACCTCCACAAGTCTGGTTCATCCTTGGGAGCAATTTCCAAATGCCTGAAGGTACCACATTCATCTGTACAAACAATAGTACGCAAGTATAAACACCATGGGACCACACAGCCGTCATACCGCTCAGGAAGGAGACATGTTCTGTGAACGTACTTTGGTGCGAAAAGTGCAAATCAATCCCAGAACAACAGCAAAGGACCTTGTGAAGATGCTGGAGGAAACAGGTACAAAAGTATCTATATCCACAGTAAAACAAGTCCTATATCGACATAACCTGAAAGGCCGCTCAGCAAGGAAGAAGCCCCTGCTCCATAACCTCCATAAAAAATCCAGACCACAGTTTGCAAATGCACATGGGGACAAAGATTGTACTTTTTGGAGAAATGTCCTCTGGTCTGATGAAACAAAAATAGAACTGTTTGGCCATAATGGCCATTGTTATGTTTGGAGGAAAAGGGGGAGGCTTGCAAGCCGAAGAATACCATCCCAACCATGAAGCTCGGGGGTGGCAGCATCATTTTGTGGGGTGCTTTGCTGCAGGAGGGACTGGTGCACTTCACAAAATAGATGCCATCACGAGGACAGAAAATGATGTGGATATATTGAAGCAACATCTCAAGACATCAGTTAAAGCTTGGTCCAAATGGGTCTTCCAAATGGACAATGACCCCAAGCATACTTCCAAAGTTGTGGCAAAATGGCTTAAGGACAACAAAGTCAAGGTATTGGAGTGGCCATCACAAGCCCTGGCCTCAATCCCATAGAACATGTGTGGTCAGAACTGAAAAAGTGTAGGCGAGCAAGCAGGCCTACAAACCTGACTCAGTTACACCAGCTCTTTCAGGAGGAATGGGCCAAAATTCACAGGAAGCATGTGGAAGGCTACATTAAATGTTTGACCCTAGTTAAACAATTTAAATGCAATGCTACCAAATACTAATTGAGTGTATGTAAACTTCTGACCCACTGGGAATGTGATGAAAGAAATAACAGCTGAAATAAACCATTCTCTCTACTATTATTAATTTCACATTTCACATTCTTACAATAAAGTGGTGATTCTAACTGACCTAAGACAGGGAATTTTTACTTGGATTAAATGTCAGGAATTGTGTAAAACTGAGTTCAAATGTATTTGGCTAAGGTGTATGTAAAAACTTCTGACTTCAACTGTATATAGCGTTTTTTCAAATGCTCAAACAAAATGCTTACATAGTAAGGAGGAAACTCTCCTCAACCACCACCAATGAGTGGCACCTACTTGAATGAAACACAGCAACCGTTTGTGCCAAAACACTCACCAGCCATCAGCTGTCATGGTGGAGAGGTGAGGTAGGTCTTGGAGGAGCAGAGAGTGGGGTTACTTACATCTTCTGGGTGTTACAGACAAATGATTTGAGAGAGCAGTTCAAGCTGAGGGGGAGGCCTTTCTCTGTGATACACAGATCAGCAGGCCCAGATGAGGCAGCTCCCCTTCCTGTTCTCTCCTCTCTCTGTCTGCCCCCCAGAGAGTGAGGTCAGGCTGGCTCCAGTGACAGGCCAGACACACCCTCACATAGACCCAGAGAACACCCCCCCATGTATTATTCATCTGCACAGAGGGTCAGAGGGCAGGTGTGTGTGTGTGATGCTATGGAATGCAGCTCTGTGCACATCTGGCCACTCCATGCAAGCCTCCAGCAGCACTACCCCGTCCCCCCATCTCAAACACCCCCACTCCCACATCCCTATCAGCTCCCTGACCACCGCAGCTCTCTCTCACTGTCCGTGGAGGAGGGTGACAGGAAGCATGGAGATTTCTAAGACAGCCAGGCAAGGTGTTGAAGGACTGAGGTAGGAGGGAAATGTCTTTCCCTTCAACTTGTGTACCGACCTGCAGCAACACTCCAATAGGGTTTTCAACGTTCAAATATCAGGCTATGGACAAGTAGACCATAATGTGAACGTTGCTCCACAGAGTTGATAGGTTAATGAATTATTCAAGTCGATTTGACAGACGATGGTGGGTATCATAGTCTTCTTGATCTTCATAGCCTATTTGTAAAGCGTTTTACCATAAAAGGTCTACCTCATCTTTAGGCCATTGAGCGCGCCGGGCGAAATACCAAGGAAGAGAAGTGGAGGCTGGTGTACAAGATAACCATATTTTGGGGGATGAGCGTTGTAGACTGATGAACTTCACTGAAGAAGCAAAACATGACAATAAATAATTGTACAACTTGTGCTGTATTGCATTAGTATCCTACGTTGGTTCTTTTGTTTGTAAACAGGATGTCAAACACACACCACATCCTTCATTCTGCAATAATCATATTCAGTCCACAGAGGGTGTCTGAAAAAACGAAGCACTGACTCACCCACATAGTTTTGGTATTTAAAGTGACCCTGTCCTCTCTCTGCGTTTCAGATACAGAACCCATCATGGATTGGTGGCGGCAGCGGAGCGTCTCCTGTACCAGGCTGTGTAGTGCCCTGTGACTCAGTCACATCCTGTATGACCCCTCACCCTCACTCTGGCAGCGGCGTATCTGACTTCCTGGGCGTCCCGAACCCTGGGGGTCACATGGGACAGACACACATGGGCAGCCTGTTTGGGGGTCCTGGCATGGGGTCAGGGATCAACGGGTACGATCTGAACAGCATGGACCCAGACCGCAAGTCCTCCAGCATCGCCGCCTTGCGTATGAAGGCCAAGGAGCACAGTGCAGCCATCTCCTGGGCAACATGATGCCTCAACAGCAGCAGGACAGGGGCCTCTGGGAACCCCACCACGTCCAAACCAAGCCAAAGCAGAGAGGGAGGCCAGTCTGTGCTACTATAACAGAAATATTGATAATCTAAAATAATAATGATGATAAAAGCCATAAAAGCCATAGCAAATTGCTGAAGAGGAGAGAAAAGAGACTAACAAATCTGGACAGTGAACCTCTTTACTTTGTGTCTCTGATGGGAGAGACCAGTGGACATCAGAGATGAACAACAGTCAGTCAGTCAGGTAGTCAAAGCTTGAGGTAAGAAGCAGGAAATCAAGAATCAGACCTATCCTTGAAGAGACAAATTAATTGGTTGCTTGTTGGAAACAATGTGCTGGTTATGCAGTAGCTATAAACTATAACACAACAAAAATAACAAAAAAAGCTGAATAGATTTGAACCAATCCCTGCACTTATTCAGTTAATACAGGTAATGCTGTTTGTACAGATATTGAGATGCGTCTGCTAACACACCTGCTAGTGAGAGTCAACACAGCTTTTTCTGTCCAGGTGTTATTATACTTTCTTGTTTTCCGGTATTTAAATTTGAAGTGTGTATTTCTTTATTCATTTTGATCCTGGTTTTGTCCCAGAATCCCTTGTCCCTTTCTGTCAGACTGTGTGCAACTATTCTCTCCACATAAACTGCAAACTGATATTCACATATTTACATACATTCGGCCTGATTTGGGTCTGTGTGTACCTTTGGGTTTCCTAAGGTCATTTTGGTCAGCTTCACTTCAAGGAGAGGGGTGTAGGTAACGGTCAAGCCCAATGCCGGTCCATCTCCGTCAGACTAACTGAAAGAATGCTGATAAAATCAGTCATATTCTTCAGTTTGGGAAAGAGGTAAACCATTTCAAAAGTAGCTTACTGTTTCTGGTATGCATGGTCAGCACTAGCATACTTTAGGTTGGTGCTACCTTCCAACACTTAAATGTCAGATATCAATCCAGGTTTGTTTAAGTGCGGGCAGACAGAGAGCCCTACTTGCACCGCTGATGGGACGTCACTGAGCCAGAGAGGGACGGGGACGAGGAAGTGGTGTGTGTGGGTATGAGAGAGAGGCACAGCAGGCCTGCTGGGGCCTACAGGTCTGAGAGCACCAGACAGGCTCAGCTCTGTTTGCAGGAGGAGATTCAAAGTGGACATGCCATTTCCTCTCTTGGCATTTCCTCACCTCACATTTCCACCTAGGGAGTTACAGGAAAAGTGCCCTCCAGTCCCATTGCCAGAGATAACACCCAGCGGCAGCCTTGAACAGCAGAGAGGCAGTGTAGATTATACAGATTATGCAGTTTTTGTAGATTATACAGTTATTGAGGGGGATAATAAAATGCTGACTAACGCCATCAATGTTGACCGCTGTCTCTTTTCATGCAAAGCCTCACCCCCCCCCCCCAGGCAACAACCGGATCCCCTGTCCCTTCACCTCAGTGTGGACATGGAACAATGCGGGGGGCAAACTGGCATCCGTGCTTTCGATGGCTCCATGTCACGATTTGCGGAGGTGACAGAAATACTAGACGTGTTCCATCATCTTATGCATTATGGGCTTTCTGTTTTCCCAAGGTTCCCATTTGGATCAAGTCAAAACAAAAGGTCTCATAGATTTGAAGCCAAATATGATACCCCATGCACCTTGAGCAGAGAATCCATCTCTAATTCCGTAACACAAGCCTCATTATTTCCCCTTTCACTTGGTAGGTCTGCTAGGATATAGTGTTATGTACGATCCAGGATGAACTGTCAACATCTACAAACAGTGGATCAGAAACCCTTTCCAAATGACAACTCAGATTGCATCCAGTTTACATGGCAGTTCAAGTCTAATGCATGAACATACTGCTGACAACATGGCTTGTCTCTCAGTGGTTGGAGGTGCTCCTCTGAGATCTGGAGATGGGGCCCCTGTGCTCTCATAGGCCGCTCTAAGGGGTTGCTGGGAGGGCGAACGGGCCACGGCGTTCCGGTGTTCTAGGAAAAGGACAGTGCACACAGCTGCGCTCAGGGGATAAATGCAAAACAAACATGCCTCGCACATGCTTCCCCTCAGCTGTCATGGCTCCGTTTTCAAAGAAGCCCCCACACTGCACTAGGGCTCTCCCTCTCGCTCCTCTGGCCGAATGCCTGCCCCTCCGGCACTACGGCCATACACAGCCGCACAGCCAGGCTGCAGCCTTTTTAATTAACCCTGGGACATCTGTGGACAGGGATTCTTTCTGGGATTGTGTGACAGAACAGACAGAGCCGCCTGTGGCCCTGTGCTTCAGGTTGCCCTATAGCTGTCCCTGACTAGGGCTTGGGGGGTTTATAGTGCTGGGTTGGGTGCTTCTCAGAGCTCAAACACACATGAAGCTCAGGTCAACACAGTTGATTTGTTTACCGTTTTCGTCATGTTTTTGAAAACATTTTAATTTCTTTATTTATAGACATGTTCTGTTATCTGCAGTTCTCTATTGATTGAAAAGGACAAAATCGAAAGCTCAGTGTTAAAGACTGCAGAAACGTACAAGCCCATATGAAGCCTTCTTGGATGAATCACAGGTTATTATGTAAATGTTCACTTTTTCATCTACTCTAATCGAGGCACAGCTTGCCTTAGGTCCTTAACTGATCAGATATGCAGAATTTAAGTCGTTGCGAAACAGCTTGTATATCAGCTCATCCTGTTGTAGCCTGCAGGGGTCCCAGTCTGTCCCTCTGTGATGATGTCACTTTTCACACGACCCCTATCATTTTTAATACTACTGAAGCAGGGCAATAAAAATAAGTAAATACTTATAATATAAAACTGTGTGTTGTGTGTGCATGTAAAAACATTTTTTTTGTATGTAAATTGGACTGATTTACAGTAATTTACAAAGACCCTTGAAATGTTACTAATTTGATGTAAAGTTTTGCGTTATCTTTGTGAGATACTTGTGGGTTGGTTTTTGAGTGATCCTTCTGAAGGGGGTGGGTGTTCTTGGTTTGTTGAGTTTCCAAGTATTTTGAAAGGTTTTTGTGGCTTTAAGCTATATTGTACGGCTTTTTAATTAATGATGGCTTTTACTTGTGTTCATGTTCTCATATATACTTTGTGTGAGTTACTATAGTACAGTAAGTTATTGCACTTACATATTTTAGAAAATTGTTTTACAAGCATTGAGAGCAAAACGGTTGTTCATCACATACTTATTTTTTAAAACAGCATCAACTACAATTTTTATGGATAATTGAAGTGCAGCTTCAATTGTCACGAATGATTTCATATAGTTACCGCCAATTCTTTAAAGGTCCAGTGCAAGTCCAAAACGGGATTTCCCTGGTTTTACATATATTTCCTGATGAGGTTGGAATAATACTGTAAAGTAGTGAAAATGATAATTGCCTTTTAATGCGAGAGCAGTTTGAAAAGACCGCCTGAAATTTCAGCCTGTTTTGTTGGGATGGAGTTTTGGCCTGCCTGGTATAAAATGAGTTAGACCATTAAGAAAGAGAGCGCCAACCCACTCTGCCAATTTCAGCTGATGTTTAGTTCTCCCCATTCAGACCACTCCCAGACAGTCTGGCAAAATTCTTGCTTGAGAAAGTGCTCTTTGCTAAGAAGTTTTTTCTTTCTGACCATTTATATTGAAATCATATTAAGAAACTTCATTGCTACCCTGAAATTATTTTACATTGCGATTAAAAAGGCTGCATTGGACCTTTAAACAAACAATAAAACACATTTAGTCAAAGAGGTCAGAGCTCAATATTTCACCATTTTTCTATGCTGTTGTGGGAATGATGCTACTGCAGAAGGATTCCTATTCTCATGGAAAGGTCCTACATTTAAAGACTGGGGATGTTTTTAGGATGGCAAGACTCCCAGAGGAGTCATTAAGAGTAGCAGTTTTTACAATATCCTCAGCAATGGGTAACATCTGACCATAACATGTGTGGAGATTTTGGGGATTCTGGTGTTGTTCTGTTTATACTGATGTCTATATAATTAGGATGGAGGGGTGGGAGGGCCATCAATAAAAATCCAGAGGGTTCCAAAAAAAGAAGCACGTCCATCTTTTTGCATTACATATTTACCTCATGTTTCATGACTGCATCAGTTGCAGTGACAGCCTAAAATCCCTCTGCATTTCAGACTTGAGGGCTGAAATGAGATCGCACAACCCCCAAGAATGTCACGCTAATTGAAGTCGACAAAAATACCAACAGCGTTCTTTTGAACTGCTGACATTGTACAGGGTGGATTAGGGAGCGTGTATTAACAGGTGACAGGCGAGGCTGAACAGTGGTGCTGCACACGGCCTGGCTGTCACAACAGCCCTGGTCAGACTTGGGCTTTCACCAAATCAGAATGGAGGACGGAGAGCGTGACAGACACAGAGGCCTGCTACTGCTGCCTGTGTATGAGAAAACCACTCCATTAAACATGCATATATCGTCTTCCACGTCTAGAACACTTCCGATGACAACTTTTTTCAAGCACTAATCAACTTCCCCTGTTCTCCAGTAGCTGAATTTCCACTTCACTTTAGTTTGCACAATTCATGCACCTTGGTTGGAGTCCGGCAGCACCATTGTTCCTTTCTCTAATCACAGGCAAATAAAATGGCCATGAAAAACATCTTTATTTAGCATGTATTTCTTCCAATTTCTTTACAAAGTAAATATATTTAGAGACACATTTATCACAAACAATCATTACGAAAGTAAAAAACAAAAAACAAAGGCAATATTGACATCTTAAAAAGTGTGCTGACTTGAATTTGAAATGCTTAGGACATTCCTTTAGAGATGAGCAAGCCTACACAGACTAACAGAAGACTAAAACAAAAAGACTTCAGAATTGGGGAGTTGTACAACCTGGTGCCTACATCTCCATGAAGCAGACAGTCCATTGTCACCGCATCAATTACAGTACCTTCCCTACTATACCAGACTAGATGTTACTGCAATAGTTTATATATTATGCAGCACAACACTTCAAAAAAAAGTCATTAAAATGTCCAGATACCGGTCATTCTTTTGAAAAGTGTTAGCAGTAGAACAATTGGCAGTAAATATATAGTGTACATATTATTTGCGATATATCCTCTATGCAGAGAAAGCTGACCATACACCTCTGCAGTGCTCACACTAAACAAATAAAAATTGCTCATGCCATGAAATGACCTTTGTCGAGAAGCACCCTCTTAAACTACCTTGTTTTTCCATGTTTATTTATCATTTAAAAAAATTCATCAGTTCGAGATAAATGACATGGGATATATTATCTCTACGGGTGTTCAACATATTACACATCCCCTCACCCTGTGCTTGGCAGACAGCGGTCCTGACTCACCATGCTACATTAAAATTTAGCACTGCTGTGATTTATATACACTGATCCCAGATCAGCCAAAGAGCCCACGGGGCCTCCGACTCGAATACAGCAGCAGTGGACATACACAGACTAGTCATCTCTGTCGCACAGTGGATTCATCAGCGCACAGTGGATTATGTCTAGTCAACCAATGAGCACACACCTCAACTCTCACCACTTCAAATCAACATTTAGGAAAGGAAACAATGCAGGCGCCCAACCCCACACCACCCTACAGAGATCAACAACAACCTTCAGATAGTTCTATATGGACAGATAAACTCTATGTCTCCCCTGAACTAGAAGATGCAGGGTATGTATGGGTGTCTGGTGGTTGCTGGGCCACAGCCCTGTCCGGTCAGAGACTGCCGATGTTGGGGAAACTCTTGAGCTTCTCTGGGAAGTCGTCCTTGTAGAGGACTGGGTCTGCACGGTGTTCCACTACCTTCAGGGGCATGGTGCCGAACACCGACGCAAACTTGTTGATGCACTCCGATCTGGGGAAATGTACAGAAGTTACCGGCGTTAACATTGAGGCAATCAACCACAGAAAAAAAACACGTCCAGGTATTGTATGTCCACTACTACCTCTATGAATATTGATTTGGCATATACACACCATTTCTAGAGTTGCTAGGCAATGAGCATTCTCAGAGCAGGACGTACCTCTCTACCATGTGTGTCTGGTCCAGGGACAGACCGTCAATGGCTGTGCACTCAGGACACTTGAACTTCTTCCTTGGGGTCACCTAAATGGAACCAGGACAGTGACCTTTACCATTCCGTCATTGCTACACAACTAAGAAACATACAGTACAGAATCTACTGTGCGGTGAGATCAAATTCCTGTGCTGATGAGACAAGTCTCTAACCATCACAGTACTGCTTAAAGGGATACTTAAAGGGATCTATTTCTCCAGAGTCAGATAAACCTGTGGATACCGTTTTTATGTCTCTGCGGGCAGTTTGAAGGATGCTGCTAACTAGTTTTAGAGCAATTGCTAGCATGCTAGTAGATACCATAGACTTCCAACCACTGGGGAAGTAGATAAAGGACTTCATTGCCCAAATCCCGAAATATCCCTTTAAATTGCAGTTCTCTAGAATGTGATAAATCCATTAGATGAAGTCTTGCTAGTTGTGACAGCAAGTCCAGCAGTGGTTGTTGCAGCAGAGTGTGATTGAGGGCTGTTGCGCTGAGGGAGGATGTTGTGCTGCTGTATACCTGAGTGGTCATTAAAAGGCCACGGCATGCTGCTTGCATACCGAGGAGAAACAGCTGTATGCTCATTAAAGGGGTGATGTATGGCCTTCCTCCGTCTCACCCACCCCACCAGTCCATCTTACTCCAGACAGGAGATCAGTTCTGAGGAGGACGTGTGGGAGATATGTGGGGTGGGGGGGTAGCCTACTGCAGGCGCAGAGAGATGGAGGGAGTAGGCATGGCTTTGACGGTGGGGTGAGTGAGCCCTGGTGAGCTTAGCAAAACATAGTCGGAGGGGGAGTAGCAGTCAGTGACACCCAGATAAGAGAGGTTAAGGCTGGGCTTTAGGGGCGGTCTCTGCACCTGGACAGTCACTGAGTTGGGGAGGTATCAGGGGGCACAGAGGGGTGAGAACTGATCAGAGACAGAGCCTCTATCAGGACAGGAAGAAACAAATATTTCTGCATTCTGGGACTTTTTCACCTCTGTGGAGTTGGAGTTACAGCCTTCAGCTTCCTGATATGTGGTGCATGTTGTAGTACTGCTCCTAATGAGATATTAACATATCTCCGTCCCAAATGCCACCCCATTGACTAGGAAGTTCACTGATTTGGACCAGGGCCCATAGGGTTCTGGTCAAAAGTAGTGCACCATTATAGGGAATAGAATGCAATTCATGGCTCTGGTGAACATCAAATATTGAATTTGACCCCCTAAGGACCTAATGTCAGCATAATGGGTTGGGTAGGACTGTTGTGTTCAGGTGGTGGGACAATATTGTGCACTGTTTTGTACCTTTATGGGGGCTTTGCCGGTGATGTTGGCCACCAGGAAGTTCATGGCGATATCCTCACAGTTCATATGAGCATCCACCCAGTTCTTGATGTCTCCTGGCATCTTGTAAGTGTACAGGTAGTTGAAGTACTGAAAAGGAAAGAAGCCAGTGTTCCTCAACATCAAAATCAGCAAGCAGTGGAAACTACAAGCAGATAAATACATGTCATCCTACTCACTGGTGACATGATAAATGAGTCTAACCTCTGAAAAGAGGGATGTGTTTTCTCAGAAGTATTTGCTTTGAATCAAAAGGAAAGCTTTTGGTTGACAGTGAGACAGATAACCTAACCTCACCTATGACTCTTCCATCCTCTCTCTGTGTGACCTAACCCTGCCCCCTCCCCATACTGGGCCTGGCAGGGGGACAGAGGGAGGAGGGGCTTCTGTCTGAGGCTAACCTTGTGGTAAAAGGCTGCTCCAGTCAGAACCATGGACACCTCGTTGGTCCACTCGGACTCGTACTTCCACTTCCCCATCTCGTGGTCCCACAGGTGGAGCCGACCCGGGTACCCCACCAACCGGTCTGGGAACTCCCTCCACACCTGAGGGACATGGCGGGGGAAAGAGACGGTTAGACACAAATTACAGGTTTTCCAGGAATTTGGGGAAAGTTCCAAGTTAATGGAATTAGGCAACACTAAAAACATTCCAAGTAGCCTCCTTTCACTTTCTTCAAGGTAGTGCTAGAAGACCGCCATCACGGAGATACTTTGAGCCCCAAGGTTCACTTTAAAGAGATGAAAGCTACAGGCCCTCTCTGTGATGGGCAGAGAAGTGTGTAGAGACTGGATACCGGAGCCCAGCAGCCTGTCCTGCTATTGGACCCAGCGAGAGGCATTAGAGCCAGACAGCCTTCCTTCCCCACAGCAGCCTGCCTCTCATTTCATGTCATTATCCTCAAATTGTCCTCAATTGTCTCAATAGGTCCTAAATGCCTTCAGGTGAGTGCCAAGCTGGGCTGTAGGCATGGACAGCATCAGCTCTGGCCTGTCACCATCCGTCACACATCAAACATATCTCCAGCACCCGGCAGCCGCCTCACAAATACCACTACTGGAGGCTGACTTAAGCTCCCTGGATGAGTTTAAACTCTGGGGTCAGCACTAAGTGGCCAGCGTTTACCTGCCAGTATGAATGCACTAAGCCCAAGGTCAAACATTTGGGGTGACATCTCCCAGGCGAGATACAGGGTATCCTCTCTCTCACCTCGTAGCCAAACTGCAGTTCGTCAGACGTCAGCATGATGATGTCATCGTCGATGGCCAGCACGGCCTCAGTCTCGATCTCGTCGTAGGGGAAGAAGCGGTTGCTGAGCTTGTTCTCTGTGGTGCGCACCACCTTGAGAGGCGCTGCAATCTTCGGCCATAGAGAATCTAACCGAGGGACAGAGACCAAGCGAATATGAGTGATAAAACTACAATACAGACAGGTCAGAGAATCTAACCGAGGGACAGAGACCAAGCGAATATGAGTGATAAGACTACAATACAGACAGGTCAGAGAATCTAACCGAGGGACAGAGACCAAGGGAATATGAGTGATAAGACTACATTATACAGACAGGTCAGAGAATCTAACCGAGGGACAGAGACCAAGGGAATATGAGTGATAAGACTACAATACAGACAGGTCAGAGAAATCCATTCTATCAATGAAAATGGAGACCTTGGCAAATGGGTCAGTTAGCATTGTGTGCTACTTGAGAAGCTGCAAGACATTAAGTAAACTGAAAATTACGTCCACACATTCCAAATCTGACAGTATATATTGCATCACCCACCTACACCTAAGACATCAAACCAGACTCCTAGTTTTCTAGGTCAAACTAACATCTAGACTTCAGTTGAAGAGGAGTGGAGTTGGGTTGCCATCAAGGGAGATGTTTCAAAATGGCAATCCTAGTGGAAAAGTACGCTAGCAGTAAAACTAATCACTGACTCGAATCGTAACGGCAACTTGAATCATGTGCAAGCCTGACCACACCAAGATTCCTCTTAAGGCAGCGCAGCAACGTTAGCTTTTTTAAAAGTAGTGTTTAGTGAGCTTGGGAAGTGTCCATGGCACGGAGCAGAGTCAGACAGATGGCACAGAATGTGTCACCCCATTAAGGCTCTAACTGGGGCCTGACAAGCAGGCAGTGCTCCCAACTGACCGACGAGCTCTGAACGTCTCCACACTAAACTGTCAACAGGAGAACTGCTGTGATATATTCAAGTGCTTTCCTCTCTCGTCCCCCCTCTCTTCCTTTTCCAAAGATGAGCAGGGAGATGAGTGCACTGCAAAATCAGCTTAGATCTGATTGAGTCAGTACAGCCTGGCCTATTCTTTTGGTATTGGTTTGCACACACACACTGAAACATTTTCTGGCTGCTGGAAGCCCATCTACTTTGCTTCTCATTTTGGGACATTTTCCTGGGCTAACCAGGAGATCCTCTCCACTACAGAAAAACAGAATCCTGCTGCAATCCCCATCTCTCCTGTAGTTACCTCTGTCTCCATGCTCTGCAGCTCCATAACTGTCTTTGACCGATGAGAAAAACAGGTTTCTTCAGGGCATGAAGCTAAGATTGTATGAGTGAACAAATAAACTGAAGTTAATCATGACATCCAAACACATTACAATCTCTGTGCATGTCAGAAGCAGAAGATAAAGTCCACAACATAGAATTGTATTTTATCTTAGTACTCCAAGACTAAGGCTCCCAAGCAGCACCTTGTTAAAATGCCAAACGTGCAGGACTTGAGGCGGCAGCTTATGGCCACTTGAAATAAACACAATCAGGCCTTGTGAGGATGAGGAGGAAATCCGTCCTCATCCCAAGCAGAGACCCTGAGTTGACCCATGAACGGCCCCTTGTTAATTCTAATGGGTCACAAAGCTCTGGCCAGGCTCCACTGACGCCTCTAATCAAAGGCAACACTGGGCCATTAGAGTGAGCTTCAAAGTGGCCCGCTGCTTCATTACATTACACAACTCTATGCAGAGGACAGATTTCATTCCCTGCCGTTCCCTGAGCTGTCAGTGTTAAGGGGCGCCATAAACAGCCGCATACCTAAATCGCCTTGTTAAGAGGAATCATTAGAGCGAAAGCCACAATAAATAATGACTAATATCAGCTTACTCTGAAACATCTCTAATGGGCTCTAAATGAGGGCTGTGGCAGGAGGACAGACAGGCAGCACTAGCAGAACGCTGCACACTGTTTGATGAAGTGGAGTGTCTGTAGTGGACAGTATATCAACATGAATGAAAGGCCTCTACGTCGTCTGGCTTGCCAGTACCGAGGAGACCTGTTGACATCGGAAGGTTAGAATGAGGTGGCTGCTGCAGCACCGAGTGGGGTGGGTAGGAGGATGTTTTTCTGTCCGACCGGCAGCAACATGCCACGGAGCTGCTCCAGTTTCCTGATTCTCAACATGAAGCAAAGCCAGAGAGAGGTTTGGCTCCAGCCTCGAGCATGTCATGCTTTTCAGGGTCTAAACTTATAGAGAGACGGGTCTTGGCTGCTGAAGCTGTTATCACTCATCTGGTACACATCAAGAGCTCCATTTTGTGTATTAAACCATGGCATGGTGAAATAACCACTTCTTCTCACATCAAGTTGGCAGTTAACATGGAGTGTTCAGCCACTTTCCCATTCCTTGTGTGTATCGATCTGCCAACTTCAGTCGATCTCTAAACAGAGAACATTTATTTTGACTCTATGGTAGCTATGAAGTAAGGCAATCTGACAGAACACTAATATCCCATCTTTGAATATCCAACAAAGCATCATCGTTGTCCCTGAAAAGGTTAACTCATGAAAACTCCTATTGCTGGTGTGCTTGTTTAAGGGTAATAATTGAATCAATAATGGGTTTAATAAACAGTTTGGGGAAGGGAGGGTCAGAATCAGAGGAGTATTCACTAGGAACCAAACAGAAGAACATCTACCAAAATGGAGAGGGACTACCTAAACCTGTCCAATAACAAACTTATTTTAGTCGCCCCCCCCAAAAAGTGTGTTGCAAAATGTTACCCTACCGTGTGCGCTAATGAATACAGCCTGGGGCTCACCTTCAGGGGGACTCTTGTTCTGGTTGTTCCACACCACTAGTAGCTTGGCCAAGCTGGGAACCTTGGAGATCTCAGTGATGACCCGGAAGAGGCTCTCGATACGGTCGTAGGTCAGCACCACAGCAGTGAATCCTGGGGACCTCGGTGGGATGAGAGGCAGGAACAGAGGGCTGTTCACACTCGACCACTTCTACAGAGGACAAGAGACCAAAAAGGTTAGTCACTCTCTCCTACAATGCAGACGTATGTCTTCATCTGTCTGCCATCCTGGCCCGCGTCACATTTTCCATCATGATTTAAACATGCCATTCCATTTC
This sequence comes from Oncorhynchus clarkii lewisi, assembly GCF_045791955.1. NCBI lineage: Eukaryota > Metazoa > Chordata > Actinopteri > Salmoniformes > Salmonidae > Oncorhynchus > Oncorhynchus clarkii. Next base: position 71,217,411 of record NC_092152.1, on the reverse strand, counting down.
TTGATTCAGCAATGATGTCACCTGCAGTGATTTCCAGACAATGGTTACTAGGGAACAGGAATCATCTATTAATTAATTTGAAAGATGAATAGACTCACAAAAGGGAATGCCAAACACCCAGTGTGAAGTGATCTGGAATGCCAAGCACACTATAAAAAACAAGCGGTAGCTGAGCTGCTTCAGGAGCACAGCTTAGAGAGTGTGTAAGAGAGACAAAGAGCTCCAACCTCATCTCAGGTACATGTGTAAGTTGAGTCCACACACTGACTTGGAAGTCTTGGCCTCTCCTGCTGTTTCTACACTGCTGCTTTGGGATGTTATAAGTGATGTTTTGTCATGAAGCTCTAGTGAGCTCCATGCAGCAGGGGTCCAGATGAGTTCAAGGGGGGGGCAGGGTGGAGAGAGGGAGGCAGGGCGATGCAGGCGACTGTGTCAGCGGCTGTCTACTGCCAGTGTGGGACTTGGCTCCTCTTCCTGGCCCTGTCTTAAAATGGCCCGTTAACTCTGGAAGATGCACAGACCCTAGCCTAGATCAAGTGATGCTGTAAAAGAAAATACTGGCACGAGGAGGCACACACACACGGAGACAGAGAAACACTCAATCCAGACCTCTGAACTAACATATAGACAATTGACATTGAGTAATGCAATTATACAAGAGTAACAATGTCAACATGTGACACGGGAGACTCACTGCAGCAGCTTAAAGTGCTCTACAATGCAGGTTCTCTCATCTACAGGGTCAACATGTGCTAACCTCATAGGGAGGGAATGGAGATTTGAAATAAAAGTGTGGGCTTCTTGAAGTGCTTCTCTGTTCTGCTGCAGACAGGTGACCACAGACAGACTGGTGTTTCTGTGGCTCTTCCAACGGCGTCCACCATGTCCGTCACCATAAACATGGTCACCCCATATACCCTACAGTCAGTCAGTCCTCACCAATAAAACAACTCAACTTCTCTGTGGTGGTGACACACTGACATACAAGCAGAGGGGGAAATAATTAAACTAAACACGTTGACACATAAGTGGTGAGATGAAGAGAAGAGGAAAGGGACCACTTAAGTCACTTGTCAGATGACATAAACAAGATGAAAGAAAGACAGCCACTTCTCCAATGTTAATTAGTTAAATTGAGTTCACTGCTTACAATGATCAATTTACACAAAACGGGAACATGCAGCCATTTGGGTGATTTAGGCTACACATTATTGTGGTGATGTTAGGAAAAGTAGATTGCTGCAAATCATTGTAAACATCCTCATAATACAACATCGAGAACAACATGGCATTTGAGTGTTTGACAAAGTGTTTTCTCCTCAATAACAAACGATTTGCCAAGGCAAAGTGGGAGTAACAGCAGCTCCGGTGATGACTGGAGGCAGGTCCATCTAGCCAGCAGGGGGCGTTTCATTTGTGCGGTGTGTAGTTTGTATGCGTGATGATTGCATACCAGGGATTAGGAGAAGCAGAGATGGTGCAGCCGTCACATCTTCTCAAGAGTCCTGATATGAGCACATTCACAGTGCAGGCTTCGTCTGCTCTCTACCAGTGAAGGTATCGTCTGGCCAGGTTTCTTGGCCCATTTAACTTTATTGGGATAGGGGGCAGCATTTTCACTTTGGATGAATTGCATGCCCATAGTGAACTGCCCTCTACTCTGTCCCAGATGGTAATATACAGTGGGGCAAAAAAGTATTTAGTCAGCCACCAATTGTGCAAGTTCTCCCACTTAAAAAGATGAGGCCTGTAATTTTCATCATAGTTACACTTCAACTATGACAGACAAAATGAGAAGAAAAAAAATCCAGAAAATCACATTGTAGGATTTTTTATGAATTTATTTGCAAATTATGGTGGAAAATAAGTATTTGGTCACCTACAAACAAGCAAGATTTCTGGCTCTCACAGACCTGTAACTTCTTCCTTAAGAGGCCCCTCTGTCCTCCACTCGTTACCTGTATTAATGGCACCTGTTTGAACCTGTTTGAACTTGTTATCAGTATAAAAGACACCTGTCCACAACCTCAAACAGTCACACTCCACTATGGCCATGACCAAAGAGCTGTCAAAGGACACCAGAAACTAAATTGTAGACCTGCACCAGGCTGGGAAGACTGAATCTGCAATAGGTAGGCAGCTTGGTTTGAAGAAATCAACCGTGGGAGCAATTATTAGGAAATGGAAGACATACAAGACCACTGATAATCTCCCTCGATCCACGCAAGATCTCACCCCGTGGGGTCAAAATGATCACAAGAACGGTGAGCAAAAATCCCAGAACCACAAGGGGGGACCTAGTGAATGACCTGCAGAGAGCTGGGACCAAAGCGACAAAGCCTACCATCAGTAACACTACGCCGCCAGGGACTCAAATCCTGCAGTGCCAGACGTGTCCCCCTGCTTAAGCCAGTACATGTCCAGGCCTGTCTGAAGTTTGCTAGAGAGCATTTGGATGATCCAGAAGAAGATTGGGAGAATGTCATATGATGTAATTTCGTATTTCTGTTGACTCCAACATGGCGGAGAAATGTTGTGTATTTCTGAGCGAGTCTCAAATTATTGCATGGTAAGCTTTTTCCGTAAAGTAAAAAAAAAAAAAAAATCTGACACAGCGGTTGCATTAAGAACAAGTGTATCTTTAATCATATGTAAAACATGTATCTTTCATCAAAGTTTATGATGAGTATTTCTGTTTTATGATGTGACTCTGTATTTACTCTGGATAATTTGGAGGCATTTCTGAACATGGCGCCAATGTAAACCGAGATTTGTGGATATAAATATGCATATTATCGAACAAAACATAAATGTATTGTGTAACGTGATGTCCTACGAGTGTCATCTGATGAAGACTATCAAAGGTTAGTGATTCATTTTATCTCTATTTCTGCTTTTGTGACTATCTTTGGCTGGGAAAAATGGCTTTGTGTTTTTGGGGATTTGTTTGTGATCTAACATTAATATATGTTGTGTTTTCGCTGTAAAACATAAAAATAAAAAAATCAGACACGATGGGTAGATAAACATCTTGTTAATCTTTCATTTGCTGTATTGGACTTGTTAATGAGTGAAAGTTAAATATTTCTAAAAAATATTTTTGAATTTCCCGCACTACCTTTTCAGCGGAATGTTGGGGGGGGGGGTTCCGCTAGCGGAACCTGTGTCCTAGACAGGTTAAACCACTGAACAAGCACCGACTTAGCCTAAATTTAAATGTTAGATGTCCCCTAGAAACCAAAGGTCAAGATAAAAAATAATCAGTTGCCATCATATGAATATTCATTACTATGCAGGATGTAATTAATTGGACCGAGACCACCCTTGAGCAAACCACGGTGTGTTGTTTAGTCTGCACCAAATTGCGAATAGTGTGTTCACACCATTCCAAATTAAGGGAGAAAACAGGCTAGAGTTCAGAACAAAACACTCCAAACCAATCTGATATGAAAGCCCCCCAAGGTACAAAGTCTCCAAACCTTCAGCCACCTTTCAGAGGCTGAACAGGTGACTATCATGGATTACCCGTTTGGTATCTTACAACTATGCCCACGGCCGAACAAAAAGCATCCTGTCTGTCCCTCCCTAGCCTGAAAACTCTTCTAAAAGGCACTGCTACTAGCAGAGAGCCCGTGAAATGTGTTTTCAATTATGACCCCGAACGAAGGATACAGAACAGCAGAGAAAAAAAGCTGCTTGATTTATTTAGTGTCCTGTTCCAATTCTGCTCGACGTGTTTCCACTGAATACGTAGAGATAGCACTTCTCCAGCATTGGAACGGTAACAGGTCTGTGGCCCTGCACAATTAACCTCTTGTGAGCAGGGCCTGAGACAGCACACCTAAATGATGATGATTGGTTGGGAAAAAAGGCAGACAGGAGTTTCTGACAGAGAGAGAGGTGGGTCATGTCAAGTGTAACTGTTGATTAACCAACGACCCACTCCGAAAAAAAGGCAACACCGGCTGTGATTGAGCAGTTGGCTTGAGTAGAAAGTAATTAGACCAGAGGTCTTGAAGGGCTTTGACTTACTCTGAGAAGCCAAGTGTGGTAAAAATATCTTCAGTCAGAGTCAGTGTGACTTGACCAACAGACCAACATAACCTGACTGGCTCACATATCACCAACCATTGGTAGGACAGGGTATGGCTGTCCAATAAGGAGGAACATGGGCCCCCCTTCTCTACCCCACAGACAGACAGAGGAAGGGCGGAGCTGCATGTGGTGTCTTTGGGGACTGCAGCAGATCAGGCTGGGCTGATTAACAGCCCCTGAGAGGTGGTAGCTGAGCCAAGCTGTCTGCATCCCCACACTCCCACAACCACAGAGAGGTTACACACACACTCCCTAAACAGTGTTCTCTCACACATACACAATGACTCAAACACTAAGGCATGTATTTTTCACCACACTGGAGGCATCCTCCCAGTGCAGAACTGCTGACAAACACACTGGCTGTTTCAGCAGTACTTGCTGTTTATCAAGCAGCCAAAGACCACATGTGTGGAGAGAGGGACCTATAAAGAGGAAGCTGTCCTGCCGATACACCGGAAAAGACTTACCAGGGAAAACTGTGTCATATCTGCCACTGAGGGAGTCAGTCACTGTGTTGTGAGGCCAACACAGTAGTGTCAGGTCACACATCAATACCACATACTGCAGACTGTACCCCCATAAATATGACTCGTATGTCTAAGAAGATTCAGTGGTTAACCACAGTAAAAAATACAATAACATTAGTGGTGTAGGCTGGAGGGGCATAGATTATAGCAGGCTCCAGTGGAAGAATGAGGTATCCAATCAAGTTAAAAACACATCTAGCCTAAAAAAAACACATCTTTCCACTCTTTAAAGACCTAGCAACTAGAGGTATACTCACCACCAGAGGGGGGTTGTTCCACTGTTCGTAGGTGCGGGCAGCATAGGGGTAGATGCGGTCATTGATGATCTGAAGCGTTGTCATGCCGATGGCCTTCATGGAGCTGAAGTAAGCGTCCCAGAACCAGCGGGCCTGAGGAGAACAGAGTTGTTTTGGAGTAAAAACATATGGTCTGGGCCCTGGACAAACAGACAAGCTGTCATGAACGTGAACACACATTCAGAAGGCATCCCAGTGACTGGAGAACAGGAAGGACTGATCTAGATGGTAAGAATCTCTAACATCATCTGTCCTACAGCAGGCCAAGACCTTCTACAGCTCACCTGACTTTCAAAGCACAGGGCAGCCAAATATCAACCTGGCCAGTGGTTCCAACCTCTGTTACTGTACCACCAACTTAATTTTACTCTGCCCAGGGGTACCCCTGAAGTACCCCCTCATGTGCATTTTACCAGTAGACCTATGGTCTCATGAGTCTTCTCATGTACCCCCAGTGGTCCTAGTAAACCTGGTTGGGAACCCCTGCTTAAGTCCCAATGGGACTAATACATGTTCAGAGATATTTATTCAAAAGATAAAGATATTTATTTTATTTTTATTTCACCTTTATTTAACCAGGTAGGCTAGTTGAGAACAAGTTCTCATTTACAACTGCGACCTGGCCAAGATAAAGCATAGCAGTGTGAACAGACAACAACAGAGTTACACATGGAGTAAACAATAAACAAGCCAATAACACAGTAGAAAAAAAAGAGGGTCTATATACATTGTGTGCAAAAGGCATGAGGAGGTAGGCGAATAATTCAAATTTTGCAGATTAACACTGGAGTGATAAATGATCAGATGGTCATGTACAGGTAGAGATACTGGTGTGCAAAAGAGCAGAAAAGTAAATAAATATAAACAGTATGGGGATGAGGTAGGTAAAATTGGGTGGGCTATTTAACGATAGACTATGTACAGCTGCAGCGATCAGTTAGCTGCTCAGATAGCAGATGTTTGAAGTTGGTGAGGGAGATAAGTCTCAAACTTCAGCGATTTTTGCAATTCGCTCCAGTCACAGGCAGCAGAGAACTGGAACGAAAGGCGGCCAAATTAGGTGTTGGCTTTAGGGATAATCAGTGAGATACACCTGATGGAGCGCGTGCTACGGGTGGGTGTTGCCATCGTGACCAGTGAACTGAGATAAGGCGGAGCTTTACCTAGCATGGACTTGTAGATGACCTGGAGCCAGTGGGTCTGGCGACAAATATGTAGCAAGGGCCAGCCGACTAGAGCATACAGGTCGCAGTGGTGGGTGGTATAAGGTGCTTTAGTAACAAAACGGATGGCACTGTGATAAACTGCATCCAGTTTGCTGAGTAGAGTATTGGAAGCTATTTTGTAGATGACATCGTCAAAGTCGAGGATCGGTAGGATAGTCAGTTTTACTAGGGTAAGTTTGGCGGCGTGAGTGAAGGAGGCTTTGTTGCGGAATAGAAAGCCGACTCTAGATTTGATTTTAGATTGGAGATGTTTGATATGAGTCTGGAAGGAGAGTTTACAGTCTAGCCAGACACCTTGGTACTTATAGATGTCCACATATTCTAGGTCGGAACCATCCAGGGTGGTGATGCTAGTCGGGCGTGCGGGCGCAGGCAGCGAACGGTTGAAAAGCAAGCATTTGGTTTTACTAGCGTTTAAGAGCAGTTGGAGGCCACGCAAGGAGTGTTGTATGGCATTGAAGCTCGTTTGGAGGTTAGATAGCACAGTGTCCAAGGAAGGGCCGGAAGTATACAGAATGGTGTCGTCTGCGTAGAGGTGGATCAGGGAATCGCCCGCAGCAAGAGCAACATCATTGATATATACAGAGAAAAGAGTCGGCCCGAGAATTGAACCCTGTGGCACCTCCATAGAGACTGCCAGAGGACCGGACAACATTCCCTCCGATTTGACACACTGAACTCTGTCTGCAAAGTAGTTGGTGAACCAGGCAAGGCAGTCATTAGAAAAACCGAGGCTACTGAGTCTGCCGATAAGAATATGGTGATTGACAGAGTCGAAAGCCTTGGCCAGGTCGATGAAGACGGCTGCACAGTACTCCTTTATCGATGGCGGTTATGATATCGTTTAGTACAATATATGCAAACTATGTACATATCTACCTTTAGTTGCGCATCAAAAATGTATTTAAGTCAATTCACCTCACCACCAGTCCATGGTAACAACAAGGAGCATTATGATGCCAGAGAGGAAGGTGTAGCCCAGAAGTCAATCATATTTCAATGCAGATGTTACTAGTACAACATCCCCAGGTAGCACCCCAGCTTCCCTGGTGCTCCCCACCCACTGATCCATTAAGAGACAGCTATGGAGGGAGGAGCCCATAAGAGTTAATGATCCTTAAAACAGAAATGTCTCCTGCCAGGAGGCGCCATGTCAGTGTGACCCGACTCCACCTCAGCAGGTCCTAGGTGACCCTGAGTGCAGCACACTTTAACAAGCACATGTCGGAGGTACATACTGGACCCCTCAACTCCAACTGAGCACACCCTGGAAACTATTCGCATAGCCTGAAACTCAAGATATTAATAGCATATTTGTTGGGTGAGAATAAGACCCCCAGCTGAAGAAGTTCTCCTCTGTTTGGGATTAGGTGCAGAGGAAGATCAAGCGACGAACAGACAACGGTGCACAAAATGAAAACTACAATTCAGCAAACACAGTAATAGCATAGGCTGCTACAGCTTAGCCAATGAGCCAACCGTTTTGTTAGAGCTGTGGTAGTCTTGGCCTGGCTACAGGGCTCTGTCCTTCCATAGCAGTGGAGCAGCTTGTCCTAGTGTTTTTGTTGTCGTATGGTCCACCGAGAGCTCTCAGCAGCACATGAGAAGGAACCAGACCCCACTCCACACCCTTAGTCCCCTTTAACACTGGAGAAATACAAAAACAGCGTTTATTTTTATGGAGGGGGTGAGGAGTATTCAAAAAGACTTTCTAATCTCAGGGGGACCCAACGGCCCATAAATCAGCCAGTGATGAAAGTTTCCTTTCCGACCGGGAGGCAAAAAGCAAACTGCTCCGGCCTAAGAGGCCCGCTCCGCCCCCTCCCAGCGCCTGCAGGAATTTTTATGAGGGAAGAAGAGACGGAGTCACAGCAGAGAAAAAGGGCAGAGGGGTCTGTTTCACTGCAGCACTGTCGTTCCCTTCCTCTAACATACAGCGCTGGGCATAAGAGGCTGAATTCTCTTTGAGGTGTTCTTGGACTTGGACCTTAAACAAAATCAATCAAATGTATTTATATAGCCCTTCTTACATCAGCTGATATCTCAAAGTGCTGTACAGAAACCAAGCCTAAAACCCCAAACAGCAAGCAAGGTGTAGAAGCACAGTGGCTAGGAAAAACTCCCTAGAAAGGCTAGAACCTAGGAAGAAAGCTAGAGAGGAACCAGGCTATGAGTGGTGGCCAGTCCGCTTCTGGCTGTGCCGGGTGGAGATTATAACAGAACATGGCCAAGATGTTGAAAAGTTCATAGATGACCAGCAGGGTCAAACAATAATAATCAGTGGTTGTAGAGGTTGCAACAGGTCAGCACCTCAGGAGTAAATGTCAGTTGGCTTTTCATAGCTGATCATATCCATCAATTCAAAACTGATTTGGCTAATCTTTGCTACTGCAACTAAAATAAACGTAATTACGTGCGCCTCTTAAGATATAAAGTGTAAAAGTAAAGTTGTCATGGTAAACAATTCTTCATTTAGCACAAACTTGCTTAGGAGGCCATTGTAGTATTACCACGATGACACTCAACTGATCATCAATAGTGGTTCCTGTGGAACTGAGAAATCATACTAGAAGACAGAATTTCACGACCAGGGTCAAGGGAACAACCCAGTCTACCATCTCTTTCTCTAGCTATACTCTACTGTCTGTCAACTCCTTTTAGACAGGGAGGGTTCAGACAGGATTACATTGAGCTTGGTACTTCTGCTTCAGCCCTGTGATTGACAAGTACTCATTTCAGCTGTACTGATCTAACAAAGCATGTATTCTATTCCTAGGGTCTGACAAACAAGGCTCAGAGGAAAGCCTCAGGTGACCACCACTAACATTTAGCAGCTGTTAAGCACTTAGCTCACAATTTGGGACCTATGTGGATGCTACCACATCAAATGTTGAAATCATTTTTTTCTCCTGAAATGATGCTGCTGGCTACTGATGGATTAGGAGTTTTACATTTGACCTTAGTCGTGAGGCCCTGTATAAGTGAGACAGAATGTCTCAATTATCATTCAATTCAGGACTTAGTATATCATACAGATAGTCAATCAAAGCTGACATGGAGTCATCATGAGTAAGGCTGTGTTACTCTGACATTTTTTCCACTAAATGGTCTTTTGACCAATCACATCAGATCTTTTTCACAGCTGATGTGATTGGTCAAAAGACTAATTAGTGAAAAAAAGATCAACATTGTGTATTTTAGTCATACTAGGAATATGGTCATGGACCTTTTAAACCCATAAAGGTTGTAGATGACAGTGTGGAATTCAGAACCGCTGAGGAAGGAAAGACAGTGAGTAAATACTTCACTTCAGCTCTTCAATAAGATCAATCAGAAAAGAAAAAAAAGCTCCTACAGCACTTACATTTTTTTAAAGAGAGAAGAAAAAAAACAATTTTACACACATCCAAATTAGTTAGAGTTGACAATGTGTTGTCTATACTACTGAAAATGTAGAGTCTTTATGGGGGACCAACTCAGTGAGTCCCAGTGTCCTCTCCTCTCCAGCCAGTGAATGTGAGTGAGGAGTCTCTCCAGATGTGTGCAGGTGTGGACTGATATGGAATGGGCTCTACAGCACCCCATAAATCCTGGATAAGATGGGCCTTTGTGCTCCGGCCCCACCCCACCCGTACACGTCCTGAGCCCGGCTCCAACACCCTCCTCCCGTCAGTCCTGCAGGGGCCACAGGCACGCACATGGCAGTGACATACCTACGCCTCACCTTCCCCTGGCTTAAGATGTATTCACTACTCAACTCAGACCAATATGATTTGGTTGTGTTCCTCTGATTTCCAGTGAATTGATAAGGTTTATTATCAGTATTTGTTTTACCCCAAACAAACTACAATCCTTCCCCTTATCATCAGTCCTCACCCTGAGAACCTTTTCCTGACAGTCCTGCAGCTATGAAAGACAACTGATTACACATCTCATAACTAAATTCCAAGCGCTAGACAAGACAGACTGACAGAGAAACACTAAACAGTGGATAAGCATTTCAGATCCCCACAGCCACAGAGACAGGAGGACCCTCAAGGGAAGACATATTCAAGGCTTGGCGAATGAAACAACTCCAACAGGGTTTCTGAGCTGTGGGGCTGATATGTCTGTTTGGCCAGTCTAATTGGTAAATGGACTAGCGTTGATACAAGGGAATGAGAAACAGCTTGGACGTGCAGAGCTCTCTGAGGGCTTTCACTTCTGTTTATTGAGGCTCAGTTGGACCAGTGAAAGGAGGGGATTTGTCATTGATTTGGCACGACTGAAACTAACACTGAAGAACATTTATAAGAGCTTTTTATCAAAATGAGATTGTCTCCTCATGTTCTCAAACAGACAGGACAGAAACTCTCGTCCTAAGGGCCCATTACAACGTGTCTCTCACCCTTCAGTCTGCCTGTGTTATGGCTTCCATTGGGCCGACAGTGAGGCACGCGTCTCCCAGGTTGGAATGGGAGCGTGAAAGTCACAACTCCGTTGACCCCGTCTTCACACTAACTTAACCTGAGAGGGCCGGAGGCACTTTCTCCTGAGGCGTATTCATCTGGAAACAGACTATTACTACAACTCTATAAAGACTGCATTTCCCTATATGTGCACAGAAAAATCCCCAGCAAAGGGATTCAGTCTATTTGAATGTTCGCTGAAGAAAAGCTGTGATCTGACTGTCACCTGTCTTTGCATCTCCTCCACCTGCCTGTGAGGGATACTCTTCAAGATGGTGTACATCTCTGGGAGCTTCTCCTCTGGAATGACCACGGATGCCCTGTACAATACACACACACAGTCAGTATCAATGGCAATGGAAAAAATGGCCACTGGTATTAAACTAGATCAGAAATCACAATACGAGCTCAGAAAATCTAGTGCAGAGATACATGTTGAAGTTGGTTGGAGTGAGATCAGTGTCTTAGTGTACCTCTTCCAGTCGAGGACCTCAGAGAAGGGCAGGATGTATGAGTCTGCTAGGATGACAGGGACACAGCCAGCCTGCAGCACATCACTGAGGGTGGCCTGTCCCAGCCGAGCCCCGCGCAGCACCACACAGAACGACGACTCCTGGGGAACACAGATTACCACGAGGTATTACAGTATCATAGCCATATCAACTGTACATGGTTTTATGACATAGCTGTCTCCAAACTAAGGAAGCATAGATGGGTCAAAAACAGACCAACACAATATTAGTGAGCAGCTTGTGTTTGGTCAGAGTCTGATAAAATGACTGCATGAACTGTCGATGTTGCCTCCCATATGGAAGAGTTTAGGGTGGGGAGGGCAATGTCATGGTGGACCAATTACAGATGTTAAAAGTATACAAGCAGGCAACCTAAAATATTATTCTAAAATACAGGCATCACTTATAGCAAACCTTTCCAATGTCAGAGGTGGAGAAGGGTGGTTTCACTGAGATTCTGCCACCCCACCCCTCCACCCCCTCTCCTTGGTGGGACATCTCCCAGATGTGCAGCTATGCTGCACCCATACCAGATGATAAGCGCACTTCCTGTCTAGACAGGCCAGAGACGGACTGGAGATGCACTCTGATCAGACAGACAGTGCAGAGAAGCACACCGGTTGACTGACTGCCACAGACATTGCTGTAGTTTCCCAGGTATACCCTGCATAAAGTTACCCACATAGACTGCTAGAGTTGACCTACACAGCTGAGCAGAGCCCTCTTAAATGCATTTAAGTGAAAATGGCCATGCTGATGTGTTAAACAACAATCTCCCCCTAAGCTGTGTAATGTCTACAAGTGTGTGTACATGTTAGTCTAAATGGTAGCAGGTCTCTGTGTGCGTCTCACCTGGAGGATCAGGGGGTAGTCGAACACCTGGCCCTTGTAGCAGCGTTTCCTCGCTGAGGCGACTCCCTGAGAGAGGTTGCTGCACTTGTCCAGGAGGAGCAGAGCCTCCCCGTTTTCCTCCTTCAGCCTCTCCAGCTCTGCCCGGTACTCACGGTGGATGGCCGTCTGAGACGACAGAATGAAGTAGCGCCGGGGCCTGCAGCCGGGACGGGGACACCATTAGAAATCATTTAAAACTCTGTGACTGATGGTGACTCTAAAAGATAACTTCCCAAATGTTCCCATTGTCACATGAAGTGATGATGCCGGTTGTCTTGCTTGAGGAAGTGATAAGAGCCCTATGCTATGTGCTGAAACAGGGTGGTGGTGTTGCTGCTCACCCAGGCTGTCTCTCGGGCAGCTCCACGTCTGCAGACAGAGGGCTGTACACAGGGATGCTGACGTCATAACCCTGCCTGTAGGTCCACGTGGAGAAGCCTCCCCCTGCAAGCAGAACCCTATAACACACACAAAACAAACACACGTATCCATTGTTACACCACTGTCACATAGGCTTACATAGTTAAGACGGAGAGAAGAGACAGCTATACAGAACTTTGCAGCAAGACAATACATGACAGATGTGCAGATGCCCTGGCTGTTTCTTGTCATATCTGCTTAACAATGCTATTGAGTAACATGAAGATCATGAGAAGTATTCACATGGATCCTTTAGGAAATCTGTGCATGTAATAGTTATATGAGAATGACGAACAATCTTTATGGCATCCTACCTGTGGATGCAAGCAAAACCTCACCTCACACACACACAGGCCTATATATACACACACACAGCTGGTTCTGATGAGGCCCCACGCCAAATGGAGCACAGCTGGATGAGCCCAGGAAATTCCCTACAGCTCCAGATAAGTGTTCATCGTCTCAGGGCTTTCTGTTCACAAAACCCACCTTTTCCACCCAAAAGGAGCGAGCGGCCAAGAGCAAGGCTGGGAAACATGGCCTCTATCTGTGGCAGTAAATACCAGGAGATTAGGCATGTCTGCCCGCTCAAGGCCGCTAGAGGTTCTGTCATCTCTGGACTACTTTTAAGTAGTACTTTCATCTTAGCTGAATATTTTTCAAGCCCCCTTGTAATTATATGCAAGTTCTGTAGTTGTGTTGGTGATAAAATATGGAATTGAATCTGGATTATCTAGTCAAGTCAAACTACAAAATATGGAGCAAAAATGATTTCAAAAACTGAGTCAATTTAACAAAACGAGAATAAAAATACAACTATTCTCTGAACATAACATCAGACTAAAGACATGTAAGGAAACTGAAAGCTAAGATAACACCATGCTTCCCTCTAGTGGTGTCTTGGTAGAACAAAATGTGCCTGGCAGTAACTCTGATAACAAACAATGATCACTCACACTAGAGTAAATATTGGCTGGAAAGTTGGTTGATGAACCTAAAAATGAAAATGTGAGTTTATCCAACTATATTCATTGTAAATGACTTTTATTTTTTCCTGTGCTGGGTTTATTAAGGTTACCTGTCTCTTGGTACATCAAGGGCTGTGTTGTAGTCTGGAGGTCCTCCAGGTAACATGTTGAACAGAAGGTGGTTCATCCCTTTGTCCCACCTGGAAACGAACATCTTTAAGGGTCAAAAACCTACAAATGTGTGCACTTAGATATCTGAAATGGGCAGATAGATCAATGTGGTAGATGAGAGGTGAGAGCAAGAAGGACAGAGAGGGTAAAGAAGGATATATACATATAAAGAGAACTCCCAGCTTCGGGGTGGAGGAGATAACAGTGCAACCCGAGCAGTGTGCAGGAAAGGTTACCTGGGGAGCATGGCCAGAGCCTGGGCAGTCTCCCGGATGCGCAGAGAGTTCTGATTGAGCACATCAATAGAGGGCACGAACAGGCATGCCCTGGTGACGTCATCAGTGTAGAACTCACTGTCGGAGATGGCACTGAGCAGGTTATTGTACTCTCGGGACAGGCCTGTGCTGCTTATGGGCACTCCTACCTCATCCACAAAACGCTGCAGAGGATAGATGTACACCTGCCAGACAGACACAGTCATTTCTGATGGCCCACTTTAGCTGCTGTTGGATATAGAGCATCCTTCAAGCCTTAAATCATGTGGTTCAAAAGACAAGGTTCAGAGACTAACAATTGCAGATTAAACTAACTTCACATATCTGTAATTTGTGACGTGATGGAGACTAGGCTCACCTTGATTCTATTCTTAGGGTTGTAGCCACATCGATACACATCAAAACAAGTGTGCATTCGGCAGCTAAGGTCCCCTCTCTCAGGAATAGGGTTGGAGACAGGCAGTCGGATGAGAGGTGCATCGTGCACGCTGCGTCGGTCCAGGCCCCAGTCTGCCGTTGATTCGATGGAGTGTGGCCAGAACTGGAACATCCCTGTGGCGATGAGTCCCAGCAGCACCACAGAGAACAGGGTGATGTAGTATATGCGGTGCTTAGTCTTCATCCGTGGAATCAGAGCCGGGCCCCGTGAACTGTACTTTCCAGACGAGCACATGCTGAGCCTGACCATTCAACCACTTTGAGAGAGAGCGAAATATTAGCATGGCTCCTGGTCCATTGACACACTGCCGGGTATGTATCAACAGTCTAAAATGGCTTCCTCTCCTAAAGGAAATGAAGCCATTTTAGACTACTGTCATAGTTACAGCAATAAATAAACAAGTTAATGTAACGTTACTTGGCCTTGCCAAAACGAGCCAAGCAGGTCTCGTTATACAAAACTACATGACAACTTAGAACACTAGCTGTCAATCAAAGGCATTCTAGTGAGGTAAAGCTAGCTAACGACAACAGGCCAAACTTTACTAGCTAATGTAGCAAACCATATACCTTAAAATACTCTGGCAGCAAATTAGCTAACTCAATTTAGCGAGCAGACTGGTTGGCAAGCTACATTGACGTTCAATGATTTCTTAACTGATTCGCTTTAAACCAACTTATTTTCGTCGGTGTTTATTATAAAACACAACGGAAGAATTGTATATAACTAGCTAACATCACACTTCAAAATAAACCGAAATCTTGAAAAGTAAACGCAAGTAACGTTAGCCAGCTAGCTGCAAGCTTAGCTACCTACGCGTTAGCTGGGTAGCAGGTTTAGCCAGCGGCAGCAGACTTTTATTTGATCAGTAAACTTACCTTCACGCTTGACCGGTGCAGAGTCGATCACAAACTGTTAATTCATACCCTCTTCTTAGCTAAGCGGCAAGCCAATCGTGTATAGTTTCTATACATTTAACGTTAGGTAGCTAGCTAATTAAACGTTGTTGATGTTATCGTGTGAATGATTTGATTTCCGGAAGTGGAACCCTTCTTCGCCTGTCCGAAACCCGTGGGCTACTCTGCATGCACTGGCTGTAGTGCCACCTACTAAGGTGGGGTATCATCACACCCACCCAGTAGCATACTTAGCATACGTATCTTTCACAAGGTGCGTTGTTTTTCTCTGCTGAGTTAATTATACCCTCTAACTTGATTTGTGAATGGATAGCTATAACCTGGCATGAAATACCTATATACTAAGCTATATACTCGGTCTACAATTAACACAATAATACTTTATAATTTACATGTGAATATTTACTTGAATGTGCAATCAACGGAAGCATGTCCTCAGACATCCAGATAGTTTGAAGTGCTCTAGGCCCTAAAGCCAGCTGACATCTGGGCTGTTTGGTAGCAACCTACATATGTTTTACCACTATTCTCCACTGCCCATCACCATAATGGTAGGCATATCTAGCTGAAAATATGCAGCCTGTTGAGAGGTTAGCAAATAGAAATGACATTTTAAAAAGTTCCAGTAATTTTCCTTAAATTGGTTTTGCTTTATTCCATTACAGGCAGGGCAGTGAGAGGTGGCGGGGGTTAAATACATTCTCAATCTGGGACAGGAAGAGAAGAGTAGCAAACCAGGTAAACATGGTCAAGACATCATTGATTTTTTTGATCTGTCAACACAGAAAAATGAGTAATCAATTATGTTCAATTCTGCCAATAATCAGTCATATAGATCTTTCTCACTAAATAGATTCCTTTTTCCCTGCATACATTTGTACTTTTTCTATACATGTCAATATTGATATAGATTTGTAATATACCTGTTATCATAGCCATTTTCTATGTTATTCTATTTTCATTTCATTTATAATAAAAAAAAAAAACAAAGACAGGAAACAAGACATCTGCATTTAAATAATGACAAATAAGACACTGCTGTACATGTTATGGTGAAAAGGGAATGTGGCATCTTTCTATCGTGGTGCTGATAGCACCTACACTGGGCCGTGACCCACTGCAGCAAAGCTATTTCACACTGGTTGTTCAACACTGTGCTGGCAAAGTAGAGACTACTGTGAGAACATGGATTTGTGTGGTGTCAAACTGTAATCTGGTCACAGAGAGGCCTGTTGAGTGATACCACAGCAAAGCCATTTCTAAGAGTACAGCTTCTATAGGTCGCCACATTAACCCCTTCAGAATGGCTGTATTGTATCAGAGGTCACTGTAATGACCCCACTTCCTATTACAGAGTCTGTCTCTCTGCCATTACCATGGCAGCTAGTGGAGGCTGCTGAGGGGAGAACGGCTCATAATAATGGCTGGAACAGAGCGAATGGAATCAAACGCATACCTTTCCACAAATTCCGCTCCAGCTATTACCACGAGCTATTACCCCAATTAAGGTGGCACCAATCTCCTGTGATGTTCACACCCAGTACTTTTTCACTTGGACAGAGTTATTTTCCCACAGAGATATTCCCTTATTTTGAGAGTCGGCTGAAATGCACCAGCCTTTCCCAGCAACTGAAAGCCGAACTCATAGAACGCAAACCAAACTGTTACAAGAGTAATAATAAGGATAATAATAACATCAATAATAGTAAGAAACAACAGTAATAAATAATGTAGTATGTCTGATCCAACAAATACAACTGATATGAAATATGTTTGTAAAATGTAGTGAAAGTGGCCACTACAACCCGTACAGTTCAACCTCAATATGCTTGTGATTAACCAGTTTAAAGGGAACCAAAGACATAGAAGTCATTGACATAATTGTGTACCTCAGCAAGACCCCTTTAAGAGGAACAATCTCCTACAGTGCATCTCATGTTTTTTTTTTAGCATAATTGGCTTGGTACAAACACTTGGAGAGAGACATGTTTTGGGAGATATGTGCCATGGCAGTGGTGTAGGGATAGCTTCCTCATCCTCTCCAGGGTGTATTAACACCGTTTGAACGGGAATAGACTGATTGACTATTAAAAGGGAGCGATACCAAAATGTATCTTCTCCCTCTCAGAGTTAAACTTGAAACCTGTATCTTTGTTTTGTGAAAGTGTACATTTTGCAGTATTTCACAAACAAACAATATCACACTTTATAAATACATTTGGCAATACATTTTTGGGCAAAAAGGGGGCAAATTGTGCATTTTGATGTGTGTGAGATGGTCTGTATGTTAGTAAGAGTTACTGACTGACAAGTGAGTTCTGTTTAAAAAAATAAATGAACACTACATTCCTCATGCTATAAAAGACAACCAAAGACTAAAAACCACATTCTTAACATTTGTCACAATCACTGTTTTAAGACGCATCAATTCTCTATGATCTACACTCCTTCTCTTCCACACTGTAATTTCCTGATAGACCTGAGAAACCAAAACACAACGTCTTCTCTCTCTCTCCTCTCTATTGTTCAGCATCTGTCTCCGTTTTTTTTACTGTCCTGATATTAAAGATGAATAAGCTTTAGGCACTGATGAGGGAGGAAGGTGAGTTATGTGCCAATGAAAACCCCACCTAGTGTCTAACTCCTCCCTATCCCTGTTCAGTTGTCTCCCATTTGATAAAGTCACGTCACTGCAGGGCTGTATGGTACCATGTGTTGATGTGAGATAGTGTGTGTTGGAATGAGTCAGTGGTGAGGCTATTCACCCCAAAGCAGAACAGGCCCCTGGCATGCAGACAGAGATTAAAATGCATTATTACAATAGTAGTGAAAATGCTTTACACAGCTTTTGACACCTGAAAACGGAACAAGAGTTTTTCATCTCAGTCTTATTCATTATGGTCTGCCATGTCATGTCTTTGTAAGGTACTGTAACAGCATAGCAGATTGCATTCCATCGCATGCATGTTCAGTGATACTTTATCAGATAGATGCAGCAACGGAATAAGGAAAGAGGAGAGAGAAAGAGTCATGGAGGGACTGAGTGGGCCACTATACCATAGACGCCAGTGTGTTTTCTTCAGGGTAGGGACAGGGAGTGGAGGTTCGTAGTGAGTGAGTGGGAGGAGGTGCTCCGTCAGCGGGAGAGAGGTCATTGAGCTCACCAGAGGAAGAGAGGGGGAATGAGGGTGAGAGGGAGATGCCAGAGGAAGGGTCAGCAGATCCAGCAAAGGTACGCGGGGGCTTGGGGACCAGGTTAGGCTCCATTGTGGCCCGAGCCAGAAGCTGTGTATCGTCCCCCCTCTGTCCTTCCCCTGGCCCCTCTCCCTGACCATATGACCCCCGACCGGACTCAGACTCCCCGTCTGACAACTCCAGAGGCGGTGAGCCACTGCCATCCAGCCTGAAGAGAGAGTCCAGGTACTGTGCAAACTCCAGCACTGCCTGGCTAGGGTTGCCGTTGGACAGCTGGGCTGGAGGACTGGAGGGCGGCTGTGACTCTCCTGTCTCTGTTTCCCACCCTTCTGCCTCTACTCCCTCCTCCTCCCCATGGCTGATCCGTGGGTTGTGGGGAGCGTTAGGGGTGCTGCCTGGGCTGTAAATGCCAGGCATTTGATGGCAAGGGGCGGCACAAGGCTCTTTTTGTGTGAAAGGCTGACCTATGACACTCTGGGCCAGTGGTGCTGGGGAGTGGTGGCCACTATAGCGCGGGGTGGAAGGGGAAAGGCGCATGGGGTAGTCTGGGGTGGAGCCGGATCCCAGAGGAGTGAAGTAAGGTCCTGCCTCTCCCAGCTCGTGCTCTGGGGTGGCCTGGTAGAGGCAGTCGGCAGCCAGCAGCTCAGTGCGGGAGCTGAGAGAGGGGTTCTCCTCAGGGATAGGTGCATTCAGTTGGAAGGGAAGGCACCCCAGCATGGGCGAGCCCCTGAGTGCAGCTGAGGAGCGTCGGGAGTCCAGGCTGTAGAGGGACTCTGCATCTGACAGGCTCTCCATCACGGCCAAGGGGGCGTGGCGATCCCTCAGCTCCACAGTAAGGCGCTCCCTAGCCCCCTGCAGAACCACTGACACTGGGGGAGGGGGGCACTCCGCAAAGCCATCCAGTGATATCTCAGAGCGAGCACAGGAACTGAGAGGGAAAGAGGAGGAGCGCAAAATAAAGGGGGGAGATTAGAGGGGAGGGAGGGTGTGGTAACAGATTCACCAAATAGAGGAACATATGTTGTTTTTTTTAAATGGGTCAGAGTAACAAGTGAAATTATTTAATGAAATAAAAATAGGATAGAATGGAGGCAGAAATTGTAAGGGGTCAAGTAAGAAAAAAGTAGAATACAGTAGGAATAATAAGATGGATGTGAGTAAGGGGGGTATTATAGAGAGTAGAGATGATAGAGTGATAGAGGAGAGGGGTTGGAGCACAGAGGGGTAAGAGAAAGGGATAAAGGGTTAAGGCTACACTTCACAAATCACTACCAGTAGACTAGACTACTTCGGTTCTCCAGGGGCTAAACCAGAGGGGAGTGAGGGGGTAACTGTACTACCATACGTTGCCACTGATCTGGAGTCAGACCAATGACTGTGGGTCAAAGAGTGAGGAGCATGCATGGGAGAAAGGTACAGTGGCAGAGTTAATGCTGTCATGCTTTACTTATCTGAACACATAGAAGAACAAACTTTGAAGGACTAGGTACATTCTTGCAGACTCTTGCACATATTGTACATTCAACGGCCAAAATAAAGGAAACACCAACAAAGTGTCTTAATAGGTTGTAGGGCCAACACGAGCCAGAACAGCTTCAATGCACCTTGGCATAGATTCTGGAACTCTATTGGAGGGATGCAACAATCAATTTCATGCTCATCCACCATTCAGTGGATAGGGGCCAGAGCCATGGTAGCTAAAATGTAAAAACAGCCTGCACAGCATTTTTAGACATGACCCTAAGCATGATGGCATGTTAATTGCTTAATTGACTCAGGAACCACACATGTGGAAGCACCTGCTTCAATATACTTTGTATCCTTCATTTACTCAAGTGTTTCCATTATTTGGGCAGTTACCTGTACACATGCATGAGATTTTGATTATACAGTCAGTCAGTCAGTCATACATGTTCCCAGTCTCTGCCCAGACCCTCCCAAAGCTCCACCCATATCCCAGTGGACTAACCGAACGCTGCTGTTCCTGCGGTGTTGGGTGGTTGGGGTGGGTTGTTGGGTGGCAGGAGGCGGGGCGGCTGCCATGAAGATGGTCTCTGGGTTCAGGTCCACCTCGGTTGGGCTCACCATTACCTTAGCAGCCGACAGCAGGGCTGTCTTCCCTTTGTTATAGTTCTCCAGCACCTGTCAATAACACGGTAGGAGGAGCAGTCAATTTACTGCTACCAGCATTGTTGACATTATTGACTGATTTGGAGGCTCTGGAAGGACTGAAGGAGGGAGAGCAGTAACAGTGAACAGTAAGGATAATTTAAGTGCTGTAGAACTGGAATTGCCTGTATATGTGACAGGTAGGCTAGTACAGGAAAAAGTGAATGTTAAGATTATTGAAAACAAGGCATTGGAGACAAGTCAATACTGTGTCAAGTGATGGGAAAGATGAAGGTCAGAAACACTAAGTCCATCCACCCTCATTTGTTTAAGCATGGTACTTGAATACTGAACAAACCTGGATAGCACAGGTAAACACCAAACCCGAGTAGATCCCAAAGTCATGCACTATACCCCTGGATACAAATCACAGACTTTCACCTTACATGTTGCTGCAGAAGTATTCCATAATATGTAGGCCTACGCAGATGTATGTGTGGTGTGTACACCCTAAGTAGGTTACTCATCTAAACTGATGAAAAATAAAAAGGAGAGCAGAGAGAGCACAGACAACAGTTACTACACACTCATGGTAATCACATCACCACACAGAGAGCACAGACAACAGTTACTACACACTCATGGTAATCACATCACCACACAGAGAGCACAGACAACAGTTACTACACACTCATGGTAATCACATCACCACACAGAGAGCACAGACAACAGTTACTACACACTCATGGTAATCACATCACCACACAGAGAGCACAGACAACAGTTACTACACACTCATGGTAATCACATCACCACACAGAGAGCACAGACAACAGTTACTACACACTCATGGTAATCACATCACCACACAGAGAGCACAGACAACAGTTACTACACACTCATGGTAATCACATCACCACACAGAGAGCACAGACAACAGTTACTACACACTCATGGTAATCACGTCACCACACAGAGAGCACAGACAACAGTTACTACACACTCATGGTAATCACATCACCACACAGAGAGCACAGACAACAGTTACTACACACTCATGGTAATCACATCACCACACAGAGAGCACAGACAACAGTTACTACACACTCATGGTAATCACGTCACCACACAGAGAGCACAGACAACAGTTACTACACACTCATGGTAATCACGTCACCACACAGAGAGCACAGACAACAGTTACTACACACTCATGGTAATCACATCACCACACAGAGCACAGACAACAGTTACTACACACTCATGGTAATCACATCACCACACAGAGAGCACAGACAACAGTTACTACACACTCATGGTAATCACATCACCACACAGAGAGCACAGACAACAGTTACTACACACTCATGGTAATCACATCACCACACAGAGAGCACAGACAACAGTTACTACACACTCATGGTAATCACGTCACCACACAGAGAGCACAGACAACAGTTACTACACACTCATGGTAATCACATCACCACACAGAGAGCACAGACAACAGTTACTACACACTCATGGTAATCACATCACCACACAGAGAGCACAGACAACAGTTACTACACACTCATGGTAATCACATCACCACACAGAGAGCACAGACAACAGTTACTACACACTCATGGTAATCACGTCACCACACAGAGAGCACAGACAACAGTTACTACACACTCATGGTAATCACGTCACCACACAGAGAGCACAGACAACAGTTACTACACACTCATGGTAATCACGTCACCACACAGGTAAATATGTTATTTGTCTTTAATGAGTTAAAACACAAAATGAAAAAAAGCATTATTCAAAAACATACAATATCATTAATAAATATGAAAACATGTGGATCACAAGCCATGCATTTTCTTAAACACATTGTGACATGGAATACAACATTACAACATGAACATGACAAATGGCTATAATGAAACATGAAAATAAATGATAATGGGAGTTAACATTGAACAAACATGGATGGTATTGGTATGAAAGCTGTGTGTAACAGGAAGAGATGGACAGAGGGATGTGAGTAAAAACAGTCAGCTAATGATGGGTGTCAATCAGCATAGAAAAAACTAAATGAAGTACAGTACTTTTCTGGACATAATTATAGCACATACTGAGAACCAGGTGAAAGACCAATAAGGCAGCAAGCAGCATGACCTTAATATTTCCATAGCAACAACAACAGAAAAAGGCACATCAACACCCCAGCAGCACCATAGGGGACACAATCAGAAACAAAGCCACCAAGATCAGATACTGTAAAAAAAAATCAACCCGTAGGTGCATCTCCCACAGCGCAGAACAGCACCAGGGAAGTACTGTTCTGCCTCCATGACCAGTGATTGACTTGGACTTAAATAGGTGCTGGAACTCATTTTGAGAGCTGGTACTGTTCACATTTAGGTGCTTGAGCTAGGAAAAGGAGCACAAGCAGTAGAAAATGTGAGGTGCAGGTATTCAGCTCTAGTGAGCTACTGCCCAAGTCAAGCACTGACCATGACTAATAGACAATCACGTTCTCCCTCTTTGTAACGAACCCATTGAGATATATTATTAGGTCAATTTATCTTTTGACTAATTATATCAATGAATTGAGCATAAACGAGGGCTAGCGTAGTGCTCCATCATCTCACTAATATAAAGTGAACTGGTCTGAATGGTGGGAGGTTATTTCAGGCTGGTCAATCTGTACAAGTAGTCATCACTGTCAGGTAACAGGCTACTCTAATTTAAAACCAGCCATTAGAATCTATTTGATGTGACCACACAGTCTACAGGAGCCTGGTTGCCAGTCTGTTTGTGCCATCATGCCAACTGTGGGGGAATCAGAGGACTCAGAGACACTTAGCACATCCTCCTTACTCAGGACACCTTGAGCTGCCAATTTGCAACAGCAGGAGGCCACAAGGAATAACGAGGAGGGGTTAGTGTTGGAGAAATGGGGGTAACCATGGAAACCTCACTGCATCTAGAGAAAAGTGTGTATTAGTTAGTAAGTAGGGTGTGTGGTGGTTTCTCAATATGAACAATTTGAAGCTAAAACAAAGAGCAAGACAGGGTTTGTAAGACTGAAGAGGCAGAGGAGGACTGAGCTGGAGAGGCAGAGACTAATGTTAAACCAGAAGATTTGGGATAGGTAGTGGGAGGGTGGTGGATGGTGGATTTGAAGAGTCTACTTGGGTAGATGAAGGGGTATTGGATAGTACAGGTTCAGAGGGGCTTGGTGGAAGGGTACACCTGTAAGAGGAGGGGGTCTGTCTGCCATGATTGTGGGGGAAAGGGTAGGTCTGTTTGGGGGATATGTGATGCTTGAGGGAAAGAGAGTGGGTGTGACAGAGGTGTAGAGAACAAGTCAGTTTTCTGAGTAGAGGGGCCATTCGATAATTGGGAGACGGCGGGTTGGTCTATGTGGGAGACGGCGGGTTGTTCTATGTGGGAGACGGCGGGTTGGTCTATGTGGGAGACGGCGGGTTGTTCTATGTGGGAGACGGCGGGTTGTTCTATGTGGGAGACGGCGGGTTGTTCTATGTGGGAGACGGCGGGTTGGTCTATGTGGGAGACGGCGGGTTGGTCTATGTGGGAGACGGCGGGTTGGTCTATGTGGGAGACGGCGGGTTGGTCTATGTGGGAGACGGCGGGTTGGTCTATGTGGGAGACGGCGGGTTGTTCTATGTGGGAGACGGCGGGTTGGTCTATGTGGGAGACGGCGGGTTGGTCTATGTGGGAGACGGCGGGTTGGTCTATGTGGGAGACGGCGGGTTGGTCTATGTGGGAGACGGCGGGTTGGTCTATGTGGGAGACGGCGGGTTGGTCTATGTGGGAGACGGCGGGTTGGTCTATGTGGGAGACGGCGGGTTGGTCTATGTGGGAGACGGCGGGTTGGTCTATGTGGGAGACGGCGGGTTGGTCTATGTGGGAGACGGCGGGTTGTTCTATGTGGGAGATGGCGGGTTGGTCTATGTGGGAGACGGCAGGTTGGTCTATTTGTGGGGAGGTATTTGATGGTTCAGTGGGGGAAAGACTACCCATAAGAGGAGGGTTAGAGTGTGTTTGGGGAACAGATGCGGTATCTGTAAGAGGGGTAGATGGCAGCTCTATTTTGGGGGTAGAGGGACAATCTGAAAGAGAACAGGGAGAGGAAAGGTCTTTGCGGGTATCAGAATATGTATTTGAAAGAGGAGAGAAAAAGAGTGGGTATTTCTTGGTATCAGAAGAGCTATCTGAAAGAGGAGAGGGAGAGAGTGAGTCTTTCTGGGCGTTAGAGGAGGTATCTGAAAGCAGAGGTGTAGAGGGCAGCTCTGTTTCAGAGGTTATGACCACAACAGTGCTGGCTGGTTGGCCCTCATCCTCCATCGGCTCTGCACCTGCCTGCTCAGAACTGAGACCAAATGGTTCCAGTACCTGCAGAGACATCATAAGTATCACACAGACATACAAACACACCACTGCAGTTTCAATCACACAACACCATGCTTACACCAATACCCAACACACAGCAGACACACTCCAACACCAATGCAGTTCCATTAGAGTAACCTCAGTATTGACTAAGCATGTAGTGCCTGTGGAGCAGACCAGACAGAACATCCAGCACACCGTCAGTGAACAGCACCCTTCACCAGCTACAGCACAAGAAAACACTAGGTTAGTTCTAACTATTAATTGAAAACATACAATTGTTAGGAAAGATTTTACAGACAGAAACCCACAAACACATTCATACATACAGTTGAAGTCAGAAGTTTACATTACACTTAGGTTGGAGTCATTAAAACTTGTTTTTCAACCTCTCCACAAATTTCTTGTTAACAAATTATAGCTTTGGCAAGTTGGTTAGGACATCTACTTTGTGCAGGGCAAGTAATTTTTCCAACAATTGTTTACAGACAGATTATTTCACTATCACAATTCCAGTGGGTCAGAAGTGTACATACACTAAGTTGACTGTGCCTTTAAACAGCTTGGAAAATTCCCGAAAATGATGTCATGGCTTTAGAAGCTTCTGATAGGCTAATTGACATCATTCGAGTCAATTGGAGGTGTACCTGTGGAAGTATTTCAAGGCCTACCTTCAAACACAGTGCCTCTTTGCTTGACATCATGGATAAATCAAATGAAATTAGCAATGACCAAGTCTGGTTCATCCTTGGGAGCAATTTCCAAATGCCTGAAGGTACCACCTTCATCTGTACAAACAATAGTACACAAGTATAAACACCATGGGACCATGCAGCTGTCACACCACTCAGGAAGGAGACGCGTTCTGTCTCCTAGAGATGAACGTACTTTAGTGAGAAAACTGCAAATCAATCCCAGAACAACAGCAAAGGACCTTGTGAAGATGCTGGAGGAAACGGGTACAAAAATATCAATATCCACAGGAAAAAAAGTATATTGACATAACCTGAAAGGCCGCTCAGCAAGGAAGAAGCCACTGCTCCAAAACCGCCATAAAAAAGCCAGACTACGGTTTACAACTGCACATGGGGACAAAGATCGTAATTTTTGGAGAAATGTCCTATGGTCTGATGAAACAGAAATATAACTGTTTGGCCATAATGACCATCGTTATGTTTGGAGGAAAAAGGAGGAGGCTTGCAAGCCGAAGAATACCATCCCAACCGTGAAGCACGGGGCTGGCAGC
This sequence comes from Oncorhynchus clarkii lewisi, assembly GCF_045791955.1. Lineage (NCBI taxonomy): Eukaryota > Metazoa > Chordata > Actinopteri > Salmoniformes > Salmonidae > Oncorhynchus > Oncorhynchus clarkii. The sequence continues at coordinate 71,191,266 of NC_092152.1, read as the reverse complement.
ATCATGTTGTGGGGGTGCTTTGCTGCAGGAGGGACTGGTGCACTTCACAAAATAGATGGCATCATGAGGCAAAAAAATTGTGGATATATTGAAACAACATCTCAAGACAACAGTCAGGAAGTTTAAGCTTCATCGCAAATGGGTCTTCCAAATTGACAATGACCCCAAGCATACTTCCAAAGTTGTGGCAAAATGGCTTAAGGACAACAAAGTCAAGGTATTGGAGTGGCCATCACAAAGCCCTGATCTCAATCCTATAGAAAATGTGTGGGCAGAACTGAAAAAGCGTGTGAGCAAGGGAGGCCTACAAACCTGACTCAGTTACACCAGCTCTGTCAGGAGGAATGGGCCAAAATTCACCCAACTTATTGTGGGAAGCTTGGCTACACAAAACGTTTGACCCAAATTAAATTTAAAGGCAATGCTACCAAATACTAACTGAGTGTATGTAAACTAATGACCCACTGGGAATGTGATGAAAGAAATAAAAGCAGAAATAAATAATTCTCTATTATTATTCTGACATTTCACATTCTTAAAATAAAAGTGGTGATCCCAACTGACCTAAGACAGGGAATTTTTACTAGGATTAAATGTCAGGAATTGTGAAAAAACTGAGTTTAAATGTATTTGGCTAAGGTGTATGTACAGTGGGGCAAAAAAGTATTTAGTCAGCCACCAATTGTGCAAGTTCTCCCACTTATAAAGATGCGACGCCTGTAATTTTCATCATTAGGTACACTTCAACTATGACAGACAAAATGAGAAAAAAAAATCAGAAAATCACATTGTAGGATTTTTTATGAATTTATTTGTAAATTATGGTGGATAATAAGTATTTGGTCAATAACAAAAGTTTCTCAATACTTTGTTATATACCCTTTGTTGGCAATGACAGAGGTCAAACGTTTTCTGTAAGTCTTCACAAGGTTTTCACACACTGTTGCTGGTAACACCCTGCCCATTCCTCCATGCAGATCTCCTCTAGAGCAGTGATGTTTTGGGGCTGTTGCTGGGCAACACGGACTTTCAACTCCCTCCAAAGATTTTCTATGGGGTTGAGAACTGGAGACTGGCTAGGCCACTCCAGGACCTTGAAATTCTTCTTACGCCACTCCTTCGTTGCCCGGGCAGTGTGTTTGGGATCATTGTCATGCTGAAAGACCCAGCCACGTTTCATCTTCAGTGCCCTTGCTGATGGAAGGAGGTTTTCACTCAAAATCTCACGATACATGGCCCCATTCATTATTTCCTTTACACGGATCAGTCGTCCTGGACCCTTTGCAGAAAAACAGCCCCAAAGCATGATATTTCCACCCCCATGCTTCACAGTAGGTATGGTGTTCTTTGGACGCAACTCAGCATTCTTTGTCCTCCAAACACGACAAGTTGAGTTTTTAACCAAAAAGTTATATTTTGGTTTCATCTGACCATATGACATTCTCCCAATCTTCTTCTGGATCATCCAAATGCTCTCTAGCAAACTTCAGACGGGCCTGGACATGCACTGGCTTAAGCAGGGGGACACGTCTGGCACTGCAGGATTTGAGTCCCTGGCGGCGTAGTGTGTTACTGATGGTAGGCTTTGTTACTTTGGTCCCAGCTCTCTGCAGGTCATTCACTAGATCCCCCCTTGTGGTTCTGTGATTTTTGCTCACCGTTCTTGTGATCATTTTGACCCCACGGGGTGAGATCTTGCGTGGAGCCCCAGATCGCTGGAGATTATCAGTGGTCTTGTATGTCTTCCATTTCCTAATAATTGCTCCCACAGTTGATTTCTTCAAACCAAGCTGCCTACCTATTGCAGATTCAGTCTTCCCAGCCTGGTGCAGGTCTACAATTTTGTTTCTGGTGTCTTTTGATAGCTCTTTGGTCTTGGCCATAGTGGAGTTTGGAGTGTGACTGTTTGAGGTTGTGGACAGGTGTCTTTTATACTGATAACAAGTTCAAACAGGTGCCATTAATACAGGTAACAAGTGGAGGACAGAGAAGCCTCTTAAAGAAGAAGTTACAGGTCTGTGCAAGCCAGAAATCTTGCTTATTTGTAGGTGACCAAGTACTTATTTTCCACCATAATTTGCAAATAAATTCATAAAAAATCTTACAATGTGATTTTCTGGATTTTCTTCTCATTTTGTCTGTCATAGTTGAAGTGTACCTATGATGAAAATTACAGGCCTCATCTTTTTAAGTGGGAGAACTTGCACAATTGGTGGCTGACTAAATACTTTTGACTTCAACTGTAGAACATTCATCCAGTGTCATCACCTGCCAACTCAGTGCATGAATGAGGTTTGATTAATTGATACTTCCCTCAGTGCACTTCACCAGCGCTCCGCTACCTTATTCTGTCACCTTCCCCAACAGAGCATCTGACCAGGACCCCTACAATCTAATTTTATCTACAGGAAACCTCCAGTCATCCCATCCAACACACAAAGGAAACCCAGACAGACATGGACAGTGTATCTATTATATTCACAGACCTTGTTGAGTCCCTCCATCACCATGTGAGGCATGTGCTCGTTTAGCATGGCAGGGGAGATGATGACCTCGTTGAAAGACTTGTTATCCCCCCAGAGAGCTGAGTAGGTGGGTTCCTCCTGTCCACAGCTACACACAGAGAGAGGGGCATGCTAAATTATATACGCAGCAAAATGATGTATACATGCACATTTATACCAAAAGTAATGTCTGCGTTAAGCCAGTCTTTTCCCTCGTACAGTTTCTATCCAATTAGCATAAAACATGTCACCCTAGATGTGTACTAAACTGACTGGTAGTATACACTGTCCTCACCCACCTGGAAGAAAGGAATGCATGTGAGGATGCTGTTCATCAACTACAATACCGCTAGCTCACCACAAAGCTCTCCGCCTTGGGACTGAACTCCTCCCTATGCAACTGGGTGCTGGACTTCCTGACGGGCTGCCCCCAGGTGGTGAAGGTAGGCAACATCACCTCCTTCACACTGATCCTTAACACGGGAGCCCCACAAGGGTGCATCCTCAGTCACCTACTGTACTCCCTGTATACCCGCGACCGGGTGGCCTCACAGTCCCAACTCCATCATCAAGTTACTGATGTGACAAGACGGTCTACAGAGAGGAGGCAGGCATTCTTACGGCGTGGTGCCAGGTAAACAACAAATCCCTCAACGTCAGCAAAACAAAGGAGCTGGTTGTGGACTTCAGGAGGAACCAGGCTGAGCACGCTACCATCCTCATCAACAGGGCCGCCCTGGAGACGGTCAAAAAAAAGTTCATCGGCATAAACATTTCCATGAAGCTGAAATGGTCAAACCACACAGATACCGTGGTGAATATGCTTCAGCGCATAAAGCGGCGGGAAGGATAATTGGTATAGATCAAGAATCAGCCACCAACCTGCACACAAAAACCCATCCTCCTAAAACTTGAAAGCATTTTACAGGACACTACTCATCCCCTTTACTCAAAACAGATAGATATGGGACTCTTTCATTCCAACAGCCATTAGGCTGTATAATAGATAGTCTGTTGGTCCCTCAGGTATACAGCATATTGCACTTTCACTTTAAACGTGTAGCTATAGCACTTTGAATTAATTATTTTGTGTAGTTTCATGTTTTATGTCAAGTATTTTTAAGCAGATGACCAAACAAATTTCCCCCTAGTGGGATAATAAAGTTGATCGTAATCTCTGAAGGAGGCATGACAGCAACTCTTCAACCTCAAGAGGCTGAAGAAATTTGGCCTGTCCCCGAGGGCCCTCAGTGTTCTTTAGGAGCACCATCGAGAGCATACGGTTGGGCTGCATCACAGCCTGGTACGGCAACTCCGCCGCCGCTGACCGCAAGGCTCTACAGAGGGTGGTACGCTCAGCCGAACGCACCATTGGGTGCACACTGCCTGCCCTCCAGGACACCTACAACACAAGGTGTCGCAGGAAGGCCAAGAAGATCATCATGGACCTCAGCCACCCGAGACACGGCCTGTTCTCCCTGATTTCAACAATCAATATAGGTGCATCATGGCAAAAACTGACAGACTGGCCAATAGCTTCTAACCCCAGATCATCAGGCTGCTGAATAGCCACCAATAGGCTGCTACCTGCTCCCCCTGTCCCTCTCCTGCCCCCGGACTTCATTTGACCTCCACCGCAACAGACATTTATCCTCCCCCCTGCCCCCCCTCAACCCACAATGGACATTTATCATTGTTACTCACTCTATAGAGAAGTATCCTTGTTTATACACTTCAGTACTTTTAACTGCAGCAGCTGTATATCATTTAAAACTAGCTGTAAATGTGTGTATACACTACAGTTCAAAAGTTTGGGGTCATTTAGAAATGAGAAATGAAGGCTATTCTATGTGAGAAATTGCCAAGAAACTGAAGATCTCGTACCATGCTGTATACTACCTTCACAGAACAGCGCAAACTGGCTCCAACCAGAATAGAAAGAGTGGGAGGCCCCAGTGCACAACTGAGCAAGAGGACAAGTACATTAGAGTGTCTAGTTTGAGAAACAGACGCCTCACAGAACAAGAATAGACTGACGAGTTTCATAAGAAAGTAATTTGTTTCTGGCCATTTTGAACCTGTAATCGAACTCACAAATGCTGATACTCAACTAGTCTAAAGGCCAGTTTTATTGCTTCTTAAATCAGAACAACAATTTTCAGCTGTGCTAACATAATTGCAAAAGTTTTTTTATGATCAATTAGCCTTTTAAAATGATCAACTTGGATTAGCTGACACAACGTTCCATTGGAACACAAGTGTGATGGTTGCTGATAATGGGCCTCTGTACACCTATATAGATACTTTTTAAAAATACATCTGCCGTTTCCAGAAACAATAGTAATTTACAACATTAACAATGTCTACACTGTACATCTGATCAATTTGATGATATTTTAATAGACAAAAAAATGTGCTTTCCTTTCAAAAACAAGGACATTTCTAAATTACCCCAAACTTTTGAACGGTAGTGTATATACAGTATATGCTGTCCGGTGATCTTTTTCTATTCTATTTTTTTACTACTATATTAGTATTACTACTAATATTATTTGTACTATTGTTTCACTCACTTCTCTTTGACCTGCATTGTTGGTCAGAGGATTCCACAGTACCCTGAAATGAAATCTGTGACCCTGTGAATGTGACAAACTTTCTTGTGCCATCATTGTAATGCCAGGGCTCTTACCATGTCTCTGAGGGGTGGTTGTGGACCACGTGGATGACCTTGCCCGGGGGGTAGAGAGGGGTGGAGGCTGACAGGGCGATGCTGAGATCACTGGGATGCAGCCAGAGACGGGTGCTGGGGGGCACGGGGGCTGTCTGGGGCTGGGGGCCGTCGTCCACAGGCAGCTCGGACTTAGGAATGCACTTAGTTCCCCCTGCAATGATCCTCCACTGGCAGGGAGATATCAGCAGTTACAACCTATACTGATAGCAGTTAGAGCACAGTGTTGATGCTTCCTTTCTGTAGAATATACAGGGTTTGATCACACACACACAGTTTGCTATCTAATTAGAAATACATGCGCTACCTTTGGCTTGTCGCTCTTCTGTAAGACTTCCAGCAGGTGGCGCCGAAACCCCTCCAACTGAGAGAGACCAATCCTATGAGACAAACAGGAGAGAAATGAGTACAGCTGTACATCATGACATACGATACTTGAAATAGGTGGGGTTTCTACATAGATGACATACCTTGGGACAAGGTCCTTTCCCAAAACGACAGAAGTGACAAACTCTTTGGAGTACTCCATGGCATCCTCACTAGAAACAAAACGATGAGGAGAGTCAAATCAAATGTTATTGGTCACATACACATATTTAGCAGATGTTACAGCGGGTGTAGCGAAATGCTTGTCAGAGACACAAAAAGAGAAAGAGGATGTGAAAAAAGGAAGAGCGGGTCAGAAAAACTAAGTGTTCGTCTAGTAAGAGTGTGATGTGTACTCTCTTTCCCTCCGTCACCACTGAAACTGTTGCTGCTGAATTTCCAGCCAGACGTTTTCCACACACAAAAATCACGAGTCTGATCTCATTCCAGCTAAATAATTCAACATCTCTCCACAGCAAACGTCGATGTGTAGAGGCATCAAGGCCCGCGATGAGTTGCCCTTCGATAAAAAGCATCCAAGATAGACAGCGGCGTCATAAACGGGATTGGGATCCAATCAATATCAATAGATGAGATCAGAGACAAACAGGCTAGATCACGAGTCACGACTGACAAATATGAAGAAGAAAAAAGATTTCAGCACAGAAAACACTGGTGTATACAGAGATGATGCTTCTGAGTTCCCTGCTTTATGCTATAATCTAGAAACTGGAGGACTTGATCATCTGATCAGCAGAGATAATCTAGAACCAGTTCTAAACACAAATGACCTTCTCAGAACAGCACTGGACAGGCAGAGCACTGGAACATGTCCTATGTTCACACAACCTCTCTCACCATGATTTACATTGCAAATCCAGTTTGAGGCGACTGGCCGCTTTATAGAGGTTATTCAGCTTTGCCACAAGGCAAAAAAAAACAAGCCCCATAATAGAGCCTAATATCTACTGAAAGAAACGAGCCCCATAAGAGCCTGATATCTACTGAAAGAAACAAGCCCCATAACAGAGCCTAATATCTACTGAAAGAAACAAGCCCCATAACAGAGCCTAATATCTACTGAAAGAAACAAGCCCCATAATAGAGCCTAACATCTACTGAAAGAAACAAGCCCCATAACAGAGCCTAATATCTACTGAAAGAAACAAGCCCCATAACAGAGCCTAATATCTACTGAAAGAAACAAGCCCCATAATAGAGCCTAATATCTACTGAAAGAAACAAGCCCCATAATAGAGCCTAACATCTACTGAAAGAAACGAGCCCCATAATAGAGCCTAACATCTACTGAAAGAAACAAGCCCCATAACAGACCCTAACATCTACTGAAAGAAACAAGCCCCATAATAGAGCCTAATATCTACTGAAAGAAACAAGCCCCATAACAGAGCCTAATATCTACTGAAAGAAACAAGCCCCATAACAGAGCCTAATATCTACTGAAAGAAACAAGCCCCATAATAGAGCCTAACATCTACTGAAAGATGGACATGTTACACAGTGATCTTATGACTGTTGAAGGTGAGACGTTTCAGTGTGCGTGTTTAGAGTATTATTGGTAATTTCTTTCTCAATACAATTCCAGGCTATACAAGCAATGGGATATGGATGTCTGATGCAAAGCTCTCTTGATCCGAGTAGGTCTTGGTGCTTGCTGTCCTGTTGCAATAGCTATAAGTGGCTACAAGCAATGGGCCGAGCAACTACATCTACCATATGGTTTGATGACATGATGAAGGCCATATTTACCTCAGAAGGCCACCTGGTGGAGAGTAGGAGTAGCACTGCAGTGTGGGGTACTGGGGGCGGAGCAGGAAGGACAGGATGGCTGCAGTACCGGCACCAAGGGAGTGTCCCACTATCACCAGCCCGTAGTGCATGGTTCCCTTACCCTGAGAAAAACATTTGGATTAGACTTGTATACACACACACACACACACCCTTCAATCTTCTATTTCTACTAATGCTCTGTTCCCATGAAAGTGTTAGTTATGCAAACCTATTACATTTCAAACAATATGCACAAATCCTTTCAACCACACTCCACACTGAGACATATGCACATATTCATCACTCATGTACCAAATCTCTTCCAAAGGCTTGTGACAAGATCATTTCCTGCTCCAGTTTCTTCTTAATGTACTCTGCTGAGTAAACCATCCCCTGAGAGAGGAAGAGAAGGAGGGAGGGAATAGGGGAGAGAGAGAGAGGCAGACTAATATTCCATTCATTTTTTCTTCGCTTCAGCATCTTTATTAAATCATTTTAATATCCACTCATTTTACATCTATAAATCATTCCACTTTTGAGAAGTGAAATGGCCCCTGTGCTTTGGGAGCTCTGGACCCTGATCTCTCTTTTGAAGAACATAAAGACCATTTCAAGGACAGCTTTTTTCCATCTACGTAACATTGCAAAAATCAGAAACTTTCTGTCCAAAAATGATGCAGAAAAATGTATCCATGCTTTTGTCACTTCTAGGTTAGACTACTGCAATGCTCTACATTCCGGCTACCCGGATAAAGCACTAAATAAACTCCAGTGCTAGCCTCCCTACACTGGCTTCCTGTCAAAGCAAGGGCTGATTTGGTCCTGCCGTACATACCTACACGTACGCTACGGTCACAAGACGCAGGCCTCCTAATTGTCCCTAGAATTTCTAAGCAAACAGCTGGAGGCAGGGCTTTCTCCTATAGAGCTCCCTTTTTTATGGAACGGTCTGCCTACCCATGTCAGAGACGCAAACTCGGTCTCAACCTTTAAGTCTTTACTGAAGACTCATCTCTTCAGTGGGTCATATGATTGAGTGTAGTCTGGCCCAGGAGTGGGAAGGTGAACGGAAAGGCTCTGGAGCAACGAACCGCCCTTGCCGTCTCTGCCTGGCCGGTTCCCCTCTTTCCACTGGGATTCTCTGCCTCTAACCCTATTACAGGGGCTGAGTCACTGGCTTACTGGGGCTCTCTCATACCGTCCCTGGGAGGGGTGCGTCACCTGAGTGGGTTGAGTCACTGATGTGATCATCCTGTCTGGGTTGGCGCCCCCCCTTGGGTTGTGCCGTGGCGAAGATCTTTGTGGGCTATACTCAGCCTTGTCTCAGGATGGTAAGTTGGTGGTTGAAGATATCCCTCTAGTGGTGTGGGGGCTGTGCTTTGGCAAAGTGGGTGGGGTTATATCCTTCCTGTTTGGCCCTGTCCGGGGGTGTCCTCGGATGGGGCCACAGTGTCTCCTGACCCCTCCTGTCTCAGCCTCCAGTATTTATGCTGCAGTAGTTTATGTGTCGGGGGGCTAGGGTCAGTTTGTTATATCTGGAGTACTTCTCCTGTCCTATTCGTTGTCCTGTGTGAATTTAAGTGTGCTCTCTCTAATTCTCTCTCTCTCTCTCTCTCTCTGAGGACCTGAGCCCTAGGACCATGCCTCAGGACTACCTGACATGATGACTCCTTGCTGTCCCCAGTCCACCTGGCTGTGCTGCTGCTCCAGTTTCAACTGTTCTGCCTTATTATTATTGGACCATGCTGGTCATTTATGAACATTTGAACATCTTGGCCATGTTCTGTTATAATCTCCACCTGGCACATCCAGAAGAGGACTGGCCACCCCACATAGCCTGGTTCCTCTCTAGGTTTCTTCCTAGGTTTTGGCCTTTCTAGGGAGTTTTTCCTAGCCACCGTGCTTCTACACCTGCATTGCTTGCTGTTTGGGGTTTTAGGCTGGGTTTCTGTACAGCACTTTGAGATATCAGCTGATGTATAAAGGGCTATATAAATAAATTTGATTTCTCTTGGGGATGGCTTGTAACAAAAAGGGTGAAGAGACACCCAAGGGAACCTCTGATTTGACTAGGTCTGGCTGGGTGAATGCATTCTTACCTTGTGGCCCAGCCAGTTTCCATGCTGCTCCTCCACTGGCAGACGCTCAGAGTCCCCTGTGAGATCCGTCAGGGCATCCTAACACACACACACACACACACACACACACACACACACACACACACACGTTATGATACTACTACATGCACTTAAAGAGATTCTCTGGTACTTTTGTAAACTTTTTAGCCACTAGTTCTGAAAGTAGCACTCACGAGCCAAAAGTGGTCCCTGAAAACTGCGTACTACATCACATGTGCAGATATGTGCGCCAAATCATTGCTCTCGGTCTCCCGGCAACCTCATTGGATTACACTGGGCAGGCCTATGCTAGCTGTCAGTCAGCGGCAGGTAGCCTAACGATTAGAGCGTTGGGACAGTAACCGAAAGGTTGCTTGTTCGAATCCCCGAGTTGGAAACGTGGAAAAATCTGCCGTTCTGCCCTTGATCAAGGCAGATGTCGATTAAGGCAGCCTCACGGAACCTCTCTGATTTAGTTATTGGGTTAAATATGGAAGACACATTTCAGGTGAATGAATTCAGTTGTGCCACTGACTAGGTATCCCTTTTCCCTTTCAAATGCGAGGGACTGAACTCATTGGCCAGAACTCGAATTGCTAGGGGGCTGGGCCACATTGGGGGAAATGTAGAGAAAATGGCTTGAAGGAAACAGTCGCTTTCAAACTAGGGATTTCGTGGCTAATTGAGGTGAGACAGTAATTCTGCTCATAGATTATGCATGTATGAACTACACATTGACACATCTAGACCAAATCTGGAGGTTTAAAAAATACTTTCTTAGTTGCCAGAGAATGTCTTTATTGGAGGAGGTGATAACAAAAGATGAAAGACAGGAGAGACAGAGTGTGTGTGTGTGTGTGAGTGTGTGAGAGAGAAAATGTGCTCCATTTCCTCAAGTAAAGAAAAAAATATTTTGATGTGAGAAAAATAACCATGACATTTTAAATAGATGGGTTGACACATATTCGAGGCGAGTTCTGAATACTGCTAGCAAGTGCAACACATTCCCTTTCTGCTCCAGTTAAATAATATTCTCCTTTCCTTGGACACTTAAAGAAAAGTTACCTCATAAATCGTGCTGCGGAGTATAGTGATTTTACAGTACTTGAGCAAAATTGAGCCCAGAGAATGTTCAGCCAACAAGAGAGAAGGTGTGTGAGTTCAGTTGAAGATGGAGACTTCATGGGAATTTCATGTCATAGAACTGCGAGGAATTTAACTTCACTGAAAGTCGTTGTACTGCATAACATTGTATTGTGCTCCATGATTGACTGATTTGGACTTGTGACTTTCTGGTCATTCACTTGTGAGTCATCGTCTGCATCCCAAATAGCACCTTTTGGCCTATATAGTGGACTGTGTAGGTTGTTGCAGTCTTTTTGGTAGGTGCCATCATCCTCTCTCTCTTTTTAAACACTACATGCACAACTTTCGACCAGAAGCTCTTGTCAAAAGTGTTGCAATATATAGGGAATAGGTTGCCATTTGGGACACAACCATGGCAGTTTGATGACTCTCTGGTCAGTCACTTGTGAGTCATTAGTTTGTCACTGTCTTACTTTGGGGGACAGGGTTCCTCGAATGCTGATGACAACTTTCTTTTTCCCATGATCCACAGCCACAAAGAAAGGTGTCTCGTAAACCTATGAAGGGGAGAGAGAGAATAGTGAGAGGCAGCAGTTAAATCTATTTATTTTGGTTACACACATCAATCAAAGACATCGCAGAAGAAACAGCCAAGGACTATAATGTTGACTTCCATCATGGAGTGTCCTGGCCTAACTCCCTCTGTGATGAGTCTGCAGAGTCCAGACCCTCCACTCTTCTGCTAGCTAGCCTGCATGGTGTGGTTTAATGGATGGAAAGTCCGACTTGGCCCAGTTAATAGAGAATTCTGCTTTACAAATCAGTCAGTGTGTTTTGAGGGCTTGTTTTCTCGCTACGGCAACGTCCCTCTGCGAACAGAAAATAATTAACAGGTGGAATATTTTGGATGTGATTTGGATAGTATTTTTCCAGCCAGACGATTGGCAGTGTGATTTACTTCCCTTGGTACAGAGCAATGCAAGGTGTTATATTACATGCAAGGTGTTATATTACATATATTATTGAGGGAACTAAGTGCAATATATCAGCAAGAAGTCATTTCGAGAAACAATTCCAAGGAGAGTGATACAGCAAATTGTTGACTGACAGACAATATGACAAATCATACACCTGTTCATCTGTACTTTGCAAATTGCTTCTACTAACACTGCATGTTGTATCTTCTGTATTCTACTCATGCCTGGTAATTGTCCAGACTGATCCCTGACCTCTCAGTCTGTCACCCTTCCATTTGGTACTCACCGCGTCGTGCCAGGATGTGTAGACAACGTGGACCTGCTTTAGCTCTCTGTCCAGGAAGTGGCGGCGGATAGCCAGGACGTTACAGCCACAACAGTTATCCTCCTCCACTGTCACTGTCTGGGACAGCCTAGAGCCAGACCCTGATGTACAGCTGAGAGAGGAGGAGAAGAGAAGGAGAGAGAGAGAGAGAGAGAGAGGACAGACAAAGAGACGAGAGAGAAGAAAATGGAGAGAGGAAGAGAGAGAAAGGGGAGAGATGGAGAGAGATGACTACAATAGGTCCTTAAATTGAGTGTGTCTAAAACCCAAACATTTGTGTGATTCAGTGTATTTAGGTCTTTGTATCACTAGTCAAGTGGTTAGTGCGTGGGTCAGTGTTTTGTCTGAACAGTGGAGTGGAACACGCTGTGTGTCAGTGCTCTATTGTTTACCCACTGTGTCAGAGAGTGGGGTCTGACCAGAGTGTTATTGTCCCAGTGGATTACCACGTTGTCAATACTGATGAATGTGAAATGTGAAACCGGTGTAAGTGCATGGGATGGGAGGGAGGCAGGCAGACTTACTGGCAGGAGCTGGCCAGGCGGCACAGCCCACACGCAGGCTTCCTCATCAGGTACATGGGCCAGCCATACGCTGCCAGGGCAAACAGCATGTAGTAACACACCTCCTTGTACATGCCCATCTCCGTCTGAGGGACACACACACAATGTTAAAAATACAACCACAAATGGAGACAGAGGCTACACCGCTGCCTTAGATGTTCAATATCAATCCACAAACACACACTCACCGAGTTCTTAAGGTCCAGGTATTTGGTGTTGCGAGTTACAGGCATTCCAGATAAGAAGGCTAAAATGTCATTGTTGGCCTGAGGGAGAAAAACAACTATTTCACACACTAATAAGACTGTCAAACACAAACAGGCCCTCCAACTTTTACCTGTAGCCTATCCCCCCATCCCTCTCTCTTTCTCTCTCCACACTGGTCCCCATCCCCTGTTACCTGGTCCAGGATGGCACCTCTGTTAGACCTCTGTCTCTGGCGAAGCAGCACCAGGCCAGCTATGATGTCACTAGGCACAATGTCCAGATCTCTGAAGAACTCTGCAAACAGGCTGGCCACCTCGGAATACGCATCCTAACGGGAGAGAAGAGATAGAGTTTGAACCATGAAAAACCACAAGAATGGATCCCAACCACAACCATTGATTCTCACTGAATAGATTGTATCATACATGACGTTAGGTGATGGATAGAGGAAAAATAATTATATTTCCCTCACAGACTGTGTGTCCTGGGCTCGGGTGCAGCACATGAAGAACTTCAGTCTCCTGCTCCAGCTGCTGGCTTGGCCCTCCTCTAGCCGGTGTCTGAGGAAGGGAGGTACAGCAGGATGGTTACCTTAGTGTGCTGTGCTGGGTGTGGACAGAGTAGGGCAGAGAGGGTAGTAGTGTGTAGGGAAGATGGTAGTAGTGTGTAGGGAAGAGGGTACCAACCTGAGGGTGCAGGTGGTATACTCTGTAGAGATGGTAGTGTGTAGGGCAGAGGGTACCAACCTGAGGGTTTAGAGATGGTAGTGTGTAGGGCAGATCGTACCAACCTAAGGGTGTACAGACGGTAGTATGCAGGGAAGAGGGTACCAACCTAAGGATGTACAGACGGTAATATGCAGGAATGAGGGTACCAACCTGAGGGTGTAGGTGGTGAGGTTGCGTTGGCGTCGCCGGGTGGCTTTCAGTTTGACAAATGTGCGTCCCGTGGGGTCAAAGGTACACATGAGGGTGAAGCACACGCTGAAGATCACCAGCCAATTGCACACCACAATCCCTGGGGGGAGACGGGATAGTTTTGGTATATTGTGATCTTCATAACGAACCACGCAATGGTGTAAGAAAAGCTAAACATGCCCATGGGCATTTCTACTCCATTACTTTGTTTTACAAGTCCGTCCTGTCTACAACATATTTACTCTAGTGATTGATGCTCCCTCGTACCCCTTCTCTAACTCACCCAAAGCAAGGTTCTTGGCAGTGACATCAGAGCACGGTTGGTAGTATTGGAAAAGCCAGGCGATCCCCACCACTGCATATACCAACTCCACCAACAAGATGGCTGAAAGATAGAAAGCAGGGAGGGAAGAGAAACAACATTACTCAATATTGTGAAATTAGACAGGATACTTCAGAAAGTATTCAGACCCCTCAACTTTTTCCACATTTTGTTAAGTTACAGGACAATACCCCATAAAACAAGTTTAGAAATGGTAGCAACATTTTTGCAAAAAAAAAAAAACGAAATACCTTATTTACTGTTAGCTTCTTATTTTTCAGAGTAAATAACTCATGGACACTAGAGAAGCTTTAACCAAGTTGAATCATTCCCAAAGGTTCTGTACAGCTGTAATCAGACAGCAATTCATCTCACATCACAGTTTATATACATCCTACTTAAGACACTCCCTCTCTCCATCCTTAGTTTATGCCCAAGAGAAAGAAGGTAACCAGATACTAACCCTGATTACTCCCTTAAGGGGAACTGACCTCACCCCTCACCTCCTGATCTCAACCCCTCCTTCACCTAATTCACAGATATCCATCTGTCTTCCCTATATCAACACATCGCTCTCCTCTCCTCCATCAAACACATTCCAAAGCCTTCTGGGTTGCTACAGATTCTTTCTACTAATGCTTCGTCTCTATCATTTATTTAATATCCCAATGTTCAAAGTTTAGCCGATTCCAACATTACATAAGTATTCGGAACATTTTCTATGAGACTCAAAATTGAGCACAGCTGCATCCGGTTTCCATTTATCATCCTTGAGATGTTTCTACAACTTGATTGGAGTCCACCTGTGGTAAAATCAATTGATTGGACATGATTTGGAAAAGGCACACACCTGTCTATATACGGTCCCATAGTGCATGTCAGAGAAAAAACCAAGACATGAGGTCGAAGGACATGAGCTCCGAGACAGGATTGTGTCAAGGCACAGATCTGGGGAAGAAAATCAAATAATTTCTGCAGCATTGAATGTCCAAAAACAGTGGCCTTCATCATTCTTAAATGGCAGAAGTTTGGAACCGCCAAGACCCTCCCTAGAGCTGTCCGTCCAGCTAAACTGAACAATCGGGAGAGAAGGGCCTTAGTCAAGGAGGTGACTAAGAACACAGTGTTCACTCCTCTGTGGAGATGGGAGAACCATCCAGAAGGACAACCATCGCTGCAGCACTCCATCAATCAGGCATTTATGGTAGTGTCCAGATGGAAGCCACTCCTCAGTAAAAGGCACATGACAACCCGCTTGGAGTTTGCCAAAAGGCACCTAAAAAGACTCTCAAACCATGAGAAGCAAGATTTTTCGCCTGAATGCCAAGCGTCACTTCTGGAGGAAACCTGGCACCATCCCTACGGTGAAGCATGGTGGTGGCAGCATCATGCTGTGGGAATGTTTTTCAGTGGCAGGGGCTTGGAAACTAGTCTTGATCGAGGCAAAGACGAACAGAGCAAAGTACAGAGAGATCCTTGATGAAAACCTGCTCCAGAGCGCTCAGGACCTCAGACTGGGGCGAAGGTTCACCTTCCAACAGGACGACGACCCTAAGCACACAGCCAAGACAAAGCAGGAGTGGATTCGGGACAAGTCTCAATGTTCTTGAGTGGCCCAGCCAGAGCCCGGACTTGAACCCGATCAAACTTCTCTGAAGAGACCCGAAAATAGCTGTGCAGCAACGCTCCCCATCCAACCTGATATAGCTTGAGATCTGCAGGGAATGGGAGAAACTCCCGAAATAAAGATGTGCCAAGCTTGTAGAGTCATACCCAAGAAGACTTGATGCTATGATCATTGCCAAAGGTGCTTCAACAAAGTCCTGAGTAAAGGGTCTGAATACTTAAATAAAATGTAATATTTCCATTTAGATTTTTTTAAATAAAATAGTAAACATTTCTAAAAACCTGTTTTTGCTTTGTCATTATGAGGGAAAAAAACTATTGAATCAGTTTAAGGAAAATACTAACATAATAAAATGTGGAAAAGGCAATGGGTCTGAATACTTTACGAAAGCACTGTATGTTAAGCATGACATACATACAGTGGGGCAAAAAGTATTTAGTCAGCCACCAATTGTGCAAGTTGTCCCACTTAAAAAGATGAGGCCTGTAATTTTAATCATAGGTACACTTCAACTATGACAGACAAAATTAGAAAAAAAAATCCAGAAAATCACATTGTAGGATTTTTAATGAATTTATTTGCAAATTATGGTGGATAATAAGTATTTGGTCAATAACAAAAGTATCTCAATACTTTGTTATATACCATTTGTTGGCAATGACAGAGATCAAACGTTTTCTATAAGTCTTCACAAGGTTTTCACACACTGTTGCTGGTATTTTGGCCCATTCCTCCATGCAGATCTCCTCTAGAGCAGTGATGTTTTGGGGCTGTTGCTGGGCAACACAGACTTTCAACTCCCTCCAAATTTTTTCTATTTTTTCTGGCTAGGCCACTCCAGGACCTTGAAATGCTTCTTACGAAGCCACTCCTTTGTTGCCTGGGTGGTGTGTTTGGGATCATTGTCATGCTGAAAAACCCAGCCATGTTTCATCTTCAATACCCTTGCTGATGGAAGGAGGCTTTCACTCAAAATCTCACGATACATGGCCCCATTCATTCTTTCCTTTACACGGATCAGTCGTCCTGGTCCCTTTGCAGAAAAACAGCCCCAAAGCATGATGTTTCCACCCCGATGCTTCACAGTAGGTATGGTGTTCTTTGGATGCAACTCAGCATTCTTTGTCCTCCAAACACGACGAGTTGAATTTTTACCAAAAAGTTATATTTTGGTTTCATCTGACCATATGACATTCTCCCAATCTTCTTCTGGATCATCCAAATGCTCTCTAGCAAACTTCAGACGGGCCTGGACATGTACTGGCTTAAGCAGGAGGACACGTCTGGCACTGCAGGATTTGAGTCCCTGGCGGCGTAGTGTGTTACTGATGGTAGGCTTTGTTACTTTGGTCCCAGCTCTCTGCAGGTCATTCACTCTGGGATTTTTGCACACCGTTCTTGTGATCATTGACCCCACGGGGTGAGATCTTGCGTGGAGCCCCAGATCGAGGGAGATTATCAGTGGTCTTGTATGTCTTCCATTTCCTAATAATTGCTCCCACAGTTGATTTCTTCAAACCAAGCTGCTTACCTATTGCAGATTCAGTCTTCCCAGCCTGGTGCAGGTCTACAATTTTGTTTCTGGTGTCCTTTGACAGCTCTTTGGTCTTGGCCATAGTGGAGTTTGGAGTGTGACTGTTTGAGGTTGTGGACAGGTGTCTTTTATACTGATAACAAGTTCAAACAGGTGCCATTAATACAGGTAACGAGTGGAGGACAGAGGAGCCTCTTAGTTACAGGTCTGTAAGAGCCAGAAATCTTGCTTGTTTGTAGGTGACCAAATACTTAATTTTCCACCATAATTTGCAAATAAATTCATAAAAAAATCCTACAATGTGATTTTCTGGATTTTTTCCCCTCATTTTGTCTGTCATAGTTGAAGTGTACCTATGATGAAAATTGCAGGACTCTCTCATCTTTTTAAGTGGGAGAACTTGTACAATTGGTGGCTGACTAAATACTTTTTTGCCCCACTGTACATACATATATATAGTGTGTCTGTGATAACATGCTGGTGTGACTTACCTAGTCGTATGTAGATGACATATTGCACAGCTTCTCTGGGTTGTGTGTAGAGGATGCTGCCTCTCATACTCAGCCATATGATGGCGCCCTCACAGATCAGGCAGCTGACCAAGATGCCCAGGTACCCCCGGCCATGGTCCACCAGGGTGACCGAGCAGGACTGGTCCGAGCCAGTCCAGGGCAGGCCGAACAGAACCATAGACAGAACCACCAGCCTGGGAGGAGGAGGGAGGGGCATGGTCCCACAGATGACACACCCATGGTTCAGACAACATTTTTTGGGGGTAAATATTCCATCTCATATACAGCTTCACACTTTTAGCTTGGTGAGGGGACTCCGGACCACAGACAGACACAGGAACATACACTCACAGAGAAAAACATCCAAACGCAGTACTCACCAGATGCAGTGCAGTAGAAAGAGGAAGAGGGCGGGCAGCACTAGGTCATCACTGCCAACTGACCAGCGCCGCCGAAACATCACCATACCAGGCATCACTGCCCTGTGAGGGAGAGAGGAAGAAAAGCACATTGACACAAATCTTCACAACCTTGAACAATAGAGCGCTTAAAATAGTGGTTTAACACACACCCTTGGCTTTAACAAATCCTGCCCACAGTACCCAGCAACGCTGCCCTCTGAGAAAGCAAGAGAGGATGAGAAATAAAAAAAAGCAATGTCCACATCATGGCGTGATCAAAAGGCCATACTCTTTCCCCACTGACCAGCTTTCATAATAGCCAAGACTTCCTCAAAGCTCTGCAGCATCAGTCAGACTATAGCAGAACTATCAGTACGCTCTGTTTCTTCTCACAATGAAACTCTCCAGATGGAAAGAGAGGTGAAATGGAAATATGGAGGTAAAGAGAGTGTGAGAGGGAGACAGTGGGATAATGGCTAAGATAGTTTATGTGGATAATGTGGCCCAGGTAATGAGAGGACTTGTTTTAAATGGGTCTGTTTGTTACCATATGCTCTGGTAACGTGAACACCCCTTTTCATTCTTCCCTTCATCCAAAAGGGCAGTCTAAAACAAGTCAAAAGTGCCTTAGGCCTAAATTGAACTGAAGTAAAAGAGAGGGAGAGAGTGAGGGATCTGGAGAGGTGGCTAGCCTTAGCATATTTGGTCAAAACAGAAGCAAAGTCCACTGTCACAAAACACATGGGTAGCAGATGGTTAAAACCGTGGAAGGAACGCCTAGTGTAACAGTGTACCAAGTTTGTGACTCATTTTTATAGAGAATTTAAATCAAGCGTGGGGGCAGGGATCCTAAAACTGGATAAAGTCGGCAACTACATATTCCATGATTTTCAAGACAACTATGTCTAGTGTATGCTTCAATAAAGGCTCGGTAAACACAGTGTTACAGGTCTATATGGTCTCACTACAGGTTAGGACAACATTACTGCTCTGCCACCCCGGTCGCCGGCTGCCACATGGCTTCCTGTGGGTGTGACTCACATTATAGAGAAGAGGGACGGAGGAGGGGAACGAGAGAAGAGGGGGAAAAAGGAATAAGAGTAAATCCCTTGTCATTTAGGCCAAAACAAAATTAGATTAATGAAATATAGCAGGTGCCACAATGTAGGAGGTCTGTCCTCCACCACTTGAGACAGTGACGTCATCACTCCAAACCCTCCTCTCCTCCAGGCCGTGTGTTATAGCCTAGATACAGGTTGCAGTCCCCATGGGGATCTTACCAGTGGAACACACTACCACTTTAATTGGAAAGTCTATATTAATAGGATCAGTGAAGCAGCACACTCTCCCATACCAATAAGCCCATGTGTTTTTATTGAATCTGATTAGGCCTAGATTTAGAAATGTCTGGGACAGGTATTGACGGAGGAGAAGGTTCCCGGGTGGCGCAGCAGTCTAAGGCACTGCATCTCAGTGTGTCACTACAGACACCCTGGTTCGAATCCAGGCTGTATCACAACCGACCGTGATTGGGAGTCCCATAGGGCGGCGCACAATTGGCCCAGCGTCATCTGGGTTTGGCCGGTGTAGGCCGTCATTGTAAATAAGAATTTGTTCTTAACTGAACTGCCTAGTGAAATAAAAATAAAATACAATTGTAGGGAGAAGCAGTTTCTGTTCTCAAACCCCTAACTGTCCCTTTGTCTTTCAGAAAGTATAATAGGTTACATATTAACTATTAACATTGCTTGCCTTTTAGGGCAATGGCTCCTAGGACCTCTAACAAAGAGTATGGATTTTAATGGCAGGCGTAAACAGCTTTCCTTTGCTAACTGGTAGGCTATTCTAGGAACTACACATGTAACTAACTGTATGCCAGTCAACACAAATCCACAATACCCAGGTCATAGAAACTGTATGGAATACAGCCATACAGTAGAATTCATTTGGGATAAATTCGTTTGATGATTAAAAAAAAAAATAGTAAGCCCAAGTACTACAACACAGGCTGATCCATACTCCTTGGTTTGGCTGTACTCCATTAGTGCTCATACTGACAACACCCAGCTCATCTCACAGTAATATCCACTGTCCAACTCCAAGCCCTCCCATATGGCAGTGACCTCCCCAGAGCCCACTCAAGCAGAGTTCCACCTCTGCTGAAATAGGTTTTTCTACTGTAGCTTCAAAACGAGGATATTAATCATTCTCATCAGTGCATGTCTTAAACCCACAGGCCACCGCATGCGCTTAGCATAGGGCATCCATCACCCTAGAGATGTGTAAGACACTGGGTAAACATTTATCAAATGCACTTAGGTAGGTAGAACTGGGGTTCTGTTGAATTGGAAAACTTTTGAAAGTGTTTTCTTTCGTGGTGTAACATGAAGAAATAATTGAGAAATATTGTAGGGATATAATAATGAGCCATTTTATTCAACAGACTCAGCATCAACAACATGGCAGGAAAGCTAAGTGATACTAAGAGACTCGGCGAGACTAAGAGACTTCCAGGTCATAAAGACCTCAAAGAAGAACATTTAAGGAATGTGGATGGCACCTTCAGCTTGGAAATGCAGAGACCATATTAAGCTGTTAGAAATGTCCCAAACCAGTTGAAGAGAGAACATACAGTACCAGTCAAAGATTTGGACACACCTACTCATTCCAGGGGTTCTCTTTATTTTTACTATTTTCTACATTGTAGAATAGTGAAGACATCAAAACTATTACATTTCACACATGGAATCATGTAGTATTAAAAAAAAAAAGTTAAAACGAATCAAAATATATTTGATACATTTGAGATTCTTCAAAGTAGCCACCCTTCATCTTGATGACAGCTTTGCACACTCTTAGCATTCTCTCAACCAGTTTCATGAGGTAGTCACCTGGAATGCATTTCAATTAACAGGTTTGCCTTGTTAAGTTAATTTGTGGAATTTCTTTCCTTCTTAAGGCGTTTGAGCCAATCAGTTGTGATGTGACAAGGTAGGGGTGGTATACAGAATATTGCCCTATTTGGTAAAAGACCAAATCCATATTATGGCAAGAACAGCTCAAATGAGCAAAGAGAAACGACAGTCCATTAAATTAATTTCTTTATCGTGTCCCTATGGGGAAATGTAGTATTGTGTATGCGGTTTCAGGCCACTCTGCAAGACAGTTCTCTATATTCTGTCAACTGTGAGTCATAGAATCTCTCACTACTACAATCTATTCTAATTTGGATCTGTGAATCTAATTTGGATCTGTGAATCCAACTAACATGTGTTTTGTGGAATGTTTGTACGACAAGTCCCTGCATGTGAGAAATGTTTTGTTCCCCACACAGCACACTCAGAGGAACCTCTTCAGCATAATTCTGTCTGTCCAGTGACGTCACTCAAAACAATTATTAAAACCCTTTCCTGTATTAAAATGACCTAGTGGCCTCATGGGTGGAATATTAAACATTTTCACAATTTCATAACTAATAAATATATATACACACACACACAAACACACACACACACACAGGGGCAAAAAAGTATTTAGTCAGCCACCAATTGTGCAAATTCTCCCACTTAAAAAGATGAGAAAGGCCTGTAATTTATCATGGGTACACTTCAACTATGACAGACACAATGAGAAAAAGAAAATCCAGAAAATCACATTGTAGGATTTTTTATGAATTTATTTAGTATTTGGTCACCTACAAACAGGCAAGATTTCTGGCTCTCACAGACCTGTAACTTCTTCTTTAAGAGGCTCCTCTGTCCTCCACTCGTTACCTGTATTAATGGCACCTGTTTGAACTTGTTATCAGTATAAAAGACACCTGTCCACAACCTCAAACAGTCACACTACAAACTCCACTATGGCCAAGACCAAAGAGCTGTCAAAGGACACCAGAAACAAAATTGTAGACCTGCACCAGGCTGGGAAGACTGAATCTGCAATATGCCCCACTGTATATGTAGTCGTATGAAAAAGTTTGGGCACCTGTGACAATTTCCATTCCATATAAATAATTGGGTGTTTGGATCAGCCATTTCATTTTGATCTATTAAATAACTGACACAGTAATATTTCAGTAGTGAAATTAGGTTTATTGGAGTAACAGAAAATGTGCAATATGCATCAAAACAAAATTAGACCGGTGCATAAATTTGGGCACCCCAATAGAAAAATCACATCAATATTCAGTAGAGCCTCCTTTTGCTAAAATAACAGCCTCTAGACGCTTCCCATAGCCTCTAATGAGTGTCTGGATTCTGGATGAAGGTATTTTGGACCATTCCTCCTTACAAAACATCTCCAGTTCAGTTAGGTTTGATGGTTGCCGAGCATGGACAGCCCGCTTCAAATCATCCCACAGATTCTCAGATTCTCTTGCACCCCAGTATCTCTACCTGCACATCATCATCTGCACATCTATCACTCCAGTGTTAATGCTAAATTGTAATTATTTTCACCTCTATGGCCAATTTACTGCCTACCTCCCTACATCTGCACACACTGTACATAGATCTTTCTATTTTTATTTTCTGTTATTGACTGTACGTTTATGTGTAACTGTGTTGTTCTTGGTCGCACAGCTATGCTTCATCTTGGCCAGGTCGCAGTTTTAAATGAGAACTTGTTCTCACCTTGCCTACCTTGTTAAATAAAGGTGAAATAAAAAAAATAGCCCATACAGATGGGTAAAGTCATGTTCACAATTAACTATTTTACACGGCCATTTGTTTAGTGAGCTATACTACATGACAGTAGGTTTAACACCGGATCCCTATTTCACATACTAGTTACAGCAGGTTTATTGTGCCAAGCTTGTTTATGCAGCACATTAAACCAAACTGTTCCTGTCTCATACAGCATTTTGAGTCTAACTGCAGCAGTCTCCACGTGCCATTTGCATCAGGTCAAGTGTAAGTGGGTCACACAGTGATGCTTCATGTTTAAGTTTGGTAAGCAAACATCTTGCCTCCCTCTCTCTTTCCGTTTTAGGCCAACTCAGGAGGGTTCGCCCATAAAAGCAAATAGACTGTCTCTGGACCTTAGGACATCTCTGCAAACACAGAGAGCAATACAACTGGTTTGAAAATAAATAAACCAGGTTATCACTCCCATTACTGTCATAAAGCTCTAAATTGTGGTATTTGTAAAGCTTTCCTTCAGGTGATGTTAGAAAAAGGCTGCTCTCATATAGGCTAGGCCTACTATTAAATCAAACATTACAGAGAAAATTCATTTTCAAAAAGCTTGGTAAAATCAGGTTAACTTCTATCAAATTGAATGAGGTATTTTGTAAACATACTGCCTATCACCCTAGGTGGCCTTTTACCTGATAGAAAATCTCATCATAGTAAAGTAATTGAGGCCATGACCCAAATCCACCCACTCCAAACCATCAGCACCATCTTGGACCCACATTTCATTTCATAGCCATTTGAGGCCGGATGAATTTGAGGAGGTAGGATATATGGAGGTATATTAGTTAGTAATTTGATGTGTGATTAGTAGATTAGTTATTTAAATGCAGTCCAATTATCCCCAGTCCAATGTTTCAGCCTCTCTGTCGGTATGGCTGGTTGACATTCTTTGACACTTAATCTGAAAGCTAGCTGTCACCTCATCGCAATGCCTTTGGAGGGGACTGTGTATATGGTGGTATCTAGAATTATTGGATCCCTTGATAAAGACAAGCAAAAAAATACAGTATAAAAATAATACTGAGCTATATTGTGTGCCCCAAAAATACAAACAATTGTATGACCTAAAAATATAATTTCTCAAAGAGATTTTATTGAACAAGTAATAAAAAATAAAAATCGAAAAGAAAAGGGCTCAAAATTATTGGATCCCCGGTTTTCAAAAATACAGCACCCTCCAAGGATTACAACGCTGAGCCTTTTTCTAAAATGTTTTATAAGATTGGAGAAACCATTGGGATTGATCATAGACCATTCCTCCATACAGAATCCTTCTATATCCTTCCTCTATACTTATGGACTTGTGTGCTTGGGGTCAATGTCTTGCTGGAAGATTCACAAGTTTCAGTCTCCTGGCAGAGACAACCAGGATTTTGGTTAAAATGTCATGGTACTTGATAAAATTCTTGACGTTATTGACCTTATTCAGTGCCCCTGGAGTTTGCTAAACAGCATTGGAATTTGGATTGGAACTGGTGCTAGGGGTCATTTCCATGTAAAATGACTCCTGAGCACCAACATGTTAAGTTCATAGGAGCATGTCAAATTGGGTGTCAAATGAAAACTATGAGTCATATATATATTTGAGAAATTAAGGAATATATTTTAAAAAATATATGTAAATGTTACCCTAAAAAAAAATGGATAAACAAATGCGTTATTTTCTTGTCAAACATATGAAAAATTAGTCTTAGAAAACATCTACCAGAAAAAGTCTTAAAAAAGTATCATAAAACACATTTACACTGAACAAAAATATAAAAACACATGTAACATGTTGGTCCCATGTTTCATGAGCTGAAATAAAAGATCCCAGAAATGTTCCATACGCACAAAAGTTTATTTCTCTCATATTTTGTGCAGAAATATGTTTACATCCCCGTTAGTAAGCATTTGTAATTTGCCAGGCTAATCCATCCACCTGACAGGTGTGGCATTTCAAGAAGCTGATTAAACAGCTCGATCATTACACATGTGTACCTCGTAATTAAATAAAAAAAACACAGAATTATTATCATCATCAAATTATTAACATCCCCTCTTTACCTGGCCTATTTGAATTGGTCCTTGTGTGCAACTTGGTGCATAATCTAGGGGAACAACATCACACTGGTACACGCACACTGTCAGAAACATCACAGGGAACCTCATCTGCATGCGCGTTGTCCTCCCCAGGTCTTGACCTGACTGCAGTTCAGTGTCTTAATTCACTTCTGTGGGTAAATGCTCACCTTTGATGGCCACTGGCACGTTGCTTGTACCGTGCAGATTGCAGACCGCGTGTATGGTGTGGGAGAGCGGTATACTCACCCATATGTCAACATTGTGGACAGAGTGCCCCATGGTGGCGGTGGGGTTATGGTATGGGCGGGCATAAGCTACGGACAATGAACACAACTGTATTTTATCAATGGCAATTTCAATGCACAGAGATACTGTGATGAGATCCTGGAGGCCCATCGTTGTGCCATTCATCCGCCGCATGACAATGCACAGCCCCATGTCGCAAGGATCTGTTCACAATTCCTGGAAGCTGAAAATATCCCAGTTCTTCCATGGCCTGCATACTCACCAGACATGTCACCCATTGAGCATGTTTGGGATGCTCTGGATCTATGTGTACAACAGCGTGTTCAACTTCCCGCCAATATCCAACAACTTCGCACAGTCATTAAAGAGGAGTGGGACAACATTCCACAGACCACAATCAACAACCTGATCAACTCTATGTGAAGGAGATGTGTCACGCTGCATGAGGCAAATGGTGGTCACACCAGATACGTACCTGTTTGCTGATCCATGCCCCAAATTTGATTTTTTAAGTATCTGTTAACAGATGCATATCTGTATTCCCAGTCAGGTGAAATCCATAGATTAGGGCCTAATTAATGAAAATTGCCTGATATCCTTATTTGAACTGTAACTCAGTAAAATCTTTGAAATTGTTGCATTTATATTTTTGTTCAGTAGTTTAAGAAACATTGCCTTGTGCCTTAAAATTCCATTACCAAAACCCCACATATCTTTAAGATATTTTCAAATCTTTCTCCCTCATGAGAAGTGAGGATAATTAAAGTTCACAGAAGTAAGAAGGTAGAGAGAGACCTATCAACTAGCTAGTGTTTTTACTATGATCAATTTTGCTTATGAATGATTTGGTTTTTAAAAACTGAAATTGTGTTACCAAATCGGTAACAGAATATCTGCAATTAAATTGTCTACACTGGGAAATCCTAACAGTCACAAACCACAGTTGCTACCGTCCTCCCTTCCACTGCCATACTGTTATGTTCAGCTGATAACGGTTCTCTTTCTATTTCTGTCATCTGGTCATCAAAGCAAAAATGTGAAAACTCTGGACAACCCCTACCGGTAGGTAGCCTAGCGGTTAAGAGTGTTGGGCCAGTAACAGAAAGGTCGCTGGTTCAAAATGGCGGAGTGATTTCTGCATATTGCACCTTTAAATGTGAAAGACACATTTTGGTTGAATGCATTAATTTGTGCAACTGACCACGTACCTCGCTCTCTCCAATGCATGTCACCTCTCCCAGCTCTTACTGACATCTACCCATGACCTCCCTCTCATTCTATTTACTGTAACCAGCATCTTCACCCACTGAGCACCGACCGACACCGGACAGCGTTTTGTCAGTCCACCCTGGCCTTGATTTCAATGTCCACAGTCATAGTTTTTTGGTCCAGTCTGGAGCAGAGTTTATTTCAATACAGACGTCTGGACCAACCTTCATCTGGCCTAAACATAGATGTCCATGATTGGTTCAGATTTGGTCCAGTCCGGACCAAATCTGAACAAATCATAGACGTCTATGTGTCGCAGGTTTGGACAGTAGAGTACAGTAGAGTAAAGAAAAGTAGAGATTAGAGTATAATGCAGTACTCTAATTTCTGGTATTGAACACTGCTGTATTGAGATTTTTTCAAACTCAAGGTGTCATGTCACAGCTGACACCCCGTTCTTTCTGAAGACATCTTTGAATTTGGAGCAGACATTTTTTGGAAAAGAAATATCACTCAGTTTGTGACCATTTACCTAAATGATGTTACCATCTTTGCTTAGTTCTTTCAATAAATGTGGTTTTGTAAAATGTTCAGTGTACATTTGTTGAATTACTCCTTGTGCATAGAGTTGTATGGGTTGATAAACTTTAAAATCAATAGTTTTTGTTTGGCATACATTTTAAGTGGGTTTGCTCTTCGAAAGCGGTGGGTTTGCCCTTCGAAAGAACAATGCATATGCAGAAAATACCTCAGTCTGTAAAATATGTTGGTGGATCTTTGACACTTTGATGGCACTCAGGAGGCAGTGTTCTTCAATTTCATAAAACATTTTAGAAAAAGGCTTAGTGTCGTTATCCTCATAATGGGAGGACTTTTGTTACACTTTCAAGTAATTTATTTAGAGAAAACACTGACATTGAACAACTGTAATAATAAATTTGATCCAATACCTCTAATAAATCCTTAAATACAGTAATGCAATTTCTTCTCATAAATCAGGGAGAAAACACACGGTTCTATGCGACAGGAAGGCTCTAATTTCTCTGTCCAGGCTCAGACATCAAAACAAATATATATTTATAAAAACTCCCAGTAATTTATTGGGTAAATCACCAACGCTTCGGATGCCGAGTTAATATATGGAGTGTGCGACTATTTTATATCTTATAGTTTATTCTCCGTTAGTCACCACCTCTACATAAAATTATGTTCTCTGGGTGTGCGCCAGCTCATGTTTTTTATCAGACTCAAAAGACAGAGACTTCACTGCACATAATGCATAATGAGTACACACAAACAAGTGGGCTACACAATCTGAACTTCATATTTACACACATACATTCAAATGCATATACTATCACACAAAGTCACAGAATAGAGTGTGGAGGGAGGAGAGGTGAAAGGGATTGAGTGGGCGGGAGTGTGAGCGAAAGACAGAGAAAGAGGCAGAGGGAGAGTGGGAGTGAGTGGCACATGGCTTTCAGTCTAAAAAAGGGAAAGACAGCATGAAGCCAAAACCAGAACCTGGATTAGCTAGATAAAGAAGGGGGGTAAGAAAGAAAATGTAGGTTTCTTCACTGTGGAAATGGTGCAAACGAATGACACTTTTCGCGGTCACAAACGTCTTCTACAATATGAATAGACAATGAGCGTGTGGGTAGAGTGAGAAGAAGTGAGTCCAGGGAGAAAGATGGATGGATAAAGCTAATAGATGAGACAGGAAAAGAGGGAGAGATAGGCTAGAGATGTCATGTTAAAGGTAGGCTGGATGGTGCATGGAAGAGGATGTCGTAATAAAAGAGAGGTGAAGGAGGAAAATGGAGGAGTAGGCCTACTAGGAGAAGAAACAGAGGAGGAGAACGTGTGACGAGTATATAGGAACTCACAAGAGAGAAGCTCTGTGTATAGTGTGACACTGACCCAGGCAGAAAGGGAGAGAGCTGCACATGGAGGCTGGAGCAGACGGGTACAGGGCTGGGAGCCGACAGACAGAGGGAGGGAGAGACAGGGCCGTGCTGCAACTGCACTGCTCTGCCAGCCTGGGTTAACATCCCCCTGTGGACTCTCAATAATGTCCCAATCTCTCCCCTATTCATGCCGAACACCTCACCAATACACTTCACCCCTAATATCCTCCTCAGTCCTCACACCGCAAGGCTGGGCTCGCAAAATACACAACGCACTGGGAGTTTTCCCCCTATGCTTCCACAAACACCTGTTTCCTTTCACCACTAGAACAAATACAGTATGTGGCATTCAGTCAGGTCCATAATTATTGGCACCCTTGATAAAGATGAGGGGAAAAAAGACTGATCCCTCCCAATGTGTTCTCATATCTCAAAACATTTAAACAAAAAGGCTCAATGCTGTTATTCTCGCAGGGTGAGGTATTGACAACAGGGGAAGCAATAATTTTGACCACCTTTTTTTAGAAGAAATATTACTTGTTAAACTAAATATATTTCTCTGAGAAAATGCATTTGCAAAAAATAATATAATTTTCCTCAAAAATGTTGCATACAATATAGCTCAGAATTTGTATACATTTATTTTATAGTATTTTCTTCTGCAAAATGTTTGGTCCTAATGTATGACCATATGTGACTTGATAAGCTCCTAATAAACTGTAGCTGTAAATTACTTCACAAGTCAATCATTTACAGACTTTTTGTCTGTAAATGCCATTACCATCACAGTACTCCAGATAAAACCTACCCCTCTTTTAATACAAAAACCGTCAATGACATACATTATATGTGGTTTGTCACATTGAGGCTGTCAAAAAGAGGCACCCTATTCCCTTTATAGTGCACTACTTTTGACTAGGGTTTGTAGGGCTCTATAGAGAATATGGTGCCATTTCAGACACGCTTTGTGAAAGACACAACCGTCAGGAGAGGAGAGGTACTCTGTGGGGGTTGAGGAGTCAGCAGGGAGGGAGTAAGTGGAAGCAGGTGTAAACAAAACGGACAGTATTATGTTGTACTGTGGCTAGGAACCTCTTAGCCCCCTACTGTAGATCTAATGGATTATTATGCTTTTAAATGGTTGTGTTTGTCAAACAGGGACACCAGGTTTCTGTCTGAGAAAAGCAGTTTCATTTATAATATGGCCATACCACCAGTGTGATCTTTCCCATATTAGATTTAATCTTATGTTGGAGAAATCCATGTAGATTGTTGTCATCAAGTCCAGAATGTGACACTTGTATGTTGTGATGGGAATTATTGGCTAGGGAGTGGTTGCTGTGAAATGACCAAAGCAAAATCTCAATAGCACCTCTACTGGAAACAGATCTGTGCGTGTGCAACATGAATGTACATCTCACACATACCCACTCCAGTCTCATCTCAGGTATTGAAATCAAGCTTGTTCCATAAACGTTTGGAAAGAGGTTGAGAAGGAAAAAGTAAAGAAAACTTGTCCTCTTCTCACTGCTAAGGTAGAGAAGCAGCAGAACCACAGTACTGCAGCATAATTATTAGTCCAAATTTAACGTTTTTCAACTGTACTGATCAAAAATATAAAACGCAACATGCGCTAAAAGATCCCAAACATTTTTCATATACAAAAAAAAGCTTATTTCTCTCAACTTTGGTGCAGAAATTTGTTTACATCCCTGTTAGTGAGTATTTCTAATTTGCCAAGCTAATCCATCCACCTGACAGGTGTGACATTTCAAGAAGCTGATTAAACAGCTTGATCATTACACAGGTGTACCTTGTGCTGGGGGCAATAAAAGGCCACTAAAATGTGCAGTTTTGTCACAGCACAATGCCACAGTTGAGGGAACGTGCAGTTGTGACTGTAGGAATATCCATCAAAGCTGTTGCCAGATAATTTAATGTTAATTTCTCTACCATAAGCCGCTACCAACGTTGTTTTAGAGAATTTGGCAGAACATCCAACCAGCCTCACAACCGCAGACCACGTGTAACCACTCCACCACAGGACCTCCACATCCAGCTTCTTCACCTGTGGGATCATCGGAGACCAGCCACCCGGACAGCTGATGTAACTGTGGGTTTGCACAACCAAAGAGTTTCTGCACAAGATGTCAGAAACTGTCTTATGGAAGCTCATCTGAGTGCTCGTCCTCCTCCCCAGGGTCTTGACCTGACTGCAGTTTGGCGTTGTGACCGACTTCAGTGGGCAAATGCTCACCTTCGATGCCCACTGGCACGATGGAGAAGTATGCTTTTCACAGACAAATCCTGGTTTCAACTGTACCGGGCAGATGACAGAGCCCATTGTCGTGCCATTCATCCGCCGCCATCACCTCATGTTTCAGCATGATAATGCTCAGCCCCATGTCACAAGGATCTGTACACAATTCCTCGAATCTGAAAATGTCCCCATTCTTCCGTGGCCTGCATACTAACCGGACATGTCACACATTGAGCATGTTTGGGATGCTCTGGATGAAAGTGTACGACAGCGTGTTCCAGTTCCCGCCAATATCCAGCAAATTTGCACAGCCATTGAAGAGTGGGACATCATTCCACGGGCCACAATCGACAGCCTGACAAACTCTATGCAAAGGAGATGTGTTGCGCTGCATGAGGCAAACGGTGGTCACACCAGATACTGACTGGTTTTCTGATCCACACCACTCCTATCTTTTTTTTAAGGTATCTGTGACCAACAGATGCATATCTGTACTCCAAGTCATGTGAAATCCATAGATTAGGGCCTAATGAATTTATTTAAGATCAATTTATATCTTTACAGTATTTGAACTGTAACACAAAAGTTTCTATTGGACAACTTCAGGTAAGTCCCGCCCCGTTATGTTCCAGTTGCTTCTGAGTCTGAATGCAAGATTACTACAGGGATTTAAACCAGCTTTAGGGGGCAAACTGGGTCTCAAATCCACTGAAGACACTTTGAATGTGACCGTAATCCATGTACACTGCATCTCTCTGCCCACTGGCTTTTGTCTTCTAGTATTACACAACAGTCATAACAACTCAATCCAAGTAGTAACAACTTTCAGAACATCATCTCTTTTACACTACTGCAAACAGATCATGCTTGATACACAGACATACACCTGTAATACAAACTCACATTTCTTACATGATCCACTTGTCCATGTTCGAGCCTTCATGAAAACATGCAGAGCACCTAGGGAAGCTATATTGGCACTCCTAGGGAAGCTATATTGGCACTCCTAGGGAAGCTATATTGGCACTCCTAGGGAAGCTATATTGGCACTCATGGAAATAAAGTGATTGTGACTGGGCATTCATTCTATTGGTATGACAAGCATTTATCTCTGTAGGCCCAGCTATATGAGGCTGATAAAAGGCTCGGTCTTCACCCATTGAGCTACATGTGCTTTATCCAGTCTCTCTCCACCTGCTGCATGTCTGCACATGAGCATCATAGCCTACCAGGTCCTTAAGGGTTATTGAGAGGAATGCAAAAACACTGGACATTCTGCAGAAAGACTCCACAATGATGCAATAATAAAGGAGTAAAGACATGGTAGAGAAAAGGTTTGAATACATCTAGCCTAATCTTCAAGGTTTGCTGTGGGTTGAGCCTTCCTTAAATCAATAACGGACCTGCCACTAATTGTTGAGCCATATAACCGAATGTCCGAATTTGCCTAATCTCTTCCTTATCACCAAGGTAGGTAAAAGCTAAGAAAAAATGCATGAGTAATATTGCTACCCCAGTTGATATTTAGAAAAGGCTATTGTCTATATAGGTAAGACATTCACGCTGTCACTGTATGACACCCCTCCCCATCCCATTCCAATGATCAGCCGTTGGGCTTCTTTCTCACCTGTATTGTGACGATGCCTTGCCAAGACCCACTGCATCGGTTCTGTTCGTTCTCCCATCCTACGCCTGTCCACCTCGAGCTCACCTCCACGCGGACCTGGACCAGTGCTCTGCCGGGGATAAACCCTGTAAAACTCCGCAGCGACAATATTGCGCTGAACCGTGGCTGGCAGAACACACACGTACCTCCCTATGAATCCAACCACGGTACTTCAAGTGACAGGTTCCACTGGAATCCGGGCCAGGCAATCAGATAAGGGTCGCAGCTGGATCATACCCTAACCTACAGTCAAACCGTGCAGACACGCGCTCCATTTACTCTGCCTTGGAATTCAAGGTCTTAATTCATCGATAAATTGCAACACGTCGTCGATATGTAGGATATCTGCTGACCGATGTTTCTTCACGCCATGTAGGAGAGCCGGGAGGTTCATCCATACAATGTTTCTCACTGACAGAGAGTGAAGTTGAACAAATACATCGCTACACAATCTTTTTATATTGTATCATGTGACAACCAACCGGACAACTCCCGAACCCAATCAAACTACTTCAAGTAGCTGGTCCCAAGAAATTGGTTGTTGTAATACCAGCCGACAGACCAATTTTTTACCCCTGAAAAGATACGTCGTTTCTATTCCCATTCCCTATTCCGCAGCTGCGGATCAAACACCGAATCACCACTGCGTCATTTACGTAGGAACTTTACGTCATCCATCGCCCTACAATAGAGCCAGTTGGATTTGCGTCGTTCACGCAGGCTTCGGCGATTGTATGCACTGTATAAACCGCTGGCATACTGTGAAATGCACGACTGTTGGTTTGTGAATATCGAGGAATCTCCAACTGTAGAGTTTGGGCGTGGACCCGCGTCATTTCCTGAGCTACACTTTTATTAAATAGATGTGCCCTGAGCTCAGACTGGCTCTAAATGCAAAACATGGGCAGACCACATTTTCTTTAAAATATCAGCAAAACAAATATTATTACAAGCACATAATTAGCCAAATGCATTTTCCATTAATAGGCTAACACTATTAGACTACACAACTTGGGAAGGCTACCCTATAGCCATCAGTCTGCTGCGACCTCAACAGCTTTGGGTCATCTGTCCATGGCAGACTGTCAGGCATCACCCTAAAATAGAAATAAGCTGGCTGAAATATTCATTCTTAGTAATGTCGACACTGTTGAAAATAGGCCTACTTGATATCCCAAATGGATACTGATTTTCAGAGTTGTAAGTTTGTTGTATATAACGCATCAGCCCATCTTACAGTATAGGCTACAAGGCACATAGGCACAAAACCTGACTGTTGGCATTGACATTTATTTGAGTATTGACTGAGCCCTGCTGGTCATGCTTGTTAATGTCATACATTACTGCTGTGTGTTTTAGGAATGCAGGAATGTTGCTATAGGCATCTGCCATGATGTTCCACCTACTATAAGTCACCCTACTATATCCTGCTTCCTCCCATATATTAGTATTACTGGTACATGGAGGTAACCACCTTAATGCATTACTACAGTGGTGAGAAAGGTTTAAATGTTATAATTTAATTGTCAAAAACAAGACAAAAGCAGCCAGGCCCAGAAAACATGTTTATTTTTATTTGATTTAACGAGGCAAGTCAGTTAAGAACAAATTCTTATTTACAATGACGGCCTATCAAAAGGCCTCCTGCGGGGACAGGGGCCTGGGATTAAAAATAAAAACAATATAAATATAGGACAAAACACACATCACAACAAGAGACAACAACACTACTACTAAAGAGAGTCCTATAAGACAACATAGCAAGGCAGCAACATGACAACACAGCATGGTAGTAACACAATATAAGAACAACATGGTAGCAACACAAAACATGGTAAAAACATTATTGGGCACAGACAACAGCACAAATTGCAAGAAGGTAGAGACAATAAATCACACAAAGCAGCCACACCTGTCAGTAAGAGCGTCCATGATTGAGTCTTTGAATGAAGAGATTGAGATAAAACTGTCCAGTTTGGGTGTTTGTTGCGGCTCGTTCCAGTCGCTAGCTGCAGCGAACTGAATAGAGGAGCAAACCAGGGATGCGTGTGCTTGGGGGACCTTTAGCAGAATGGGACTGTCAGAACAGGTGTTGTATGTGGAGGATGAGGGTTGCAGCGAGGCCTAAGAGGGTTTTATAAATAAGCATCAACCAGTGGGTCTTGCGATGGGTATACAGAGATGACCAGTTTACAGAGGAGTATAGAGTGCAGTGGTGGCAAATCTGATGGCCTAATGGTAAAGAACATCTAGACGCTTACCTGCAGATCTATAAATTATGTCTCCATAATCTAGCATGGGTAGCATGGTCATCTGAATCAGGGTTCGTTTGGCAGCTGGGGTGAAATAGGAGTGATTACGATAGGCAAAACAAAGTCTAGATTTAACTTTAGCCTGCAGCTTTGATATGTGCTGAGAGAAGGACACTGCACCGTCTAGCCATACTCCCAAGTGCTTGTATGAGATGACTACCTCAAGCTCTAAACCCTCAGAGGTAGTAATCACACCTGTGAAGAGGGGCATTCTTCTTACCAAACCACATGACCTTTGTTTTGGAGGTGTTCAGAACAAGGTTAAGGGTAGAGAAAGCTTGTTGGACACTCAGAAAGCTTTGTTGTAGAGCATTTAACACAAAATCCAGGGAGGGGCCCACTGAGTAAAATACTATCATCTGCATTTAAATGGATGAGAGCGCTTCCTGTTGCCTGAGCTATGTTGTTGATGTATATTGAGAAGAGCGTGGGCCTAGGATTGAGCCTTGGGGTACCCCCTTGGTGACAGCCAGTGGCTGAGACAGCAGATTTTCTGACTTTATACACTGTACTCTTTGAGAGAGGTAGCTAGCAAATCAGCCCAAAAACCCATCAGACACACCAATACTCCTTAGCCGGCCCACAAGAATGGAATGGTCTACCGACAGCTCAATAATCACAGTGTCGGTAGAATACAATGGTAGGCAGGTATCCTAGCGGTTAAGCGTGTTGGGCCACTAACCAAATGTTTTCTGGTTTGAATCCCAGAGCAGACTGGATGAAAAATATGTTGATGTGCCCTTGAGCAGAGCACTTAACCCGAATTGCTCCTTTAAGTCACTCTGGATAAGAGTGTCTGCTAAATGACAATGTAGGCATACAGTAGTATTTGACTGAACTAGGGCTGTATTATTTGAATGATGTCATCCCCTTAGCATCACAGGGAGATATTTTATTTAGATAAAGTCAGAGACAGTGGTGCAAGAAAGTACTCAACTAAATCCATGTACTGAACACACTTGAGATAAAATTTGAAACACACAAACAAGCACATTTTCCCCTTTACAAATGTGACTCACAAATACACACATTTTGAGGCAGCATGATGCCACGCATTGGGTATGCAAATCTTTCTATTATATATTTGTACAGTATATACAATTGAATTACTATTGTAGTAATTATAGTAGGCTTCTACAAGAATTTACTTTAAAAAAGACATCCTAAGCTCTAGGGCGAGGCAGAGAGAGAGAGAGAGATACAGTAAATTGAACCAAGA
This sequence comes from Oncorhynchus clarkii lewisi, assembly GCF_045791955.1. Lineage (NCBI taxonomy): Eukaryota > Metazoa > Chordata > Actinopteri > Salmoniformes > Salmonidae > Oncorhynchus > Oncorhynchus clarkii. The sequence continues at coordinate 71,155,712 of NC_092152.1, read as the reverse complement.
CACAATGCAGTCTAAAGACACAGACACCCCCACTGTTTGCAGCCCAGATGGTACATCCCAGTCCTTCGCCTTTCCCTCCCTCTGTTTTCACTGTGCCCCCCATCTCTCTACTTACTCTCACTCTCTGTCTTGAGGACATTACTGAGTTCCGGCTGATAGCTTTTGAGCAGCAATTCCATCCCTCCATCCTTCCGGCCATTGTTACAGAGCTGTTGGAGAGGAGAACATAATAGCCTGAGGGTATGTACTCTCAGATTTCTACCTCCTCACCCTTCATGATATTTCAGTATTTTGGTCAATGGGATTATCACAGCCTGTGCAACTCCTATCTTCATATCCTGTGCCAGCATCGAGCATCCTCAGATGCATCCGTTTTAGTATCTCTGTTTTTTCTTTAATTCCTCTCTCTCTCTCTTTCTTATTTTCCTGCCTTTGGATCATTCTGTATCTCCACTATGTTATTACTCTCTCCTCTCCTTATTCCTGTCTGCTTTCCTCCATCTTGACCTCCATTAACAGTACATACTGTATGACTCATGCCATTTTAGAGATAGACAGGGAGAGAGAAATAAATAAATATACAGAGAATATTTATTGCTTGCTGAGACTGGATTAACACACATCAGACAGTGTGGTGAGTGCAGAAGACATGCATGCACCTCTCAACTGGGCTCTTTTTTTAACAGCTGCAGCAGCGTGATTACTCCGTCTGTTACAAAACGTGCAGTTAACTTTCCCATGAGATTGCTCTTGACAGGATGCTGGACTTAAAGTGTTGCTTCCACTGGAAGTTTGCTCTACAGATGTAATAAACAAACCAGATAATGTATATAGCAGGGATAATGTGGTTCTGTTTATGTCATCTTGTCTGTCAAGGTCACATGATGGCCCTGTCTCTACTGACATGAAGCTACATGATGCTTCATTCTGCAGTGAATAAGGAGGTGTAAAATACTTCCTGTGTATGTTGATGCTCCCTGTCTGTATAATAACACCAAGGGACAGTAGAGCAGATAAGAGTCTAATCTGTGTGATTATCTGTCTGCCTCTGTTTGCGGTTTTCCATCAGTAAAGCAGTGCTGACCTGAAAGACACTTCTGACCAACCCCACCTGTTTCTGGATCCATGGAAGCTAAGGCTAAGAGCGGGGCACCAGCGCCCAAGGCATCCTCTAAAGCAGAGAAGGCGGAGAAGAAGGAGACAGCTCCCCCTAAAAAGGTCGACCCCACTCCAGTAGAGCCTCCACCCCCAGCGGCCCCTGTGGAAGAGCCTCCAGTGGAGGATGGCTCAGCTGAACCAGAGGGGGCACCAGAGGGGGAGGAGGCAGCAGAGGCCAGCACAGACTCCCTGGAAAGCCTGAAGCCCTTCCTCATTGGTGGTGCCATCATCGCTGCTGGTGCCATCCTGTTGGGGGCACTGTTGTTGGCAAGAAGAAATTAATCACCACCACTCATCATAAAAACCTATTGGTTGATGGGTTAACAAGTCACTTGCTGATTGGTTCATAGACTATCATGCAGCTGGTAGAGATGGGGGATGGGGAGTCACTTTGCTTCTTAAGTTTATTTCAGCCTGACCTTGCTTGTAGTGAATAAAAACATCAGTGAACATTCAAGTAATATATTTCTGGGCCCCTGCTAGTATACTCACGCATGAATTTGCTCCACCTCTCTAACTGCACCTACTTATTATAGGGCTACACGCTTTTAATCACCATACAAATGCACTCCAACAGTTACACTGGACACACACATATATACAGTACTTGAACACCCTATTTATCCAGTATGCACCGATAAACATTTTGATGTTTCTGGGTCTACTAATACATAAATTAGAAGTAGAAATGCAGCAACTTTATATTGTTTGATTTGAAAAAGGTCATATGAAGTGAAGTATGAAGTATATTAAACATACTATTGTGAGTGCCTAGCAGGTTTGGGGTCAATTTCATTTAAATTCCAGTCAATTCAGGAAGTACACTGAAATTCCAATTCTCTTGAATCATTTTCAATATAGAACATTTGGAATTTGAATTTTGTTTAATTTTGGAGTGCAATTTACATGGAATTGATCCCAACCCTGGTGCCTAGTATGTGCTATTTCTATGCTCGTATTGCTTTTGCTGTAAATACCTGGTCCCTGCAGATTAGATGTGAACCCTTTTGAATAACGGTTTTAGACCAGGAGATATCGTTATATCAATTCAGGGGAAGTTGCATGTTTTAGGGAAGGCTGTGTGTGATGTCAGTAATGGCAGATAATAATGTGACAGATGAAGTAACTTAAATAATTGTATGTGATACACTTCCATTTCAGTCTCTACTGATGCTGAGGTAATAACATTTCATAGTCAAATTGCCCCTATATCCCAAATCAATATGTACATTGAGATTATAGTCAAAGTTATGCCTGGCTGCCTGCGTTTACTGCCCTGGTGACACAAATGGAGTATAAACCAAAAGCATATACACTAAATTGCCAAACCTATTGCCAAAAATATTATATATATTATATTTTAACCCTGTGTGTTAACACTGAAATCCCTTGGGGTGTCCATTTGTCAAATGTATTAACAGCTTGCTTACTACAATTTCTCTGGAGCAATAGTGTAGCCTCTATTTATTTGAAGACCATACATGTTAGAGAGTGTTAGTGCGAGAGACTGTGCAGCTACTGTAATAGTACTTACTGTGCATTGTATGAATTTTGATTCAGAATGAAAATATTCTACATGCAATATGTGGTGTACCAATGTATGTGGTAGCTTGGCCAGTCATGCTCAGCAAATCAGCATATACACAAATATATTACATCCATCTCCAACCTCCAGGAAAGCGTTGAAAGTATGATGAAATGATAATACATGCATTACGGTGTATTTTGTAATATTTTTTGATAGTTTGATGAACCTAGAATTCAAGTAGAAAGCATGCATTATTGATGGGAGTAGAGAAATAGATGGATTTATTTAGTAGATCGACTGAGATTGTTTCCTCTTTTGTTTCCCTATTAATTACAGAGAAGCTCTCCTATTTTTGATAACAAACAGTTTTTTTTAATTTTTATAAGAGGCCTACGAGATTTTCAACACCCAATCAAACATCTTGCTTGAACACTGGCATGTAGCGTACCATGATGCAATATCAATACCTCCAGCACAGCAACAGAACAGACACATATTCTGCGAACACATGTTCAAATAGCCTAGTCATCATGTCACAGAGTACTAAATCAAATCTAGCAGTTATTTTCCTTGGTCTCAAAGAGCGTATAAATGCAATAATTCCAGTAGGACTTCACATTTTAGCACATGTTCTGTATGATATTAAAATAAATGGCAATGATGGTGAAATGTTGATGGGTAATACTATTGTAAATGGAGAATGAGAACCAGATGATGATGATGATGTGATATTGGTGATTATGATGGGGATTAAACCTATATTTTCTTGATATCCCAGCTCCCTATGACATATTTTCCCTCTTGCACACTCCCTCCCCCCAAAGCTCCTTGTGTAAATCCAAATGGTTTTCTTGTGACTTGACCTGACCTTTATTAAAGGCAATGGACGCTCTTGCATAGACTAAAGGGTCTCTTTGAGAGCTGTGAATAATTTTGTGTCCTACACTCTCCACCAATAGAAATAGCTAGGGTTCATTGTGTTGAGATTGAAGCACTCCTCTCATTGTTTCCTTTCCTCCATCATCACTGATATGAATAGGACTGACTGGCTATAGGCTGTATTATGTCCACCATTCACATGTTAGCGGTCATGAAAAGGAGACATTTTAAATGTTATCATGCTGGCCAATAGGGTTTCTAAACATTGTGCTGTTTTAAAAATCTGAATTCTCAAAGAGATATATTAGCCAGTTCCAGATGTGAATCTAGTATTCTAGTAACCATGTGTATGTGACCAATAAAATTGGATTTCATGATTTGAATCTAGTATTGGACTAGTCCAAAATAGAAAACTGAGGGGGAGTCGTATTCTAAACAGACGCCTAATATATTCGGAAAATCTAATGTGTACCATGAAAACAACAATATTGTAAAGGTAAATGGAGCTATGAATGAGGCACAGCTCATTCAATTACAACATTTCTAGAACCCCCTGTAAAGTTTCAGCCCCTGGACATGCCCCAGTCAGTTGCCAATTTAGTGACTTTGTCGTTAGTGTGTATTCAGACTCCTCTAGCGACACATTTTCAAAAAAGCAACAAGCGACAAATCTAGCGACTTTTTCTGGTGTTATTGGAGACTAAGAACGATACGTGCTTTCACCGCACTCTTCTCAACGAGCCGTGGGCCCCACCGCGTCCCAAAGCACTCACCCAGTCGTAGCACAGCAGTCCTTCCCAGCTGCAGTCAGAGCAGGAGATGTTCACCCCTCCGTGTCCAGACTGTTTTTTTTTGTGTGACTTGTTGTAGGCTGCTAAGTAGACCATAAGGTTACAAACAAACTAAAAAAACAAAATATAAAAATAAAGGAGGGTTGGAATTGTGACATAAAAAAAAACAAGAACCGACAGAATAAAGTTCATTTGTAGTTCTAAACATATTTAGGGTGTTTTTTTTACTCACTTTTTGTCTCTCCCACGACGTTTTTCCCTCTCTCCTACAGCATCCATCACAATTACATGCACATTGCCAATTGTGCAAATTAGGTGACGTAATTTTGCGACTTCTAGGACAGCCAATAGCTACTTTCCTTACTGAGGAGTTGGCAACACTGGCCCCAGTATTGAGGGAGGAGCGTCGCGCGTTAGCCTAGCTAGCTACATGTTCTTCCTGTGTGCTTTCTTGTCTGTTTGCAAGGGTTACTGCGGAACATATTTTACTTTACAGTGAGTCAATAACTACTTTATTGTTTGAGTCTCTATTTCGCCATGATATAAAGCATGTCTGTGTTGTGTACTAACACTTTTGGGTTAATTAGCTAGCTCTATGCAACGGTTTTGAAAACGTGTGCGCTAGCTTGTACTGTGTAGCTAGATAGCACGCTTGTTGACATGTTCGCGCTAAGACTGAGCGTCAGTAAAACAAAGTAAGTTATCTACAAAATTGATAGGCTATGCGATTTCGTGTAGTTATGCATTTTTCGTTGAATATCTACCTTTTTCTTCAAGTCTGCCGTTGGCTGGCTAGGTTGTTAACATGAACTACATTTTTATTTTAACATGTGAGCAGATGCTCTTATTCAGAGCAATTTACAGTAGAGTGCATACATTTTTTCGTAATTTGTTTTCAGGGCCCCGCAGTCGATCGGATCAAAATGATTATCCCGGTCCGGTGCTTCACCTGTGGGAAAATCGTTGGGAATAAATGGGAGGCGTACCTTGGCCTCCTTCAAGCTGAATACACTGAAGGGTGAGCGACTCATGTCTGCTGTGGTCATTGTTTACATTGTATTTCCCTAAAATTAATCCCTTTCTCCAAATATTAGTGTTCACTTATTTAATTAGTAGCTACATAGGCTACTCCTGACAAACCTATTACAAACTCCAGTGTCTCCCATTTGTTTGGTTGGCAGTGATGCCCTTGATGCTCTTGGTCTGAAGAGGTATTGCTGTCGGAGGATGCTGCTGGCTCATGTAGACCTCATTGAGAAGTTGCTGAATTATGCACCCCTGGAGAAATGATGGATACAACAACCACATACAAGAATCATATGGCTTATTTATGGACAAGCCCTGGCTGACTGCCAGTGAAGCAGTGCACCCTGATGGATTGACATCCAAGAGACTATTTTCACACCTTGTTTGAATCGTAAATGTTTTGTTGAATAAAGCAATAAATACTACTCACTTAAGGGCTTTGTAAAGTGGAGTCAGTTCTTTAATATGGCTTCTTTGTTGGCTCAGTGACCTAGTTTCACTTTCTCGCATGCACTCTGTATCCTGAGAGAACAATGAACCCTGGTAGGCAAGGCTCATTTCACTAGGCGTCTTTGAATTCCTGCTGCTTCCTGACAAAAACATGGCAAGTGGCTGTAGCCTTATTGATTGAAGTGAAGCCATGTAATTCACATTGCGTAAATAAGACAGTAGGCCAACCCCTTTAAGCAGCACGGGTCAGACAATGAAAACTACCTGGTCCGCTTGTTACAATCTCTTTTTGCAATAAACACTTGTTCCAACTCATTTTAACAGCCTTTTTTAATCAGTTCAAATTTGATACAAAAGAAGGGGGAAGAGGGAAAAAAAAACACTACACAGTTCAACATATAAAAAACATGTACTTCTGCTTTGTGCATGCAGGTGTGTCAAACAACAAAAGTTGTAGCCACAACCCTGAAACGGTCAATTCATAATCAAAAATAAAATTACAAAGACAGTATCACTGTGAAAGAGGGGGTTGGTGATGGCCAAGATTAGAAGGTAAAATGCTTGGTGGCTGCTGAATACCAGGGAAACGTGGAGATGGGGGCAGTAGGTTGGGGGGGGGGGGGGGCTATGGACATTCATTTTGTCTCACCATCAGTTCATCCATTAACCCAGACTTTTAAGCAGCTTGGTGCAGAAATAAAGTCCTGCCTCCCCTCCTACTCAGCCTGACAGGGACAAAGACAACCTAGAATGTCCTGAAAAGATCACAGACAAAAGTTCTGTCAGGAGTGCATAAATACAAAAGGTTGACTGAAAAAAAACTGGTGCTTGGCAATTAGAGGTGGTGGTGTATTTCAGGATGTGAGTAAGTGGTGGTAGTCTGTAGATTACAGAATTAGAGGGGAGATGTGTTGGAGATACGACAGGGCCAGAGAGCTTACCTAGCGGTGCCGCTCGCGGTGCTCCCTATGTCTATCTCGTTCCCGAACACGCTCCCGGTCTCTCCCATCTCTCTCCCCACTTAGGGAGCGTTCTCGGTGCCGGCGGGACATTCCTGCAGCCTCCCATTCCTGGCTGTAGGACTCTTCCCTTTCCCTGCCTCTGTCCCGCTCTCTTTCCCTGTCCCGCTCTCTATCTCGGGAACGGTGTTCTCTGTCACGGGAACGGTGTCTTTTCCTACAAAGAGAGAACAAGTTAGGAGTGAGGCCACATTACAATTTCCATTTGTGATGAAAGAACAGTCCATGAGAGGTACGAACAATTTTTCCAGCACTGACCTGGAGCCGTAAGACTTGCTCTCGATGGAAAAGAGGCAGTCTTTCAGAGAGGTGACCAGCGCTCGACAGCGCTCGTCCCCATACACTCTTGACTGCTTGATGACAGCAATGGCAGTCAAAAGCGTCTCAATGGCCAGGGGCATGTCTCCTACATGAGGCGAGGTTACAGAATTTATTACAATAGCAGGATTTAAGATGACCATGATCTGCATTGTGTACTGCACATGTAAATGTCTGGGTCTCTAGTCTAGATTTATCATCATGAATCTGTATTTGAGTGTCTACTGTAGGCATTTTTCAGTGAGAGTCTAACCGGCAGTAGCTCCAGACACAGCCTTGGTGATGGCGCTGCTGGCGATTGCTCTGTTTCTGTTCATCAGCTCATCAAACTCTCCCTCTGGCATTTGGGGTGTGGGCGCTTCACTGTCCCTGCTGCTAGAGAAAGAAAACACTCCCTTACTGATCATCATCATCATACATATCCATACAACTTGTGATAGACATGTTTTTGTATTAATTGGTAAACATTCCATAATATAAAGTACAGTGGATGAGCTCACCTGTGCCGGTTGTACGGTGTGTTGTGTTGTTGACTGTAGTTGTCATGTTGTGCTGGAGGAAAGAAGGCGGGGTTGAGATGCAGGGAGGGTGGAGGATGGCTGGGGAGACGTAGAGGTGGTGGAGGGAAAAGGTGGGGCATGGGGGGAGGAGGGATGTGTGGGGGAAGATGAGGGAAAAGAGGAGGAGGCAGCCTAAAGTATGGGACTGACAGAGGGGGAGGTTTGTTGTGAATGTGTTGGGGGTGGATAGTGTGAGGGACAGTGGAGTGGTTCTGGTTGAGCACAGGAGGGGAGATGGAGGTGTTTTTATCCCCAGTATCTGACGACTCCTTTGAGTTAGAGCGCTGGGGGACACCTATGGAAAAGGAGGGACAGTTTGATTTTGTTTCTATGGCAGTATTGGATATCGCTTCCGAGAAAGACTTGACCACCTATTTATTTACTGTAAGTAGATGTGTGCTTACGTTTATTAGCCTGGGCTTCAAACACGGCAAGATTCTGGCGTGTGGCAAAGCGGCAGTCCACCTTTTCTCCATTAACATGACAATTTGGCAATGTCTCCAGCAACCTCTGCAATGACTCTTCTGTGGCCACCACTACCTCAGCGTATCTATAGAGAGTAAAATACAAATATCAGCTAGTATACTTAATGTTACCAGCTGGAAAGAAAGGCTATTTCAGAGCTTTGAAAGGCCATCACAACATAATCAACTAGCCATCAGTAACCACCAGAGCAGCCCTGTCCAGTTCTTCAGGGTCTGGAGACAACACTTTGGCTCTGGATCATGCACAGATAATAAATAAAACATTGGTAGTCATCTGTAAGATCTGTATTTAGCTTAGCTACTGGAGCATCATATTTATTTGAAGACTAATTTGACTCAATAGGTGTCTGTCTCCAGGTCTCCCTAGAACACCATGGCCAGACCCAGTCATGAAATGACAAAACACCCAGTTAATAAACAGTGAAGAAATAGATCACATTAGATTAGAATGATGCCCAGTGGATAGGCCTAACTCTCACCCCCTGGACTGGCCATTAGCTCTGTTCTCAGCAAATTTGATCTCCACAATGTCCTTCACACCCAAGGTGCGCGCCACGTTAATAAGGTCTTTGTCGGAGGTCCACTGAGGAGAGGGGTAAAGGAAGACAAAGGCGAGAAAGAGGGAGAAGATGGGTAAAAATTAAGGATAGGGACAGAAAGGTAATAGGCCTAGGTGGCTGTATCTCATTACAGAACATAGGCTAATAGATTAGCAGACTGGATTGAAGATAATGGTGGTGGTGGGAGACTCACCCAGGAGAAGTTGCCCACATATACAGCCAGTCTCTTGTTCCACACTCCACTGTAAGTGTACAGTATTGCTGGTTTGCTCTCCTCTTTCGTCGGCTGGTCCTTGCTGAGAGGCATAGCGTTCTCTGAGAATTTCCTTTCCCGGCTCACAGAGCCAGTGAGCACGTCATCATAAAGATCACTTGCCTCTGCCGTTGTTGCAAAATCTCCTTCCTATATAGAGAGAAGATGGACAGAAGATATACATCATCCCTCAATGCCTAGCTTATCACTCACAATGACCATCCCTGAAGAATCAGACAAACTACAAGAGAACACTAACCGCCACATTTGTATTGTTGATATCAAGGTTAAGAAATGGAATAGTATGACTTTTTATCATATATTCTAAATGTAACTATTTACATTAATTCATTTAAGATATTGACATGTTGATCATGCTAAAAATCAAACAACCTCATCCAACAAGTTATTTTAGTTCCCACTTCAATAACCTTCTGCATTCACTTTTAGCTTCTCACAACTATTCATGTCTACAGCACTTATCATAATCGCTCTCGGCCTGTCTCACCTCCCCGTTGTTTTGACTGAACTTCTCGTCGTAGATGTCTATGAGGTCAGTTGCACCACCACCATCGGCCGCTTTAGCCGCCATCCCGAGTCCTGGGTTGGCAGTGCAGCCTCTGGCTACGTTAGCAACGTTTTCTCTCAGCAATCGACACTTGGCAATAAACGCAAGGAAATAACTAAAAGTGCATGTTTTGCACCTTTCCGGGCATCTATGTTTTATTGATGTTGCTAGTCCAGCTGGCTAACGTTACCCAGTTAGCACCGCAATATTGAACTAAATAGCAAGGTGGCGAACGTTCGCTAAATGGCTAGCTAGCATTCCCTCCCCTTGCAGGGAAACTGGCGTGGACGGAATACCAAAGGCAAACAAAGAAATTACCAACCCAGATTAAAATGTCAACAAATATTATACTTTCAAAATGTGATATAATTGTAATGTAAGTCTGCATGCAAAAACTGATAACTCAGGTAAGCACTCAGCTAGCTTGTTGCTGCTACATCAGAACAGAAGCGGAATCGAGGAGTGCATCTTTCAAATATCTCCGGTGTGAATCAGGCATGATATTACGACGTTCCGATTTTTTTTTTTTTAGCTATCAGCTAAATAATATATGTTGTTACATACGTGAATATATAATGTAAATGTGTGACATGTTGATACAATTCATATTGTTTAACATGCATTTCAAGAATAATTTGGAATAAGTAATAATTGCCCTTACCAATATGGCGCCAATTATTTCCCTAAGCTAGAGCGGACATTTCTTGCTGTGCTCCCCTTGTAATTATGTGACTGTCTTTGGCTAGCAGGGACTTGTATAATTTTAGGACACTGGTTACTCTCGAGTCAACAAGAACAGTTACATCAGGATTCAGCAGTCACAAGGAAGAAAGACACAATGCTGTCTGTTCTCGTTGCTAAAAGAGTGAGTCGTATTTTTAATACAAACGTGAGGCTACACGGACTATCTGAGTTAACCTTGTATCCTCATTGACTTTTTGTTTTATACTGTCGGTTTGCTATCTAGATAACTAATGTCAAGGCTGGCTAGAAATGCTGTCTATTCTGACTGAAGCTAACTCAAGTTTGCCCATAAACCTACTGTAGTTTACTACTGAGTTTGAAAGTAATTTTCTGTTCGCTCTTTTCAAACTGAACGGTAAAGTTGTGTAGGATATGAAGGTACACTTGTGCAACCATACCACATGGGAGGGCAGCAGATAATGTTATGCAACCAACCTCATGTTTTGCAGCTAAAGGAAGTAGGCTGTCTGGCAAGAACAGCAGTCCATTTCATACATAGTGGTAGCTAGCTAGGTAAAATTATGCACAAGGACAAGGGTACTCTTCACTCGTACTGTCATCTGAATTAGCCTAGGGGCGCTATGATCTTTGCCAGTCAAACTTGTGAGTACCCTACAGGACAGTCATTGTAAGCTACTTTTCTAGCAATTAAACTATGAAATCACATTTTATTGGTCACATGCATATAGTTAGCAGATGTTATTGCGAGTGTAGCGAAATGCTTATGCTACACTCGCAATAACATCTACTAACCATGTGTATAATTAAAACCATCTCCATGTTGTTGTGTACAGTCAGTCCAGTTGTTGGTAATGATGTTGTTTATCTTGTCCAGCTGGTAAGTGGGGTATGCCAGGAGTCATTGAGACCAGCTGTGGTAGAACTAGTAACTACACGGGGTTACAAAGGAGAGGCACCTGATGACTCTAGGGGTGACATAATTGAGATCCCCCTGCCCCCCTGGACAGAGAAGGATGGTGAGACCATGGACATCAAGAGACGGCGCCTGCTCTTCCAAAGCCGAAAGAGGGGCATGCTGGAGAATTGCATATTGCTCAGGTGAGTGGACCACTAATCATACTGTATATATTTTAGTATTGATTTTAGTCTTCTTTTTAGTCCTGAGCAAAGCTCATACTATGATAGAGCCCACGATAGATACAAAATGTATAAACCATCAGGTTTAAGGATAGGCAGCATATTTGTGGTCAGTGGCAGAGGCATGATTTAATTATAGTGTGCAACTTACAATATGTGTATCTGAGTCTTGGACATGTCTCAAAACCATACACTTGCACATGCCAATCAAATTGTCTTTCCCCTTTCAGCCTGTTTGCCAAACAATATCTTAATACAATGAACGAGCCCCAGTTAAGACAGTATGACAGACTGATCAACGAGCCTAGCAACGACTGGGACATCTACTACTGGGCAACAGGTGAGGAGATAATGATATTGTCTTATCTGTGATTATCCACTCTGATCTACACCAGGGCAAGCAAAGCCATATAATAGTTAGTTATACTGTTGTTTAGAAATAGTTCTTATTTTCAAACTGATCTGCTGACTTGCCCATTCTATATGAGATATGAAATGTCAGTTGAAGTTAACTGAATGTGTGTTGTCTTTCCCTCCTCTCAACAGAGGCCCAGCCTGTACCTGATGTGTACGCAAGTGAAATCATGGATCTACTGAAGGAGTTCACAAAGAACAAAGATCAGGAACAAAGGCTGGACGCACCCAACCTGGAATACCTGGACAAGGGGAGCCAGTGAAGCCTGGCTGACACATCCCTCTCAGGGTGTTTTCACATTATAGTCTTCTTTAAAATAACTGATCTCAGTCCTCTTTAAAGTGAACTCTGAGGGTAAAAAAAGAACCAAAAGATCTGTTCTCTTTGTATTCACACTGCCCTTACCTTTGAACGAGGACTTAACTCCTGTGCCAGTTCACTTCACCTATTTTGTTGTCTGAGTCCTCTTTGCATTCACATTGCTATGTTTAGAAAGGAACCAATATCTTTTTCCAACATTCATTCAATGCACTGTGGGTTTTTACAAAGTGCAGGACAAGCCATTCCATCAGAATATGCTGTCGGACAGCTAGATATACCATATACCTACTTACATTTTGGAAGCTAATAGATTGCATTTTGTTAAAAATGAGACAATTAGAAGATACTATTAACATGTAAATATTATTGGTAACATAATAAATTGCAGAATAATTACTGCCTACTAATTTACACCCATTGTAGGCCACTGCCACTTTAAGAGCTAGAATCGATTTTGTACCCTATGTTGTGATTTTTACCAAATTATGTTATCGTCTCCTCACACTATTCAAACCCCACATTCGAATAAACAGCGTAAGAAGCTCTTAGCCTATAGGTCACATATTGCAAAAAAAAAAATCTGAACTAAAAACTAAACGCATATTATGGCATTTCTGTGCATCCTTGACAATCGCTAATCAATATCCTTAAATAGCACATGTCCCCCCCTAATTTATCTAATTTGTGGCACCAATGCGAGGGGCAATTGCAGGGAAAACGGTGTTGCTGCAGTCTAGTGTGTGGTGCGGGAATAATGACAAGCGAATCTGGGGAGCTTTATGTTCACATAGCCTTAAAAAGGGAGCCGGACCGTGGAATTCATTCGAACCGAACTCAGACTACCTCTCGAAATGGTCTAAATTCGCTTCGGGGGCTCTATGAGTGGTCTGAGTTCCTTTGGGGGTTTCAGACAATCAGACTGCACTAAAAAGTAAGCGACACATTTTTTTCTGAAAAGGACTAAGTGTGAAAACACCCTCAGAGAATGCTAATGATCTCAATTTATCAGAGAAATGTACCTCCTTGACAAGGATAATTCCTACAGCTACATGCACATGCATCACCGGCCTTATTCATAAGACCTTCAACACAAAATGAAAATAATGACTGTAGTACACGGATGTGTGAGTTAACTATACTGAACAAAAAATATAAACGCAACATGTAAAGTGTTGGTTTCATGAACTGAAATAAAAGATCCCAGAAATTTTCCTTACGCACAAAAAAGCCAATTTCTCTGAAATGTGCACAAATTTGGGTTACATTGTCAATGCATGGACACCAGGGGGAAGCAAAACTACGGTTTCATTCCCTTTTTGCACCTCAACTGCACACTGCTAATCCCAGATAACGTACTGGGAATGCAGATTCAAAAACATGAAGCTCAATACTCACTCTTAAGGGCAGAGATGCAGGCACCAAAACAATTAATATAGCTAAGCTTATTGTGGGTTGCCCTGTGTCCTTGATGTCTGTAATTAGCTTTCAGCTCAGTTACTCAGGCTAAGATGATTCATAATGTAGCTAGATATCTGCATTAAATTAATAGGCAAGGTTCTCCTTTCACCATGAATGAGTAAACGTATGAGGGATCTCCTCCCAGACCTGGACTAAAGCACACACCAACTCCTGGACAGTCTGTGGTGCAACGTGGCGTTGGTGGATGGAGCGAGACATGATGTCCCAGATGTACTCAATTGGATTCAGGTCTGGGGAACGGGCGGGTCAGTCCATAGCATCAATGCCTTCCTCTTGCAGGAACTGCTGACACACTCCAGCCACATGAGGTCTAGCATTGTCTTGCATTAGGAGGAACCCAGGGCCAACCGCACCAGCATATGGTCTCACAAGGGGTCTGAGGATCTCATCTCGGTACCTAATGGCAGTCAGGCTACCTCTGGCGAGCACATGGAAGGCTGTGCGGCCCCCCCAAAGAAATGCCACCCCACACTATGACTGACCCACCGCCAAACCGGTCATGCTGGAGGATGTTGCAGGCAGCAGAACGTTCTCCACGGCGTCTCCAGACTCTGTCACGTCCGTCACATGTGCTCAGTGTGAACCTGCTTTCATCTGTGAAGAGCACAGGGCGCCAGTGGCGAATTTGCCAATCTTGGTGTTCTCTGGCAAATGCCAAACGTCCTGCACGGTGTTGGGCTGTAAGCACAACCCCCACCTGTGGACGTCGGGCCCTCATACCACCCTCATGGAGGCTGTTTCTGACCGTTTGAGCAGACACATGCACATTTGTGGCCTGCTGGAGGTCATTTTGCAGGCTCTGGCAGGGCTCCTCCTGCTCCTCCTTGCACAAAGGCGGAGGTAGCGGTCCTGCTGCTGGGTTGTTTCCCTCCTACGGCCTCCTCCACGTCTCCTGATGTACTGGCCTGTCTCCTGGTAGCACCTCCATGCTCTGGACACTACGCTGACAGACACAGCAAACCTTCTTGCCACAGCTCGCATTGAAGTGCCATCCTGGATGAGCTGCACTACCTGAGCCACTTGTGTGGGTTGTAGACTCCGTCTCATGCTACCACTAGAGTGAAAGCACCACCAGCATTCAAAAGTGACCAAAACATCAGCCAGGAAGCATAGGAACTGAGAAGTGGTCTGTGGTTACCACCTGCAGAACGACTCCTTTATTGGGGGTGTCTTGCTAATTGCCTATAATTTCCACCTGTTGTCTATTCCATTTGCACAACAGCATGTGAAATTTATTGTCAATCAGTGTTGCTTCCTAAGTGGACAGTTTGATTTCACAGAAGTGTGATTGACTTGGAGCTACATTGTGTTGTTGAAGTGTTCCCTTTATGTTTTTGAGCAGTGTAGTATCAGTACTTAAATTGCAGATTGTATTTGCCCTGAAGCACATGTAGCGTGGTTCGTTCTGCGTTGTGTACTTTTAATTAGGACGCTGCCACAACTGGAGGCCTGCTAGTTGAATTATTTTTATTTGCCCTGCACATGAAGAGACAACACACAATATGTTAGCCCTTGGCACAGTCATAGCTCTCAGGCACCTTGCTATGCCGAAGGACAGGCAAAAGAGAACAATAAGGGGGTACGGAAATAAGGTGCCCTTTGGCTAGGGGGTGTGCAGAGATTTAGAACAGAAATGAGACAAGCCTTCCCTCTGCCTGGTTCTACCCGCAAGTCACCAGAACCATTGTGCTGGAGACTCAGGCGATTACAGAAGACATTTATGATTTAAAAGATGATGTCCATCACCTGAGGGAACAGTCTCAGCTCACCAACACAAACACAATTCGCACTTCAGTAGTCTTCAATAGTCTGTACCCAGGCTATTTCCTCATTTGGCAATAAAATAATAAAACCACTTGGCATAAATCTTCTGCGTTAAAGTGGTGATCTGCACACAATTGATCATAGATTAAATTGACACACAAAATAATTTTACGTACAGCTCCTGCATGGACAGGGTGAGGTGGAGATGCTGGGTGTGTGTTTGTGATGTCAGCTGCTGTCTGTCCCACTTCAGAGACTTGGACTGGACACATCTTCTGACCTCTGTCTGTCTGTCCTTTTTTATATCTGTCTCTGCCGTTGTTTGGCTATTTACCTGACTGATGGTCAGTCTGTCTGTATAACTTTGTGTTCGGCCACTCATCTGGGTGTCATTATTTCCAACACCACTAGTGTTAAAGATGTATTGGCCTGTGTCAAGTTTGTATCTTCATGTTTCTTCAATTGATTTCTTTATCATCTTACTTCTTAATTGTTTGTCTTGATTAGGTTTTAATTGGAAAGAATTAGAAACCTGCTGAGAAACAGTTGTCTGATGTGGATGTTCAGAGAGCACATTCTGTAGGAGCGTCTGTACACGTGTATCTGAACATATCGTTTCCTGTACTGCATGAGGTAAACTTAGATCATGTGGGTGTGACTTTAATCAAACACAAACTCAATGTGCACTTTCCTTTGTTCACATGGCAATGGTCCCGTTTCCTTTTCCTCACATGGCAATGGTCTCGTGTGGCTCAGTTGTTAGAGCATGGCGCTTTCAACGTCAGGGTTTGGGTTCGATTCCCATGGCGGACCATTACCAAAATGTACTCACTCACTACTGTAAGTCGCTCTGGATATGAGCATCTACTAAATGACTGTAATATAATTTATCCCTGTTCTCTCACTATTAAATGATACGCCGCACCTGTGAATTCTACATATCAGGCTTTCATGTGCTGCACAGTTCATGTTTTTCCATTCCCGTTAAGCTTGTTTGGAGTGTGGATTTGTCTGTCGCCCACAGCCGCCCACTCTCTCCATCTCCAGGCCGACGTGTTCCTGTCTTCTTCTAGCGATGTGTCTCTGTGTCGTGACAGCTCTCAGTTTTATCCTCCGCTCTACACTACCGCCAATCTCTGCTCCCCTGGAATTAAAATTGTACCCCTCTCTCTTTCTTCACCTTCTCTCTCCCTCTCCTCAACATGTCTTCTCATTCTCTCTGTACTTGAGAGAAGCCTGCAGGAAGGGAGCTGTACAACAAAGAGAAAATACTGTAGTAGTTTAACTATTCTACTACTAATAACCTGTATTCAGGGCTAATTTTCCTGCAAGGTCATGTGGTCAGGAAAAACTTCTGTTGTGCACCGGTTTAGAATACTTAACACGAACATGCACACATCCCCTCTCCTTCATGCTCAGAGTTAACAGGGTTTCTGTAGTTGACTCAAAAATAACCGTATGTCAAAGATCAATAGTTGAAATGAACTATTGAAAATCAAATGTATTAAAAAGAAGCCCAAAGGAGGGAGTAGGGCAGATGTATGTAGGAAGTGGATTTGTAAAAGACTGAAGATCTATTCTGTTCTTGTGTTCTGGTTTAAACTACAGTGTGTGAGCATAAGGAATGAACTGTGTGGGAAGCAATGTGTGTGGGTTGTGGTGTTTTTTAAACACTTGAGAAAAGGACAAAATAATACAACTGTGTGTAAACCAGCACTTAGAAACCCCTTTTACAGCCTGTCAAAAATAGTCAAAACATACTCCTGTATAGTCCCTTTACTTTGGTCTGAGTCCAAACTGAGCTAGCTCTATCATGTTGCTACTCATTAGATTAGCTACCAATTTGATTTACTATAATTTTATTTACACAACATTCCTGCCACTTTGAAGATGCCAAATATTTTTTCTTTGCGAAACAAACAAGAAATAAGAAAAGAAAAACAGAAAACTTGAGCGTGCATAAATATTCACCCCCCCCAAAGTCAATACTTTGTAGAGCCACCTTTTGCAGCAATTACAGCTGCAAGTCTCTTGGGATATGACTCCATAAGCTTGGCACATCTAGCCACTGGGATTTTTGTCCATTCTTCAAGGCAAAACTGCTCCAGCTCCTTCAAGTTGGATGGGTTCCTGCTAGTTTACATCAATCTTTAAGTCATACCACAGATTCTCAATTGGATTAAGGTCTGGGCTTTGACTAGGCCATTCCAGGACTTTTAAATGTTTCCCCTTAAACCACTCAAGTGTTGTTTTAGCAGTATGCTTAGGGTCATTGTCCTGCTGGAAGGTGAACCTCCGCCCCAGTCTCAAATCTCTGGAAGACTAAAACAGGTTTCCCTCAAGAATTTCCCTGAATTTAGTGCCATACATCATTCATTCAATTCTGACCAGTTTCCCAATCCCTACCGATGAAAAACATCCCCATAGCATGATGCTGCCACCACCATGCTTCACTGTGGGGATGGTATTCTCGGGGTGATGGGAGGTTTTTGGTTTGTGCCACACATAACATTTTCCTTGATCGCCAAAAAGCTACATTTTAGTTTCAACTGACCAGAGTACCTTCTTCCATTTGTTTGGAGAGTCTCCCACATGACTTTTGGCGAACACCAAATGTGTTTGCTTATTTTTTTTCTTTAAGCAATGGCTTATTTCTGGCCACTCTTCCGTAAAGGCCACCTCTGTGGAGTGTATGGCTTAAAGTGGTCCTATGGACAGATACTCCAATCTCCGCTCTGGAGCTTTGCAGCTCCTTCAGGGTTATCTATGGTCTCTTTGCTGCCTCTGATTAATGCCCTCCTTTGGTGGGCGGCCCTCTCTTGGCAGGTTTGTTGTGGTGTCATATTCTTTCCATTTTTTAATAATTGATTTAATGGTGCTTTGTGGGATGTTCAGAGTTTCGGATATTGTTTAAAACCCAACCCTGATCTGTACTTCTCCACAACTTTGTCCCTGACCTGTTTGGAGAGCTCCTTGGTCTTCATGGTGCCGCTTGCTTGGTGGTGCCTCTTGCTTAGTGGTGTTGCAGACTCAGGGGCCATTCAGAGCAGGTGTATATACAGTTGAAGTAGGAAGTTTACATACACCTTAGCCAAACACATTTAAACTCAGTTTTTCCCAATTCCTGACATTTAATCCTAGTAAAAATTCCCTGTCTTAGGTCAGTTAGGATCTCCACTTTATTTTAAGAATGTGAAATGTCAGAATAATAGTAGGGAGAATGATTTATTTCAGCTTTTATTTCTTTCATCACATTCCCAGTGGGTCAGAAGTTTACATACACTCAATTAGTATTTGGTATCATTGTCTTTATATTGTTTAACTTCCACAAGCTTCCCACAATAAGTTGTGTGAATTTTGTGAAGTGCACCAGTCCCTCCTGCAGCAAAGCAACCCCACAACATGATGCTGCCACCCTCGTACTTTACGGTTGGGATGGTGTTCTTCGGCTTGCAAGCCTCCCCCTTTTTCCTCCAAACATAACGATGGTCATTATGGCCAAACAGTTCTATTTTTGTTTCATCAGACCAGAGGACATTTCTCCAAAAAGTACGATCTTTGTCCCCATGTGCAGTTGCAAACCGTAGTCTGGCTTTTTAATGGAGGTTTTGGAGCAGTGGTTTCTTCCTTGCTGAGCGACCTTTCAGGTTATGTTGATATAGGACTCGTTTTACTGTGGATATAGATACTTTTGTACCTGTTTCCGCCAGCATCTTCACAAGGTCCTTTGCTGTTGTTCTGGGATTGATTTGCACTTTTCGCACCAAAGTACATTCATCTCTAGGAGACAGAAGGCGTCTCCGTCCTGAGTGATATGACGGCTGCATGGTCCCATGGTGTTTATACTTGCATACTATTGTTTTTACAGATGAACGTGGTACCTTCAGGCGATTGGAAATTGCACCCAAGGATGAACCAGACTTTTGGAGGTCTACAATTATTGGCCTTGGCTAATTTCTTTTGATTTTCCCATGATGTCAAGCAAAGAGGCACTGAGTTTGAAGGTAGGCCTTGAAATACATCCACAGGTACACCTCCAATTGACTCAAATGATGTCAATTAGTCTATCAGAAGCTTCTAAAGCCATGACATCATTTTCTGAAATTTTCCAAGCTGTTTAAAGGCACAGTCAACTTCGTGTATGTAAACTTCTGACCCACGAATTGTGGTACAGTGAATTATAAGTGAAATAATCTGTCTGTAAATAATTGTTGGAAAAATTACTTGTGTCATGCACAAAGTAGATGTCCTAACTGACTTGCCAAAACTACAGTTTGTTAACAATAAATTTGTGGAGTGGTTGAAAAACAAGTTTTAATGACTCCAGCCTAAGTGTATGTAAACTTCCAACTTCAACTGTATATACTGAGATCATGTGACACTGAGATTGCACACAGGTGGACTTCATTTAATTAATTATGTGACTTCTGAAGGTAATTGGTTGCACCAGATCTTATTTGGGGGCTTCATAGCAAAGCAGGTGAATACATATGTATGCCCCACTTTTCCGTTTAGAATTTTCATAATATTTTGAAACAAGTCATTTTTTTCATTTCACTTCACCAATTTGGACTATTTCGTGTATGTCCATTACATGACATCCAAATAAAAATCAATTTCAATTTTTCAATAGGAAAAACGGCAAGGTGGTGAATCCTTTTGCAAGGCACTGTAGCCGTGAAAATATGAAAGTAAACAACATCTAATTAAAGGAATCAATGCCGCTTGGTTTGACAGAAAAGCAGTGTATGTACAGTATATCATTCCTCTATGAACTGAATTTGATGTTCAAGTCGAAGGCCAGATTTGAAGGCGAGGTTCAGACTTGACTCTTCACAACAGTGTTTTTACTGCAACAGAACTACTGTTTCAACTAGTACTAACCAGTGGGAACAGTTGGAAACCTTACTAAGTTCCTCTGATGGAAATCAGCTTTAGAAAAACAACAAAAACAATTTTAGAAGTTTCTTCTTTTTATGTACACATTTCTATATTTATACACTGTACAGATTTCAAAAAAATAAATGGTTGATATATAAGATTGTGCACCCCACAGATGTGTGACTAAAGAGAGAACAGAAGAGAGCAAGAGATGCAACAAAGGGATGTCAAGGACATACAGATATCAACATCCCCAATGAAAACTTTTTACATACACAATTTTAATTGATCCTTTATACAATGTCACAAAATTCTGTCCTATTTTGGACAATCCTCCTCGTATCTCTACCAATATCTGTGTAGAGAGCACTAATCAGACATTTAGGGTGATTTCAATCTGAGTGACCACTGATCAGTTTTCATATTTATTTAGATCTGTGTTTTGAATTGCTACTGGGATTTTCTAGGGCCAAGGAAGGACTCTACTAATATTCCAAGCTCAATGCCTCAGGCAAATGGACCATACCTGGCTTCTGGACCTATTTTCAGTTCAGGGAAATCAAGTCAAACAAATAATTAATTTTCACCTGTATCATGCCATTTTATCTGTGTTTCCTATTCTAGCTGATCTTTTCAATTTAATGCTGCGTCTGCATACATAATGATGTATCGTTTGCTTGTGTGCTCAGTATGACTCTGTTCCCAGTTATTTTAGGAGCAGGTAGGTGCTCTGCTATGTTCTGCTCTGCCTGGAGATTGCAGTGATGCAAATGAGGTGATGATCATTGTCTGTCTCACCTTTTCTCTGTGACTCTTGGGGAGTGAGAGCATATGGAGGAGAGGGGGAGGGGTGTTGTTTAAGAGCACCTTGTGCCAAGAAGCATGTGTGTCACAGTGGGGTTTTGAAGTACGTCAGCACTGACGTATGGAGACCTCGTCTGTCTTAGTCTCAGCGTGTTGGGCCAGACCTAGAGAGGAGGGACAGCGTGTTGGGCCAGACCTAGAGCGGAGGGACAGCGTGTTGGGCCAGACCTAGAGCGGAGGGACAGCGTGTTGGGCCAGACCTAGAGCAGAGGGACAGCGTGTTGGGCCAGACCTAGAGCGGAGGGACAGCGTGTTGGGCCAGACCTAGAGCGGAGGGACAGCGTGTTGGGCCAGACCTAGAGCGGAGGGACAGCGTGTTGGGCCAGACCTAGAGCGGAGGGACAGTGTGTTGGGCCAGACCTAGAGCGGAGGGACAGTGTGTTGGGCCAGACCTAGAGGGGAGGGACAGCGTGTTGGGCCAGACCTAGAGCGGAGGGACAGCGTGTTGGGCCAGACCTAGAGCGGAGGGACAGCGTGTTGGGCCAGACCTAGAACGGAGGGACAGTGTGTTGGGCCAGACCTAGAGCGGAGGGACTGTGTGTTGGGCCAGACCTAGAGCGGAGGGACAGTGTGTTGGGCCAGATCTAGAGCGGAGGGACAGCGTGATGGGCCAGACCTAAAGGGGAGGGACAGCGTGTTGGGCCAGACCTAGAGCGGAGGGACAGCGTGTTGGGCCAGACCTAGAGCGGAGTGACAGCGTGTTGGGCCAGACCTAGAGCGGAGGGACAGCGTGTTGGGCCAGACCTAGAGCGGACGGACAGCGTGTTGGGCCAGACCTAGAGCGGAGGGACAGCTTGTTGGGCCAGACCTAGAGGGGAGGGACAGCGTGTTGGGCCAGACCTAGAGCGGAGGGACAGCGTTTTGGGCCAGACCTAGAGCGGAGGGACAGCGTGTTGGGCCAGACCTATAGCGGAGGGACAGCGTGATGGGCCAGACCTAGAGGGGAGGGACAGCGTGTTGGGCCAGACCTAGAGCGGAGGGGCAGCGTGTTGGGCCAGACCTAGAGCGGAGGGACAGCGTGTTGGGCCAGACCTAGAGGGGAGGGACAGCGTGTTGGGCCAGACCTAGAGCGGAGGGACAGCGTGTTGGGCCAGACCTAGAGCGGAGGGACAGCGTGTTGAGCCAGACCTAGAGCGGAGGGACAGTGTGTTGGGCCAGACCTAGAGGGGAGGGACAGTGTGTTGGGCCAGACCTAGAGCGGAGGGACAACGTTTTGGGCCAGACCTAGAGGGGAGGGACAGCGTGTTGGGCCAGACCTAGAGCGGAGGGACGTGTTGGGCCAGACCAAGAGCGGAGGGACAGTGTGTTGGGCTAGACCTAGAGCGGAGGGACAGCGTGTTGGGCCAGACCTAGAGCGGAGGGACAGCGTGTTGGGCCAGACCTAGAGCGGAGGGACAGTGTGTTGGGCCAGACCTAGAGCGGAGGGACAGTGTGTTGGGCCAGACCTAGAGGGGAGGGACAGCGTGTTGGGCCAGACCTAGAGCGGAGGGACAGCGTGTTGGGCCAGACCTAGAGCGGAGGGACAACGTGTTGGGCCAGACCTAGAACGGAGGGACAGTGTGTTGGGCCAGACCTAGAGCGGAGGGACTTTGTGTTGGGCCAGACCTAGAGCGGAGGGACAGTGTGTTGGGCCAGACCTAGAGCGGAGGGACAGCGTGTTGGGCCAGACCTAAAGGGGAGGGACAGCGTGTTGGGCCAGACCTAGAGCGGAGGGACAGCGTGTTGGGCCAGACCTAGAGCGGAGGGACAGCGTGTTGGGCCAGACCTAGAGCGGAGGGACAGCGTGTTGGGCCAGACCTAGAGCGGAGGGACAGTGTGTTGGGCCAGACCTAGAGGGGAGGGACAGTGTGTTTGGCCAGACCTAGAGCGGAGGGACAACGTTTTGGGCCAGACCTAGAGGGGAGGGACAGCGTGTTGGGCCAGACCTAGAGCGGAGGGACGTGTTGGGCCAGACCTAGAGCGGAGGGACAGTGTGTTGGGCTAGACCTAGAGCGGAGGGACAGCGTGTTGGGCCAGACCTAGAGCGGAGGGACAGCGTGTTGGGCCAGACCTAGAGCGGAGGGACAGTGTGTTGGGCCAGACCTAGAGCGGAGGGACAGTGTGTTAAACCAGACCTAGAGGGGAGGGACAGCGTGTTGGGCCAGACCTAGAGCGGAGGGACAGCGTGTTGGGCCAGACCTAGAGCGGAGGGACAGCGTGTTGGGCCAGACCTAGAACGGAGGGACAGTGTGTTGGACCAGACCTAGAGCGGAGGGACTGTGTGTTGGGCCAGACCTAGAGCGGAGGGACAGTGTGTTGGGCCAGACCTAGAGCGGAGGGACAGCGTGTTGGGCCAGACCTAGAGGGGAGGGACAGCGTGTTGGGCCAGACCTAGAGCGGAGGGACAGCGTGTTGGGCCAGACCTAGAGCGGTGGGACAGCGTGTTGGGCCAGACCTAGAGCGGAGGGACAGCGTGTTGGGCCAGACCTAGAGCGGACGGACAGCGTGTTGGGCCAGACCTAGAGCGGAGGGACAGCTTGTTGGGCCAGACCTAGAGCGGAGGGACAGCGTTTTGGGCCAGACCTAGAGGGGAGGGACAGCGTGTTGGGCCAGACCTAGAGCGGAGGGACAGCGTTTTGGGCCAGACCTAGAGCGGAGGGACAGCGTGTTGGGCCAGACCTATAGCGGAGGGACAGCGTGTTGGGCCAGACCTAGAGGGGAGGGACAGCGTGTTGGGCCAGACCTAGAGCGGAGGGACAGCGTGTTGGGCCAGACCTAGAGCGGAGGGACAGCTTGTTGGGCCAGACCTAGAACGGAGGGACAGCGTGTTGGGCCAGACCTAGAGCGAAGGGACTGTGTGTTGGGCCAGACCTAGAGCGGAGGGACAGAATGTTGGGCCAGACCTAGAGCGGAGGGACAGCGTGTTGGGCCAGACCTAGAGGGGAGGGACAGCGTGTTGGGCCAGACCTAGAGCGGAGGGACAGCGTGTTGGGCCAGACCTAGAGCGGAGGGACAGCGTGTTGGGCCAGACCTAGAGCGGAGGGACAGCGTGTTGGGCCAGACCTAGAGCAGACGGACAGCGTGTTGGGCCAGACCTAGAGCGGAGGGACAGCTTGTTGGGCCAGACCTAGAGGGGAGGGACAGCGTGTTGGGCCAGACCTAGAGCGGAGGGACAGCGTTTTGGGCCAGACCTAGAGCGGAGGGACAGCGTGTTGGGCCAGACCTAGAGCGGAGGGACAGCGTGTTGGGCCAGACCTAGAGGGGAGGGACAGCGTGTTGGGCCAGACCTAGGGCGGAGGGACAGCGTGTTGGGCCAGACCTAGAGCGGAGGGACAGCGTGTTGGGCCAGTCCTAGAACGGAGGGACAGCGTGTTGGGCCAGACCTAGAGCGAAGGGACTGTGTGTTGGGCCAGACCTAGAGCGGAGGGACAGTTTGTTGGGCCAGACCTAGAGCGGAGGGACAGCGTGTTGGGCCAGACCTAGAGGGGAGGGACAGCGTGTTGGGCCAGACCTAGAGCGGAGGGACAGCGTGTTGGGCCAGACCTAGAGCGGAGGGACAGCGTGTTGGGCCAGACCTAGAGCGGAGGGACAGCGTGTTGGGCCAGACCTAGAGCAGACGGACAGCGTGTTGGGCCAGACCTAGAGCGGAGGGACAGCTTGTTGGGCCAGACCTAGAGGGGAGGGACAGCGTGTTGGGCCAGACCTAGAGCGGAGGGACAGCGTTTTGGGCCAGACCTAGAGCGGAGGGACAGCGTGTTGGGCCAGACCTATAGCGGAGGGACAGCGTGTTGGGCCAGACCTAGAGGGGAGGGACAGCGTGTTGGGCCAGACCTAGAGGGGAGGGACAGCGTGTTGGGCCAGACCTAGAGGGGAGGGACAGCGTGTTGGGCCAGACCTAGAGCGGAGGGACAGCGTGTTGGGCCAGACCTAGAGCGGAGGGACAGCGTGTTGAGCCAGACCTAGAGCGGAGGGACAGCGTGTTGGGCCAGACCTAGAGGGGAGGGACAGTGTGTTGGGCCAGACCTAGAGCGGAGGGACAACGTTTTGTGCCAGACCTAGAGGGGAGGGACAGCGTGTTGGGCCAGACCTAGAGCGGAGGGACAGCGTGTTGGGCCAGACCTAGAGCGGAGGGACAGCGTGTTGGGCCAGACCTAGAGCGGAGGGACAGTGTGTTGGGCCAGACCTAGAGGGGAGGGACAGCGTGTTGGGCCAGACCTAGAGCGGAGGGACAGCGTGTTGGGCCAGACCTAGAGCGGAGGGACAGCGATTTGGGCCAGACCTAGAGCGGAGGGACAGCGTGTTGGGCCAGACCTAGAACGGGGGGACAGTGTGTTGGGCCAGACCTAGAGCGGAGGGACTGTGTGTTGGGCCAGACCTAGAGCGGAGGGACAGTGTGTTGGGCCAGACCTAGAGCGGAGGGACAGCGTGTTGGGCCAGACCTAAAGGGGAGGGACAGCGTGTTGGGCCAGACCTAGAGCGGAGGGACAGCGTGTTGGGCCAGACCTAGAGCGGAGGGACAGCGTGTTGGGCCAGACCTAGAGCGGAGGGACAGCGTGTTGGGCCAGACCTAGAGCGGACGGACAGCGTGTTGGGCCAGACCTAGAGCGGAGGGACAGCTTGTTGGGCCAGACCTAGAGGGGAGGGACAGCGTGTTGGGCCAGACCTAGAGCGGAGGGACAGCGTGTTGGGCCAGACCTAGAGCGGAGGGACAGCGTGTTGTGCCAGACCTAGAGGGGAGGGACAGCGTGTTGGGCCAGACCTAGAGGGGAGGGACAGCGTGTTGGGCCAGACCTAGAGGGGAGGGACAGCGTGTTGGGCCAGACCTAGAGGGGAGGGACAGCGTGTTGGGCCAGACCTAGAGCGGAGGGACAGCGTGTTGAGCCAGACCTAGAGCGGAGGGACAGTGTGTTGGGCCAGACCTAGAGGGGAGGGACAGCGTGTTGGGCCAGACCTAGAGCGGAGGGACAACGTTTTGGGCCAGACCTAGAGGGGAGGGACAGCGTGTTGGGCCAGACCTAGAGCGGAGGGACGTGTTGGGCCAGACCTAGAGCGGAGGGACAGTGTGTTGGGCTAGACCTAGAGCGGAGGGACAGCGTGTTGGGCCAGACCTAGAGCGGAGGGACAGCGTGTTGGGCCAGACCTAGAGCGGAGGGACAGCGTGTTGGGCCAGACCTAGAGCGGAGGGACAGTGTGTTGGGCCAGACCTAGAGGGGAGGGACAGCGTGTTGGGCCAGACCTAGAGCGGAGGGACAGCGTGTTGGGCCAGACCTAGAGCGGAGGGACAGCGTGTTGGGCCAGACCTAGAACGGAGGGGCAGTGTGTTTGGCCAGACCTAGAGCGGAGGGACTGTGTGTTGGGCCAGACCTAGAGCGGAGGGACAGTGTGTTGGGCCAGACCTAGAGCGGAGGGACAGCGTGTTGAGCCAGACCTAGAGCGGAGGGACAGCGTGTTGGGCCAGACCTAGAGGGGAGGGACAGTGTGTTGGGCCAGACCTAGAGCGGAGGGACAACGTTTTGTGCCAGACCTAGAGGGGAGGGACAGCGTGTTGGGCCAGACCTAGAGCGGAGGGACAGCGTGTTGGGCCAGACCTAGAGCGGAGGGACAGCGTGTTGGGCCAGACCTAGAGCGGAGGGACAGTGTGTTGGGCCAGACCTAGAGGGGAGGGACAGCGTGTTGGGCCAGACCTAGAGCGGAGGGACAGCGTGTTGGGCCAGACCTAGAGCGGAGGGACAGCGTGTTGGGCCAGACCTAGAACGGGGGGACAGTGTGTTGGGCCAGACCTAGAGCGGAGGGACTGTGTGTTGGGCCAGACCTAGAGCGGAGGGACAGTGTGTTGGGCCAGACCTAGAGCGGAGGGACAGCGTGTTGGGCCAGACCTAAAGGGGAGGGACAGCGTGTTGGGCCAGACCTAGAGCGGAGGGACAGCGTGTTGGGCCAGACCTAGAGCGGAGGGACAGCGTGTTGGGCCAGACCTAGAGCGGAGGGACAGCGTGTTGGGCCAGACCTAGAGCGGACGGACAGCGTGTTGGGCCAGACCTAGAGCGGAGGGACAGCGTGTTGGGCCAGACCTATAGCGGAGGGACAGCGTGTTGGGCCAGACCTAGAGGGGAGGGACAGCGTGTTGGGCCAGACCTAGAGCGGAGGGGCAGCGTGTTGGGCCAGACCTAGAGCGGAGGGACAGCGTGTTGTGCCAGACCTAGAGGGGAGGGACAGCGTGTTGGGCCAGACCTAGAGGGGAGGGACAGCGTGTTGGGCCAGACCTAGAGGGGAGGGACAGCGTGTTGGGCCAGACCTAGAGGGGAGGGACAGCGTGTTGGGCCAGACCTAGAGCGGAGGGACAGCGTGTTGAGCCAGACCTAGAGCGGAGGGACAGTGTGTTGGGCCAGACCTAGAGGGGAGGGACAGCGTGTTGGGCCAGACCTAGAGCGGAGGGACAACGTTTTGGGCCAGACCTAGAGCGGAGGGACAGTGTGTTGGGCTAGACCTAGAGCGGAGGGACAGCGTGTTGGGCCAGACCTAGAGCGGAGGGACAGCGTGTTGGGCCAGACCTAGAGCGGAGGGACAGCGTGTTGGGCCAGACCTAGAGCGGAGGGACAGTGTGTTGGGCCAGACCTAGAGGGGAGGGACAGCGTGTTGGGCCAGACCTAGAGCGGAGGGACAGCGTGTTGGGCCAGACCTAGAGCGGAGGGACAGCGTGTTGGGCCAGACCTAGAACGGAGGGGCAGTGTGTTTGGCCAGACCTAGAGCGGAGGGACTGTGTGTTGGGCCAGACCTAGAGCGGAGGGACAGTGTGTTGGGCCAGACCTAGAGCGGAGGGACAGCGTGTTGGGCCAGACCTAGAGCGGAGGGACAGCGTGTTGGGCCAGACCTAGAGCGGAGGGACAGCGTGTTGGGCCAGACCTAGAGCGGAGGGACAGCGTGTTGGGCCAGACCTAGAGCGGAGGGACAGCGTGTTGGGCCAGACCTAGAGCGGAGGGACAGTGTGTTGGGCCAGACCTATAGCGGAGGGACAGCGTGTTGGGCCAGACCTAGAGGGGAGGGACAGCGTGTTGGGCCAGACCTAGAACGGAGGGGCAGTGTGTTTGGCCAGACCTAGAGCGGAGGGACTGTGTGTTGGGCCAGACCTAGAGCGGAGGGACAGTGTGTTGGGCCAGACCTAGAGCGGAGGGACAGCGTGTTGGGCCAGACCTAGAGCGGAGGGACAGCGTGTTGGGCCAGACCTAGAGCGGAGGGACAGCGTGTTGGGCCAGACCTAGAGCGGAGGGACAGTGTGTTGGGCCAGACCTAGAGCGGAGGGACAGTGTGTTGGGCCAGACCTAGAGCGGAGGGACAGCGTGTTGGGCCAGACCTAGAGCGGAGGGACAGCGTGTTGGGCCAGACCTAGAGGGGAGGGACAGCGTGTTGGGCCAGACCTAGAGCGGAGGGACAGCGTGTTGGGCCAGACCTAGAGCGGAGGGACAGCGTGTTGGGCCAGACCTAGAGGGGAGGGACAGCGTGTTGGGCCAGACCTAGAGGGGAGGGACAGCGTGTTGGGCCAGACCTAGAGCGGAGGGACAGCGTGTTGGGCCAGACCTAGAGCGGAGGGACAGCGTGTTGGGCCAGACCTAGAGGGGAGGGACAGCGTGTTGGGCCAGACCTAGAGCGGAGGGACAGCGTGTTGGGCCAGACCTAGAGCGGAGGGACAGCATGTTGTGGTTCTGTAAGCCACCTATTAAATGATAAACCAGAACACAAGGCCCCTGATGCACACAGGCCTGAGTGCCCAACAGAAGAGGGCTAGAATAGAATATGCTGTATGTGGTATTGTCAGATGTAATGAGCTCCCCTCTCTCTCTTCTCTTTGTTTCTCTCTTCACTCAGATTCTCGAATGTCTATGGCCCCCTCCCCAACCAACCCATAAAACCCCAACAAATAGAAAGTAGACACATGCCCTTTGTCACATTCCAACATCCCAGTAATCATTAGCGTCTCCTCCTTAGCGATCAGCGACAACATAAATAATTAACTGAACATCTAAATTACTTTATACAGAATAAAAACAGCCAAAAAACAGATTCCATATTAAGAAAATGAAAATGGCAAAAGTGAACACCAAGCACACATACATACACGGTAAACACAAACAGTCAGATGTTGACACACTCATACACACATTGCAAACACACACACACACACACACACACACATTCAGTAGACACAAATAAACAGTCAAATGTAAACAGAAAATAGGTTTAGTTGATATTATTACTCTTGTAGCTATCCTTCAGCCCATTGTGTGATGAGAGAGAGACTTAAGCTTGGAACAGGTCACACCAGGATGACATCAGGAGCAGCACAGAGCAGAGGGGGTCTGGCCAGTAATGGAACAGCCTGGCCCTGAAGCAGGACAGAACAGAGGGGGTTTGGTCCGTAACAGCCGTGGTCCTGAAGACCCACTAACACCCAACTATCTAACATCAGGAGCAGGACAGAGCAGAGAGGGTTTGGTCTGTAATGAAACAGCCCTGGTCCTGAAGACCCATTAACACCCTAACTATCTAACATCTGGAGCAGGACAGAGCAGAGGGGGTTTGGCCAGTAATGGAACAGCCTTCCACTAAGACCCTAAACATTTATCTACTAACATTCTTAAAACAATGTGTTCTGTGACATGCACACTAATGAATAAGATGTTGACTAAATGACTTACAGACCAACTGACGTAACAGACACACGTTCCAACAGACAGGCAGAATTACACAAAATGACTGAGAGAGACAAACAGGTAACGTTACCAACCTTGATGGGGACAAGATCAATTGGCTTAGTGCTCCATTAGAAACAAAATGGACTCGGTTGGGAGAGGGGCATTTATTTATGGTTATCTGCAGTGGATGATGCAATTGAGAGAAAGCAGCTCAGATGAAGACTGGTGGTTCATGTCAAGTTCCTCCTCTGCTTACCATTCCACACCAGGTAGCAGGCACTACCCTACAGACTGTACCCCTCTCTCTCTGTCACTGCTTAGCTGCTGTGACCTCTCCAAGTCTTCAAACATATCCAGTAGAATACTGATGATTATTATTGTCATCATTATTATCAGTAACATTGTCGTTATTCATTTGATAGCAGTGCAAGCCCAATACTTTCACACACTTGCACTCGCATTCACACTCTAACTTTCGCTGACACGCACGCACGCACGCACGCACACACACACACACACACACACACACACACACACACACACACACACACACACACAGAGAATACGACAGAATAATAGCTGTCTTTTTGCTTCTATTTACTGTCTCTGGAAGAACATTTTGATTGGTCTCTTTAGGCTTTTAAAAACAAAACACAACATTGATGACTCTTACTCTTTTTCTGTCATTATTCTTTTTTTTTCTCTCCAGAAAATAGGAACGTCTTTTTACATTTCCCCCATGGACCAGTGTAAATGATCAGTCATTTTCTCCTTTTTTCATCTAGAACTTCATTTGGAGTTACAGCACATCACCCACAGCACGCACAGACAACAAGGGGGTCCAGCCAGGGAAGACTCACCATAGTGGTGGGAGAGAAAGAGATCAGAGATGATGAACGGGGTGGAGTGACAGTGTCACGTCTAATTCCATTATCATCCAGACAGTCCATCCCTCTTCTATACCATTGGTTTGCCTCTCTCTCTCTATCGATCCTTCCTGTTATATTCTCTGTGTGTTTGCAGAAGGGAATGGACCAAAGGATCAACGTGGGAAGCAAAAAAAAAAAATGAACAGCCAACCAGATTGCTTCTGACGACAGAGAGAGCAGTGATTAGGGAGAGAAGTAGCCTCCCTTCACTGACACAGGAGAACGATGGAGAGACACAGGATTAATGGTGGAACTGGATTCCTTGTCGGTCAGTCTGTCACACAGTCACAGATATAATGTTTCCTGAAAGACAGGCCCTTCACCAGCTCCTTACGCAGGATTCTTATATGGTCTATTTGAACCTGTTTTTGTTGGTGGCTGAGGCTCACCCTAGGGCTGGCAGAGTGTGCTGCTCCAGAGTAAAACAGAGTAAAGGTGGACCAAGGAGAAAAAACTATGGTTGAGAGGAAGGTATGACTTAAAAGCAACAAGACTCAGAAAGGACCCGGCTAAACAGAGAGGAGTAGAGGAAGGAGAAGCTCATTAGGGATCTGAGAGAGGACAGGCAGGAGGAGAGGGTGGATGCGTAGGGTGGATGCGTTGGATGGCTATTTGTACCCATGTTCTGCAGCGAGTCAGCCTTGTGCATAACGATAGGGTGGGAGGGCAGGGCAGGGAGGGGGCAGGGGGCTGGGATGGTCTGGGTGGATGTGACTGGACCTACAGTATCAGGCCTTGAGGGCATGCCACTGCTGCACGGCATTGCGAGGTTTACCCATCATGTCCTTCCAGTGCTTCACCTCCGCTGGACCACTCTTCCACGAGAGATAGATCTGAGAGAGAGAGCAAGACGGAGGGTGGGAAGAAAGAGTGGAAGAGAAGGGGAGGAAGAGAGGAGGAGAGAGAGATGGAGTGAAAGAGAGCGAGGGGGGTGAGATGGATAAGCAGGATATCTGACGTCACAGAGATCGATATTACTCATACTCAAACAGAGAGAGGTAAACTAAACTCTCTGAAGTCTGGAGTGTCCCTGCTGTTACCATAAAGCTTGCCAATCACCCTAATCTGAATTTAATTCATATCGGGAGCTGAGGAGAGTCATTAAGATGAAACAGCTGTTTTACTCTCAGCAATTTTCAGAGCAGGGGAAACAGGGGGAAATATTTGTGTGAGAATGAGACTTATGTTTAGACAGAGAGATGGAGGCTCCCAAGCAAGCCGCAGCTGTGTTTTACTGCTGGTGATTAGACTGTGGGTGAAAGGGCCAGAGCCTGTGATGAGGCGTGTTTGGTTTACTGAGGGGTCACTATCAGACACTGGATCCATAGTAAGGAAGCCTGTATGAGGGTTACAGTGTGTCAGAAAATCAATGGGATAGTGCCTCTGTGTGCCACAAACAAACCACACAATCAATGGATATCAATCTCACTGTGTCAGTATGTAAGAGCAATCTTGAGACAGTGACTGTTAATGTGTTGTTGTGTTAGTGTGTGTGAGAGCAGGATCATTGTGTGTGTGTGTGTGTGTGTGTTATGAGTTTATGTATGTGTGCGTGTGCATGTGTGTGTGTGTGTGTCTCAGTATGTGCCAGCAGGGGTCAGTGTGGACTGGTGATGTACGTGGCTGGTGGTCTGGGCGTTACGAGGGGGCGGTACCTTGCCGATGACGTCGTTGCGACTGAGCTTGTCCTTGTC
Source organism: Oncorhynchus clarkii lewisi (assembly GCF_045791955.1). Lineage (NCBI taxonomy): Eukaryota > Metazoa > Chordata > Actinopteri > Salmoniformes > Salmonidae > Oncorhynchus > Oncorhynchus clarkii. Next base: position 71,123,262 of record NC_092152.1, on the reverse strand, counting down.
CATGACGGTGATGATGATGGTGGTCTCTCGGAGCACGTGGGCGGGGACGTCGAAGGGGAAGGACTCGTTGAACACGGGGTTCAGACAGCACTTCATTGTCACCGTCTTCTTCTTCTCCACACGCTTGTCCTTGTGCATCAGCCACAGCTTCACATAGGGATCTGACGGGGGAGACACATCACTTAAACACAGAGGTTTCATCCCAAATGGCACCCTAATCCCTATACAGTACACTTATTTTGACCAGGGCTCATAGAAAGTAGTGCACTATATAGGGAATAGGGTGTCATTTTGGATGCCGTATGGATGGAGAGATACTGAAACCACATTGACACATGTTAAGGTAGACAGACTGTAGCACAGGAAATAGGTGATGACAGAGTATTGTATGTACTGTACCGGAGGTGCCTCCAATGTCCATGGCTTTCAGGTTGCGGGCTTTGATGATGGTCACAGTGATGGTGTTGGCTTGAGGGTTGTAGCACAGTGACACCAGCAGGTCTCCTCGACTCCCCTGAGAAACACAATGACATCACCACGCACCAACCCTCTCTCCCTTCATCTCCTCTACCCCCTTCTGTCCTCCCATCATCCCTCCTTCTCCTTGTTCCCTCTCTCCTACCCTTCCCCCTCATCCCCTGTCCCTCTGCAACTGTCCTAGTCTGTGTGTGTACTTTACTCACGCTGCCGTCGCTGCAGGGCTTCAGCTCCTTCCAGTAGGTCTGCTGGTTGCCCAGGTCCACCTTGTTAAGGGGAATGGACACCTCCCCGATGGGGTCGTTCCTGCTGAAGCGATCGTAATCCAGCACCTGCATATAGAGGGTCCTCTGGATCACCTTCTCATAGGGGAACCCTGGGGGGAACAGACAGATACATAAACAGACAGATAAGAGGCTGATATGTGCTGGACAGAGATTTAGGGAGTACTCTTTCAGACTTTATACAGGATAACCAATAGCGTCTAGTTATGTGTATAGTTCTAAGACTAGATGTGTGTTTTTTATAATGTGCAGTAGTTGCCATTGCGTCCCAAATGGCATCCTATTCCCTATGTAGTGCACTACAGGGGCCCATAGGGCTGTGATCAAAAGTAGTGCAGAATAGGGCGCCATTAGGTACGCAGCCTCGTATGCAGGGTGATTTCACAGTCTGACCTTCAAACAGGAAGGTCTCGTTCCAGCGAGGATTGAGGTTCTTCCTCTTGACCTTGGTCTCCAGCTTGTGCTTCTTGTCAGGCAGCAGGTAGAGTTTGACGAAGGGGTCTGAGGTGCCAGAGAAGTCCTTGGCGGGGAGCTCCTGGCCCGTAAGGATCTTGACGGTCAGGGTGGAGTCCTGGAAGCTGTAGCCCACACTGAACTGAATCCGGCCCAGCTTCTCAACCACAGGCCCTTCTGTGTCCTCTTCTGAGCCTGGAGAGAGCTGGGAGAGAACAGCAGCAGAGAACTCTAATATTTATCCAGTCTATACGATGGTAGAATCGCAATTGCATACTCCTCGCGTCCTCTCTCCTTGACTCCTTCTCAAAACACATTGGAGAAGGTCAGAGGGGAGGGACCTCTGGCACTCTCATCCAATGGGTTTTGAGAAAGAGGCGAGGAGAAAGGAGAGAAGACGCGAGGAGTATGCAATTGAGATTCTCCCTTTGTACACTCAACAACCCTCATCCCAATACCCCCACCCTTTCCCAGCATGGAACACACAGATGAAACACTCAGGGACATGAACACCCAAGGTGAACAAGGAGCTTTATTTCTCATCCACAAGGGGGCAGTCAAACAGCACTGGAACTCACGTGCAATGCTGCCATCATGCTAGCCTAACGTTCAGATAATGTTATGTCATATGTCTGGGCTTTACTGAGCGATAAGGGAGGGAGCAATGGGGGAGAAGGCATATCTTGAGCGGAGAGGCAGGAGGTATTCTGTGAATAGAGAGACCCCCTGCCTAACTGGAGCTGGGCCCCGAGGGAGGGAAGGAAATGCAGTTAAAAGGCTGCTATCTGATAGAGAGGGACCAGAGGCTTGGCCCAAGGTGCAGTTCCTGGAATTTAATCTCACATTCTGTATTCTCTCCCACACATCTCGCTGTTGCTCTGCCTCCTCGTTCTAAATCTGATCATCTCTCCTCCTTCACTCTCTTGGTGTCTGATGTCTGTCTGTCTTTCATGAACACACACATGTATGTGCACACAGACATACTTACATGGACGCATGCATGCACACATCGTCTTTGAGACAGCGCTCCTGAAATTTGCCCCACCTAGTTTTCAAAATTTTTCAGGGTCAATCTGTTATTTATTCTCTTTTACTTGTTGCCAAATCGCTTCGCCTGAAACCCACATAACCCACATAGATACAGAACCTACAACTCACAAAATACAACCACATACTGAGCCCACCTACACTATACACATCTCTCCACCCCCAGACCATGTGAGGGTCAGAACACGAGGTTAATCATATTATTAACATAATATGTACACACACCACACCAACCAGCACAAAAACATCCTGTGGCGTTCTGCATTAGCATCGAATAGCCCCGGCGATATGCAACTTTTCAGGTAAGTCAGGAACCAATATACACAGTCAGTTAGGAAAGCAAAGGCTAGCTTTTTCAAACAGAAATTTGCATCCTGTAGCACTAATTCCAAAAAGTTTTGGGACACTGTAAAGTCCATGGAGAATAAGAGCACCTCCTCCCAGCTGCCCACTGCACTGAGGCTAGGAAACACTGTCACCACCGATAAATATACGATACTCAATCATTTCAATAAGCATTTTTCTAAGGTTAGCCATGCTTTCCACCTGGCTACCCCTACCCCGGCCAACATCTCAGCACCCCCTGCAGAAACTTGCCCAAGTCCCCCCCCCCCGCTTCTCCTTCACCCAAATCCAGACAGTTGATGTTCTGAAAGACCTGCAGAATCTGGATCCCTACAAATCAGCCGGGCTAGACAATCTGGACCCTCTCTTTCTAAAATTATTAGCCAAAATTGTTGCAACCCCTATTACTAGCCTCTTTCGTATCGTCTGAGATCTCCAAAGATTGGATAGCTGCCGCGGTCATCCTCCTCTTCAAAGGGGGAGACACTCTAGACCCAAACTGTTATAAACCTATATCCATCCTGCCCTGCCTTTCTAAAATCTTTGAAAGCCAAGTTAACAAACAGATCACCTCAGCCATGCTCAAGGTCCAAAACGATATCATAACCTCCATCGATAAAAGACAGTACTGTGCAGCCATCTTCATAGACCTGGCCAAGGCTTTCGACTCTATCAATCCCTGCATTCTTATCGGCAGACTCAATAGCCTTGGCTTCTCAAATGACTGCCTTGCCTGGTTTGCCAACTACTTCTCAGATAGAGTTCAGCGTGTTAAATCGGAGGGTCTGTTGTGCGGACCTCTGGCAGTCTCTATGGGGGTCCCACAGGGTTCAATTCTCAGGCAGACTCTTTTCTCTGTATATATCAATGATGTCACCCTTGCTGCTGGTGATTCTCTGATCCACCTCTACGCAGACGACACCATTCTGTATACATCTGGCCCTTCTTTGGACACTGTGTTAACAAACCTCCAAATGAGCTTCAATGCCATACAACACTCCTTCCGTGACCTCCAACTGCTTTTAAATGCTAGTAAAGCTAAATGCATGCTCTTCAACCGATTGCTGCCCGCACCCTCCCGCCCGACTAGCATCACTACCCTGGACTAGAGGTCGACCGATTATGATTTTTCAACGCAGATAACGATGATTAGAGGACCGAAAAAAGCCGATACCAATTAATCGGCCGATTTGTATATATATTTGTAATAAATGACAATTACAACAATACTGAATGAACAATGAACACTTATTTGAACTTAATATAATACTTAAATAAAATCAATTTAGTCTCAAATAAATAATGAAACATGTTCAATTTGGTTTAAATAATGCAAAAACACAGTGTTGGAGAGAAAGTAAAAGTGCAATATGTGCCATGTAAAAAAGCTAACGTTTAAGTTCCTTGCTCAGAATATGAGAACAGTGCCTTGCGAAAGTATTCGGTCCCCTTGAACTTTGCGACCTTTTGCCACATTTCAGGCTTCAAACATAAAGATATAAAACTGTATTTTTTTGTGAAGAATCAACAACAAGTGGGACACAATCATGAAGTGGAACGACATTTATTGGATATTTCAAACTTTTTAAACAAATCAAAAACTGAAAAATTGGGCGTGCAAAGTTTTGCACATCGAGAGACTGACATTTTTTTCCCATTCCTCCTTGCAAAACAGCTCGAGCTCAGTGAGGTTGGATGTAGAGCATTTGTGAACAGCAGTTTTCAGTTCTTTCCACAGATTCTCGATTGGATTCAGGTCTGCACTTTGACTTGGCCATTCTAACACCTGGATATGTTTATTTTTGAATAAGGGACATTATTGAACAAAACAAACATTTACTGTCTAACATGGAGACCTGGGAGTGCCACCAGATGAAGATCATCAAAGGTAAGTGATTCATTTTAATGCTATTTCTGACTTGTGAGCCCTCTCCTTAGCTGGAAAATGGCTGTATGGGTTTCTGTGGCTAGGTGCTGACCTAACATAATCGCAAAGTGTGCTTTCGCAGTAAAGCCTTTTTGAAATCTGACACAGCGGTTGCATTAAGGAGAAGTTTATCTTTATTCGTATGTTTAACACTTGTATCGTTTATCAATGTTTATGATGATTATTTCAGTAATTTGATGTGGCTCTCTGCACTTTCACCGAATGTTTGTCTGAGACAATGCATTTCTGAACATAACGAGTCAATGTAAACTGAGATTTTTGCATATAAATATGAACTTTATCGAACAAAACATACATGTATTGTGTAACATGAAGTCATATGAGTGCCATCTGATGAAGATCATCAAAGGTTAGTGATTCATTTAATCGCTATTTCTGACTTGTGAGCCCTCTCCTTGGCTGGAAAATGGCTGTATGGTTTTCTGTGACTAGGTGCTGACCAAACATAATCGCATGGTGTGCTTTCGCAGTAAAGACTTTTTGAAATTGGACACTGTGGTTGGATTTACAAGAAGTTTATCTTTAAAATAGTGTATAATACTTGTATGTTTGAGGAATTGTAATTATGGGATTTCTGTTGTTTTGAATTTGGCGCCCTGCAATTTCACTGGCTGTTGTCGAGGTGGGACGCTAGCGTGTACCAGAGAGGTTAATCGAACCTCCACTCTGGACGGTTCTGACTTAGAATATGTGGACAACTACAAATACTGTACCTAGGTGTCTGGTTAGACTGTAAACCCTCCTTTCAGACTCACATTAAGCATCTCCAACCCAAAATTAAATCTAGAATCTGCTTCCTACTTCGCAACAAAGCCTCCTTCACTCATGCTGCCAAACATACCCTCGTAAAACTGACTATCCTACCGATCCTTGACTTTGGCGATGTCATTTACAAAATAGCCTCCAACACTCTTTTCAGCAAATTGGATGAAGTCTATCACAGTGCCATCCGTTTTGTCACCAAAGCCCCATATACTACCCACCACTGCGACCTGTATGCTCTCGTTGGCTGGCCCTCGCTACATATTTGTCTCCAAACCCATTGGCTCCAGGTCATCTATAAGTCTTTGCTAGGTAAAGCCCTGCCTTATCTCAGCTCACTGGTCACCATAGCAACACCCACACATAGCACGCGCTCCAGCAGGTATATTTCACTGGTCATCCCCAAAGCCAACACCTCCTTTGGCCGCAATTCCTTCCAGTTCTCTACTGCCAATGACTGAAACGAATTGCAAAAATCACTGAAGCTGGAGACATATCTCCCTCTCTAACTTTAAGCATTAGCTGTCAGAGCAGCTTAACAATCACTGTACCTGTACACAGCCCATCTGTAAATAGCACACACAACTCCCTCATCCCCATATTGTTATTTATTTATATATATATTTTTGTTGCTCTTTTGCACCCCAGTATCTCTACTTGCACATCATCATCTGCACATCATCTATCACTCCAGTGTTAATGCTAAATTAAAATTATTTTGGCCTATTTATTGCATTACCTCCCTAATCTTACTACATTTGCACACACTGTACATATACTTTTCTATTCTGTTATTGACTGTACGTTTGTTTATGTGTAACTGTGTTGTTGTTTTTGTCACACTGCTTTGCTTTATCTTGGCCAGGTCGCAGTTGTAAATGAGAACTTGTTCTCAACTGGCCTACCTGGTTAAATAAAGGTGAAATAAAAATAAATGTAAAACAAATCCCTTGTGACAGATTGACGTACCTGGCCAGCGCACGCAATAATTGATTCTGGGTACCGGGATTATTCAAACTAACTCACTTCTATAAACGCATATAAAACTTCTAATATCCTGCATAGGTAGTATCACAATGACCCCCCCCCCCCAAAAAAGAAACTGTGCCTCAGTGATGAAAAAAAGTTATAGATATTAACTAGGCCTAGTGAAAGTCTTCGACTCACATTGTGAGAGACCAGAGATGGAAAGAGACCGTGGCCAACTGCAGGTCTGATCCAACTGACAGGCCCTGTTGGCTCCCCCTCAAAGTGAAAGTATCATCATTAAGCATCATCGGGACCTCCATAACGCAGACGTGCAACCCACATAATAACACAGGCCCATCCCCCACCCGCGCCCTGTCCACCCAGCACTCACAGCACTGTGTTCGCAGCGTAATTACCAGCTTTTGCTGAACAAAGCATATTCTACTGAGTTTCTCCTTTGTGATAGCCAAGCTGGGTTGGGAAATGTCATGTAATTAGCATGTTTTGTCATTTAAGACATCTAAATGCTGCCACAAGTGGGTGGATGTGGACAAACCCATAGACACGCAGAGAGGAGTACAGATGAACAATCATTAACACAGACAGGGGGGAAGGGAGCAGGTTTTCTCACCATGTGAATGTCGCTGGTGGTGACAGAGTTGGTCAGGTCTGTGACAGAGGAGTTCCCGAGGCGGCCTGCCTCATCTGGGGTCTGGCTCCCAGGTTTCCCCAGGCTCCTGCTGGGGGGGGGGGGGGGGTCAGAGACACAGTCAGGACGGACACTGAGAGAGAGGCCAACGGAGCACTAGGAGAATCCTGCTTCTGAAGACAAAGAGCCAGCCTCAGGTCTGTGCTGCAACCTGCAGCTCATCAAATGGCTTCCCACCACAGGTGAGGCTGCAAGGTCTTGTGTCAAGGCTGAATGTCCAGATCTTAATGTGACTGATAATGTCCCAGACTTGGGAGTAACACGGGAATGTTAGTGACTTACACTCTCACTCACACCTTCACACACATACATGCACACTTAGTTCCAAACCATAGTCACTACAATCATGTAGTAGTGTGATATTTGCGAAACAGCCACAAAAATCGACACAATTAATGAACGAAAGAGTAAAAGAGGAAGGACAGGGTGGGGGAGGACTGGGTGTTGGAGACAAAGTGTTCCTAGCCAATATGTTGTAACAGTCTGTTGAGCAGAAGACATGCTGAGCTATAGCAGGTGACACAAGTCAAGACACATAGACAGACAACACTAATTACAGGTTACACACTGCAAAATGACAAGAGGAAGAGAGAGGAAAAACAGTGCAGGTGCACTGTAGAAATGGCGGGAGAGGAAGTGGGATTAGGAATGGGTGCTGTGGGAAAGATGAGTGCAGAAGAAGAAGTAGATTTGAAGATTTATCTCTGCAGAGAAAAGGGGGGATTTGTCTTTGTTAAGACTAGGAGGATTAACAGAATGAACAAAGTGAGGTTACTGACTCAAATGAACGTGAGACAGAGACAGACACCACAGCATAGTTCAGTTGAAGCTGGAAGAGAAATAGAGGAGATAGGAGAGGATAAGAGGCCTGGAAACAAAAAAAACAAGACTAACTTTTCGTAAGAGAGCACAATAAGGACTAAAGAATAGAGACGAGAAACGGACTTGACATGGGCATGCAAAATAAGAGGACGAGTCAGAGAGGGAGGGAGATGGCTGGAGGCAGTACATCAGAAAGGCTGACAGGAAAAAGAATTAGGTGAGCGAGAGAAAAAGAGAATAATAGAGAATCAAATCAAATCAAATGTTATTTGTCACAAACACATGGTTAGCAGATGTTAATGCGAGTGTAGCGAAATGCTTGTGCTTCTAGTTCCGACAATGCAGTAATAACCAACAAGTAATCTAGCTAACAATTCCAAAGATGTGGGAGGGTATAAACATAACACACACACAACATGTTAACCGCCAAATAGATACAAGGAACTAATCGTTTGAGGTTGATGGTAATTGTGGTTCCTGAAGTATCAGTAATTTTGTGGTTGAGGCTACAGATGTCTGTGTTCCTGGTCGTTTGAGGGGTCAGTCACTGTTGTAGGACCGCAGACATGTCTCTGTCTGGTCGGGCTCTCTCTGTGTGAAGGGTCAGTCCACAAATGCAAATCCAGTATCTGTGGTTGGGTTGGGCTGCCTAACACAAGAGAGAGACTGTAACTCTAGTGCACTGTGTCCTTCCATGAACACTGGCTGGCTGGCTGGATTTCACTTATATACAGTAAAACGGAGGCATGCAGAGTTTCACTGTGCCATTATACTACAGTTTAGCAAAGCGCAAGCAACACCATGCACATACAAAACAATCTCTCAGCTAGTTTTTGCTGCCTGTATCTGAGAATCTAGGGATGACTACGTCCCATTTCATGTCTGTCTGTCTGTCTGTCTGTCCAGTGATCCATTTGTTTTCGCTATAAGGCACTAAATGGATGTTAGACAGGAAGGAGAATGACTAAAGGAATGGGGGTAAGTGGTGTAGGTAGAGTTGCAAAATTCTCCAGTTTTCTAGAAATCCCTGTTGGAAGATTCCTGTAATAAAGAGGGAATAAGCTGGGAATCTGGTATCCTTTAACCAGGATATCTGGAAAACTTTGGAATTCTGGAAAAGTTACCAGAATTTTGCAACTCTACGTACACCACTTACCCCCATTTCTTTAGTCATTCCCCTTCCTGTCTAACATCCATTTAGTGCCTTATAGAGCAAACAAATGGATCACTGAACCCTAGGTGTAGGTGATCAGTGAAGTTGAATGAGCAACAAATAAATAACATAGTTTATCCACTTGGCGAGGATAAGACTGAGTTATCCAGATCAGACAGACAAAGAGACAGAACGAGACAGACACGGGTTGACACCCAGTCACAGACAGGGACACAGGCAAATAATGGAGCACATATAGAGTAAGGAGTGGGGCATCAGACAGAGAAAGACACATACAATGAATGTTGACAGACATACAGACAGACAGGTAAGTGCATGTAAAACCGGTAATGTGGATGAGCCTGGTTCCAGGGGGATCTCTTGATTGGCATAGCTGTGATTGGAGGGGAAAGCTGTCAGGAGGATTCACACCATAGACTGCAGGGGAGGGGGTTGAATGAGGGGAGACATAAGATGATGGAAGGGGGAGAGGTCAAAGTGACAAACATCTCAACAACTGATACACCTTGCCTCGTCTTCCGTTGATCTTATCTTTACTGAATCACGACAATTTTCTCATATCCAACATCTCCTGCTGTCCTTCCTCTTTACGCCCTCAGTCCTAATCTATCTTTTCCATTTCTCTTTCCTTCCTTAGTCTATGATCTCCCTGTATGCTGATTCATTAAAGGTTGGATCTAACCCAAAGCCTGCTGTCGATGTCTAGAGACTCGTGTCCCACCCACAGGGAATGACTGTCTCAGTCTGATTCAATCAACTTCCTTCCATCAAAACATATGACTACGAATAGGCTAACAGGAGAGACTCCATACAAAGCACTCTAACTACATAGAGTTAGGTAAGGTCATCTTCTCTCTTCTTCCATATGTTACTGTTAAGGCTAACTGATGAGGCTAACGTGGGGCTAACGTGATGCTAACATGTGGCATGGTTGTGTGACGGCACAGTGAGGGTCATGTCAGTCAACTTGTAATGGCATGCAGCTGCCAGAGGTGGCTGATGGAGCCTGGACCAAACCCTGCTGCTTCCCTTCCCAGATCACCAGCTAAAGAATATGGGCTGCTCTGTTGGCACGGCAACGGCTGGAGAGACAGCAAGCACCTGGGATGGAGGGAGTAAAAGGAGGGTAGGCGTGCAGCATGGGGGCTTGGCAGGGGGTCACAGAGGGCAGCAAAAAGGCAGCCACATCAACAGCAAGACACAACGGGATTGGAGGACATATGACAGGTGCAGGTGAGTGCCTCCAGGAAAACAAACACACACACTCACACACGCACACACACACTAGCGGGGGCATGTGGAGGCAGGCGAGGCCTCTACTTCTCACCATGACCTGTGATAATATCCTTATGGATTGTTACCTGTGCCCAGAGCCTGAGACCAAAGGGAAAAGGTGGGGACACTCCGCTGCAAGGCTAGAGAGAGCACAAGAAGAAAACCCCTCCTGCCCGCCTGTTCCCAGTACCCTCCCCTACCCACCTCCCCATGACACCATCCCCATTATTCACTTAAAGACCAATACAAGAGACAAAGACACACAAAACAGACATACAGACAGACAGACAGGCACATACACACAGCCCTGGATCCACTGCCCTACACAAAAACCTGAGTCAACATAGCATAATACCCTAGTGTCAATAGAGAATAGTGTAATAGTAACCAAATAATATTGGTAGTTATAACCTAGTATCATACTGTAGTTAGGTGTGAAGGTCACAGACACGCCCTTGAGTGTAATAACTTCTGAAGGTCAAAGATCCTTTGAAATAAACAGACAGACCCTCACTACTCTGAAGTGAGACCTACTAGTAGGCCAGTGATGTAGTGCTGCCGGAGGGCGAGGGAGCTCCCTCACTTTTTACAGTTGAGAATACACGACTCCATTAACTCTATCTAACTCCATTAATATTTGTGGGGGGAAAAAATCTGAAGATGAATCAATGTCCCGCAAAATCACATAATAATTAATTTGTATTTTACATAACAAAACCAAATATAATAGCATAGCATAGTAAGTCTATACAGTGGGGCAAAAAAGTATTTAGTCAGCCACCAATTGTGCAAGTTCTCCCACTTAAAAAGATGAGAGAGGCCTGTAATTTCCATCATAGGTACACTTCAACTATGACAGACAAAATGAGAAAAAAATCCAGAAAATCACATTGTAGGATTTTTAATTAATTTAATTGCAAATTATGGTGGAAAATAAGTATATGGTGGCTGACTAAATACTTTTTTGCCCCACTGTAACCATACTGTTACACCAAAAACACTCATTTATAATGACATTTTAGGATGGTTTGCTGAAGTTGAATAGTCACAGCGCGCGCCACTAAGCAGGTTATACTGTATGCTTTGATTGAAACAAAATACAAGAAAGGCTAATAGTTTGTTAAAATCATCTGCTCTAATTCTCTCACAAAACAGTCATTGAAGAAGCTCTACATGCATATTCCCATGAAACTGATTGAGATCAAATGATCTGCATGCAGACACAGTGTCACGACTTCCGCCGAGGTCGGTCCCTCTCCTTGTTCGGGCGGCGTTCGGTGATCGATGTCACCGGTCTTCTAGCTATCGCCACCTTTCATTTTCCATTTGTTTTGTCTTGTTTTCCCACACACCTGGTTTGCATTCCCTCATTACTCGCCGTGCATATAACCCTCTGTTTCCCCCCATGTCTGTGTGTGGAATTGTTATATGTAAATGTATGTGTACTCCAGGCTGGTTTGCGCCGGGTTATTGTAACCCGTGTGTGTTTAGTTTCTATGTACCGTGTTCTGTTCGCCTCAATAAAGGGCTCCGTTTGCTACCCATTTCTGCTCTCCTGCGCCTGACTTCCCTGCAGCCAGCTACGCACTCCTTTTCACGCAGTTTGGACATTTCACCAGTAAAACGTGAACATTATTATTAACGATTATTAACGATTGACAGTGATGATGGCCTATTTTGAAATTACATATGCCTAACTTGGTGATCTCTCTGCATATTTGGGTAGGGCCCGTAAGTAAACATTTCACTGTTAGTCTACGCCTGTTGTATACGAAGCATGTGACAAATAAACATATAAACTATACCATTTTCTTGAGACGATATGTGTGGGCATAGTGCAGACGTTGCAATTGGAAGATGCATTTTATGCATATTCTATAATAATATTCAATAGGCTATATATGTTGGTACAAACTTTGACTGAGAAGTTATGACATCATTTTTAACAGATTGTTGCACTCACACACCTAAACAACAGCACTACACCACTGTAGTAGGCTAATATTGAGGGAGGTTATGTGTGTAGTGGACCGCTATAAACATCATAGGAGAGCTCTGATGGGCTCTGAGTACTGATGGGAAGCCAGCGAAATATGAGCTAATGTACAGTAATGACTAGACCGTTGATATGAGCTAATGTAAAGTAAAGACTAGCCAATTGATATGAGCTACTGTAAAGTAAAGACTAGTCCATTGATATGAACTACTGTAAAGTAAAGACTAGTCCATTGATATGAGCTACTGTAAAGTAAAGACTAGTCCATTGCTCTCCTTCCCTCACAAATTCAATGGTTATATAATTCATCCTTTTGGGGCTGGAGTAACCATGGTTACCAAACTGTACACACCCACCGAAGGTTGTATGGTACCGTGATTATATTTCTAGGGATACGGCCGGGTAACCATTACCTCCCATAAGGAGATAATAGAATCTAAGGCAATCTAAACCTCCTATGGAGCAGGGACAGGGACAGTAGGCCACATTGTCATCAGGCCCCTTGACCTCAGTCATGCCTACTCATCCTCTCTCCATACCCAAATACCGCCGTGCCCCTAGGGGGGTGAAGATGCCATGGAGCAAACAGCTGATTCACTGGAAAAGTCTATAGGAAAACTGTAGAATCACCCCCAGCTGTACCCTGCCCTCGTACAACAGGCTCTGACAGAACATTAACCTTCTCCTGTTCTAACTCCTCTGCCCAATCCCGTCGCAACACCTCAGACTGTTATAGAACAATGACTCTCCCCCAAGAGATATTGTACATTTTGATATTACTATTCCAAATGTTTGTGTGGTCTTAATACAGCAATGACAAATGATATGCACCGTCACACACATGACATCACACGACAAATACCGACACATAAATACACACTCAATACTACATCCCCTGGGGATCGATGCTGTAATCCCTAGCCAGATCCTGACACCCGAACACTGATCATATGACCTTAACCCCAGGTCAGAGAGCCTAACCTATCCTCCCATTAATTAGACCAAGCAGCAGGTCCCATCCCAGGGGACAGAGAGGGGACTTTTTCTCACTTGCTCAGGGACACCATGACAAGCTGTGATAGAGACGTAGAGAAAATACATAAATAACTCCTGCACACACAATTCCTCTGTGCATATTTACTGTCAACGTTTTGGTGTACAACCTTTTCCAAGGTCTTGAAAAAGGATGTGTACCAAAATGTTGACAATAAATATGCAGAGATAAAATCGTGTACGCTGGAGTTATTCATATTTTTTCTACAATGTTTATTTTGGTGCGGTAATTCCCTGCTCCACAAACAAGAAAAGCGAGTAGTGTTAACTCTGTTCTAAAGGTGCTAAAGAGAACCTGGACCTGATGACATACTGTGAAACAAACACATTCTGATGTGCATATCTTTGTATATTGTGTTGCAGGGGCGCATACAATGTTATGTCATCTACTAGATAAATGCCTTTAGATGCTTCCTGATTTTATGAAAGCGGCAGCAATACTAACAAATCAAAGGATGCACTGAGACTTCTTGAAGTGTAACCAACCGGAGGGAAGGAGAGTGTTGTGGGGAAAGATAATTGAACAAAGGTGGATTAAAGAAGTTTGAAATGGAAATGATGAAGTGTCCCTCATCTCTAACATTATTTTTTTTAATCTTCCATTATATGGAAGTTAAATAGAGTTAGTATAAACAAATGACTGCGTAGCCTTATATGGAAAACTGACATTTTCCGAAATATTTCATTGTGTTCTCTACTTTAATACAATGGAGTTAGATAGAGTTGATGGAGTTAGATACAGTTAATGGAGTTAGATACAGTTGATGGAGTTAGATGGCATTAGATACAGTTAATGGAGTTAGATGGAGTTAATGAAGTTAGATGGCATTAGATAGTGTTCATGAAGTTAGATGGCATTAGATACAGTTAATGAAGTTAGATGGCATTAGATAGAGTTAATGAAGTTAGATGGCATTAGATAGAGTTAATGAAGTTAGATGGCATTAGATACAGTTAATGAAGTTAGATGGCATTAGAAACAGTTAATGAAGTTAGATGGCATTAGATAGAGTTAATGAAGTTAGATGGCATTAGATAGAGTTCATGAAGTTAGATGGCATTAGATAAAGTTCATGAAGTTAGATGGCATTAGATACAGTTAATGAAGTTAGATGGCATTAGATACAGTTAATGGAGTTAGATGGAGTTAATGAAGTTAGATGGCATTAGATAGAGTTAATGAAGTTAGATGGCATTAGATACAGTTAATGGAGTTAGATGGAGTTAATGAAGTTAGATGGCATTAGATACAGTTAATGAAGTTAGATGACATTAGATACAGTTAATGGAGTTAGATGGAGTTAATGAAGTTAGATGGCATTAGATACAGTTAATGAAGTTAGATGGCATTAGATACAGTTAATGGAGTTAGATGGCATTAGATACAGTTAATGAAGTTAGATGGCATTAGAAACAGTTAATGAAGTTAGATGGCATTAGATAGAGTTAATGAAGTTAGATGGCATTAGATAGAGTTCATGAAGTTAGATGGCATTAGATACAGTTAATGGAGTTAGATGGAGTTAATTAAGTTAGATGGCATTAGATAGAGTTAATGAAGTTAGATGGCATTAGATACAGTTAATGGAGTTAGATGCAGTTAATGAAGTTAGATGGCATTAGATAGAGTTAATGAAGTTAGATGGCATTAGATACAGTTAATGGAGTTAGATGGCATTAGATACAGTTAATGGAGTTAGATGGCATTAGATAGAGTTAATGGAGTTAGATGGAGTTAATGAAGTTAGATGGCATTAGATAGAGTTAATGAAGTTAGATGGCATTAGATGGAGTTAGATGGAGTTAATGAAGTTAGATGGCATTAGATACAGTTAATGGAGTTAGATGGCATTAGATAGAGTTAATGGAGTTAGATGGAGTTAGATAGTTAATGGAGTTAGATAGAGTTAATGGAGTTAGATAGAGTTAATGGAGTTAGATGGAATTAGATAGAGTTCATGGAGTTAGATAGAGTTCATAGAGTTAGATAGAGTTAGATAGAGTTAGATGGAGTTAATGGAGTTAGATAGAGTTAATGGAGTTAGATGGAATTAGATAGAGTTAGATGGAGTTAATGGAGTTAGACAGAGTTAATGGAGTTAGATGGCGTTAGATAGAGTTAATGGAGTTAGATCGAGTTAATGGAGTTAGATGGAATTAGATAGAGTTCATGGAGTTAGATAGAGTTAGATGGAGTTAGATAGAGTTAATGGAGTTAGACAGAGTTAATGGAGTTAGACAGAGTTAATGGAGTTAGATGGCATTAGATAGAGTTAATGGAGTTAGATGGAGTTAGATAGAGTTAATGGAGTTAGACAGAGTTAGATAGAGTTCATGGAGTTAGATAGAGTTAATGAAGTTAGACGGAGTTAATGGAGTTAAGGTTAATGGCGTTAGATAGAGTTAATAGAGTTAGATAGAGTTAATGGAGTTAGATATAGTTCATGGAGTTAGATAGAGTTAATGGAGTTAGATATAGTTCATGGAGTTAGATAGAGTTAATGAAGTTAGACAGAGTTAATGGAGTTAAGGTTAATGGAGTTAGACAGAGTTAATGGAGTCAGATAGAGTTAATGGAGTTAGACATAGTTAATGGAGTTAGACAGAGTTTGTGGAGTTAGATAGAGATAATGAAGTTAGATGGAGTTAGATAGAGTTAATGGAGTTAGACAGAGTTAATGGAGTTAGACAGAGTTTGTGGAGTTAGATAGAGATAATGAAGTTAGATGGAGTTAGATAGAGTTAATGGAGTTAGAGAGAGTTAATGGAGTTAGATAGAGTTAATGGAGTTAGATTGTCACACCCTGATCTGTTTCACCTGTCCTCGTTATTGTCTCCACCCCCTCCAGGTGTCGCTCATTTTCCCCAGTGTATTTATCCCTGTGTTTCCTGTTAGTCTTGTATGTTTCCAAGTCAACCAGCGGTTTTCCCATTCTCCTGCTTTTTGCATTCTCCTTTTTCTAGTCCTCCCCGTTTTGACCCTTACCTGTTTCTGGACCTTGTACCCGCCTGCCTGACCATTCTGCCTGCCTTGACCATGAGCCTGTCTGTCTGCCAATCTGTACCTGCCTTCCTGACCATTCTGCCTGCCTTGACCATGAACCTGTCTGTCTGCCACTCTGTAACTCCTGGACTCTGATCTGGTTTTGACCTTTTTGCCTGTCCACGACCACTCTCTTGCCTACCCCTTTAGATTTATAAACATTGTAAGACTCCAACCATCCGCCCCATGTGTCTGCATTTGGGTATCGCCTTGTGCCTTGATATAGATGGAGTTAGATAGTTAATGGAGTTAGATTGAGTTAAATAGAGTTAATGGTGTTATATGGAGGAAATTCTGAGTTTGGTAGAGCAGAACACCTTTTGTGTTCTCTTGATAATACCATTCATAGCAGGCACGCCTCCATGAGATATGCATGATATGAGCATCTTCATACTATTATTGGAGAGAAACAGTGGTGCTTCACTGCAAAAACAATTGACTTGTTTCAGTATCAAATACAGGTCCCCAAACAGGCTGAGCCCAAGACACGTTTTGCATTTTGATTACATACAGTGTATGTGAATCTCTGGAGTGTCTATGTGTCCCTGCTCCTTTTTCGCCATCTCCATATCTGTGTGTGTGTGTGTGTGTGTGTGTGTGTGTGTGTGTGTGTGTGTGTGTGTGTGTGTGTGTGTGTGTGTGTGTGTGTGTGTGTGTGTTTGCTGCCCACAGGGGAATCTCATTCCCCTGTTGTGATATTCAGCAGTGATGCAGATGTAACCCAGCCAGGCTGCCTGGGCAGACAGTCATCCACCCTGACAGAGGACCAGAGCTCTGACATCATCCCATCAGAGCGCCAGTCAACACCCCCAGGGGAAGCACGATTAGATGAATAAAGAGAGAGAGGTAGAGGGAGGGAAAGAAAGGGCTGACAAAGGGAGGGAAGGTAAGTAAAGGGTTAATAGATCAATCAGATCAAGGGAGGAAGAGAGACTGCATGAGAGGCAGAGAGAGAGACAGTGAGAAAGAATGAGAGATGGAGAGATGAATTGAGAGGAGGCGGGGTTGGTGTTGTAGAGGGCAGCACGATGAAGGGAGGAGATGGAGGTGAGGTGGAGTGGGAGTGAGGGGTGGGTTCTAATGATGGGAGAGGGGGTGGAGTGATGAAAACATGAGAGATGAGTTGTATCCATAAACATACAGTATATGGGCATGCTGATCATACAACACCCCAGGAGAGCAGTGCAACACAAGCACAGGTCCCCAAGCTGTGAAGGATGAGGCCGGAGCTCTGGTGTCAGCCCACTCAGTGCAAATCAGCAGGCCACCTCCCTCCGCTCCAGCTTAATACAACTAATGGAGCCATCTACTACATGTTGTCCAGCTAACTGCTGTTTGAATACTTCTGAGTTTTCCTGATTGGTTGATACCTCTGTGAATGCTGGTAGATGTTTCAACTGATCTTTAAACTCCCTCTTATTGCACAAACACTAATAAAGTAAAGAGATGGTAGTGATGTCATTTCCTCCTCATATCTCACTTAGATATTGATTAAGGTGAATTTATGCTGCGCTTTTTTCCACGCAGGACTTCCGAAGTGGATTTCTCACTGTTTGCCATCAGATTATATAACTGTGCTTTCCTTTAATCAACTTTGTGTTCCGACTCAAACGCCTCAGCAAGGCTTGGTGAATGACTTCCTGAGACAGAGCTGACTTTTTATCAAAATGTTTATTTTGTGCTGACCTATATTGCTGTTCCCAGCCAATCAAGTTACCCTGAGCTAGTTCCAGAGGCGGCCATGGAGACCGTTGCCAAGCCAGAAGAGTAATTATAAGGCTTGACTCAGTTTGATTACAGGCCAGATGAAGAAACTCTGGTTCCAAGGAGTTGGTGGTCCAGGCTCAAAGAGCATGGAGCGTTGAGCTCCTTATTTACGTGTCCTCTGTGTGTCTGCGTGTCTGGGGGCTAGCACTGTCATGCTACAGCAGAGTTTATTTCGGAGATGGTAATGATATCGAGCTGCCATGATAAAACTCCGTAGCTACTGCATGTTGGTGGGAGGGTTAGTCCAGTGACTCCAGTCAGCCGTGAGGCTTAAGGCCTCTGACACAATGGACCTCAGCCACCAGTGCATGACTCGATGACCACAACTTCAATAACCAGCTTTAAGGTATAGCCTACAGAATACTGTACTCACCCTTTGGACCGAGTTTTTACAAGACAAACACTTTCTGGATCAGATATCATATCTGTAAGAATGGTATCGTCAGAGAACAGAACAATGGTCAATAGAAGCAGCTCCAGTAGCATGCTTTAGAATCAGACAACATTGGGGTTAGACTACTTTGTGGAGCATCACTAATCTCTCAGCACAAATGTTTCCAGACTGCTAATAAATACAAATGACTTCCAGGATAATTCCATTGTTTTCCTCCCTCATCTCCTTGTGGATAGAGCTTGGTTATCACTGGCTTTAGAGTTGTGCTGTAACACTATGATTCGTTTCTAATTGAGCTGCCATAGCAAAAGAAACAGAGATTACGCTGCCTCTAGTTTATGCTTCTCACGAAGCTTTGATTACCTGCTTCTAAGCATCTGAGTGCACACTCCTGTCTCCTGAGAATGAGCCAAGGCATATCATTCTCCATCCATCTGAATAAAGATTCCCTCTCTGCCCGAAATAGATAATATTCCGTTGTACTCGGTTCTACAGGGATAAACAAGACAGGTCTCACGGATGCAGCAGAACACATTCTCCATTTGAGAGAATGATTGACCTTCCCTCTCTGCCAATGACCCTTTCTCTGTCTATGCAAGGACATCCTATTCTAATATACAGTAAGGTGTGTGTATGGACAGCGGGTATATGCTTTGTCTGTCAATGTCAGTTTACACCCTTTCATCTGATCCTGTATGTGTGTTTATTAATCTCATTGAACTGTATGTTTCTAGGCATCTGAATGGTTCCATTTCTCTTTGAGTGAATACTTCTGTCTTTTCGGCAGTGAGTGTACATTTCTCTATCAACCTGAGAGCAAAGGTTTCTCTCTCTGTCTGACAGCATGTGTGCTCTCTCTCTCTCTCACACACACACACACACACACACACACACACACACACACACACACACACACACACACACACACACACACACACACACACACACACACACACACACACACACACACAGGGATCATCCATTTCCATCATCTTCAGTCTGCTGGGATCCATCATAAGGCCAGGGGTGGGCAAGGCAGGGGCACTGGGACCCACACAGGGGTAACTAGAGAGACTGGGAGATGGACAGAGATGATGATTGAAAGTGGTTATTCATTGTGGAAGGACACTAGACAAGTTGGCCCACGCGACTGTGCCTCGCACCAGATCGCTTTGATTAAAGACGGGTGTTGGACAGGCATCCGGCCAGGAAGAGGGAGAAGATGAGCATGCAGGCGTGCCTCCACACCGTGACTGCAATGTAGACATTTCAAGGCTGAACAGGTCATAACCGCGGCATGACCATGAAATACGATTAGCATGACCACGACAGGACAAACCCACAGGCCAATACAGCACAATAACGTTCCTTCAGAACAAGTTTCGTATGTATTCTGACCGCTGCACAGAACTCCATCTACCATCGTTCATATTTTGTTCCTTTTTAGAACTCAGTACAAAGGAAATGTGGAAATTCCAGGAGGCATTACAAATGGTATTGAAATCATAAGATGCCGTACAAAATAGTCTACATCAGAAAAATTCAGTGAAAACAAACTATCGTCTGATGAATGTAAGAGCTCATCTGGGACAGAAATGTACTGAACGCTACCATGAAAAAGCACTCACTACTACACCACCTTACACAGTAGGACTCCTTACCCAATAATAGGGATTTATGTACAGTCCACTACCCATGAGGGACAGGAGGCAAGCAGAGCACTCAAGTCCTGAGAACGTTTTAGGTGATAACACGGCAGCCTATCTAGCTGTTAGCTCACCACAAGAGTTGCTCTGGTTCCTATTTCCTGTTAGCGTGTTTGTCTCTGACAGCTGTTGGGGAATGCATATGGAGTCGGTGGCAGAAGAAGGGTTAGACAGGCATTTCACACGGGGGGACCACACTCCAGAATAATGAGTCCGCCCCCACCATGCTCCCTGCTGAGGAACGGAGACACGCAGATCAAACCCTCTTCGAGCTGGCGAGGAAGAGCGGGAGGCAAACAGGCTAACAAGGGTGAGGCAGGATGAGAGGGAGCATGAAAAGAACTAGGGAGCATGAAAAAGGAAAGATGGAAAAACTGAGGAAACAAAGCCAAAGCTGACTTAGACTGGCAAAAGTAAACAAAGGCTAGGACCAATGAAGTGGGACAGGATGTAGACACATAGTTAACACCTGATGAAAGGACATTCTAGTGTTATTACCTGCTAATTCCTATTTCAATCATGAGAGGGAATTGGGCAATGGTTGATTGCCTGGGATCAGAGACAAGGTGAGCAGAAGCTTGTTGAATATGTAATAAAGCTCATTACTTCCTGCTACCTTCTCAGGGTGACTATATCTAATCCTGATACTAATGTACTAACTCAGGACTCTCACAGCAGCAAGACACTGAAACCAACCAATCAGATGCTTCTGTTCCAATTACAGCGTCCCCATTGGGTCGTTATAGGCTCCCTCTCACTGTGAATCATGCCGATCACACAGCAGCTTCAAAACTGGACCACAAGGATCTGCTCTGAACATCACACACACTGCTGAGAAGTCTACACCAACTATTTTCCCTCAATCTCTCTTATTTCATTTCACCAGGGCTTTATCTCTCAACTCACTCTTTCTTTCTTTCTTTCTCTCTTTCTTTCTTTCATTTGTTCGTAACCTGGCTGGTACCTTGATTTGTCCGGTGGAGTTGAGTTTTCTTGGCACGCTGGTGCTTCCTGTAGATCTGGGAGGTTGGCGAAGTCATCTTGTTCAGCCAGCCCGATCGCTAGAGACAGAACAACCATCTTCCCCTCGCTGCTCCACACAACAACACACACACACAACGAGTACAGAGACAGAGTAGAGACAGGTAGTTCACAAAAAACTGTAAAGAGGAAAGAAAGGTCAATGTGATATTGATTGGTGAAACATTTACATATTATCACTTGGGTTGATACAAAACCTCACCCTTAAAACATTTAATTGAACCCAAGCTGTTGTAGACACAGATGGTTTATTTTCTGTGAGCTTTGAAGCGTACCATGTTACAGGCTTTAGTCGTATGCAGAAATCTGAAAGGGGCCAGGCACACAGTGCTCTTAACAAGCAAACATTCACACACTTCTGCTCACACACACACACACACACACACACACACACACACACACACACACACACACACACCCTTAGCTTCCCCTAAGGGATCCTCTTCCCCGGTTTGTGTAAAGCTGTGAGTCACTGTTTCTCTGAACCCTGTCCTGTCTAACTCTCTCCATCATTCTCTTCCTTCCCTCACAGGGCCTTTACAAAACACATTCCTGACCCCTGTTCAACAAAACCCACTCTGACCTTCATTGTTCTCTAATCATCTTCGGTCTACTTGCACAAGAATATCACAACATATTGTCTTTGGGGGACAAACTCGTAGTGTGTAGTTAATAGTAGTAGTTATCATCTTTTAGTGCAGTCTGTGAGGAGGCTGAAGATGTTTTGCTCCATGTCCAGCTACCTAAATGACACATGGAGTCTGTGTATCATACAGCTAGCTATTCATCACAATGTAAAAATGTATTGGCATTTTATCCTGCTTGTTCTTTTCCTCCCTCTTATAGCAATTTCTCTTTCCCTCCATCTTTGACCCAAATATTTTATTTTCATGTAATTTCTATTTCTGCCATTCTACACTCTCTCTCTCCCTCCCTATCTCTCTCTCTCTCTCTCTCTCTCTCTCTCTCAAAATGACATTTATCAAAAGAACACGACCGCCTGCAAAAAGATTAACGCAACCATACTTATCTCTTGAGTCGAAGCAGACAAAACAGAAATGTTGTCTGTGTTTTAAAATCCAAGTAGATCAATACACGTTCTTTACAGTCA
Organism: Oncorhynchus clarkii lewisi; assembly: GCF_045791955.1. NCBI lineage: Eukaryota > Metazoa > Chordata > Actinopteri > Salmoniformes > Salmonidae > Oncorhynchus > Oncorhynchus clarkii. The sequence goes on along the minus strand of NC_092152.1, from coordinate 71,100,886 downwards.
CTAAATCATGATGATCAAAATAAAGTACTATCCAAGGTGGTAGTTCACCAAACCATTTCATTCACATTAAATCAAATATCATTCCTCATGAAAAAAAAGCACATTTTGTGCAGGATTCATTCATTGGTATCATCACAATCCAATTCCATCTATTCAATACAAAGGTTGGTTTGCTCATAGTTTTGCAGACTTTCCATTGGTGCACAGAAACACAATAAGGAAAGGTGAATACAATAGAGGAACACAACTGCTAAGAATTTATAGGCCTAAATCCACACCAAAAGCAAAGCTCTACAATGGAAGGTCACAATGTTGGAGAAAAAAGTAACCCAACTTCATTCTCTGCATCTCTGCATATCCGCAATATAAAGAAAATCATAACAATTAGACAGTCCGCATTGCCTAGATCTTTCCATTGCCTAGCTCTTTCCACCTTTTCCCATCCTCCCATCCCCCAGAGCCTGGTCCCAGTCCAGAAAGATTCATGTTTACAGGGACTGTGGGCAAGGCCACCTCTCCCTCCATGTTCCACATATCTGCCCTGCTTTTATTGAGTGATGATTCAGTGAGGAGGTCACTGGTCTGGGGCCTGTGTTAATGGGCCAGAGAGACTCAAGTGGAGGGCAGAGGGGTCGGGGGTGTCCGCAGGCTGCCCTACACAGCCTCAGACATCCATCATCGTCCACACACACAGGAGGAGAAGGAATCAATGTTTTGTTTACCAAACAAATGGTTCATCCCCAGCCAATCATTTCAATACCCGATTCATTGGAAAATCGGTGAAACCATCAAATGTGTCAGGAGATTCTGGCCTCCAGATCGCTCCTCTGCCTACAGTAGATCTACTCTCTCCAATATGCTGTGAGGGGTCTGTGAAGTCCTGAAGTACTGCTAATTGCAGGGTAATAAAAAAATACATTTTACTGTTTTGTACAGTGGTTGATGACTAATTATTCTGGGAACCTTAAAGTGTATGGTGAAAAGTACATTTAGTGGTACATTAGGTACATTTAGCTTTATCATAGAATATTGTATAACCAAGTTATAGCTAAATTGAATTAGGAAGTGGTTGTTTTTCATCCATATCCACACAGTGAATTGAACTCTCTCTCCACCTCAACAACTCCTCCTCGTCTCCTTGAGTTTAACCTTCATCACTACTCCTCTCTAGCTTTATCTCTCTCTGTATCTAATAGTGACAGTCCATCGTGGGAGTAATGATGCTGTAGACAGGAGATCAATGCAATGTAGTTTCTACATGCTGCTGCTTAACCCCTGCACCTATGTTGATGCACACAAGCTATACATGTGATACACACACACACACACACACACACACACACGCACACACACACACACACACACACACACACACACACACACACACACACACACACACACACACACACACACACACACACACACACACACACACACACACACACACACTTCAGAGTATGGTATGCAGCTGCAGCATACTTATTAGCTCAAATAGTTTGTCCCCTACCCTCAGGTAGACAAGTGTGACCTATGCAAAGATAATGACAGGCACTAAAGACACTAAAGGGCATACAGACAGATAACCAAGAACAATGCATCAATTACACAACATATTAAAGTAATGCCAAAAGACAAGAAGTTAAAATATGTCATTACAGCTACAGTACATGGCTTAGGCTTGGCATTTTGGGAGTGAATCTTACAGTATATGAAACTCTTTAGGACAATTACCCAAGGAGAAGGGGGAGAATTGATATAATAAGGACAACACAGTGAGGTTGAGAAAGCCCAAAGAGATAGACAGAGGACAGTGCAGACAGGTTCAGAATAGAACCAAGAGCAGAATCTAGAACATTCCCAGATCAGCAGACTCACAGGAAAGACTTGACATCCAGTCCTCTGTTGCGGATCTGTCCCATCATGTGGTCCCAGCTGCCTGGGTTGGACCTGGAGCGTCCTCCTCCTGCTCCTCTGTACCGGGAAGCACCTGTCCCCGCCGGACTCCCCCGCACCCCCCGCGGGCCTCCCCGGTGCCCCCCGCCCCCGGGCCCTGTGTGCAGCTGGCCCAGGCTCTGGGAGGTGGCTGGGGGGTCATTGGGGCCCAGAGGGGGCTGGTGGCTGAGAGGCTGCTGGAGACTCTGCTGTCGCACCAGGGGACGAGGACGAGCTGCTGCAGAGGATGGAATGTGCTCCAGAGTAGAGGCGGCTGAGAGGGAGGGGTCCCCAAAACTGACCAGACAGAGTAGCAAGGGAAGAGAGGGTAACAAGGGTTTTGCAGGAGTTGCACGTGAGAGACGAGGGAAGGAGAGGGACAGATGAGAAGGATAGTGGTAACCAGAGAGATAGACAGAAGATATACATAATTGGAAAACAGGAAATACAGAGGGAGAGTGATGGTGTGAGTACAATACAAGTACCAGAGGGAACAAAAATGAGGACGGGCCCAGAGAGTTCAACATAGAGAAAGGAGGGTATGGAGAGATGAAAAAAGGAAATAGAGCATTGTCAGGTTAAATCAGTTTAGCAGCAGTTATACAGTTGTAGAAGATGCTTGTATGTGAGTGTCTGACAGTCTGTGGGTAGGCTTCTGTTTTTGACAGTGCTCAGCCCAACACCAAACAGGAGCTAACAGCCTTCATCTCAATTTTCCTTCATCCACTGCTCTTACCCTTTTCATGTCACTTTTCTCCCTGATTTACCTTGACCTCTTCCTCCTCCTTTTATCCATCTTTTTTTTCATCCCATTCATCTGTCCTCCTCTAACCCATGATGACTTTACACTAGCCTCCTAGCTAACTCTCACACTATGCTGCTTCTCTTAGGTCAACTGGTCTTTGTCAGCTCTATTCATCTTGCCTGCCTTACCCATCAGTTCAACCCATTCATTTGACCAAACAACCCTCTCCCTTCCCTCAAACCTCTCTGTCTTTCTAATCATCCGTCTGCTTTTACACTAGTTTAATAGTGTTTCCCTCCTCTCCCCCTTCCATTTCTGCCCTTCATGATTACTGTAAGCTCTGGCTAAACAGCCTTTGTCTTAGGCTAGTGCAGCGCTGGAGGATTTACAGTCTTTGGCTGTGTTGACTGTGCTCTTTAGTGGGCCCTGGGCTAGCTCTACAGCGCTGTAGTAATTCTACTGGAGAGCACCAGAGGCAGGCCCCCAAGGGGAGGGATTTGTGGACCAGATTAATACCAGTCATTCTTCAGCATTTTGCCCCCCCCCACCCCACGGCCTTTCAGATAGCTCACATACAGCTCAGGACAATGTGTTGACTGAAGATGAGCTGTGGTTAGTGAGAATGAGTGTTACAGTCATTATATGAATGGTCAGTGGGTATGGAAGTGTCTTGGGATGGTATATGGTATGTGCTAATAGCGGTTAAAGCAAATTTGATGAGTGTACGGTCGTTGCTTTAAACATTCCAGAAAATCTACAAGTGCCATCAGATTTGATTGGATTGTATATAATATAAGACATTAGGTTGGTTTGATTGAAGTTCATCAGTATCATGCTTTCCCACTCTCTCTGTATCACCACTGCCTAAATCCTTCCTCTCACTCATCTCATCCAAAGTATTATCATTGTACCTTTTATATGGCATAAAGAATCTAAAGAATGAGGAAGGGAAGAAATAATATGGATGGATGCATTAAGTATGAAAGATAGGGATAAGCTTCCAAGCTATCAGCGACAAGAGAAAAATATAACAATAGAAAGAATACATGTGATTCAGAGATAGAAATGTATCTATGAAAGCAGCAGGTCATAGATAACAACATCATATAAAAGTCTTTCAATAAAATAATTCCACTCTGCATCTCCAACAATGATGCATTCAGTGCCAAGCTACAGTATGCGCCACATCAGCTGCAGTATGCGCCACATCAGCTGCAGTATGCGCCACATCAGCTGCAGTGTGCGCCACATCAGCTGCAGTGTGCTCCACATCAGCTGCAGTGTGCTCCACATCAGCTGCAGTATGCACCACATCAGCTGCAGTATGCTCCACATCAGCTGCAGTATGCTCCACATCAGCTGCAGTATGCACCACATCAGCTGCAGTATGCTCCACATCAGCTGCAGTGTGCTCCACATCAGCTGCAGTGTGCTCCACATCAGCTGCAGTGTGCTCCACATCAGCTGCAGTGTGCTCCACATCAGCTGCAGTATGCTCCACATCAGCTGCAGTATGCTCCACATCAGCTGCAGTGTGCTCCACATCAGCTGCAGTGTGCTCCACATCAGCTGCAGTGTGCTCCACATCAGCTGCAGTATGCGCTACATTTTACAGTCCAACAAATATTTTTGTCATAACTGACAGAATGATTCATCAATAAATCTGGATGGAATGGAAGTGGCAAAGGGCCAGCCAGACATCTGGAGTCCAATTCACACAGAAATACATTTCTCCTATGTCATAAAGTTGTCTTAGGCTTTTTACAGCTCCTACCCATGACAGGGTACGTAGCCAGCTCAACACCTAATTCTTTCACTGTACATTTCTCTACTATTTCAATATCTCTATTGTCCAAGGTTGAATACATTCAACTGCAAATAGATATTTCATTTGTCTCTCTGCATGTATAGTAAATTACTTACCTACCCTGTCATTCAAATGGACAAGCAGGCTATTTGTCCTTCTATCTGCTGCCTGTATCCTCCCCCTGCTAACTTAAGGAGGGCTTCTCAGATATCCCCTACCCAGAAAGTCAATTAAACTAACTAAAAACCTTGAGAGATTTGTAATTAAAGAGCCTTGAGGAGGGGCAGAGGTAGTGAGAGGGGAGAGTGAGACATACTGTATCTTACAGCAGAAACACAGACACACATGGCTACCTTAAATTAGAAACCAATTACAGACCAGAAATGGGGAAAAAGTTAGATTTGATTAGGAGGAGGGGGAGGTAAAAAGTAGAGGAGTGAAGAAGGCAGGTAAAGAGGGACTTAGATTTGATTAGGAGGAGGGGGGAGGTAAAAAGTAGAGGAGTGAAGAAGGCAGGTAAAGAGGGACTTAGATTTGATTAGGAGGAGGGGGAGGTAAAAAGTAGAGGAGTGAAGAAGGCAGGTAAAGAGGGAATTGGATTTTGACTGAAAGTGTTAAAATGGTAATACATTCTTAGAGAAAAAGGGTTATTTGGCTGTCCCCATAGGAGAACACATTTAGTTCCAAGTAGAAACCTTTTTGGTTCCAGGTAGAATCATTTAGAGTTCCATGTAGAACCCTCTACGGAAAGGGTTCTACTGCATATGGAACCCAAAAGGATTCTACCTGGAACCAAAAGGGTTCTTCAAAGGGGTTCTCCTATGGGGACAGCCAAAGAACCGTTTTAGGTTCTAGATAGCACCTTTTTTCTAAGAGTGTACATGAGGAGAGTTTCAGGCGTCTTAAGAACGGCCCTGCTATAAGATTCCAAATCAAAAAGTAGATATTTTGTGGTCCAATACAGTGATGAAGCAGTGGCTGACGTTGCGTAACTTTTGCTATTTGTTTGTGAGAGAGGATGTTCTCTTTAGTCAACAGAGCCTTACCATGACAACATATTCCCATGCATCAGAAAATGTCAGTACAAGCACTCACATTTTCAGCTCATTATTTCCTTCAGTAGTTTCTTCCCTCTTTCCATCCATTCTTCCTTTCATAAATCTCTGCACTTCCGAATGCAGCATGTATCACATATAAGCCTTGCTGCTTCTGACTGCAGTCCCCCAAACCATCCATTCCATGCCTCTGCGCTGCTCAGCAATAACCCCCATGCGTGACCTCATGCCCAGCCAACCCGTGTCACTCATGTCACTCACTTTCTGGGCCTCAGGCCTCCGGAGTGCATGTGGCTCTGGACCGTCTGCCAGCGCCCAGCCTTGCTGCCAGGGCCCAGCCCCGTCACTATGCTTCTCACGCTGTCACTGCGACTGGGACCTGCCCCGCTCCCACACCCAGCCCCGCCCCCATCCCCCTTCTCCACCCCACTGAGAGACAGGGGGCACCAGATAGACAGACAGACAGACACAGACATAAAGGAGAGAGAGAGAGACAGAAGGAGGAGAGAGAGAGAGGTGGATAGTAACAGTAGAATCAGTGAGGAAGAACAACCCGGAAAGTGAACCACACAGCAGAATAGCATTAGGATGGGGGTAGTGTTATCAATCCAGCTACAGGTTTCCAATACAGAGGAGTAGCAGCCAGCCGCGAGGATCCAGCAAGTCAGTATGCTGTGCTGCTGCTGGGTTAGCAGGAGGGAGGTGGGCTGAGATTCACTGTATATATCTGTCTGTCTGTCTGAACCAGATGGGAAGAGTGACAGAGTGGTGTGTGTTTGGGTGCAGTGGGACTGAGACAGACAGATGCTGGCTGTGTTTTGAGTACCTGTCAGTTAGACTGACTGGCCATTCTGCAGCTGTACTTTATACTGCACATTAAATATACATGACCAAATGGATTATTCTATCAAGGACTTCATGGTGCTTGCAATAAAACTGAGGGGGCCATGATCATTGAATTATGTAAGCTATCTATGGCCTCTTTACATTTTAAAAGAAACAGTTGATCTACTTTGTTATCAAGTACAGTAGGAACTACAACGTTAAATGAAACAGATAGGCTTGATTGAAAGATTATGGTGTGTGTAATGACATTGTTGGAGTGAGTGGCTCGAAAGCCTCTAGTAATACATTGTAGTGTATAGCAGTTAATCAGCACAGTGAATCTGTTGAGTACACACTTCATTCCTCTCCCGCGTAGCCCAGAGCAGCACAAGCAGCCGTAACCTAGACAACGTCACAGAGACAACAGCAGACAGACGAGACACAGTTTCACTACAGGGTCACTACACTCAGTGGAGACACACAGACACAGTCAGAACACAGCTGCTGGCCGAGAGGGAAAACACTTTAGACAGAGGATATGTGCGTCCAGCCTGCAACAGTTCTACAGTGAGCATGGGGTAGGGGTAGGGATAGAGTTGACCATTTAGGGAGATTTAAGGTAAGTTATATGTAGCTTATGCACAGGGCTTCCCATCCCTTGTAACATGACGGTGAAAAGGGCAAACATTTGACTGGATCTCAAGAAGGGATCAATGGATCCTAGCAGGTTCACTGTATCACAACCCATGAACTCTAAAGACAATACACCCATTGAGAATAAACCCCCTCTTTATCCTTTCTCTGGTAAGCTATAAATGGATCCTAGCAGGTTCACTGTATCACAGCCCATGAACTCTAAAGACAATACACCCATTGAGAATAAACCCCCTCTTTATCCTTTCTCTGGTAAGCTATAAATGGATCCTAGCAGGTTCACTGTATCACAGCCCATGAACTCTAAAGACAAAACACCCATTGAGAATAAACCCCCTCTTTATCCTTTCTCTGGTAAGCTATAAAATTAAATTAAAAACGACTTTCTCCGTGCAGGAAAAACATCAATGACATTAGAGCCTTTAGTGATTAATGTACTGTACTGTACAGCTATAGAGTAACTGGTGTGTCTAGAGGGCTCAGGTGGTCTGACTAAGGAGAGGCAGCCTTATAGCACCTGGTGGTGGAGGTGGTGGTGGTGGTGGTGGCACAAAACCACGAGGCACAACGAGAGTGAGGAGAGGTGATTAGGGAACAACACAGGACTCCTATAGAATGTGACAAAAAAACGACAACAGCAAAAACTAGGAGCAAAAGCCCAAAACAACGGTCAACCCTCAATGACAGAGCTGAGGGGACGGTTTAAACCGAGGGCAATGGGTTTACGGTTAATACCCTTAAGATTAGGGGATGGTTGGTTAGTTGGTTGGTTTCAGTGGAAAGGTGGATATTGGGCTGTGTGAGTGGGATCTATAAAGGGTTTCTGCTCAAATGGTCTGAGGGTTGTCCGTCTCCATGGTAGCACTCCATGGGCTGGAGGTGAAGGGTTAGAGGTTAAGGGTTAGTGAGGCTGGCAGGGCTGTAAGGAATAGGGGGCTTTTCAAATGTTGGTTGGTTGGTATATAGGTAAATGTTGGCATTTAGGTAAAAGTTTCTGTATGTTCAGTTTCAGTATGTTCAGTTTCAGTATGTAAAGTTTCAGTATGTTCAGTTTCAGTATGTAAAGTTTCAGTATGTTCAGTTTCTGTATGTTCAGTTTCAGTATGTAAAGTTTCAGTATGTAAAGTTTCAGTATGTAAAGTTTCAGTATGTTCAGTTTCAGTATGTAAAGTTTCAGTATGTAAAGTTTCAGTATGTAAAGTTTCAGTATGTTCAGTTTCAGTATGTAAAGTTTCAGTATGTAAAGTTTCAGTATGTAAAGTTTCAGTATGTAAAGTTTCAGTATGTTCAGTTTCAGTATGTAAAGTTTCAGTATGTAAAGTTTCAGTATGTAAAGTTTCAGTATGTAAAGTTTCAGTATGTTCAGTTTCAGTATGTTCAGTTTCAGTATGTCAAGTTTCAGTATGTAAAGTTTCAGTATGTAAAGTTTCAGTATGTTCAGTTTATGTATGTCTATATTGTGTGTATTTTAAAGATTCATGTTACATATTCATGTGTCCAGATGGGAAAGGCTAGTATAATGAATAGTGTGTTTATAGTGTTTATAGTGGGGGGCAGCTTCAGACATGATCTGCATCTATTAGTGTCTCCATCCAATTAATATTTGATCTGTCCTGGTAACACCACTAGAGACAACCCCCTTCTGTATCCCAAAATGGCTCCCTATTCCCTATGTAGTGCACTAATTTTAACCAGAGGGAATAGGGTCAAATTTACGACACACCCGAGATGAAGATCAGAGAGCTGGAGTGAGACAAGGCTGACCTCAAGCCTGGCCATCCCTATACTGATGTCAGTCACCTCTAAGGAGATGCAAGTAGAAACATCCTAGTAGCAGCCCTGTACAACTCAATCTAGTTCTGCATGGTCAACAATGCATACTAAATAGCTTTACCTTTCAGACCCTGTTGGCTGCAGGAAAAGGAATTACTAATGTCAACGGAACTCTCCCAAGACAGAAGATATTGTATGTAAGATGTGCATGTTATGTGGATAACATCAATTACTCATGCCATTTGGCCCCTTTAGGCTATTATATTTGACCTTAGCAATGACCTTTACCGGGACATATGCATTAGGTTATGCCTTGGGTTCAGAGCTACTGTTTGGCAAATGAGCCACTTGTGTAGAATATAAAGCACATACTTTGTGCACCATGTAGCTCTTAGTCTATGCCCGGCAGAGAGAAATGCATGCAAGTGGACTAGGGTGGCATGTTCCTATGTAGACAATGTACTGTGTCTTTGGATGCATATTTTGTCTGCAATGTTTGTCTGTTTCTAGAATGTAGTGTTGTTCTAGTGAGTCAATCTGAGGGGGTTGTGGAGGGTTGGGGGTACGGGGGCACAGAACTCAATGTAAGAGGCTTGGCTCCCCCGCTTCATTACAGCCCTGCACAGAGAGAGGGGTCCCTTACCAGCCGCGACCGAGACTCACTTGGGCGTGAGGCGAGGGTCTCCATACGGGGCATAGGGGGACATGTTTAAGAGGAACTCCTTGGGCGGGTAGGAGCTCCATCTCTGCTGCACGTTGCTGCTGTCATTGTTATTCCAAAAGTCCCTGTCTAGATCACTGCGGCCAGAGAGAGAGACAGGTAAGAGCAGTACAGCCAATCACAGTGGAGTAGGAGGGAGGAGTTTCAGGGACAGAAAGAAAGATAGGTCAGAGCAGCAGAGCCAATCACAGTGGAGCAAAGTGAAGGATGTTTCTTGGAGAGAGACAGGATAGGGAAACAACCTTAGTTTAATAGATGAATGAGAGAAATGTCAATCCAGGCAATAGAGATACACGTCTAATATTTGTAGAAAATAATTGGGAAATACATTAGGGGTAGGGGGTCCTGCACAGGACCGGACTACCACATTAGGGGTAGGGGCCCTGGGGCATCGACCTCCGTGGGCCCCAATTTCTGAAATCAGCTAACTTACTACATTTCAACACATTTCTCCATGATGCAGAGAGAAAACCTTTACCTTCTCCCACAGGACCAATGTGCCCACCCACACCTCCCACCACAGGACAGTTGCACCGACCCACAGGTACCAGGAGCACCTTAAAGGCATAGAGAGCATTTCGGGGTTGGATTAATTTTCCTTTGGAATAGTCTGCAGATAAGATCTGTTGACAAAATTAAAATGGATATTCTGATAATTAGGATTTCTAGAACAGAGATTTACAGACCAGTTAATTTCAGTGAATGAAGGTAAGAGGTCTCTCTTCTATAGTAGGTCAATTGGCAGGGGATTCTAAAATGCTTTTAAGAAATGCAAGTGTAGATCAGAAAACAGTCCCCTGGGTTGAGGCCGGTTCTCAAAAATGTTGCGGAGGGGGTGAGTTGGTAGTGTTTCGCCCCAGGGGACATCATATGCTCGCATGGCAGAGCGAAGTTGCAAATAAAAGAAGAAGGATTTGCCCTGTAAATTAAAAGTTGTTTGTAATTTCTGATAGCAGGTCTGCAAAGCATGGCTTGGTGGTCGGCGAGGGCCATGGGTAATACATCTATATCAAGAACTTTGTTGAACAGGTCCTTTAAAGTGAATATAAAGTCGACAAGAGAAAAATGTAACATTTCCATAGGAGGGATTCATAATTCTACATTAAATTGTCAACTGCCATCTCATTTGCCCATTTTTCTGCAGTGTCACAGAGGTAAGATGCTGGTCTCTACCCCCTGTCTGCCCAGATCTGTCTAGCTTGTACTCCCAAACTGCATTAAAATCATGATTATTAAATAATGCAATGAGCTGCCAAATTATTTTTGTGCTAATTTCCTGCAATTCTACACTTTTTTCCATGAGGCAGAGAGAAGAATATGTTTTATAGCTCATCTCATGCTTTTGTTCACATTTTGCCATGAGGCGGAGGGAAGGTTTAGCCGTTTTCAAGGTCATTTCCTGTTATTCTATACATTTTGCCATAAGGCGGAGGGAAGGTTTAGCCGTTTTCAATGTAATTTCCTGTTATTCTATACATTTTGCCATAAGGCGGAGGGAAGGTTTAGCCGTTTTCAATGTAATTTCCTGTTATTCTATACATTTTGCCATGAGGTTGAGGGAAGGTTTAGCCGTTTTCAAGGTCATTTCCTGTTATTCTATACATTTTGCCATGAGGCGGAGGGAAGGTTTAGCCGTTTTCAATGTCATTTCCTGTTATTCTATACATTTTGCCATAAGGCGGAGGGAAGGTTTAGCCGTTTTCAAGGTCATTTCCTGTTATTCTATACATTTTGCCATGAGGTTGAGGGAAGGTTTAGCCGTTTTCAAGGTCATTTCCTGTTATTCTATACATTTTGCCATGAGGTTGAGGGAAGGTTTAGCCGTTTTCAATGTAATTTCCTGTTATTCTATACATTTTGCCATGAGGTTGAGGGAAGGTTTAGCCGTTTTCAAGGTCATTTCCTGTTATTCTATACATTTTGCCATGAGGTTGAGGGAAGGTTTAGCCGTTTTCAAGGTCATTTCCTGTTATTCTATACATTTTGCCATGAGGTTGAGGGAAGGTTTAGCCGTTTTCAATGTAATTTCCTGTTATTCTATACATTTTGCCATGAGGCGGAGAATAACGTTGCAGTTTTAAACCAAATTTCCTGCAATTCCACACATTTTGATATCGTATGTTATCAGGAGGTCAGGGGCCTAGGGGCACGTGCCCGTTCGGTAATCCGGCCCTGGCCCTGCATTTATAAAAGTAATTCCATTATAATGTTCCTAATAGAGTTTCAGAGGAAAACCTTTATGTCTTTGAAAAGTAAGTAGGAAAACAAGTGAATTAAGGAAGGTAAAAAGTATATTGTTCTAAAGGGGATGGGCTATGGGAAAAGCATATTATCTATTCTGTGAGTTTACACAGCATCCAGACTCATGGACAAATGAATAGATTATACATTCCTCTGTACAAGGGATTAGAAAACAGTGAAAGAGTTAAACATATATTCAACGTCAATCACAGAGTAATATACAGTATGTTATAAGTCAAAGTGAAACAGCAAAGGTTGGTTACACAGATAAAACATATTTTGGAAAAAGGGAGAGAGACAGAAAAAGAGAAGGGAGAAATGAAACAGGGAGGAGAGTGATGAAAGGGGGAATGGGAGAACAGGTGGTATGGTGACAGAGGAGGGAGAGAACAGCTGGGTTAGCTGGAGACAGAGACCACCATCAGTCAGGACTGCAATGTTAACAACAAACAGTCATACAGTAGAATATATCATCAAAACATTGCTGCAGTTAAAGTGGACATCAAATACAATTTTTTTATTGGGATTTGGCTACAGTTATAAATGTACTATGATAGACTTAATATTAGGTATAGTGCTTGTTTAAGTGATTCTGACTATTTTACTTTACAAGGCATTGAGATAAAGGGTACCTTAGTGAAATCCAAATAGAACATTGGTTTTAGGTTTCAACTCTGGATGTAGTGCAAATTTCAACTGAAACTCAGCCAAGGTAATTACATTCAGGCTGTAAAATAAAGTAACACTGCAGTTGGACAGTAAACTAGTGGCTTATCAGGGGTGGGTTAAATGTGGAAGACACATTTCAGTAGAATACATTCAGTTGGACAACTGACTAGGTCTCCCCTTTCCTTTGTCAGGAAGACATTATTACCGTCTCATTGAGTGTTCAGGGACACATCATGTAGTTCCTCATTTTACTGGACTTTAACATGCTCTTTATCTGAAGCATGACAAATGAAATATGCTATAATTTGTGCCTTTTGTTTTCAAAATGAGGAGTTATCAAGAAACACTTATTTAACAACCACAACTGCCCTTTACTTTGCTAAATATGTTCCTTCCCCTCCATATCTCAGTGGGATTCAGTGTTTTAACCTTTTTGAGCACACCCAGGTATTTGCCTCTGATCCTCTTGCCAGTCCCAGTTAGCTGTGCTGTAGTGAGTAGCTAAGCCCCCCCCCCCCCCCCATCACCTACTTGATGGCTTTGTTTTCCCCTCGGCCACGAATCTGAACTGAATCTGGGGTGCTGGCTGCTTCCACACCAGGCTTGTTCCTCTTCCCCTGGAGAGAGAGAGATAGAGAGACAGAGGGAGAGAGAGACAGAGAGAAAGAATGAGAGAGGGAATGAGAGAGAGAGATAATAAATCATTTCCTTTGTGTCCATTGCCTTGTGTCTTGATTGCCGTTAACATCTGAAAACTCTTTACCAGCGGAGCCTTCATTACAGAGCCTTTAGAATACCATCAGGTGCCAAAAATATGCTAAATGACCCCAGGCAGAGACAGAAGAGCAACACATTGGATGCGAGCCAGCACATACAGTAGCATGTGCATGCCCCGCCCACCTGAGGATCTATTTCCTGTGTTTGAGGGGTGAAAAATCCACTTGTCACTTAAATTTTGCTGGATTGATTGCTTTCATTTTACTCCTGTGACTCTTTCATACTTTTGCTTGTGCCTGTCGTTTTTTCCCCGTTAATGTTACGACCGTGGAAATGTTTGTAATGACCTGTCAAACACACCACAGAAATGGGCTCAATGGAATACACAGTCGATCTATTGCATCTAAAAGAACGCTTGCTTAGTCGGGGATTTAACGCATCGTCTAGACACTTACATCACAAGAGAACAAAGAGACCTCTATTTTGATGGGTGTTCATATTTTGAGGAATTGAAAAAAGTTTGAATTTAATACAGTTGAAATGTTTACAAATGAAATAAAAGCCTCTTCTGAAAATGAACACTGATTATAGTGATATTACGTTTGATGTTGCAAACAATGTAAAGTATGTACTCTGGAGCCAAGCGTGTTGATTTTTAATCTGAGAGTATCCTGCTATTGACATACTTGGGGTGGCAGGTAACCTAGTGATTAGAGTGTTGGGCCATTAACTGAAAGGATGCTGGAATGAATCCCTGAACTGACAAGGTACAAATCTGTCCTTCTACTCTTGAACAAGTTAACCCACAGTTCCCCGGTAGGACGTCATTGTAAATAAGAATTTGTTCTTAACTGACTTGCCTAGTTAGACAAAGGTTAAATAAAATAAAAAAATACTTGATGAATTATGCAACAGAACGTGACAGCAACAAGTAATTAATGAGCCAGTCTAGACAACGCAGGGGAGTGCAGGTAGGCCTATACAGGACACATTTTTGGTGGTTGATCATTGATCATCCTTGAGATGTTTCTACAACTTGATTATAATCCACCCGTGATAAATTCAATTGATTGGACAAGATTTGGAAAGGCACACACCAGTCTATATAAGGTCACACATTTGACAGTGCATGTCAGAGCAAAAAGTAAGTCGTGAGGTCAAAGGAATTGTCCGTAGAGCTCCGAGACAGACTTGTGTTGAGTCACAGATCTGGGGGAAGGATACCAAAAACTTTCTGCAGCATTATAGGTCTCCAAGAACACAGTGGCCTCCATCATTCTTAAATGGAAGAAGTTTGGAACCATCAAGACTCTTCCTAGAGCTGGACGCCCGGCCAAACTGAGCAATCGGGGGAGAAGCGCCTTGGTGACCAAGAACCCGATGGTCACTCTGACAGAGCTCCAGAGTTCCTCTGTGTAGATGGGAGAACCTTCCAGAAGGACAACCATCTCTGCAGCACTCCACCAATCAGTCCTTTATGATAGAGTGGCCAGACGGAAGCCACTCCTCAGGAAAAGACACGACACCCCACTTGGAGTTTGCCAAAAGGCACTTAAAGCATTCAGACCATGAGAAACAAGATTCTCTGTTCCAATGAAACCAAGATTGAACTCTTTGGCCTGAATGCCAAGCATCACGTCTGGAGGAAAGGAGGAAACCTGGTACCATCCCTTTTGTGAAGCATGGTGGTGGCAGCATCATGCTGTGTGGATGGTTTTCAGTGGCAGGGACTGGGAGTCTAGTCGGGATCGAAGGAGATTTGAAAGGAGCAAAGTACAGAGAGATTCTTGATGAAAACCTGTTCCAGAGCGCTCAGGACCTCAGACTGGGGTGAAGTTTCACCTTCCAATAGGACAATGACCCTAAATACAGCCCAGACAACGCAGTAGTGGCTTTGGAACAAGTCTCTGAATGTCCTTGAGCCCAGACTTGAACCTGATCTAACATCTCTGGAGAGACCTGAAAATACCTGTGCAGCGACGCTCCCCATCCAACGTGACAGAACTTGACAGGATCAGCAGAGGAGAATGGGAGAAACAACCCAAATACAGGTGTGCCAAGCTTGTAGCGTCATACCCAAGAAAACTTGAGGCAGTAATCGCTGCCAAAGGTACTTATGTAAATGTGCTATTTTGCTTTGTCATTATTGGGTATTGTGTGTAGATTGATGAGGGAAAAAAACAATTTAATCAATTTTAGAATAAGGCTGCAACGTAACAAAATATGGAAAAGGGCAAGGTGTCTGAATACTTTCTGAATGCACTGTATGAGTGCATAAAAAAGGGAAATTGTACAATAAATTGAATGCCTGAATTCCCACCAGAATCCCTGGACTACATTCATTAGTTGTCTGTGCAAGTAATATGTTTTATGTGCATTTTTTTTGGAGTATCTTCATCTATTGTCCAACTGTTGCAGTTATTAGAATTGTTTTTAAACCTTTTAACAATTTTGATGACCGTTGCTACATACAGCCAGCTCTCAGGATCTACATGTGAATCCAAACCCTCTCCACAGCAATAATCCATACATCTGTTAACCATACAGAATGAACGGATGGGAGCATCAAGCATCAGACACAGTGGGGATTAGACACGTCCACACACATCCAACACTCCCAACACACATACAACACTACACACTCAGAAACAGTACACGCCCAAACATACATAAAACAGAGGTGTTAAAATAGATGCTGTTTCCACAATTCACAACAGTCAGTGGAATTATAATGAAACATTTTGAGATGAATCTGATGACTGCAAATATATGATAAACCTTGGAACTCAGAACTGCAGTTACATGATTGGCCTGGCTTTGTGTATCAAATGAATGCAGGGTGTGTGACAATTTGTACACTGAAGCCAAACACTCAGTAAACACTAAACACACTGTCACAAAGTACAGCTACATAATCTTGTTTTTCATTTCAATGCTCATTACATTTTCAATGAATAAAGAGAGTACTACACCCTTCAAACAGACTGGAAAACAGCTATTCCATTTGAAATGTGTAAGAGGACTGTGAGTGGACACATCAACCCTGCACTATGAGTGATGGGTAATCAGCCTTAAATACATC
Source organism: Oncorhynchus clarkii lewisi (assembly GCF_045791955.1). Lineage (NCBI taxonomy): Eukaryota > Metazoa > Chordata > Actinopteri > Salmoniformes > Salmonidae > Oncorhynchus > Oncorhynchus clarkii. The sequence goes on along the minus strand of NC_092152.1, from coordinate 71,084,665 downwards.
ATCTTATAATGACTTGTGTTTCTGATCATACATTTGACTCATACTTTTATAGTTTCATATCAAAGTAATACTAAAGAGTTTCTAAACTAACTTGATTAATAGGTGTTACTCACCAAACCTAATATTTACAATGTGATCCTTGTAAAATCAAATAATGATGGATTTTCCTTTCATTTCGGTTCCTTTGCAAACATATACATCACATGTAGTAGAGGAAACCTTTACCCTGTAAAGAAAGGTTTTCAAAAGGCAGTTTGGAGCAGGAAAGGGTTTTACTATAGACTTACTGTCACATTCTCTGTCACAAATTACATGGCCTGTTTGTTATAAACACTTATCAATAGAGGGCAGATCTCTGGAAATGACCTAACCCCACTGCCCACCCATCCACCAACACACAGTCATTCACTCACACAGTTGTTTTAAGGACTCCGAAAAGTCTAGATTTCAAACAGTCAAGAATATGCTATCAAGTGGAGCTCATCTATCATTTAACACTATCATCAAATCTTCAGGAGGCTAGAGAGTAGGGGAAGGAGAGAGAAGATAACACTGAAGACAGGGAGTGGGACAAGAGAGAGGGAGAGGGAAGAGAAGGGGAAAGAAGATGGAGAGAAAGGCAGACGCAATGTAGGATTGAGTGGGAAGGGTGCGCAACACAGAGAGAGAGAGAGAGAGAGAGAGAGAGAGAGAGAGAAAGAGAGAGAGAGAGAAAGAGAAAGAGTGAGAGAGTGACAGGATGAGCGGGGTTGAAACAGAATCAAGTGAGATGGAGAGAGGAGAGACATCAGAGGATGTGGGAGAGAGTGGGGAGAATGGGGGAGAGGGTGGGGTAGAAGAGGTGGAGTGTATCATGGATGTCTCCCCGCTAGGAACAGCGTAATTCTGCAGCCTTGTGAAGGATCTGTCCTCCGCCCTCAGTCCCGCTGTCGTTATGTCTGTCACAGTCCAACACACACAATGGCCGCCAACACCACTCCTATCTCCCTTCTAATCCCCTTCCCATCCTCTATCCAACTCTTTCTTCCCCTCCTCCTCTCCTCTATCCCCTCCTCCCTCCCATCCTCCTGCTTCCTCCCTCTCCCCCTCTCCCTCTCCTCCTTCCCTGCTCCTCCCCTCCATCCTCTCCTCCGTCCCTCCTCCTTCCTGCCATAATCGACCCATGAGACCTGTTTCTGACGTCTTCATCTTCCCTCACCCATATGCTGGGCTGATATACTGCACCTCTACACAGGGCTGCATCTATCAACTACCATGAGCTAAATACCACTGTATTTATCTAATTGTGTCTACCTCTGTGTACTTCCCCATAAACACAATTCTATAGCTGTCCAATGTATTTACTTAATTGTTATTTTTATTTGCCATCAACTGCGTCCCGAAGTGACACAGCTCCCATGTCAGGTAACTGATTCAGGGTTTTATCTTCATACAGAGGTGATGTCACTACTGTAAGTTGCCTGTTTTATGCACATTGTTGCATGCAAGGTTGATTTTTATACAGTCATTCATGTCCTATGAGTTTAAGGAAATGTGCTGGGTCGTTCCACAAACTCGGTGCCTTTTGAGAAGTGTAACATTTGATTTCACCTTATTTTAACATTGTCAAAATGAGAACATGTTCAACTTAATAAAAAACAAGTTTTCCCATCTCAAGAGGGATGAAATAAAATAATGACTACTAGTAAGTGCCTATTAGGTGCCAAATAAAGTAACAGGGTTCACAATTTTTTCTTAAATCAGCAATAAATCCCCTTGTGACACGGGGAATGGAAGTTCGTTGTGAGGAGCAGGGAGTGGCAATGAAATGCAAACTGTCTATCTATGGGTAACACGGCTGACATGTAGTTTTACACCACAAAACACCAGAAAATGACCAAAAAGAGTAGAACCTGCTCACCTGCCTCTATGATTTGACTTTTAGATGTTCAATGTCTCTTTTGAAAACAATATCTAAAACCGGAATAGTTTCACCATATTAAAACAAGAGTTCAGTTCACGTAACAGGGTTGACCCTAAAATGAGGGACAGACGTAAATTAATCACTAATCACATTAAATAAATAATCGTCTTCAGAAATGACTGTCAAGGCAAAGAAATACAGTGCATTCAGAAAGTATTCAGACCCCTTGACTTTTTTCACATTTTGTTACATTACAGCCTTATTCTAAAATGGATTTAAAACAAATCCCCCTCATCAATCTACACACAATACCCCATAATGACAAAATAATTATTCAGACCCTTTTCTCAGTACTTTGTTGAAGCACCTTGAATCTTCTTGGGTATTTTATTTATTTATTATATATTTTTTAACCTTTATTTAACTAGGCAAGTCAGTTAAGAACAAATTCTTATTTTCAATGACACCTAGGAACAGTGGGTTAACTGCCTTGTTCAGGGGCAGAACAACAGATTTTGACCTTGTCAGCTCGGGGAGTTGATCTTGCAACCTTTCGGTTAGTAGTCCAACACTCGGTTAGTAGTCCAACGCTCTCTCATTCTTCTCTGCAGATTCTCTCAATCTCTGTCAGGTTGGATGGGGAGCATTGCTGCACAGCATTATTCAGGTCTCCCCAGAGATGTTTGATCGGGTCTGGACACTAATGGATATTCAGAGACTTGTCCCGAAGCCACTCCTGCGTTGTCTTGGCTGTGTGCTTAGGGTTGTTGTCCTGTTGGAAGGTGAACTTTCGACCCCAGTTTGAGGTCCCGAGCGCTCTGGAGCAGGTTTTCATCAAGGATCTCTGTACTTTGCTCCGTTCATCATTTCCTTGATCCTGACTAGCCTCCCAGACTCTCCAGCTGAAAATCAGGACCAAGGCCCTTCTCCCCCGATTGCTCAGTTTGGCCAGGCGGCCAGCTCTAGAAAGCGTTTTGGTGGTTCCAAACTTATACCTTTTAATAATGATGGAGGCCGCTGTGTTCTTGGGGACCTTCAATGCTGTTGTGGTACCCTTTCCCAGATCTGTGCCTCGACACAATCCTGTCTCGGAGACCTCATGGCTTGGTTTTTGCTCTGACATGCACTGTCAACTATGGGACCTTATATAGACAGGTGTGTGCCTTTCCAAATCATGTCCAATCAGTTGAATTTACCACAGGTGGACTCCAATCAAGTTGTAGAAACGTCTCAAGGATGATCAATGGAAACCAGATGCACCTGAGCTCAATTTCAAGTCTCATAGCAATGGGTCTGAATACTTATGTAAATTAGGTATTTCAGTTTTTTTTTACACATTTGCAAAAATAAAAATAAAACTGTTTTGCTTTGCCATTATGGGGTATTGTGTGTAGATTGATGAGGAAACTGTTTTATTTAGTCAGTTTTAGAATAAGGCTGTAACGTAACAAAATGTGGAAAACGTCAAGCGATCTGAATGCTTTACGAATGAACTGTAACTAAGTCTTTACAATGATCGTGAAAATTGGAGACATTTTGGGATTAAGTGAGTTAAAATCTTCCAACAAATGACGAAGAGACATGTCAAAATAAAAATACATAAAATTAAATAAGATTTATTGAATTCTACATCATTTAATATAACCAGCTTTTAAAATGTAATATTGGTGCACAATGTCTACTTAAAATACTGTATCAAAGATACGCAAAAAGCACTCTTTCCGTGGAATGACCCTGCTATGTATAAATAGACTCAGATAGAGAGAGAGAGAGAGAGAAGGAAGATGATGCCGAAGATAACACAGAGACAAGGACTAGGAAGGGGAAACAGTGGAGGTATAAATAGAAAAACAAAAAGGACAGCGATGTACTGACAAGGACATAGAGATAAAGTGGCAAAGGGACAAACGCATAAAAGCGCTTATCAGAGTCCAAACGTGTAAGCGTCCTTTCTAGAATATTGGACCGTTGGTTTTCATACTAGCAACCATTGGTTTTCATACAAGCAACCAATGGTTTTCATACTAGCAACCACTGGTTTTCATACTAGCAATTTCTCCAACTGTCACCACATTCAAATGAGTAAAGGACATGTACACTGAGCCGCGTTGGTTGGGAATTTGGGGGAGGTGTGCGGTTGGGCTGTGCTTCTCCCGTGGACGGTGGTCTCAGAGCTGCATAGCTATGTCACAATGGGACGCTGGACTATCCTGTCTCTCAGCATCTGTGGACTCTGAATTACGGTTATGAAACACTGGTAAAGAGGGAGACATGGTATTTGCAAAGACAGACAAAGAGTGTGAGGGTCAATAGAGAAATAGAAAGGGCGAGGACAAGAGAAATGGACGGTGAGGGTTGAGTAGCTTTACTGTGTGTGTGTCTGTGTATTTGACAGGGTATGATATGATTCATCTTTGAAGACCAGACTGAAAGTCCTCAATCTACACAGGGTGTGACAGACTGGTAATATATCATAGATGTGCATCAATACAAATATGCGTAATACCAGTTACTAATATTACATCTTATTTACATGCTTTATGCATGCTTCTACAATCTCCATTTCACTTCAGAACCGTTCTATCACTCAGCTGAATTAAGTCCTCGGCATATTTTACCCACCTATGTGCTGTCCTCACTCCACAAATGCTCCTTGACAGAGAGAGAGAGAGAGACAGAAAGAGAGAGAGAGGGAAAGAGGGAGAGAAAGAGACAGAGAGAGACAGAGAGAGAAAGAGAGAGAAAGAGAGAGAAAGAGAGAGAGAGAAAGGCCAAGATAGGGACAGAGAGAGAACTGAAAGAGGCGGAGAGAGAAAAGCCAAGAGAGGACAGACAGAGGAGGGGGAGAACGATGGAGAGAGGGAGGGAGCAAAAGCAGGGGAGAGTATTTCCAGATGAAACGTATGGGCAGAATCACAGTTGCTCAGGCAGCAGCCAATAGCTCAGAGTGATGTGTACATTAGCATATGAATCATTAGCATGGGACCAGGAGCCGGCGACAAGCAGGCACACGCACTGCTCTAGGCACAAAGCCATGTTTACATAACCTAATGGAGAATTCTGTTCATGTTCACCATCATGGCCACACAACATCTCCCCATACCATTCCCCTTGCACACTACCAAGAGTCCACACACAAAGTTATGGAATCAGAAGGAAACTCCAGAAAATAGAACACAACCAGATAGCACTGCAACTTTTATCCAAGGAGTTTTTTATGGCAGAAAATAGTCATTTGGAGTTGTGCCGTCCAGCATAGAAACTAAAGTTGGCAAGAGACTGAAAATGTATTTTATGTTTTATTTACAGGCAGCAAATAGCTCATTATTAATCGTAGCTAATTACCTAGGTGTGCAACTGTACCATTTTAGTGGTACGGGCTACAGAGAGGGGCACGGACACAGCCTGGATTGTAGTGACTGTAGTGACACCTCTTGCACTGAGATGTAGTGCCTTAGATCGCTGCCCATCTCGGGAGCCCGGAATATGAACTCAAAAGTGTGATTTTGCCATTGACTAACTGCTAGATACAAAATGCAATGTGCTCATGTTCTATCCTCAGTGCCTGCCTTTTAGTGTCCTGGAATGTGTGTATTACTGTTTTGCTTATGTTAATGAAGTGAATGTAGCCTACAGTTTATGCACACATATTTGTTGCCATACACTGAGACCAGATGTACGGGTGGGGGAGGTGAGAGAATGAAAGAATGAGAGGAGGGGAAATCATTCTTTACTTAATAGAATATGATATACTCAATTATATAGAATATTATATACTCAATGATATAGAATGGTGAAAGTCTCTGATTAAATCCTATCTTTTCATTCTAAATGTCTGATCCATGAACAATCTTTCTGCTTTCCTCTAATAGCCAAAAGGCGGGAACAGGCAGCCAATATCTAATTATTAATCGCAGCTAATTACCTGGGTGTCCAACTGTACCATTTTAATGGCATGGGGTACGGAGAGGGGCACGGACACAGTGCATTGTCATGGAGAGAGAGAGAGAGATATGGAGAGCAAAAGATGGAGAGAATAGATTAAGACTTTTATAGCGCTTTTCATTACAGACAGAACCTCAAAGCATGTCTTTGCATGTCTCGGTCTCTCACATGTCTCGGTCTCTCACAGTCTTCCTCTTGTGCAATATGTAACACCTACAGCCTAACGCCTCTCTCTCTCACTATCCTACAGTTCTATTATGAGGATGTGGGGCATGTCTGTGCAAATGTGTGTGCATACAGTTCTGGGGTTCAACCCTACCAGGCAGCTAACCCTACCAGGCAGCTAACCTTACCAGATAGCTAACCTTACCAGGCAGCTAGCCTTACCGGGCAGCTAACCTTACCGGGCAGCTAACCTTACCAGGCAGAGAAACCTTACCAGGCAGCTAACCTTACCAGGCAGCTAACCCTACCAGGCAGCTAACCCTACCAGGCAGCTAACCCTACCAGGCAGCTAACCTTACCAGGTAGCTAACCTTACCGGGCAGCTAGCCTTACCGGGCAGCTAACCTTACCGGGCAGCTAACCTTACCAGGCAGAGAAACCTTACCAGGCAGAGAAACCTTATCAGGCAGCTAAACTTACCAGGCAGCTAACCTTATCAGGCAGCTAACCTTACCAGGCAGCTAATCTTACCAGGCAGCTAACCTTACCAGGCAGCTAACCTTACCAGGCAGCTAACTCAGGATAAATCCCTACTAGTTCTGGGGAATATTGTGGGTCAATGCTGGGGTGTGTATAATGACCTGAACATGTGTGTAATGACCTCTCAGACAGGTCATATTGCCGATGATAGCTGACCAAGCTAGTCGAATTAAAGTTATACAAATAAATTAGAGTCATGGAAGAGTGGATGGAAGCCTGCTGTACTGTGTTGTTCTGGGAAGGCCAGTGTGTCCTAAAACCAAATAATAGGATATAATGTTATAGGTAAATGTTAGTGGTCCACTCACCAGTTTGCGTTGACACCAGGTGCAGACTCCACACAGAGCTACTAGCCACACGGCACACACTGTCAGCCCCAGAGATACTAGGAACACACTGATAGATAGAGACCCTGCAGAGAGACAGAGGGGGGAGAGGGGATGGAGAGGGGGGAGGGGAGAGAAAGAGGAGAGAGAGGGGGAGAGGGGAGAGAGATCAAGAGAGAGATCAGGAGAGGAAGAGAGAGAGAGAGAGAGAGAGAGAGAGAGAGAGAGAGAGAGAGAGAGAGAGCGAGCGAGAGAGATTAGGAAGAGCAATAGAGGTTACTGTTAAAATGCATGCCAATCATGAGAGGGTAGGGAGAAGGAGACAAAGGGCAAGACCGAGATAAAATGTTGTTGAAAGAATATCTCTACATATCCCTTTGGCAATATGTTGGTAAAATCTAATAAACAAATACAGGAAAAATACACAAATGAGGCAGATCATGATGGGAGGAGAGGGAAGTGTGGGAGGAGAGGGAAGTGTGAGCCTGTAATGAGCTTATATGCTCTCTCCCACTCCATCATCACAAACCTGCAGACAGAGCAATCTATCAAGAGAAAAAGGGAAAGAGACAGGAAGAGAGGGCAAGTGTACCGGCATAGCATATCATGTCTACTTTCCCCATCTGTGTCAGTATCCACAGCTGGTGAATGAATACAGAGTCGGTGAAACAAAGGAAAAGAAAAACAATGGTCATTAAGAGGGTTCAATTACAAGTCTTGTAATCTGCAGCTTCCTTCCTCTTTGGTGTCTCATTGTACATGATCAGTACTGCAGCTCTTCCTCCTGCCTTTTGTTCATCTTTCAAGAAGTCAAGACCAAGCTTGACAGATAAAAGCTCGTTCACTCACACATTTCTGATAAAAATAACTACATCACTGCCTCTTGAATGCTATTCATCTAGCCCACCTCCTCTGCCAAGACAATTCAAAAGGCAAAGACGTGTTGGCAAACAACATTGTGCATAAACAATGGACTTCAATTCCACCTCATCCTCCCATTCTTTCTGTTACATTCTCCCCTCTGCCTACACAATTCCTCGATTTCACATCCCTTCCTCTCTCCATCTCTCTCTCCATCCCTCCCTATGAAACTCCAGGTCTTGTAAGTTGTTCATGGCAGAGAACAGAAGGAGTAGCTTGGTAAAAACATCCACATATCACTCTTCCCTCACACTTTCTTTCATTTCCTGTCATCCTTCCTCTATTTCCACATGAGGCCTCCTACCTTTCTCCATTCTTTCTTGCTCTCCTTTTGCTCAGTATGTTGTTCAATTTATTTTCCTACTATCTATTGTGAGAAAAATAATACAGTGCCTTTGTAGAACACATCCATCAAAGGAAGCAATCAGTTGACATTATGTTTTCAACAGAACCTGAGCAATGACAATGATACTGTAACTATCCATTACTGGTCATCTCACTCAGAAAGCAATTCAACATGTCATAATGCTGCTGATAAGTGGCCATAATGGCAGGTGTTTCATGGAGGTCTTTCATCTTTTCAGTAATTTTTTTAAAGGGATGAAATGGATGACCCTGAGGCCTACCATATACAGTATGCTGCTGTAATGTTACAAAAAAGAAAGTAGAAAGGCATTTTTAATTGAAGAGTATTTTTTTCTTATTTTCTTACCTTCGTCATAGCTGTGGATTAGACTACAGTGTATACGTTTCAGTGAAAAACAGTTCCCAGCCTATTTAGTCCACTGTTAAGCTACATAATGGCTGAAGGTCATTGTTTGGTTTAAAGTAGGCTAACTTATGAAGGAAGACCAATGTTGCCAGTTGGTGTGACTGAATAAACAAACAATCTATTAGCACCGAACAGCCAATGGAGGTTAAAAAAACAGCAGAGATTCAACCCACTGGACAGCGACAGAATCGGAATTCACTCGAATAGTGTGGACAGCGACAGAATCGGAATTCACCCGAATAGTGTGGACAGCGACAGAATCGGAATTCACCCGAATAGTGTGGACAGCGACAGAATCGGAATTCACCCGAATAGTGTGGACAGCGACAGAATCGGAATTCACCCGGGCATTGTGGAATTCACCTGGGCACCGTTTTTCACAGTTGTAGCGGAGCCACCAGCCCCCATTATGACCATCCCTGAAGATAAATGGAGAATAGCCTATAGGCTTAGACCAGGAAGAAATAACACACTAACATGATTTAACAGTAAATAGTTAATGACCTGGCCTGGCACAGGGGAGCTGTGAAGTACAGCATACATAATAACCAGGAGGAGAAATAAGCCGAGGTAGCTAGCTTCCTGACTGTAAGGTTGCTACACAGCGCAATTACTACCGTGGGCTGGCCCACCCTAATATTGAAACTCATCTTGATCTCCCAGAGGCACATCCATTAGATGCTTCTGATAGGGCAGAGAATTGCATCCTGGTCATTAGCTCGGTGAGTTCCTGTAATGATTAAACAGCAGCTTTAATATGTCTACCAGCCCAGCCATGCTGCTGTAAAAGAACCTGGGATAGAGATAGGTGGATACAGCTGGGCTGCATGGAGCTGAGGCAACAGGGTGGAAAATAGCAACGAGCCTAACAGAAGGTGGTGGTAGTGTAAACAAGGGGTTGAATCAGACTGCTGTATTACAGCTGTGGTGTGTATGGTTGTTGGGCAGGTAGGGATGTTTTCAAGAGGACTGGGACAGCTCCCTTAATATTTGTATGGTCTAAATTGTTTACATGGAGACTATGAATCAATAAAGACTAATGAGTTCTGCCCCAGTAAGGTGATTTATTACGGAGAACAACACAATGACAGCTCTGGCAAAAACAATATGGTCACACGGATGGCCCTTCTCACTGACTCTCTCCCCAGGAGTGGCCCCATGCAGCGCTGTGCTGGGTGTCACACAGAGAGCCTCCTGTGGCTAATTCCAGCGCCAGACATTCACAGCACATGCAAGCACGCACATGCAAGCACGCACACGCAGCACACACACACAGCACACACACAGCACAAGCTCTTATTGTCTCATGTCATCACTGCCCTCTTGAAAGTTCATTTTTATTGCACACATACTGGATGAGCTTTGGCGTTTCCATAAAACTACAAACTACAAAACAACAAAAAATAAAGCGAGTGTTCCTCTCGGTTGTGATATTTCTCTCTCATCTTCCCACTCTGAGCCCCTGTCGGTGCACCACTATTTTCCCTCATCAAGTAATTACATGATTTTCTACTGACATGACTAAAACTACTCATCAGAAAGAATAGCCTCCATAACAATCCCTCCCACTCTCTCTGGGTTTTAACCCCCTATTAACCCCCACATGCAGCCATCCTCTCCACTGGTCTACTAGTATCTAAGGATTGTACGGATAGATAAAAAGATGACCAAATTACACTGCAATTCACGTCTGTTTTGTGACGGGTAGTGTACCAAATGCATGCATATTCAAAATGTCATTAAGCAATGAATAAGACTCAAATAATCGCTGAGGAATACTGAGAGCACTGTTAGACCGTCTACACACTGATTTTTCTCTGCACTGCTCAAAACTATTGTTTTCCTCAGTCAGACTGCCAACAGATCCAGATTACCAGTATTATGAATATAGGGAATGTCTCATACTGTCAAACAAACATTCAGTAAATACTGCCAGTGGCTTAAGCTCATCAATCAAAACACAAGCAAAATGGCCAACCAGTCAATAACAGTCTCTACCTGAAAGTCCCAGGTATACCTGCATCTACACCTGGCTGCTCTCATCCTTCTCACTCTGAACTAAAGGTTGCTGCTGTCTGTCTTCCCCAGGCACCTCTCTCTCCACCTCGCCAGATAGATGAAGAGGATCCATCATAATGAGGTCACTGACCCACTTCTAAAGCACACACACATAACGGCATCATCATTTCATCAGCATAATCACTAAGTCATCTGCTGTAACTACGAGTGATGGGGGGGAAATCGATCCAGTTACATATGGCAATATTATTTTTGGACAATGTCATATGGATATAAAGTTACATTTTTGGGGGTAGTGTTAGCTAGTGCTAGTCAGCTGTACCGGTGCTAAAACACTGGCATTTTTAATCTTACAGTTGGTTCTCCTTCTTTGTTTTAAACAGTGAGCCAACATTTTTCCAGCTCTTTTATTTCCCTAACTGATCAAAAGCAACACTTGTTTTCTCCTGCTCTCTCTTGCCTCTCTGCAGCAGACATATAGTGAGCAATATGTTTGGAACATCAAATAGCAATAAAATCACAGTATCCAATAGCAATAAATACATTGTATACTGTAGAATTGTGAGAATCGCAGTGCATAGTAACATGTATTTTATCCTGCATGTCAATTGTGAGAGCATCGATTGGAGGGATACAATTCATATTTACAAATGACTCAGTATGATTCACTAGATGACCTGTTTCAGTGCACCGCGGAGAGGACCCACAGTTATTTATAGCTGCTTTAAGTGAGATTCCTGTGCGCTGTCAGAAGAGCCCCCTCCCTTCTTCCCTCTCTACCTCCCTCCTGTCTTCCCTCTCTCTCTCTCTCTCCTCTCCTTCACCTGCTGTGCTAATCTACTTGTGTTCTGCTCACTCAGCCCCTGGTGTTTGTGCCCAAGCTGACACAGAATCAGGGCTATTAGTCACAGGGGACCAGCAGAGGAGCATGTCTGTCTGGCCCAGGGGGGCGGGGGATCGGGGAAGGCATAGCAGAGTGGAGCCTCACCTGGGGAGCGGAACCCTTGACCCTGCCACCCGCCACTAGGACCAGCCATCAGCGGAGAAAAAAAGAGCTGACACCTTGGCTGTTCACGTTATACAGGACCAGCACCTGAGATCCATTCCGGTAACAGTATATTGCCACTAGATCTCATGTTAGATGGGTTACAGGGTGAGCCAGCATCACTGGAACTATTCTGCTTTCTACACATTCACCATACGCCAATGCGTTCATCTATTTACTCAGTAGCCCCCGAGCAGGTGAAAAACGATCCCTCAACGACGAGGCAACATTGCCTATCATCCGGAGCCCTGGCAGTCCCAACAAAAAACTCTTAAACCTAATTTATTTGATTGGCAGGTGTGTTTATCCGGCCAAAACATCCAAGCAGTTCACAGGCAGGACCCATCAAAGGCCATTTCTCATAGCCATGCCTTCACTGAGGAGGATCCAAAGGTTTGTTTTGAGTGACAAGGCCATCTATGAGTGTGTGCAGTTGAGTCATCATAACTCAGGGACAGAGGTGAAGAGACTGCAGGTGAGAGAGGGGGAGTGGAGGTCAGAGAAGCCAAGGTAAGAGACCGAGGAATTCTGAGAGGAGAGGAGGAGAGAAGGAGCAGCTGCATTAAAACATGAGCTTTCTGTAGGGTTACAGGTGTCACGGGTCAACTGAGGGAGAGGAGTGGAAGGTCAAAGACAAAAAAGGATCATGAGTGTTGAATTGCTTTAAAGAGCGACTGCCCCTAAAAAGCAACTTGTTGTTTTAAAAACAGCCTATGTGGCATCGATATGAGTCAGAAAGATGTATTAGTATTAGATGTATGTACTAGTGTCAAAATGTACTACAAAGTGTCAATAGGATACATCTGGTCATAAAGTCAGTCTTGTCCAAAACTGAGATTTGTGAGATGATAGGAAAAAATGGTATGTTACAGAAAGAAGAGTACTGTAACAGTTTTCCTTCGTTTGGGTTTATTTCAATCCTGTCCACATAACCACAGCTGGCAGCACCAAGTAATCATCAATTTGGAGCACAGTGACCGAATCGTAATGACCATGGTCAATTTTGTTTGACATTTGATATCCCTATGAGGCTAGTTAGGGACCATCAGTCAATCACACAATTTACATGGGGCAATATTTTAAAATGTCAATAGCTCCAAATGTCAATAGACTTAAAAACCTCAAACCAACTATAAATTGTGGAAATTCATGTACAAATATTGAAAGCATTTAATGAGACAACTAAAAGATGTGCAACATGAAAATATTGGGTAATTCATTGACGGTCCCTAACTATCCCCAAAGATAGCAACGTTGGTTTGACATTGGTTACTTCAAGATACAATACCTGGTTAGAGTGTTAAGTTATCTAGAAGGGTAAATGACTAACTGTTTTGACAGAAATAATGTGCAAACGCTTGCCATGTGCGAACACACAAGAGACCCACATTAAACCACCCCTCCACCCCAACACAACTCTCGTTTGGCTTCAGTCATGGCCACTGCATTTCTTAATGACCAAGCCAAAAAACAATGCTAAATCAGGAAGAAAGAAAATAACACCTAAGTAAGGAGGAAGAAAATATTTAGGGGTGGTGAGGAGAGAAAGAGAGAGAGAGTGGTAGAGGTTGGGTTGAGAAGGGGGAGAGGGGACGATGAAAGAAATGGAGTGTTTTCAGCCCAGTTGGCAGTTCGCCTGCAGCGCTTATACATTCTGAATGTAAAGTTGAGTTTCCCCCCAAATAAAACAAAAACATTTCTGAAAGTCCACTGCTAAAGATCTCAGAGGTGCTGCTGTCTAAAGTGCAGGTAGAGCCAAGGAACAGTTGGATTGCAAGTTGTGGAGGCGAATGAAACACACACCTGTTTAGGCGAGGTGCTGGCTAGAAGAGTAGAACACTTGAAAAATAAAAGGAGAGGCCTCACTCTAGGAGCACAGATGCAATAATTTAATAACCAGTGTTTCGACAGACAAGTTGTCTTTATCAGGGTATAATGACACACGGATTGCAAGTTGCAACAAAGAGAAATGCACATAAAAATCCACACAGAACATCCACAACACCTCCAGGAGAGTATCCTACTACCAACAGAATGTACAGCTGAGTGAGCTATACAGAGCTATACTACATGACCAAAATTATATAGACACCTGCTCTTCGAACATATCATTCCTAAATCATGGGCATTAATATGGAGAAGGTCCCCCCTTTGCTGCTATAACAGCATCCACTCTTCTGGGAAGGCTTGTTGGAACATTGCTGCAGGGACTTGCTTCCAATCAGCCACAAGAGTATTACTGAAGTCAGGCACTGATGTTAGGAGATTGGGCCTGGCTTGGAGTCGGCATTCCAATTAATTCCAAAGGTGTTCGATAGGGTTGAGGTCAGGGCTCTGGGCAGGCCAGTCATGTTTATCCACACCAATCTCGACAAAACATTTCTGTATGGACCTCGCTTTGTGCACGGAGACATTGTCATGCTGAAACAGGAAAGGGCCTTCCCCAAACTGTTGCCACAAAGTTGGAAGGACAGAATCATCTAGAATGTCAATGTATGCTGTAGCGTTAAGATTTCAATTCACAGGAACTAAGGGGCCTAGCCTGGACCATGAAAAACAGCCCCAGATCATTATTCCTCCTCCACCAAACTTTACAATTGGCACTATACATTGGGGCATGTAGCGTTCTCCTGGCATCCGCCAAACCAGATTTGTCCGTTGGACTGCCAGATGGTAAAGCGTGATTCATCACTCCAGAGAACGCATTTCCACTGCTCCAGAGTCCAATGGCGGAGAGCTTTACACCACTCCAGCCGACGCTTGACATTTCGCATGGTGATTTTACGCTTGTGTGTGGCTGCTTGGCCATGGAAACCCATTTCATGAAGCTCACGATGAACAGTTATTCTGCGGACGTTGCTTCCAAAGGCAGTTTGGAACTCAGTAGTGAGTGGTACAACCGAGGACAGATGATTTTAATGTGCTACGCGCTTCAGCACTCGGCGCTCCCATTCTGTGAGCTTGTGTGGCCTACCACTGCGTAGCTGAGCCGTTGTTGCTCCTAGAAGTTTCCACTTCACAATAACAGCACTTACAGTTGACCGAGACAGCTCTAGCATGGTAAAAATTTGACGAACTGACTTGCTGGAAAGGTGGCACCCTATGACGTTGCCACGCTGAAAGTCACTGAGCTCTTCAGTAAGGCCATTCTACTGCCAAAGATTGTCTATGGAGATTGCATGGCTGTGTGCTAAATTTTATACACCTGTCGGCAACAGGTGTGGCTGAAATAGCCAAATCCACTGATTTGAAGGGTTGTCCACATACAGTATATATACAAAAGTATCTTCAACACATAAATTCACTTAGATCTCGCTTACTATATCTACACAATCAGTAACCATCATGGTAACCGTGGTCCCCTTACAGTCAATGCCAAAAGAAACCCAAAAAATATTATTTCAATGTTCTGCATGTGACACCATTACTGCGATATTACCATCCTCCCATCAGCTCTTCCCTTCCCTTTCCTTCTCCTGTCTAATGTAGCTGCTGTCTCTCTCTCTAACACAGATGGGGCGAGTAGGGATGGTGAAGCGGAGTTGGAGAGGGAGATAGGGATAAACATGAATCCCTTAACCCTTAATAAACTACTGACAATCCTGTTTACACCAGAACAGAACACAGACCTACACATACACAGACCCATTACATGACACATACATGCTCTGTGCATCCCAACTTCCCCCAGACCCATTATGGAGGAGCATGCTCACACATACATTATGCACACCCTCTGAACCACATCACATAATTTCGCAATCAGCAGGGCTTGATTGGTCCAGGGTGTGAGGGGAAAGGAGAGGAGATGAGAGCATAGATAGAAGAGAGGAGATGATTGGAGACGAGAGGGGGATTATGGGAATAGAGTCCTGCTACTGCTCAATAGGAGGGTCCCCAAAGGGGGCAGAGGTGTCTGGGTGCATTAGGCAGGACTCTGTGACAGGGCTATGCGAAGGGTGCCAGCCAGTCTCATGGTGAATCAGTCACACTTGCGCACACAGATCACGTAATCCGTGCACCTGATGTGAGTGAACACATCTTCTACTACAGGGTTTGAGTCTTTCCAGCACCGCAGCACTGTTCAACTATACATAGACACAGGACTCATTTTCTCTTGCAATGACTGTTACAGAGAAACACACACGTGTGTTTTATTTTTCGTCTGATTTCGTTTAGTTTTTCCCCACATTCCGTTTTCTCTGTTTTATTTTTCCAGGTTTCCGCTTTCCCCATGTTTTCAGGTTTTTGAACTCAAAATCACACTTTTTTAATAGAAAAACAACTCAATTGGATGTTCTAAGTCAACAACAACAGTGCTTAAACTACAACAGGAGACCACCTTTGAGTCTGGGAAATTTCTGGGGACATTTAGATTTTGGGGTGTAGTTACCATTTAATTCTAGTGCACACCTAATTCTAATACCCACTGGATTGATGCAAATAATCATTATATCATTCTGCCAGGTAAGCATAGGCTACTTTGTAGTTAACATTTAATTGAGAAGGTTTTTGGGAAAGATTTTCCATCTACCAGAATAATTTTCATTAGCATCATCACTAACGGCGACACAAAGTGGTAGCTGCATGCACCATACAGTGCCTTGCGAAAGTATTCGGCCCCCTTGAACTATGCGACCTTTTGCCACATTTCAGGCTTCAAACATAAAGATATAAAACTGTATTGTTTTGTGAAGAATCAACAAGTGGGACACAATCATGAAGTGGAACGACATTTATTGGATATTTCAAACTTTTTTAACAAATCAAAAACTGAAAAATTGGGCATGCAAAATTATTCAGCCCCTTTACTTTCAGTGCAGCAAACTCTCTCCAGAAGTTCAGTGAGGATCTCTGAATGATCCAATGTTGACCTAAATGACTAATGATGATAAATACAATCCACCTGTGTGTAATCAAGTCTCCGTATAAATGCACCTGCACTGTGATAGTCTCAGAGGTCCGTTAAAAGCGCAGAGAGCATCATGAAGAACAAGGAACACACCAGGCAGGTCCGAGATACTGTTGTGAAGAAGTTTAAAGCCGGATTTGGATACAAAAAGATTTCCCAAGCTTTAAACATCCCAAGGAGCACTATGCAAGCGATAATATTGAAATGGAAGGAGTATCAGACCACTGCAAATCTACCAAGACCTGGCTGTCCCTCTAAACTTTCAGCTCATACAAGGAGAAGACTGATCAGAGATGCAGCCAAGAGGCCCATGATCACTCTGGATGAACTGCAGAGATCTACAGCTGAGGTGGGAGACTCTGTCCATAGGACAACAATCAGTCGTATATTGCACAAATCTGGCCTTTATGGAAGAGTGGCAAGAAGAAAGCCATTTCTTAAAGATATCCATAAAAAGTGTCGTTTAAAGTTTGCCACAAGCCACCTGGGAGACACACCAAACATGTGGAAGAAGGTGCTCTGGTCAGAAGAAACCAAAATGGAACTTTTGGCAACAATGCAAAATGTTATGTTTGGCGTAAAAGCAACACAGCTGAACACACCATCCCCACTGTCAAACATGGTGGTGGCAGCATCATGGTTTGGGCCTGCTTTTCTTCAGCAGGGACAGGGAAGATGGTTAAAATTGATGGGAAGATGGATGGAGCCAAATACAGGACCATTCTGGAAGAAAACCTGATGGAGTCTGCAAAAGACCTGAGACTGGGACGGAGATTTGTCTTCCAACAAGACAATGATCCAAAACATAAAGCAAAATCTACAATGGAATGGTTCAAAAATAAACATATCCAGGTGTTAGAATGGCCAAGTCAAAGTCCAGACCTGAATCCAATCGAGAATCTGTGGAAAGAACTGAAAACTGCTGTTCACAAATGCTCTCCATCCAACCTCACTGAGCTCGAGCTGTTTTGCAAGGAGGAATGGGAAAAAATGTCAGTCTCTCGATGTGCAAAACTGATAGAGACATACCCCAAGCGACTTACAGCTGTAATCGCAGCAAAAGGTGGCGCTACAAAGTATTAACTTAAGGGGGCTGAATAATTTTGCACGCCCAATTTTTCAGTTTTTGATTTGTTTGTTCAGTATGGCATTTGAAAAGTTTGAAATATCCAATAAATGTCGTTCCACTTCATGATTGTGTCCCACTTGTTGTTGATTCTTCACAAAAAATACAGTTTTATATCTTTATGTTTGAAGCCTGAAATGTGGCAAAAGGTCGCAAAGTTCAAGGGAGCCGAATACTTTCGCAAGGCACTGTACATACACAGACAGGGGGAATTCTCGTTGCCTCTTCAGAAGGTGGCAGGAAATACAAATCACTGATACATTCTGTTAATGTCTCATGATAAACAAGCATTTACAAGCACTCGCTACGCTCGCAATAACATCTTCTAACCATGTATATGTGACCAATAACATCTTCTAACCATGTATATGTGACCAATAACATCTTCTAACCATGTATATGTGACCAATAACATCTTCTAACCATGTATATGTGACCAATAACATCTTCTAACCATGTATATGTGACCAATAACATCTTCTAACCATGTATATGTGACCAATAACATCTTCTAACCATGTATATGTGACCAATAACATCTTCTAACCATGTATATGTGACCAATAACATCTTCTAACCATGTATATGTGACCAATAACATCTTCTAACCATGTATATGTGACCAATAACATCTTCTAACCATGTATATGTGACCAATAACATCTTCGAACCATGTATATGTGACCAATAACATCTTCTAACCATGTATATGTGACCAATAACATCTTCTAACCATGTATATGTGACCAATAACATCTTCTAACCATGTATATGTGACCAATAACATCTTCTAACCATGTATATGTGACCAATAACATCTTCTAACCATGTATATGTGACCAATAACATCTTCTAACCATGTATATGTGACCAATAACATCTTCTAACCATGTATATGTGACCAATAACATTGGATTTGATTTCAACTTGAGCTAATTAATTAATTTCCAATACATTTATTTAATTCCCTACTAAGTTCAATAATTTTTTAAATATTGTTGGATTCTGTGATTCTGTCCGTGTTCTCAGCATAGTGGATTTTATAGGGCCCTACACACGTCTCTCTCTCTGTTTTTCAGTCCCTCAGCCAGACACACACAGACACCCTGGCCTTTGGAGCCATGTGGAAAAGCCAGTCTTTTGTGGTCAGATGCAAACACCTGGGTCTGATAACCTCAGTGCAAAGATAATTAGCCAGTGGTGGTGCCTCCGTCTGGCTCCATCACTTTAAGGTCCCTGTGTGGAGTGCTTTATGACTTCATTACTGGCAGTTAGACCCGAGAACAGTGTTAACCCTGCCCCACAACACTGATGGACTGGAGTGCTGAGTGCTTTTGACAGGGGAGTCCATTACACATAACCCCAAATGGACACACCTCCTCTGGCCTCTGCTTTTGCGTCCGCAGCATGTCTGGCAGTTGGGCTGGGGGCCTGTATGTGGAGCGATATGTCACTTGCGCTCTCTTTGACTCTCTCTCTCTCTGTTTTCAGGAGTCTGTCTATTTAGGTGTCTGCTGTCGGGTGTCTGCTGTCGGGTGTCTGCTCGATGTCTGTCCTTTCACATCCGGTCAGTTCGTCTGTCTGGTCGACTATCTCTCCACACATCTGTCTGCCTGCCCATCTCATAACCCTTCTGCCAACATCTTGCATATCCATCTCTCTTCCTCTTATCAGCATGGCAATAGGTTCGTCTCTGTGTCTCTGTGGAAAGAGACAGATGTGAACAAGGGAGATGGAGGGGAGAGAAGAAGGGGGCGAACCGAGACAGAGATAGAAATGCGGAAAGAGAACAGAAACAGCCTGGGGATCATCAGATCATCAGATCATCACTCTGCGTGTCTGTGTGGCAGAGGGAGAGAGAGAGTTGTGTCACAGACAGGGAATGGATGCCATACTGAACAAGCGTTACCACCCATTAACATGCACTAGCACTTTTAAAGAGTACTTTATTAGAGGCAACATTTCTGGAATGAGTTCGGCCTCCCAAGGTCATGTACAGAAACAGCGAGGGGGAGAGATGTGAACCTTTTGTTAACGTGGGCATTATGAACTTCACTGCACCAATCTACAGACCTCAAGACCCCAACCATGCTCGGAAGTCTCATGTCAGGGACAAAAATAGTACAAGATGAGGCATTAGACATTCTTTTACTGTTTGAGTACTCGCATGAAAAACATACGTGTACATTTATCCTAACCACTACAGATAACAAATCATAACAGCTAAATTTCCCCATATATATAAATATTTAGTCAATGGGGTGGCAGGTAGCTTAGTGGTTAGCGCGTTGGGCCTGTAACCGAAAGGTTGCTGGATCGAATCCCTTATTCTCAAAAAGTGATCATTTGAAACGGCGCTCAATTTGGCGAGTTGAAAGACCATTTTTTTCGGGGTCTTCTTCTGTCTTAATCAAACCAATGTTTTTGCATATTTTCAGCGTGGAACCTGTGTGGCCTAGGCTAGCTAATTCTAAATGGCACTAGCAGTTCGCAAAGTAGCCTAAGCGGAAAATAGACAGGATGCAATTATTCCAAAACTGCAGCTCATTGTTGTAAAACATATTTTTCCTACTTCAATCAACCAGTCCATTTTGAATTTGTGATAAAACTGTCATAATTTGGCATGGAATGTAGCTTGTGTATCCCGTCAGATAGATCCATTTTTACAGGCATTATTTCTGTAGCCTTAACAGGACCTTGTGTTCACAACTGCGCACTCAGCCCCCATGTGTGGAGGGAGCGGTCAGAACTAACTCAGCCCCCATGTGTGGAGGGAGCGGTCAGAACTAACTCAGCCCCCATGTGTGGAGGGAGCGGTCAGAACTAACTCAGCCCCCGTGTGTGGAGGGAGCGGTCAGAACTAACTCAGCCCCCGTGTGGAGGGAGCAGTCAGAACTAACTCAGCCCCCATGTGTGGAGGGAACGGTCAGAACTAACTCAGCCCCCATGTGTGGAGGGAGCGGTTAGAACTAATTCAGCCCCCGTGTGTGGAGGGAGCGGTTAGAACTAACTCAGCCTCCGTGTGGAGGGAGCGGTCAGAACTAACTCAGCCCCCGTGTGTGGAGGTAGCGGTCAGAACTAACTCAGCCCCCGTGTGGAGGGAGCGGTCAGAACTAACTCAGCCCCCGTGTGGAGGGAGCGGTCAGAACTAACTCAGCCCCCGTGTGGAGGGAGCGGTCAGAACTAACTCAGCCCCCGTGTGTGGAGGGAGCGGTCAGAACTAACTCAGCCCCCGTGTGTGGAGGGAGCGGTCAGAACTAACTCAGCCCCCGTGTGTGGAGGGAGCGGTCAGAACTAACTCAGCCCCCGTGTGTGGAGGGAGCGGTCAGAACTAACTCAGCCCCCGTGTGTGGAGGGAGCGGTCAGAACTAACTCAGCCCACGTGTGTGGAGGGAGCGGTCAGAACTAACTCAGCCCCCGTGTGGAGGGAGCGGTCAGAACTAACTCAGCCCCCGTGTGTGGAGGGAGCGGTCAGAACTAACTCAGCCCCCGTGTGTGGAGGGAGCGGTCAGAACTAACTCAGCCCCCGTGTGTGGAGGGAGCGGTCAGAACTAACTCAGCCCCCGTGTGTGGAGGGAGCGGTCAGAACTAACTCAGCCCCCGTGTGTGGAGGGAGCGGTCAGAACTAACTCAGCCCACGTGTGTGGAGGGAGCGGTCAGAACTAACTCAGCCCCCGTGTGTGGAGGGAGCGGTCAGAACTAACTCAGCCCCCGTGTGTGGAGGGAGCGGTCAGAACTAACTCAGCCCCTGTGTGGGGAGGGAGCAGTCAGAACTAACTCAGCCCCCGTGTGGGGAGGGAGCGGTCAGAACTAACTCAGCCCACGTGTGGGGAGGGAGCGGTCAGAACTAACTCAGCCCCTGTGTGGGGAGGGAGCGGTCAGAACTAACTCAGCCCCCGTATGGGGAGGGAGCGGACAGAACTAACTCAGCCCCCGTGTGTGGAGGGAGCGGTCAGAACTAACTCAGCCCCCGTGTGTGGAGGGAGCGGTCAGAACTAACTCAGCCCCCGTGTGTGGAGGGAGCGGTCAGAACTAACTCAGCCCCCGTGTGTGGAGGGAGCGGTCAGAACTAACTCAGCCCACGTGTGTGGAGGGAGCGGTCAGAACTAACTCAGCCCACGTGTGTGGAGGGAGCGGTCAGAACTAACTCAGCCTGTGTGTGGGGAGGGAGCGGTCAGAACTAACTCAGCCCACGTGTGTGGAGGGAGCGGTCAGAACTAACTCAGCCCCCGTGTGGGGAGGGAGCGGAGAGAACTAACTCAGCCCCCGTGTGAGGAGGGAGCGGAGAGAACTAACTCAGCCCCCGTGTGTGGAGGGAGCGGTCAGAACTAACTCAGCCTGTGTGTGGGGAGGGAGCGGTCAGAACTAACTCAGCATGTGTGTGTGCAGGGAGCGGTCAGAACTAACTCAGCCCCCGTATGGGGAGGGAGCAGTCAGAACTAACTCAGCCTGTGTGTGAGGAGGGAGCGGTCAGAACTAACTCAGCCTGTGTGTGTGGAGGGAGCGGTCAGAACGCAATTGAGTGAGACAAGGAGGGGAAAGGGGATTTAGGGAGAAGAACTGTGTGATGCTTGGCTTGGCTTCTTTTTTGTTGTGCCCAGCAAATGCCCATGACCAAATGGAACACTAGTGTCAAAGCAAATTAACATCTTCAAGACAAAATTTCACTTGCTCGTTCCAGCAGCCACAAAGCACATTCCACCAAATAGTTTCACAGTATTTTATTTTTTATTTTTTATCTCTGTTTAAAGATTGAGCTTTGACGTCCATTTGAGTACTCGAGTACTCATGCCCATTCCTAGTGTAGAAATGATAATTATTCCCAGCTTCATCATAAATCTTACAAATCCAAGCCTAAACCTATAGCCCTTAACTTCACCCCTTTTCAAAATCCTAATCCTAATACCAGCCTAATGGCAAGACCATTTCATCTAGGCCTAAAGCTCTGGGTTTAAACAATAAGAATACTCATATTCCACCTTCCCGAGGGACCTCTCTTTGCACTCCTGAGTCTCGACTGTGTGGAGACCCAATAAATAGGTAAAGAGGTCATTAATTTATGTGCATGACTTTAATTATCCAGGTGTATCCAATTTGTCCAAGCTAGCGCTCTACAGTCTGGCTGCTCCTGTTGTGTTGGGGGTGGTGGCTTTTCCCTCTTCCTGTAACACAGCAAATGTTTCTGAATAACGGTAAATTAGATAACACTTCTTCTATGACCAGAATTATATTACTGTAATTATTTTCTACCCTCCACTTGCTATTAAAATACCTTGGCACAGTGACCAAGTGATGTAAAACATCTGACAGCACATTAAAGCGGTGTGACTAACAGTTCACATGAGATATATTTATCAAAACAGACGGAGAGTTTAATTCTGTGTCCTAATGTAACACACACTTCTGTCACAGCGGTGGAGCCTAATGGAGGGAGCCAAATTAGACCATTAGTAGCATGTCGAATAGCACCTTGCATTTTCCAAAGTCAGCTGCAACATGTGCAAAAACATTAAATAAACTCTAAGGGCATATGCAAAGCACTGTTGACCACCACCATAAATAAAACCCAAGTTAAAAAATGACTGGGTCCCTCAATGAACAGCTAAACAGCTTACAGAATCCCCAGTTCACCACCGGCTGAGAAAGAGCTCAACAATAGGCCATGTAAAGGCCTAATAATAAGGCCTAATAAAATGACTTGTTCTGCTAACACAACCGGAGTGTCTGACCTTTTTAACTCGCACACACACACACACACACACACACACACACACACACACACACACACACACACACACGGACGTGTGTGTGTTCAGACGGCAGTCATTTGCTGACATGGCTATGCTACTTGTCATAGTAACGACGGGTGTGTGTGTTCAGACAGCAGTCATTTGCTGACATGGCTATGCTACTTGTCATAGTAAAGACGGGTGTGTGTGTTCAGACAGCAGTCATTTGCTGACATGGCTATGCTACTTGTCATAGTAACGACGGGTGTGTGTGTTCAGACAGCAGTCATTTGCTGACATGGCTATGCTACTTGTCATAGTAACGACGGGTGTGTGTGTTCAGACAGCAGTCATTTGCTGACATGGCTATGCTACTTGTCATAGTAACGACGGGTGTGTGTGTTCAGACAGCAGTCATTTGCTGACATGGCTATGCTACTTGACATAGTAACGACGGGTGTGTGTGTTCAGACAGCAGTCATTTGCTGACATGGCTATGCTACTTGTCATAGTAACGACGGGTGTGTGTGCAGTGGTGTAGGCTGATTGGTGGTGATGCTCGTGCTTCCTATCAGTCAGAAGTTATGTAGCAAGCTAAGATGACAACAATGCCTGCCATGTACGTTTCACAGTTGCTTTGAATGTTCAACATCATAGTGTAAGAACACTTCTAAAGCCTCAAAGGATAAGATGATCCAACTTTCAAAACAAGTCCTTTTAGTCCACTAGGTAGGTGTTTTTAGCACATTCACAAATGTGTTTGTAAACAATTAACAAGCTTTTTACGTAGCTACCACATGTTCTTGTCAAACTCAACAGAGTAGCTAGCAAGCAACAAGATATTCCAAATAACAGTCTAAAAACCACTTAAGAGCAAATCAATCAGATTTGACCGTTCAGACAAGTCACATGGCCAGGAATCCGATTTGTATCCGACTTCACACCACCTACGAAGGTGGTTTGAAATGTGGCTTGAAATATCAGATTCCATGTGCTTTTTCTCTGTTCAGACCGCAGGAAAAAGAACAGATTCAAATCGGATATGGAAAATTGGCTTTGAGTCACTTCAAACTGCCAATAAGAACAAAGGACTTATTGGACTATTCCTCAATACAGATTCTTTCCAGAACCTTTACAGCCTTCGTATGGACGGCCCTCTTCAATTCAAGCCACACGTTTTCATTGGGATTCAAGACCGGAGACTGAGATGGTCATTACAAAATGTTGATTTTGTGGTCAATTAACAATTTCTTTGTGGATGTTGATGTTTGCTTGGGGTTATTGTCTTGCTGGAAGATTCCCTTGCGGCCAAGTTGCAGCCTCCTGGCAGAGGCATCCAGGTTTTTGGATAAAATGTCCTGCTATTTGGTAAAGTTCATGATTCCGTTGACCTTAACAAGAGCCCCAGGACCATTGGAAGCAAAAATAGCCCCATAACATTAAAGATCCTCCAACGTATTATACAGTAGGGATGAGGTACACTATATATACAAAAGTATGTGGACACCACTTCAAATTAGTGGATTCGGCTATTTCAGCCACAACTGTTGCTGACAGGTGTATAAAATTGAGCACACAGACATTCAAGACAAACATTGGCAGTAGAATAGTCTTACTGAAGAGCTCAGTGACTTTCAACGTGGCACCGTCTGCCCTGCTAGAGCTGTTACTGTGAAGTGGAAATGTCTAAGAGCAACAACGGCTCAGCCCCGAAGTGATAGGCCACACACGCTCACAGAATGGGACTGCCGAGTGCTAATCGTTTGTCCTCAGTTGCAACACTCACTACCAAGTTCCAAACTGCCTCTGGAAGCAACGTCAGAACAAGAACTGTTCTAAGTCTAAGATCACCATGCGCAGTGCCAAGCGTCGGCTGAAGTGGTGTAAAACTCGCAACCATTGGACTCTGGAGCAGTGGAAAAGCGTTCACTGGAGTGATGAATCACGCTTCACCATCTGGCAGTTCGATGGATGAATCTGGGTTTGGTGAATGCCAGGAGAACGCTATCTAACCGAATCCATAGTGCCAACTGTAGAGTTTGGTGGAGGAGGAATAATGTTCAGGGTTGTTTTTCATTGTTTGAGCTGGGCACCTTAGTCGCAGTGAAGGGAAATCTTAAAGCTACAGCATGCAATGACATTCTAGACGATTCTGTGTTTCCGACTTTGTGGCAACAGTTTGGGGAAGGACCTTTCCTGTTTCAGCATGACAATGCATCCCTGCACAAAGCGAGGTTCATACAGAAATGTTTTGTCGACATCGGTGTGGAAGCACTTGACTGGCATGCACAGAGCCCTGACCTCAACTCCATCGAACATCGACTGCGAGCCAGACTTAATCGCCCAACATTAGTGCCTGACCTCACTAATGCTTTTGTCCCCACAGCAATGTTCCAACATCTAGTGTAAAGCCTTCCCAGAAGAGGCTGTTATAGCAGAAATTTTGGAATGAGATGTTCGACGAGCAGGTGTCCACATACTTCATGTACCGAATACAACAGGTGTAGACCTTACCGTGAAATGCTTACTTACAAGCCCTTAACCAACAACGCAGTTTTAAGAAAATAGAGTTCAGAAAATATTTACTAAATAATTTAAACTATTTTTTTTACGTAACACAATAAAATAACAATAATGGAGGCTATATACAGGGGGTCAAGGTAATTTGTACATGTAGGTAGAGGTAAAGTGACTAAGTGTAGATAATAAACAGTGAGTAGCAGCAATGTGGCTATTTGATTAATTATTAAGCAGTCATATGGCTTGGGGGTAGAAGCTTTTGGAGCTAGACTTGGCGCTCCGGTACCGCTTGCCGTGTGTAGCAAGGAGAACCGTCTATGACTTGGGTCATATGGGCAGAAAGCTTAAATTCTTGTTCATATAACTGCACTGTCCAATTTACAGTAGCTATTACAGTGAAATAATACCATACTATTGTTTGAGAAGAGTGCACAATAATGAACTTGAAAATGTATTAATAAACCAATTAGGCACATTTTGGCAGTCTTGATACACCATTTTGGACAGACATGCAATGGTTCATTGGATCAGTCTAAAACTTTGCACATACACCGCTGCCATCTAGTGGCCAAAATCTAAATTGTGCCTGGGCTGGAATTATTATGGCCTTTCTCTTGCATTTCAAAGATGATGAAAAAATAACGCATGTTTTTTTCTTTCTATTATCTTTTACCAGATCTAATGTGTTATATTCTCCTACATTCATTTTACATTTACACAAACTTCAAAGTGTTTCATTTCAAATGATATCAAGAATATGCATATCATTGCTTCAGTTCCTGAGCTACAGGTAGTCAGATTTGGGTATGTCATTTTAGGCGAAATTGAAAAAAAGGGTTGGATCCTTAGAGATGTCTGTTATTGATAAATCAGGAAATCAGATTATACGTGTCCATTAAAATCCTTTATAAATCCAGTTCACAATGGCCTATCAACTTGAAACTTTTTAGGGTCATCAAAGTCAGATTGAGTCCAAATTTGGTCTGTGGACTCATCACAAAAGTCCCTAAAGAGTTTGAGAAAATACCGTTGATGCATTCAAAGATGGACACACTATACCAGTAGATGCATATTAGCACATACACAAATCTTCTTCTTGTGAACCAAATGACACCAAATTTGGAAGAAAAGCAAAGGGATTTGTTCAAAAGACGGCCGAGTTACCGGTAAATACAAAATCAGATTTTATATGTCAATTTCAACCACCGTAAATCCACTGCACAGTGGCGTATCAACTTAGAATTGTCACCGCTGTCATGGACATCCCTAAGATGAACCTCACTGAGTTTGGTATTGACATATCAGAAATCAAAGTATTAACAACTAACTCTTTGCATATGTAACGCTACTGTTCAAAATCATGAATCATAAGTCAGATTCACTCCAGATGTTGTATTTGGACTCATGATTGCACATAAAGGAAGATATGATAGAGTGCTTGCTTTGTTATCCAACTGATCTTGTGTACTCTCTGTCATCCTGTGAACCCCGTTCATTGTGTCTCTTTTTTATAGTCTTTTTTTCTCATCTTTATCAAGGGTGCCAGTAATTATGGACCTGACTGTATATGTCATGTGTGAATTCTAAATGTATGCATTTGTTTATTTC
Source organism: Oncorhynchus clarkii lewisi (assembly GCF_045791955.1). NCBI lineage: Eukaryota > Metazoa > Chordata > Actinopteri > Salmoniformes > Salmonidae > Oncorhynchus > Oncorhynchus clarkii. The sequence continues at coordinate 71,057,134 of NC_092152.1, read as the reverse complement.
TGTGTGTGTGTGTGTGTGTGTGTGTGTGTGTGTGTGTGTGTGTGTGTGTGTGTGTGTGTGTGTGTGTGTGTGTGTGTGTGTGTGTGTGTGTGTGTGTGTGTGTGTGTGTGTGTGTGTGTGTGTGTGTGCACCTCTGGGTGTGTATAATTACTCAGAGAATGGAAAGTGACTCACCAGGCTGTTCTGGAAGATTCCAGCATAGGCCAAGAGGCGAAAAGAGGGGGAGAGATGGAGGGGAAAATCAAAATAATGAGGAGAATGAGGTGATGATTATAGAAGGAATTGATGCTATGGTCAAATAGCTAGGTGACAGAAATAGTAAGGAAAGATAGCAAGGGGATAAACAATACAGATTCATTTTATAAATGTTTTTTTTATGCTACTTTCACAACATTTTATGCAACAAAATGTGAGAGCTGACCACATTAAACAGATGTCGGCTTTAGAACATTCATTTGTGTACCTCCATTTAGTATATGTTACGTTATGTTACAAATGTAATAATGGTCTGGTTACTTACGACATAAACTAAAGTAGGGAGGTTGGTTGGGGATGATGGGTGGGTATAGCAATCTAAAGGTTTCATGCTTGAGTCTCGTTGGGGACAACTGTAGTATTTTAGCTAACCCTTCCCCTTTCCCTAACCTTAACCTAATTATCCTAACCTTTGTTGTTAGTTCTCCTAAACTGCACTGTAAATTCTCCTAATCTTTGCAACAAGCAGCCTGGTCTCAGAGCAAGACTGATAATACTATACATCATCCAAGATGTACAGATGTAGGATCTTAATTTGATCACTCTGTTGTTGCAGTAAATTTCCTGCACAGTAAGAAACTCAAATTTGTTTATTGGAGGTTAAAAAACTATTCTAAAGTTTGGAATTTAAACTTTAAAATGTCAGGGTTGATTTGCCCTAACAAAAAATGTGTCAACCCCTAAAACAAATTCCATTCATTATAATCCACACAAATATTCTCATTTACTGTTGCTGCAGGTGTCACGTTCTGACCTCTATTTCTGTTGTTTTGTATTTATTTAGTATGGTCAGGGCGTGAGTTGGGTGGGCAGTCTATGTTTGTTTTTCTATGTTTTGGGGCATTTCTATGTTTTCGGCCTAGTATGGTTCTCAATCAGAGGCAGGTGTCATTAGTTGTCTCTGATTGAGAATCATACTTAGGTAGCCTGGGTTTCACTGTGTGTTGGTGGGTGATTGTTCCTGTCACTGTGTTTGTTGTCACAGGATAGGACTGTTTTGCGTTTTCACATTTCTTGTTTTTGTTAGTTTGTTCATGTGTAGTGATTTATTAAAACATGAATAACCACCACGCTGCGCTTTGGTCCGCTTCTCTTCCTCCTACAGACGAACGCCGTTACAGAATCACCCACCGCAACAGGACCAAGCGGCGTGGTAACGGGCAACAGCGGCACAAGGAGGAATGGACTTGGGATGATGTGTTGGACGGCAAGGGTTGCTACACATGGGAGGAGATCCTGGCGGGAAAGGATCGCCTTCCATGGGAACAGGTGGAGGCAGCGAGGAGAGCAGAGGCAGCCGGAGAGAGGAGCCGGCGATATGAGGGAACACGGTTGGCAAGGAAGCCCGGGAGTCAGCCCCAAAAATTTCTTGGGGGGGGGCTAACAGGGAGTATGGCTACGCCAGGTAGGAGACCTGAGCCAACTTCCTGTGGTTACCGGGGGGCTAGAGAGACCGGGCAGGCACCGTGTTATGCTGTGGAGCGCACGGTGTCCCCAGTGCGGGTGCACAGCCCGGTGCGGTACATTCCAGCTCCGCGTATCGGCCGGGCTAGAGTGGGCATCGAGCCAAGTGCCATGAAGCCGGCTCTACGCATCTGGTCTCCAGTGCGTCTCCTTGGGCCGGCTTACATGGCACCAGCCTTGCGCACGGTGTCCCCGGTTCGCCTGCATAGCCCAGTGCGGGCTATTCCACCTCGCCGCACTGGCAGGGCAACCGGGACCATTCAACCGGGTAAGGTTGGGCAGGCTCGGTGCTCAAGAGCTCCAGTGCGCCTGCACGGCCCGGTCTATCCATCACCACCTCCACGCACCAGCCCTCCGGTGGCAGCTCCCCGTACCAGGCTGTCTCTCCGGCCCATCCTTGCAGGGGCTCTCTCCTCTCCAGCGCTGCCGGAGTCTCCCGCCTCTCCGGCGCTACCAGAGCCTTCCTCTTCTCCAGCGTTGCCGGAGCTTCCCGTCTGCCCAGCGCCAGCTGAGCTTCCCGTCTGCCCAGCGCCAGCTGAGCTTCCCGTCTGCCCAGCACCAGCTGAGCCTCCCGTCTGCCCGGCGCCGCCAACGCCGCCCGTCTGCCCAGCGCCGCCAACGCCGCCCGTCTGCCCAGCGCCGCCAGTGCCGCCCGTCTGCCAGGAGCCGCCAGTGCCGCCCGTCTGCCAGGAGCCGCCAGTGCCGCCCGTCTGCCAGGGGCCGCCAGTGCCGCCCGTCAGCCAGGGGCCGCCAGTGCCGCCCGTCAGCCAGGGGCCGCCAGTGCCGCCAGTCAGCCAGGGGCCGCCAGTGCCGCCAGTCAGCCAGGGGCCGCCAGTGCCGCCAGTCAGCCAGGGGCCGCCAGTGCCGCCAGTCAGCCAGGGGCCGCCAGTGCCGCCAGTCAGCCAGGGGCCGCCAGTGCCGCCAGTCAGCCAGGGGCCGCCAGTGCCGCCAGTAAGCCAGGGGCCGCCAGTGCAGCTGCCCCTCTGTCCAGAGCAGCTGTCGCCCCTCTGTCCAGAGCAGCTGTCCCTCTGTCCCGAGCAGCTGTCCCTCTGTCCCGAGCAGCTGCCATCGCCCCTCTGTCCCGAGCAGCTGCCATCGCCCCTCTGTCCCGAGCTGCTGCCATCGCCCCTCTGTCCCGAGCTGCTGCCATCGCCCCTCTGTCCCGAGCTGCTGCCATCGCCCCTCTGTCCCGAGCTGCTATCGCCCCTCTGTCCCGAGCTGCTATCGCCCCTCTGTCCCGAGCAGTTGTCCCTCTGTCCCGAGCAGCTGCTTCACCTCTGTCCCGAGCTGCCCCTCTGTCCCGAGCAGCCCCTCTGTCCAGTGGGGTCATTGAGAGGGGTGGTCATGGTGAGTAAGCCAGGGAGGCGGACAATAAGGCGGACTAAGACAATGGTGAAGTGGGGTCCGCGTCCCGCGCCAGAGCCGCCACCGCGGACAGACGCCCACCCAGACCCTCCCCTATAGGTCAAGGTTTTGCGGCCGGAGTCCGCACCTTTGGGGGGGGGTACTGTCACGTTCTGACCTCTATTTCTGTTGTTTTGTATTTATTTAGTATGGTCAGGGCGTGAGTTGGGTGGGCAGTCTATGTTTGTTTTTCTATGTTTTGGGGCATTTCTATGTTTTCGGCCTAGTATGGTTCTCAATCAGAGGCAGGTGTCATTAGTTGTCTCTGATTGAGAATCATACTTAGGTAGCCTGGGTTTCACTGTGTGTTGGTGGGTGATTGTTCCTGTCACTGTGTTTGTTGTCACAGGATAGGACTGTTTTGCGTTTTCACATTTCTTGTTTTTGTTAGTTTGTTCATGTGTAGTGATTTATTAAAACATGAATAACCACCACGCTGCGCTTTGGTCCGCTTCTCTTCCTCCTACAGACGAACGCCGTTACAGCAGGATTATTTTCCTACTGTGAGAAACTGGTCAGATTGAGATCCTGTATGATACGCTACGTCGTCCAATGTATTGATATTGTACAACCGTGTAAGACGTATTTGTACTGTACGACTGCTATTCCATTTGTAACATAACATAACAGAGTAGCCAGACGGAAGCCACTCCTCAGCAAAAGGCACATGACAGCCCGCTTGGAGTTTGCCAAAAGGCACCTAAAGGACTCTCAGACCACAAGAAACAAGATTCTCTGGTCTGATGAGACCAAGATTGAACTCTTTGGCTTGAATGCCAAGCGTCACGTCTGGAGGGAACCTGGCACCATCCCTAAGATGAAGCATGGTGGTGGCAGCATCATGCTATGGGGATGTTTTTCAGCGGCAGGGATTAGGAGACCAGTCAGGATCGAGGGACAGCTGAACGGAGCAAAGTACAGAGAGATCCTTGATGAAAACCTGCTCCAGAGCGCTCAGGACCTCAGACTGGGGCGAAGGTTCACCTTCCAACAGAACAATGACCCTAAGCACACAGCCAAGAAAACACAGGAGTGGCTTCGGGACAAGCCACTGAATGTCCTTGAGTTGCCCAGCCAGAGCCCGGATTTGAATCTGATCAAACATCTCTGGAGAGACCTGAAAATAGCTGTGCAGTGACGCCCCCCATCGAACCTGACAGTGCTTGAGAGGATCTGCAAAGAAGAATGGGAGGAACTCCCCAAATACAGTTGTGCCAAGCCTGTAGTGTCATACCCAAGAAGACTTGAGTCTGTAATCGCTGCCAAATGTGCTAAAGTACTGAGTAAAGTGTCTGAATACTTATGTAAATGTGATATTTCATTTTTTTATACAGTACCAGTCAAAATGTTTGAACACACTTGCTCATTCAAGAGTTTCTCTTTATTTTTAATATTTTCTACATTGTAGAATAATGAAGACATAAAAACTATGAAATAAACCATATGGAATCATGTAGTCACAAAAAAAGTGTTAAACAAATCTAAATATATTTAAAATGTTAGATTCTTCAAAGTAGCCAACTTTGCCTTGATGACAGCTTTGCACACTCCTGGAATGCTTTTCCAACAGTCTTTTAGGAGTTCCCACATATGCTTAGCACTTGTTGGCTGCTTTTCCTTCACTCTGCGGTCCAACTCATCCCAAACCATCTCAATTGGGATGAGGTCGAGTGATTGAGGAGGCCACGTCATTTGATCCAGCCCCCATCACTCTCTTTCTTGGTCAAATAACCCTTACACAGTCTGGAGGTGTGTTGGTTCATTGTCCCGCTGAAAAGCAAATTACAGTCCCACTAAGCGCAAACCAGATGGGATCCTGTGGTAGCCATGCTGGTTAAGTGTGCCTTGAATTCTAAATAAATCACTGACAGTGTCACCAGCAAAGCACCCCCTCACCATCACACCTCCTCCGCCATGCTTCACGATGGGAACCACAAATGCAGAGATCATCCATTCACCTTTTCTGCGTCTCAGAGTGGTTGGAACCTAAAATCTCAAATTTGGACTTCCCCCGGTCCAATGTCCATTTCTCGTGTTTCTTGGCCCAAGCAAGTCTCTTTTTCTTATTGGTGTCCTTTAGTAGTGGTTTCTTTGCAACAATTTGACCATGAAGGCCTGATTTATGCAGTCTCCTCTGAACAGTTGATGTTGAGATGTGTCTGTTACTTGAACTCTGTGAAGCATTTATTTGGGCTGCAATTGCTGAAGCTGGTAAGAACAATGAACTTATCCTGTGCAGCAGAGGTAACTCTGGTTCTTCCTTTCCTGTGGCGGTCCTCATGATAGCCAGTTTCATCATAGTGTTGATGGTTTTTGTGACTGCACTTAAAGTAATGATGGACTGTCGTTTCTCTTTGCTTATTTGAGCTGTTCTTGCCATAATATGGACTTGGTCTTTTACCAAATAGGGCAGAGTTTGGAGTGTGACTGTTTGAGGTTGTGGACAGGTGTCTTTTATACTGATAACAAGTTCAAACAGGTGCCATTAATACAGGTAACGAGTGGAGGACAGAGGAGCCTCTTAGTTACAGGTCTGTAAGAGCCAGAAATCTTGCTTGTTTGTAGATGACCAAATACTTATTTTCCACCATAATTTGCAAATATATTCCTAAAAAATCCTACAATGTGATTTTCTGGATTTTTTTTCTCATTTTGTCTGTCATAGTTGAAGTGTACCTATGATGAAAATTACAAAATTACAACTCATCTTTTTAAGTGGGAGAACTTGCACAATTGGTGGCTGACTAAATACTTTTTTGCCCCACTGTACATATGAGATGAGTAATGTAGGGTATGTAAACATTATATTCAGTGGCATTGTTTAAAGTGGCTAGTGATACATTTTTTACATCAATTTCCATTATTAAATTGGCTGGAGTTGAGTCAGTATGTTGGCAGCAGCCACTCAATGTTAGTGGTGGCTGTTTAACAGTCTGATGGCCTTGAGATATAAGTTGTTTTTCAGTCTCTCGGTCCCTGCTTTGATGCACCTGTACTGACCTCGCCTTCTGGATGATAGCGGGGTGAACAGGCAGTGGCTCGGGTGGTTGTTGTCCTTGATGATCTTTATGGCCTTCCTGTGACATCGGGTGGTGTTGGTGTCCTGGAGGGCAGCTGGTTTGCCCCTGGTGATGCGTTGTGCAGACCTCACTACCCTCTGGAGAGCCTTACGGTTGTGGGCGGAGCAGTTGCCGTACTAGGCGGTGATACAGCCCGACAGGATGCTCTCGATTGTGCATCTGTAGAAGTTTGTGAGTGCTTTTGGTGACAAGCCAAATTTCTTCAGCCCCCTGAGGTTGAAGAGGCGCTGCTGCGCCTTCTTCACAATGCTGTCTGAGTGGGTGGACCAATTCAGTTTGTCCGTGATGTGTACGCCGAGGAACTTAAAACTTACTACCCTCTCCACTACTGTCCCGTCGATGTGGATAGGGGCGTGCTCCATCTGCTGTTTCCTGAAGTCCACAATCATCTCCTTTGTTTTGTTGACGTTGAGTGTGAGGTTATTTTCCTGACACCACACTCCGAGGGCCCTCACCTCCTCCCTGTAGGCTGTCTCGTTGTTGTTGGTAATCAAGCCTACCACTGTAGTGTCGTCCGCAAACTTGATGATTGAGTTGGAGGCGTGCATGGCCACGCAGTCGTGGGTGAACAGGGAGTACAGGAGAGGGCTCAGAACACACCCTTGTGGGATCAGCGGGGTGGAGATGGTGTTACCTACCCTCACCACCTGGGGGGCGGCCCGTCAGGAAGTCCAGTACCCAGTTGCACAGGGTGGGGTCGAGACCCAGGACATCAACACCACCCGATGTCACAGGAAGGCCATAAAGATCATCAAGGAGGGTACTATGGTGTTAAATGCTGAGCTGTAGTCGATGAACAGCATTCTCACATAGGTATTCCTCTTGTCCAGATGGGTTAGGGCAGTGTGCAGTGTGGTTGCGATTGCGTTGTCTGTGGACCTATTGGGGAGGTAAGCAAATTGGAGTGGGTCTAGGGTGTCAGGTAGGGTGGAGGTGATATGGTCCTTGACTAGTCTCTCAAAGCACTTCATGACGACGGAAGTGAGTGCTACAGGGCGGTAGTCATTTAGCTCAGTTACCTTAGCTTTCTTGGGAACAGGAACAATGGTGGCCCTCTTGAAGCATGTGGGAACAGCAGACTAGGATAAGGATTGATTGAATATGTCCATAAACACACCAGCCAGCTGGTCTGCGCATGCTCTGAGGACGCGGCTGGGGATGCCATCTGGGCCTGCAGCCTTGCGAGGGTTAACACGTTTAAATGTTTTACTCACGTCGGCTGCAGTGAAGGAGAGCCCGCAGGTTTTGGTAGCGGGCCGTGTCAGTGGCACTGTATTGTCCTCAAAGCGAGCAAAAAAGTTATTTAGTCTGTCTGGGAGCAAGACATCCTGGTCCGCGACGGGGCTGGTTTTCTTTTTGTAATCCGTGACAGACTGTAGACCCTGCCACATACCTCTTGTGTCTGAGCCGTTGAATTGCGACTCTACTTTGTCTCTATACTGACACTTAGCTTGTTTGATTGCCTTGCGGAGGGAATAGCTACACTGTTTGTATTCGGTCAGGTTTCCGGTCACATGCTACATCTGCAGGGCGGATGTGGGTAAGGAATCACATTTGATTTGAGATCTGCCATTTCTGACTGGCTGTCCAAAAACAATTTCTTACATGCCAGGTTTCATTCTGTTTTTCCAGACAGTGATTATATTTGTGTCTGCCAACGACCGTTTTGAAATGAATGAGAAATGAGAGATGTCAGCGGATATGTAAACAAAATGGATACTACAGAGACATCGTAATATGGAGACACCGTGGATACTTCGGAGACATAATAGCCCCCCGGCCTCTCCTAGACAGTTAGCTGTTACTCAAAAGCTAGAATTATGACACTTCTTCAGTTCACATAGTTTGTAGTCCTCAATCATCTTGTACTGTTCACTAGTCAGACGCAACAAGACAACACACTTGGCTGAACAAGTTGGTAGTGAATTATTTTAATGAGACTTGATGATGAAACCAGCAGAAACTTTATGTACAGACTGGACAGAGAAAATGCAGACTATCACTGATCTGATGTACATAGTTCTGATCTGAACGTGTTGAATATAACCCCAGTATAAACAGGTTTTACACTTTGCTTGAATGTAGGACACTCTTTCTCATGTTTCCTTCTTGGGTGCTTCTAAAATATCAATTTTTAATGCATCTGCCATGTTTGTTATTTTGAAGAAATTCACAAAGTAGTATGTCTTTGTAAAGTGATTTAAAATTCATTTTTATCTTGACTTACATTTAGTATCCATCCATTTTGGGACAGCTTTAACTCATTTGGATAAAATGTCTTCTAAACATATAAATAACATGGAGAACCAATAATAGTTAAAGACAGCTAGCCGAGCAGTTGAGTTGGCAGAGGCCTCAGTATAGTCCTGGCAGACGACCCCACATCACTCTCAGTGGGTAATGAGTATGTATGGCACTGAAACAACTAGACAGACAACAAATACTGCACACCCTCACTCACCCTTTCAACTTTTACTCACTTTCAGTCTGTCCTTCAGTCTCCATCTGTCTCTTTTTAATTTCTCTCATTCTCTTTCTTTCTTTTTATACTTTCTTTCATCTCTCTCCCTCCCATCTTTCTGACTGGTGCTCCTCTGATCCATGCAGTGTTTTATGGTCGTGGGCCTTGGTGCCAAAGAGATCGGAGAGGCCATTATGAGGAGCGCCTGTGTGAGCAGGAGAGATTTAGGAAGAGAGAGATATACAGAGACCCAGTGAACAGCTGACAGCATGAAGGACTAGGGTTTCTTAACGTGATATGTGGTCTTTTCACATGTCAATAGAAAACACCTGGAGTGGATTAATGAGCCACGGAGAGGTGAGGACAGCATGGAGGAGACTGACAGGGGCTTGGTGATTCTACTACTGTGTTCTGCTGTTGTGTCAGTGTGAATTTCCTCATAGTGTTTGTCAGTTTGTGTTTGCTGAGCATATGTGTTGTGCCGAGGCCCCATATCTCTGTCTGGGTTTCCTTTGAAGCACCTGCTGAGCTGTGGTATTTGGGTCCGTCTCTCTGACCGTGTGTCAGTGTGTGGTTCCCTGAAAAGTGTGTGTCTGAGTCCATCCCCTGACTGTCCATAAAACTTGGGCAGAGCCCACATTGCCACTTAAAAGTTCTACTAAATTATTCAAAGCATTTACTTATAAATAAACACAGGCTGCTCCCTTCTCTCTGAACTGCTGCACCCTCATAGCTCTCAGTACCTCCTCTATCAGCCTCCTCAGACTCACCCTCCCACTAACTCCTCCTCCTAGTCCCCGGTCCTCTCTCCCTCTTACCTCTCCCTGGCTTTTCCCTCTCTCCTCTCCCCTCTGAACCGCAAACCCTCAAGTGAGATCCCTCACTGCTCTTTGTCCTCTTCCTCCCCCTTTCTCTGGTTCTCTGTAATTAAGTTGACTGTTTGTGTGTGCATTGGCCTGAGAGACGTGTACAAACACAGTCCCTTAAGAACAGAGGGAGATAAATAGAATGACAGAGAGAGAAAAAGGTAGGGTGTTATGACAGCTGGCAAACCAGTCATTGATACATGCAAACCCTCTGTCAGGCATCGAGGAGTATTACATCTCACACACACACAGATAATAACAACACACACACAACCAGATATGTCAAAAATAAATAATAATCCATTAGGCTAGTGTGCACAAACACCAAGAAAACAAAGTCACGTCTCCTCATATCCGTACACATCCCATGGGACAACAGAGTGGATATGGATAACTGATAATGATGGAATAGCAATTATGACCATAATATATCAAATCTGCGCCACTAAAAGGTCACATGTGGTGTAGGATAGAGTGTGGAGAGTAGTTAGCTCTGGGCCTCAGGTGACTGCTGGGCCCATCCACTAGATTACAGATTTGGCAGATACACGCACGCACATGCACGCACACGGCTGTCTGATTCCCAGCTCACCAGACCACACTAATTTACAGTACTGGCAAAACAAACAACAGACGATAAGCGTTGTCATCCAAGAGTGAGCAGACTACTGATGAAGGAGGGGAGCAGAAAATACAAATGTGTTTGTTTACTAGAAACCCAGGGAGAACACAGCCAGATAACAGAGGAAGTAGGACGGGAGATCAAAGGGAAGAGTGAGCTACAGGAAGGAAGGAGAAGGGGAAGCGGAGGAAGAGATAGACAGGCAGGGGGGAAGAGGACAGGAAGAGAGGGAATGAGGAAGGTAGAGAAAAGATCTAGAAGTAGAGGAGGGTGGAGAGTCTTGATGGGGAGGAAAGAGATGTGGGAAGTAGTTTATGAAGGGGATAAAATAAAATAGAAGAGAAGAGAAAGAGAGAGAGAGAGAGAGAGAGAGAGAGAGAGAGGGAGAGAGAGAGAGAGGTAGAGGGAGAGGGAGAGAAACAAAGAGGGTGTTGGAGGGTGGACAAAGTCCCGGATTCTCTTTCATCTCCAAGTGTTTGAAGGCATAGCACTTACTGAGACACTCTTGAGTTTGACTGACAGTCTGTGTGTGTGTGTGTGTGTGTGTATGTGTGTGTGTGTGTGTGTGTGTGTGTGTGTGTGTGTGTGTGTGTGTGTGTGTGTGTGTGTGTGTGTGTGTGTGTGTGTGTGTGTGTGTGTGACTATACTTGTGAGTGCCAGAAGTCCTCACAAGAATATTAAACCAACTAAAATTCAGAGAAATTAGGACATTTTGCCGGTCCTCACTTATAAAAAGGCTATTTTAGGCTTAGGGGCAAGGTTAGAATTGTGGTTAGTGGTTAGGTTTAGGTTTAGGGGTTAGGGTTAGGGAAAATAAGATTTTGAATGGGAATCAATTGTTGGTCCCCAAAAAGTCCTCACAAGTATAGTAAGACATAGCTGTGTGTGTGTGTGTGTGTGTGTGTGGGTGCGTGTGTGTGTGTGAAGGGGAGGGGGCACAGTGTGTGCATGGTGTGAGTTTGTTCTGTCAGACTGGTATTGGCAGGCTGAGTCTGTCTGTGGGAAGATCTGTCCCACCATCTGTTCCTGGCAATATGAATGTCTGTGGCTGTTTTTAAAATGCTTCCTCTACCATTCCAAGTCTTAAAATATGCCCCCATCTTTACCTCTTTTGTTAAAAAATATTTTCCCTCTTCTTTCCATTTACTGTCCATAAATTCATCCATCCATCAATCTATCCATCCCTCCATTAATCTATCCATCTATACATTAATCTACCCATCTATACATTCATCTATCCATCTATACATTCATCTATCCATCTATACATTCATCTATCCATCTATACATTAATCTATCCATCCCTCCATTAATCTATCCATCTATACATTAATCTACCCATCTATACATTCATCTATCCATCCCTCCATTAATCTATCCATCTATACATTAATCTACCCATCTATACATTCATCTATCCATCTATACATTAATCTATCCATCCCTCCATTAATCTACCCATCTATACATTAATCTACCCATCTATACATTAATCTATCCATCTATACATTCATCTATCCATCTATACATTCATCTATCCAGCTATACATTCATCTATCCATCTATACATTAATCTATCCATCTATACATTAATCTATCCATCTATACATTAATCTATCCATCTATACATTCATCTATCCATCTATACATTAATCTACCCATCTATACATTCATCTATCCATCTATACATTCATCTATCCATCTATACATTCATCTATCCATCTATACATTAATCTATCCATCTATACATTCATCTATCCATCTATACATTCATCTATCCATCTATACATTAATCTACCCATCTATACATTAATCTACCATCTATACATTCATCTACCCATCTATACATTAATCTACCCATCTATACATTAATCTATCCATCCCTCCATTAATCTATCCATCTATACATTCATCTACCCATCCATCCATCCAGTATTTCCATTACTCAAAAAGGTGACAATGGTATCGCATAAAGGAGAGTGTGATAATGCTGTGTGTAGTGTGAGTATGTTAGGTGACATAGAAATTAGGCTTGGGCGGTATACAGTTTATACTGTCTACCGAGATATTTTGAAAAAAGCCACAGGAAAATTATTTCTTTGAAGTCTTTCAATAAATTTGAACATTTGTAGCTGCTTTTTTGTTCTAATACTGTTTAAGTTATAATACTGTAAATCCCGATATGACAGAAGGACAGTATGACAATATGGGGATCTGGACAAGCCTAATAAAACTGATGAAGTTGGAAATGTGAGAAAGGTGCATGTGTCTGTGGTGACCTCACTCCCCCACTGCCTCATCTCTCTCTGATGTCCATTCTGCTCCCCTGAGACACACACAGTCCTCCCCTTCCTCGTCCTCTATCCTGAGTGCCACCATGACTCACTGTTACACCTGTACTCTGTGGATTGACAGAAATTTCACACCAAAAACCACAAATCCTTGTATTATTCCTTCATATAAACCCCCCCCCCCCGATCTCGCTTTTTCTCATGATGAACTTATAGTAAATGCTATGTCTCATGTCTTCTACAAATGAGAATGAGCTCATCAGGAACTGTAGTCCTCCTGCTAGTAGGATGCTTGAGGGAGGATGACTTCCTCTATCTTCTCCACTCAATACTGGATTAACCTGTGTCAAACTCACTTCAAAGTCTTAACAGCTAGAGTCACTGTTGTCATGCATGTTACATGCCAATCTGAATTACCGAGCATGCATGCTATAGTCCCATGCTCTACTTGGTAGAGTAACATGCTCAATGCCTGTGTATTTGAGGGAGGATGGTTGTCTTCAACAAAGTGAGCTGCTACTGGATAGTCAGTATTCTTACACCTGATTGAGCTGCGGCGTTCAGCTATGTGTTATTTTAATATTTTTTTCCTTTGTCCTACGTAGGCTTTCCCGCATGAACAGGTTATAAGATAGATGACTTCCTTTGTAATGGATGAGATGATACCCCTAACAGGAATTTTTCGACCTGTATGTGGGTGTCTGAAGAAGGATGTTTTTGGAGTGTTATAGTCTGGTCTATAAGCGTGGTTGCAATATTGGGGATAGCTTAGTGTGATCTGACCTGCCCCCTGAGCCCACTCAGACACTCTTGACACCTATTCCAAATGGGAACTACAAAAGTGGCTCATGCGCACAGTGCAATACACAGACATTGAGCATGTTGCTCTACCAAGGAGAGGAGGTAATGTGGAGATCCTACTACTACAGAGGGAGGCCTGCTGGATTTCCTTTCTAAAAACATTGACCCCTAGTGGTCTGAATATTGACGTTGATCTCAGGTCCTTCTTATGAACAAATCTTCTTTATTCACTCTTCTTATGAACACGTCTTATAAATGAATATATTCTTTCTGCAGCTTATCATCTTACACCCAATATGTTCCCTCTGTTGATGATACTTATTATGCATTATGGTTGAACCATAAGATTACATGTAAAAAAAATAATAATAATGAAAACAATTAAATATATGTGATATTAAATTAAACAATAATGCATTTTGATGTGAATATTATGTATGATATCGAATTATGTTTCCATATGATAACACCAGCCTAATATATTATATATGCTGTAAACTTTTGTCTTTTAACAGTTTCACTCAATAAATTCTATTCAACCAAATAATGACACACCCCTCACAATTCTAATTGGTTGCACTAATTGCACTGTTTGTCTACATAACCTGGTTCAAGCATTCATGACATTACCCTGAAGAAGACACATGGATGCTGAAACGTTGGTGTTAATCCCAATAAATTACTGGGAGTTTATATACTGTACCAGTCAAAAGTTTGGACACACCTACTCATTCAAGGGTTTTTCTTTATTTTTAAAATGTTCTACATTATATATATATTATATAGAATAAGAGTGAAGACATCAAAACTATGAAATAACACAAGGCATCATGTAGTAACCAAAAAAGTGTTAAACAAATCAAAATACAGTCGAAGTCGGAAGTTTACATACACTTTAGCCAAATACATTTAAACTCAGTTCAACACAATTCCTGACATTTAATCCTAGTAAAGATTCCCTGTCTTAGGTCACTTAGGATCACCACTTTATTTTAAGAATGTGAAATGTCAGAAAAATAGTAGAGAGAATTTTTAAAATATATACATTTCACCTTTATTTAACCAGGTAAGCTAGTTGAGAATGTGACGACCCTCCCACTCTGTCTGCCGTATTCTCTCTCTTTGCTCTTGTTTCCTTATTAGGATGCCGGTGGGCGGAGCTGGGAGGGTCGTCAGCGACATGGGAAACACCTGGGTGTCCCAGGATAAATAGACCTCTTCCACATTCATTGGGAGACTCTCTCCATGTAGACACACTGTTGTTTATTTGTATACAGGTTACCTTAGTTAATAAATATATTTTGTTATTCCTTATCTCCACATTGTCTCCCTTTTTGTTACGGGCTTCGAGTCAGTTCGTGACAAGAACAAGTTCTCATTTACAACTGCGACCTGGCCAAGATAAAGCAAAGCAGTGCGGCACAAACAACAAAACAGAGTTACACATGGAATAAACAAGCGTACAGTCAATAACACAATATAAAAAAAAGAAAGTCTAAATACAGTGTGTGCAAATGGCTTGATGAGGTATGGCAATCAATAGGCTACAGTAGCGAAGTAATTACAGTTTAGCAAATTAACACTGGAGTGATAGATGAGCGGATGATGATGTGCAAGTAGAAATGCTGGTGTGCAAAAGAGCAGAATAGTACAAAAAAAAACAATATGGGGATGATGTAGGTAGATTGGGTGGGCTATTTACAGATGGGCTATGTACAGCTGCAGTGATCGGTTAGTTGCTCAGATAGCTGATGTTTAAAGTTAGTGAGGGAAATATAAGTTTCCAGATTCAGCGATTTTTGCAATTCGTTCCAGTCATTGGCAGCAGAGAACTGGAAGGAAAGGCGGCCAAAGCAGGTGTTGGCTTTGGGGATGACCAGTGAGATATACCTGCTGGAGCGCGTGCTACGGGTGCGTGTTGTTATCGTGACCAGTGAGCTGAGATAAGGTTGGAGCTTTATCTAGCAAAGACTTATAGATGACCTGGAGCCAGTGGTTCTGGCAATAAATATGTAGCAAAGGTCAGCCGACTAGAGCATACAGGTCGCAGTGGTATATGGGGCTTTGGTGACAAAACGGATGGCACTGTGATAGACTGCATCCAGTTTGCTGAGTAGAGTATTGGAAGTGATTTTGTAAATGACATCGCCGAAGTCAAGGATAGGTAGGATAGTCAGTTTTACGAGGGTATGTTTGGCAGCGTGAGTGAAGGAGGCTTTTTTTGTGAAATAGGAAGCCGATTCTAGATTTACTTTTGGATTGAATATGTTTAATATGAGTTTGGAAGGAGAGTTTACAGTCTAGCCAGACACCTAGGTATTTGTAGTTGTCCGCATATTCTAAGTCAGAACCGTCCAGAGTAGTGATGCTAGGCGGGCGGGTGGGTGCGGGCAGCGAACGGATGAAAAGCATGCATTTGGTTTTACTAGCGTTTAAGAGCAGTTGGAGGCCACGGAAGGAGTGTTGTATGGCATTGAAGCTCGCTTGAAAGTTAGTTAACACAGTGTCCAAAGAAAGGCCAGATGTATACAGAATGGTGTCGTCTGCATAGAGGTGGATCAGGGAATCACCCGCAGCAAGAGCGACATCGATGATATATACAGAGAAAAGAGTCGGCCCGAGAATTGAACCCTGTGGTACCCCATAGAGACTGCCTGATTTATTTCAGCTTTTATTTCTTTCATCACATTTCCAGTGGGTCAGAGGTTTACAGACACTCAATTAGTATTGTGTCATTGCCTTTAAATTGTTTAACTTGGGTAAAACATTTTGGGTAGCTTCCATAAGCCTCCCACAATAAGTTGGGTGAATTTTAGCCCATTCCTTCTGACAGAGCTGGTGTAACCGAGTCAGGTTAGTTGGCCTCCTTGCTCGTATACACTATTTCAGTTCTGCACACACATTTTCTATAGGATTGAGGTCAGGACTTTGTGATGGCCACTCTAATACCTTGACTTTGAGTCCTTAAGCATTTTGCCACAACTTTGGAAGTATGCTTGGGGTCATTGTCCATTTGGAAGACCCATTTTCGATCAAGTTTTGAGATGTTGCTTCAATATATCAATATATCCACATACTTTTCCTCCCTCATGATGCCATCTATTCGGAAGTTTACATACACTTAGGTTGGAGTCATTAAAACTCGTTTTTCAAGCACTCCACAAAATTCTTGTTAACAAACTATCGTTTTGACAAGTCGGTTAGGACATCTACTTTGTGCATGACACAAGTCATTTTTCCAACAATTGTTAACAGACACATTATTTCACTGTATCACAATTGCACTGGGTCAGAAGTTTACATACACTAAGTTGACTGTGCCTTTTTAGCAGTTTGGAAAATTCCAGAAAATGATGTCATGGCTTTAGAAGCTCCTGAAAGGCTATTTGACATAATTTGAGTCTGTTGAAGGTGTACCTGTGGATGTATTTCAAGGACTACCTTCAAACTCAGTGCCTCTTTGCTTGACAGCATGGGGAAATCAAAAGAAATCAGCCAAGACCTCAGAAAATAAATTGTAGACCTCCACAAGTATGGTTCATCCTTGGGAGCAATTTCCAAATGCCTGAAGGTACTACGTTCATCTGTACAAACAACGGACCACGCAGCCGTCATACCACTCAGGAAGGAGACGCATTCTGTCTCCTAGAGATTAATATACTTTGGTGCAAAAAGTGCAAATCAATCCCAGAACAACAGCAAAGAACCTTGTGAAGATGCTGGAGGAAACAGGTACAAAAGGATCTATATCCACAGTAAAACGAGTCCTATATCGACATCACCTGAAAGGCCGCTCAGCAAGGAAGAAGCCACTGCTCCAAAACCGCCATAAAAAAGCCAGACTACGGTTTGCAACTACACATGGGCACAAAGATCGTACTTTTTGGAGAAATGTCCTCTGGTCTGATGAAACAAAAATAGAACTGTTTGGCCATAATGACAATCGCTATGTTTGGAGGAAAAAGGGGGAGGCTTGCAAGCCGAAGAACACCATCCCAAACGTGAAGCACAGGGATGGCAGCATCATGTTGTGGGGTGCTTTGCTGCAGGAGGGACAGGTGCACTTCACAAAATGATGTCTATATATTGAAGCAACATCTCAAGACATCAGTCAGTAAGTTAAAGTTTGGTCGCAAATGGGTCTTCCAAATGGACAATGACCCAAAGCATACTTCCAAAGTTGTGGCAAAATGGCTTAAGGGCAACAAAGTCAAGGTATTGAAGTGGCCATCACAAAGCCCTGACCTCAATCCCATAGACAATGTGTGGGCAGGACTGAAAAAGCATGTGTGAGCAAGGAGGCCTGCAAACCTGACTCAGTTACACCAGCTCTGTCAGGAGGAATGGGACAAAATTTACCCAACTTATTGCGGAAAGCTTGTGGAAGGCTACCTGAAATGTTTGATCCAAGTTAAACAATTTAAAGACAGTGCTACCAATACTAATTGAGTGTATGTAAACTTCTGACCCACTGGGAATGTGAAGAAAGAAAAACGTAAATAAATCATTCTCTCTACTATTATTCTGACATTTCACATTCTTATAATAAAGTGGTGATCCTAACTGACCTAAAACAGGGATTTCTTTTTATTGGATTAAATGTCAGGAATTGTGAAAAACTGAGTTTAAATGTATTTGGCTAAGGTGTATGTAAACTTCTGACTTCAACTGTATATTCTGGACACTAACATTGCTTGTCTGATATTTCTGAATCATATATATATTTTTTTTTAACTTTGGGGATTATGTCTTTATTATTGTATTGCTAGATATTACTGCACTGTTGGAGCTAGAAACATAAGCATTTCGCTGCACCTGCGATAACAACTTAAAATCTGTGTACTCAATCAATACATTTTGATTTGGTCTGATACAGTATAATACACCTAAATGCAGTCCATTACCAACATCCAAAACAAATGGAGCTAAGAACTTTGAGAAATAGAAACAAAACAATGCATCACCCCTCCCGTTTCCCTCCCTCATTCCCTTCTTCCTCGCTCTATTTTACAGTCCATGTAGTCTCTGGGAACCACCATGCCTTCAATGAGCTCACTGATTAAAAGGCATACATTCTCTCTCTTTTCTGCCTCTTTAAAAGCACTCACTTCTGGGAGGCATAGCCTAGATGATCTCTCAGAGTACTGACCCCCTCTCCCTCCCTCTATCTCCAATTCTCATTTTCCATCTATCTCCATAAACCTTTTTTTCCGCTTATATCATTCTCAACAAACACTTGCTGCTGAGAGAGAGTTTCTTGCCTGTGCCTCATCAGATTTCATCATTACCTCTTCCCTTCCTGGTGCTCTGCCTGAATGTATGCATCTACTTGTGGATAATCATTAGACAAGAAGACAGGGAGGCAGTGGTGGCAAGGGGAAGAGCAAGCAGGAGAGCCCGAGCTGAGGACAAGAGTGTCACTGGGGGAAGAGAGGAGAGATGGTGACTTGAGTCGTGCACATAAGAGACACCACCGTCTCTAGTGAACCAGAGTGTTATGTAACAGTAGAGACACCACCGTCTCTAGTGAACCAGAGTGCTATGTAACAGTAGAGACACCATCGTCTCTAGTGAACCAGAGTGTTATGTAAAAGTAGAGACACCACCGTCTCTAGTGAACCAGAGTGTTGTGTAACAGTAGAGACACCACCGTCTAGTGAACCAGAGTGTTATGTAAAAGTAGACACCACTGTCTCTAGTGAACCAGAGTGTTATGTAACAGTAGAGACACCACCGTCTCTAGTGAACCAGAGTGTTATGTAAAAGTAGAGACACCACCGTCTAGTGAACCAGAGTGTTATGTAACAGTAGACACCACCGTCTCTAGTGAACCAGAGTGTTATGTAACAGTAGAGACACCATCGTCTCTAGTGAACCAGAGTGTTATGTAAACGTAGAGACACCACCGTCTAGTGAACCAGTGTTATGTAACAGTAGACACCACCGTCTCTAGTGAACCAGAGTGTTATGTAACAGTAGAGACACCACCGTCTAGTGAACCAGAGTGTTATGTAACAGTAGACACCACCGTCTCTAGTGAACCAGAGTGTTATGTAACAGTAGAGACACCACCGTCTCTAGTGAACCAGAGTGTTATGTAAAAGTAGAGACACTGTCTCTAGTGAACCAGAGAGTTATGTAACAGTAGACACCACCGTCTCTAGTGAACCAGAGTGTTATGTAACAGTAGAGACACCACCGTCTCTAGTGAACCAGAGTGTTATGTAAAAGTAGAGACACCGTCTCTAGTGAACCAGAGAGTGTTATGTAATAGTAGAGACACACGTGTGTAAGCATACGCCCATCCTAATTTACCCACTTACACGCACGCACGAACACACACGCATACCTCTCTCCTTCCCTCTTGAATCTAAATTCCCTTCAATCCAAGTCAGGCTCCGTCTTGGTTAATCAATGTGACGGTTTACTGAGGCTGTGTGGGACAATGTCTGACCCAGGCAAAACACCATTCCATGCCCTGCTTCCCATCCATGCTTTTCTCACTTTCTGTCTCTCTCAAATAACATTGCCCTAGTATCACAAGTCTCACTTTCTTTATATATTTACCAGTCTGATTTCTCGTCTTTCTGTCTCATCTTTGCCTTTTGTGTAAAAACAAACAGAACCACATCTTCTCCAATCCTGCCTTCCAGTCTCTGTACTCCCCGAGTCTGTATGATAGTGAAAGGAACTGATCTCTGTGCCTTCCCCCATTACACACCAGAGTTATACCACCACTGGATAAAAATACATTCATTTCAGATGGCTATTATTGCCAGTACCTGATTAATAGCTGCTTTTTCCTCCCTCCCTCCATCTCTCTCTCTACTTTCCCTCTTTTCAGCTCCTCCTCCCTGTCCTCATATAAAACACTAATAAGTCAGATGATTGGAGCTCATTATTTCTCCTTTTAAGAAATGTAATATTAACAAGACATTTGACAATGGATCTGGATACTGGTATTAATAGGCAATTACCTCAGACGTTTACAAACTGCTGGGATGGAAAAAGCTCTTCAGCATGACTGACCAATGTGTGTGCATCCTTCTCCCCGTTTGTCTCCTCCCTCCCTCCCTCCCTCCCTCCCTCCCTCCCTCCCTCCCTCCCTCCCTCCCTCCCTCCCTCCCTCCCTCCCTCCCTCCCTCCCTCCCTCCCTCCCTCCCTCCCTCCCTACTGTCTCCCTCCCTCCATGCCTACTGTCTCCCTCCCTCCCTCCATGCCTACTGTCTCCCTCCCTCACCGTCTCTCCTCTGTGTCTGGCCCTGACAGAGTCATGGTGCTACAATCTGCCAGAACATCTCTTATCCACAGAACAGATGATAGAACTAGAGCGATGCCATGGCAAACTCCCAGATCACTAAAGACACAGCAGAGTGAAACCATTTCACTGTCCTCCACTATCAACGATCCAGCCCACATGAGACAAGGCGCACTAGACAGACATTACAGACACCCTGCAGCCAAGCTATCACAGATTCCATCCACACTAGAACACATCAGGTAAAGGTCATAAAAAGGGCATGGAGTGTATCTGCAGTACAGGCGGTTATGTGAGTAGTCCAAAAACACACAGACTTTGTGAACGTAGCTAGATCTAAGCTGATAATTCATGTATTGTATATGCATAATGACCACAATGCTTTGAAAGGAATGGCAGTTTGTTTTCCAGTGAAGAAATATTACCCTGATCTAACTTATCTAACATGGGAGACCTGAACACGTTAGATAAACGTCCTGACATCTAACACAATACCTCTGACCTTCTTCCAGTGTTTGGATTATTGCTCTGCTATGACAGAGCCACCCTGCAGGAATACCAATAAACAGGATGGATAAAGGTGATAAACCCTCCATCAATTACATAACATTTTACATACAGTAGAAGTTGGATGTTTACATACACTTATGTTGGAGTCATTAAAACTTGTTTTACAACCACTCCACAAATTTCTTGTTAACAAACTATAGTTTTGGCATGTCGGTTAGGACATCTACTTTGTGCATGACACAAGTCATTTTTCCAACAATTGTTTACAGACAGATTATTTCACTTATAATTCACTGTATCACAATTCCAGTGGGTCAGAAGTTTACATACACTAAGTTGACTGTGCCTTTATACAGCTTGGAAAATTCCAGAAAATTATGTCATGGCTTTAGAAGCTTCTGGTAGGCTAATTTACATCATTTGAGTCAATTGGAGGTGTAACTGTGGATGTATTTCAAGGCCTACCTTCAAACTCAGTGCCTCTTTGCTTGACATCATGGGAAAATCAAAAGAAATCAGCCAAGACCTCAGAAAAGAAATTGTTGACCTCCACAAGTATGGTTCACCCTTGGGAGCAATTTCCAAATGCCGGAAGGTACCACGTTCATCTGTACAAACAATAGTATAAAATAGCATGGGACCATGCAGCCGGCATACCGCTCAGGAAGGAGACGCGTTCTGTCTCCTAGAGATTAATATACTTTGGTGCCAAAAGTGCAAATCAACCCCAGAACAACAGTAAAGGACATTGTGAAGATGCTGGAGGAAACAGATACAAAAATATCTATATCCACAGTAAAACGAGTCCTATATCGACATCACCTGAAAGGCCGCTCAGCATGTTAGAAGCCACTGCTCCAAAATCGCCATAAAAAAAGCCAGACTGGTTTGCAACTGCACATGGGGACAAAGATCATCCTTTTTAGAGAAATGTCCTCTGGTCTGATGAAACAAAAATAGAACTGTTTGGCCTTAATGACCATCGCTATGTTGGAGGACAAAGGGGGATGCTTGCAAGCCGAAGAACAACATCCCAACCGTGAAGCACGGGGGGTGGCAGCATCATGTTGTGGGGGTGCTTTGCTGCAGGAGGGACTGGTGCTCTTCACAAAATAGATGGCATCATGAGGGAGGAAAAGTATGTGTATATTTTGAAGCAACATCTCAAGACATCAGTCAGGAAGTTAAAGCTTGGTCGCAAATGGGTCTTCCAAATGGACAATGACCCCAAGCATACTTCCAAAGTTGTGGCAAAATGGCTTAAGGACAAATTCAAGCTATTGGAGTGGCCATCACAAAGCACTTACCTCAATCCTATAGAAAATGTGTGGGCATGTCACACCCTGACCTTAGTTATCTTTGTTTTCTTTATTATTTTGGTTAGGTCAGGGTGTGACAAGGGGTGGTTTGTTGTGTTTTTGTCCTGTCTAGGGTTTTTGTATGTTTATGGGGTTGTTGACTAGTCTAGGTGTTTTGTATGTCTATGTTTAGTTGCCTGTGTCAGCACTATTATTATAGCTTCACGTTCGTTTTGTTGTTTTTGTAAGTTTGTTTAAGTTTCTTCGTTTCATTAAAGAAGATGTATTCTCATCACGCTGCGCCTTGGTCTCATCGCTATAACGAACGTGACAGGGCAGAACTGACAAAGCGTGTGCGAGCATTGAGGCCTACAAACCTGACTCAGTTACACCAGCTCTGTCAGATGGAATGGGCTAAAATTCACCCAACTTATTGTGGGAAGCTTGTGGAAGGCTACCCAAAACGTTTGACCAAAATTAAACAATTTAAAGGCAATGCTACCAAATATTAATTGAGTGTATGTAAACTTCTGACCCACTGGGAATGTGATGAAAGAAATAAAAGCTGAAATAAATCACTCTCTATTATTATTCTGACATTTCACATTCTTAAAATAAAGTGGTGATCCTAACTGACCTAAGACAGGGATTTTGTTACTGGGATTAAATGTCAGGAATTGTGAAAAAATGAGTTTAAATGTATTTGGCTAAGGTGTATGTAAACTTCCGACTTCAACTGTATACCATTAATATGACATTTATCATAGCATTATTAATGGTATGTTTAGATTTTGGCCGCAAGCAGGCTCAAGATTCTGAAAGCACTGAGAAACCTTCTATACTTTTTTTCTTGGCTTTGTGACCTCTATAAATAATGGCAGGAATTTCATCAGAAAATATTTATCACCGTGTTGAGCTTCCACCTAACCCCACTGACCAAAACCTACAACCCCCTAAAACTGCTTTTCCACTGAAAGGCCATTGGTTGTGGCGGTTGAAGAATTCAAGACTACATGTAGTTATTGCTGTTGTCTGATAAGCGAGTTAGGGCTCAGATGTGGTCTAATCTTTACCTAGGGCTGAGATTAACCAGAGTCAATAGCTCCAGTGTGTGCCGATGTCAGATCACCTGCCACTGCAGGGATCCCCCCACAGCACAGCACAGGCTGCCTGTCAGGGAACCATTCCTGATGGGAAATAGATTCCCTGCTGGGAGATGGATTAGTGGAAACCATTCCAGAGTGGAATTAAGACATGCTGGACATTCTGGATTCCACAGCCTTGTAGTCCTCTGTGAAAGCCAACATTTTGGATGTATGTGATATACTAATAACAGAGGGACAGACATCTGTATTGGAAAGGATTGCTGTGCAATAAACACACCATCATCTAACTGTCATATTGGCCATCCAGTGTGTGGTGCAATTTGACAGAATTGTGCTAAAATTAATCAACTTAAAAAAAGATTATTTGACTGTGTCATGTTGTTCTTTTCCCCACTTGTTATAGATCATACAATTAGAAAATATATTATGATACATCTATAGGCAAACATGAATTATGCCAACAACCATCCATGAAACCTACCAGTAAAACACTTGTCTAATATAGACCTTTCGCCCCACCCGAGACAGGGAAAGGGAGACAGAGCATTCAATGACTATGTGTATTTTCACACATCCACTGCAGTGCCAGTGGCCTTGTGAGGAGAGGAAAAGCTGCCTACACTTATCCCTGTAATGAAATAGTTAGATTCTGCCCAAAGCTGCCAGGAGCACAAAGTATTTCAAACACCTGACAAATCTGAGTCTTAATCATTATGCCTACTTCTAAATAAAAAAATATGTATATTTTTCTGCATAGGTTATCTAGCATACCCCTTTACCTGTTCAATTGTAATTTTAATGAGGGTGCCATTTTTACTGTTGTGAATCAGAAATCTCAATATACTGCACTAACATGCCTAGGACATAAAAATTACAACAGTACACGGGATACAGGCTAGAGGTCGACCGATTATGATTTTTCAACGCCGATACCAATACCGATTATTGGAGGACCAAAAAAGCCGATACCGATTAATCAGACAATTTTTTTTTTTTTTTGTAATAATGACAATTACAACAATACTGAATGAACACTTATTTTAACTTAATATAAAATCAATAAAATCAATTTAGCCTCAAATAAAATGAAACATGTTCAATTTGGTTTAAATACTGTAATGCCAAAACAAAGTGTTGGAGAAGAAAGTAAAAGTGCAATATGTGCCATGTAAGAAAGCTAACGTTTAAGTTCCTTGCTCACAACATGAGAACATATGAAAGCTGGTGGTTCCTTTTAACATGAGTCTTCAATATTCCCAGGTAAGAAGTTTTAGGTTGTAGTTATTATAGGAATTATAGGACTATTTCTCTCTATATGATTTGTATTTCATATACCTTTGACTATTGGATGTTCTTACAGTGCCTTGCGAAAGTATTCGGCCCCCTTGAACTTTGCGACCTTTTGCCACATTTCAGGCTTCAAACATAAAGATATAAAACTGTATTTTTTTGTGAAGAATCAACAACAAGTGGGACACAATCATGAAGTGGAACGACATTTATTGGATATTTCAAACTTTTTTAACAAATCAAAAACTGAAAAATTGGGCGTGCAAAATTATTCAGCCCCCTTAAGTTAATACTTTGTAGCGCCACCTTTTGCTGCGATTACAGCTGTAAGTCGCTTGGGGTATGTCTCTATCAGTTTTGCACATCGAGAGACTGACATTTTTCCCCATTCCTCCTTGCAAAACAGCTCGAGCTCAGTGAGGTTGGATGGAGAGCATTTGTGAACAGCAGTTTTCAGTTCTTTCCACAGATTCTCGATTGGATTCAGGTCTGGACTTTGACTTGGCCATTCTAACACCTGGATATGCTTATTTTTGAACCATTCCATTGTAGATTTTGCTTTATGTTTTAAATCATTGTCTTGTTGGAAGACAAATCTCCGTCCCAGTCTCAGGTCTTTTGCAGACTCCATCAGGTTTTCTTCCAGAATGGTCCTGTATTTGGCTCCATCCATCTTCCCATCAATTTTAACCATCTTCCCTGTCCCTGCTGAAGAAAAGCAGGCCCAAACCATGATGCTGCCACCACCATGTTTGACAGTGGGGATGGTGTGTTCAGTGTGATGAGCTGTGTTGCTTTTACGCCAAACATAACGTTTTGCATTGTTGCCAAAAAGTTCAATTTTGGTTTCATCTGACCAGAGCACCTTCTTCCACATGTTTGGTGTGTCTCCCAGGTGGCTTGTGGCAAACTTTAAACTACACTTTTTATGGATATCTTTAAGAAATGGCTTTCTTCTTGCCACTCTTCCATAAAAGCCAGATTTGTGCAATATACGACTGATTGTTGTCCTATGGACAGAGTCTCCCACCTCAGCTGTAGATCTCTGCAGTTCATCCAGAGTGATCATGGGCCTCTTGGCTGCATCTCTGATCAGTCTTCTCCTTGTATGAGCTGAAAGTTTAGAGGGACGGCCAGGTCTTGGTAGATTTGCAGTGGTCTGATACTCCTTCCATTTCAATATTATCGCTTGCACAGTGCTCCTTGGGATGTTTAAAGCTTGGGAAATCTTTTTGTATCCAAATCCGGCTTTAAACTTCTTCACAACAGTATCTCGGACCTGCCTGGTGTGTTCCTTGTTCTTCATGATGCTCTCTGCGCTTTTAACGGACCTCTGAGACTATCACAGTGCAAGTGCATTTATACGGAGACTTGATTACACACAGGTGGATTGTATTTATCCTCATTAGTCATTTAGGTCAACATTGGATCATTCAGAGATCCTCACTGAACTTCTGGAGAGAGTTTGCTGCACTGAAAGTAAAGGGGTGAATAATTTTGCACGCCCAATTTTTCAGTTTTTGATTTGTTAAAAAAGTTTGAAATATCCAATAAATGTCGTTCCACTTCATGATTGTGTCCCACTTGTTGTTGATTCTTCACAAAAAAATACAGTTTTATATCTTTATGTTTGAAGCCTGAAATGTGGCAAAAGGTCGCAAAGTTCAAGGGGGCCGAATACTTTCGCAAGGCACTGTATAGGCACTTTAGTATTGCCAGTGTAACAGTATAGCTTCCGTCCCTCTCCTCGCTCCTACCTGGGCTCGAACCAGGAACACAATGACAACAGCCACCCTCGAAGCAGCGTTACCCATCGCTCCACAAAAGCCGCGGCCCTTGCAGATCAAGGGGAACAACCACTCCAAGTCTCAGAGCGAGTGACGTTTGAAACGCTATTAGCGTCACTCGCTCTGAGACTTGGAGTGGTTGTTCCCCTTGCTCTGCAAGGGCCGCGGCTTTTGTGGAGCGATGGGTAATGCTGCTTCGAGGGTGGCTGTTGTCGTTGTGTTCCTGGTTCGAGCCCAGGTAGGAGCGAGGAGAGGGACGGAAGCTAACTAGCTAGCCATTTCACATCGGTTACACCAGCCTAATCTCGGGAGTTGATAGGCTTGAAGACATAAACAGCAGAGCTGCTGGCAAAACACACGAAAGTGCTGTTTGAATGAATGCTTACGAGCCTGCTGCTGCCTACCATCGCTCAGTCAGACTGCTCTATCAATTCATAGACTTAGTTATAACATGATAACACACAGAAATACAAGCCTTAGGTCATTAATATGGTTGAATCCGGAAATTATCATCTCGAAAACAAGACGTTTATTCTTTCAGTGAAATACGGAACCGTTCCATATTTTATCTAACGGGTGGCATCCATAAGTCTAAATATTTCTGTTACATTGCACAACCTTCAATGTTATGTCATAATTACGTAAAATTCTGGCAAATTAGGCGGCCTAAACTGTTGCATATACCCTGACTCTGCGTGCAATGAACGCAAGAGAAGTGACACAATTTCACCTGGTTAATATTGCCTGCTAACCTGGATTTATTTTAGCTAAATATGCAGGTTTAAAAATATATACTTCTATGTATTGATTTTAAGAAAGGCATTGATGTTTATGGTTAGGTACACATTGGAACAACAATAAGAATGTGTTCTTAACTGACTTGCCTAGTTAAATAAAGATTAAATAAAGGTGTTAAAAAATACAAATAAAAATCTGCCAAATCGGTGTCCAGAAATACCGATTTCCAATTGTTACGAAAACTTGAAATCGGCCCTAATTAATTGCCGATTCCGATTAATCGGAACTCATCACCATCGAACACCTTTGGGATGAATTGGAACGCAGACTGCGAGCCAGGCCTAATCGCCCAACATCAGTGCCGACCTCACTAATGCTCTTGTGTCTGAATGGAAGCAAGTTCCTACAGCAATGTTCCAACATCTAGTGGAAAGCCTTCCCAGAAGAGTGAAGGCTGTTAGGGCAGCAAAGGGGGGGACCAAATCCAGATGAATTCCCATGACTTTGGAATGATATGTTTGACGAACAGGTGTCCACATATTTTTGGCCATGTAGTGTAGGAACTTTTTGGAAGACTTGGTGAAAAAGTAAATAAGCCAGTAATTCTAGAATGGATGATGGAAAATGAACAAATCTCACATTTTCTGTGTTCATAAAAGTTAGCAATTTGCTTTTGCTATATTATGTGGATAGATTTAGGTCATTTTATAGAGTATAGTGTTCAGAAACCCACTTGTTCCAGACACCATCCTCTCAACAAATGACCCTCAATATATAGGCCTATTTTACAAGTGATCTGTCACAAAAGGGATGTTCAAAGGGACACAGTGTTTATAGAACTATGCCTTCTTATAATATTCAGACTACAGACAATAATATTTATTGGAACTGGGTGATTTACTGGAAGTGCATTTTTCACTGCCATAATGAGTCCATGAATGAATAAAGCTGTTTTCAGCCATTTCACGTTTCACTGACAGTCTTCACAGAGGATCATTCAGCTCACACATTTCTCTCCCTGAGCAGCAGGTGTTTGCTGTCAAGGTGTGCAGCCTACTGCTGGCCACCAGGGGTGACACTTAGGGGCGGGAAGAGGGCCACTACTTCTCCATGTCACGCCCCCGATGCACGTGTGATACATTTCTTAAATAGGTGCCCCCCCCCACACACACACACACACCCACCCACACACACACACAATATTCTCTTCTCTCCCCCTTTCTCTCAGACAGGGGCACAAACACCCGTTGACATGATAGGAGATGAGGTGACCTTGTGTGCTTTGCCGCTCAGTTTACCTGACGTGAAAACCGGTGACACTCGGGCATGTAGGCTAACGTTAACAATACTGAGAGAACAACAAGTGCACAAGCATCTTTATCTTACACCCGAGTCTCCATGCTGCCAGCCTTTATTGTAGTCATTCCATCTACACAATTGCCTTTGGTGCGGTCTCTGAACGATGATGTAGCCTTTGAATGTCATCCAGGCACATGACAAGGAATGTAACGAGTAAACAACATCATGGGCTATGCATTCTGATAGAGATGACACTAGTAAAATCAGCAATAACATGCTGCTTGTGTTATGGCGATGACTCCCAGCATCATTACTTGAGACCAACAAATCATACTCAAGGGCGTTTTTGAACCAACACAAGAGCCTCAAACAAACTAGCCTAAAAGGGAGACAGACAGTCTGGCATGGAAAATATAAATTGAGGTCTTTATCTCACCTTTGCTGTTCCCTTCTTCTCTGTTTAGATGCATGGCTGTTGCTTTTATCAGTAAAGCTGTATTATTATATTTAAATTTTTAAGGAATAGCCTTCGTGTTGAAAACTCCAATTCCAATTTTGATTTTTATTTCTGCCTGGACGCGCGCGTATTTGAGCGTATTTCGCTCGAGCAGGTAGGTAATGTTGGTGCCTGAATCTATTTAGGATCTCTCTCGCTCTCTCCTTTTTTTCTCTCGCTCTCTCTCTCTCCAGTTCAGATGCGCTCAAAAGGGATGGTCGCAATAAGATTGCAGGGAGGAGACGGGTGGGGTGACGTGACAGCAGTCCGTGCAAAGTACTCGAGCTGGAGTCAAAATCCGTGTTCGGACTATGGTTCCCGCCAGTTGATGGAACCGTACACTTTAATGTTGCCAATTTTTTTAAAGGGATTTCCTCGTCACCAAATTGTACGCTCCTCGTTCGACCAAGTTAGGTGTTAGTCTACAATCACCATCCTTATCCTCACCTCAATCACTATTATCCCTTCATTTCATAAACATGTCCTTTGAGAATTCCAGAAACCGTCTCAGATGGCTAATATAGAGGGGTCGAGAGAGGGATTGATTCACCACAAAAAGAGACCTGGAAATGTGTGTGCCTTTGTGGCCTCATAATTAACCAAACTGGAAATGTGCGAATAGGTGTCTGTAGATGTGTAGTCTCAGCCTGGTTTGGTTGGTAGTCTATGGGCGACAGGTTGTCAGTGACTCCCAACTGCATGTGGAAAATTAATTGGGGGTCGTGGGTGAGAAACGGTTGCCTTTTCTCGCGCGCACATGCTGTAGCCTACCATCTTCACATTTTTTGTGTGATTAACGTTGGTTCATCCCCGATTATTTGAGCCTGTTAATTTTAACACTCAATCTGTATTCGCCATAGGACTGTTATAGCCAATACGAAAAGTTGATTTACTCACCGCTCACGTCCACCCGTAGCTGACTGACATGGCTCACCAGCGGTCCCTAGTGTTGTAGAACATCAAATAATTGTTATTTTATGAAGGCCTATTCAAGTTTGGTGTAGCCTAATCTTATTTCCGCATCTTCATATAACCACATGCCAAATATTTAATGACGTGGGCTATCAATTACGCATTTAATTGATATTGATAAGTAGGCTAGCCCATATAAAATTGAGAAACATTTTTACTCTAATTTTACATTTTAAATGTTTTAAACAAAAAGTGCTAAAGAGACTGGGTTGTATGCATACAATATGGTCTATGCAGAAGCATCTACTTTTGTCTCACCCATCTTCCATTCCTTAACCTTGAGTGCTCAATAATAACTGAGGCCAATGACACCTCCATGAGATTGGAGTTGATATGCTGGCCCTTGGAGCGATGCTGGCTATGTGCCTCTTCCTGTCTCATGTGAGCCTTTTGGCTGCAAGATAATGCTTTCTCTGTCCCAGAACTCAGTTGAAAGTCCGTGTTGCCCAGCAACAGCCCCAAAACATCACTGCTCTAGAGGAGATCTGCATGGAGGAATGGTCTAAAATACCAGCAACAGTGTGTGAAAACCTTGTGAAGACTTACAGAAAACATTTGACCTCTGTCATTGCCAACAAAGGGTGTATAACAAAGTATTGAGATAAACTTTTGTTATTGACCAAATACTTATTTTCCACAATAATTTGCAAATAAATTCATAAAAAATCCTACAATGTCTGGCATCTCTCTCTCACTGACACTGAGTGTACAAAACATTAACAATATTGAGTTGCACACTTCTGCCCTCAGAACAGCCTCAATTCGTTGGGGCATTGACTTTGCAAGGTGTCAAAATCGTTCCACTGTGATGCTGGCCCATGTTGACTCCAACGCTTCCCACAGTTGTGTCAAGTTGACTGGATGCTGTCAATGGCGTGCGTACTGGGAGCGGAGTCAGATGCCCTTTGGGTGGTGGACCATTCTTGAGACACACAAGAAACTGTTGAGCATGAAAAAGCCAGCAATGTTGCAGTTCTTGAGACACTGAACACACTGGCTTTCAGATTTTTTTTTTAAGCCACCCATCAGAGTAAATGTCATTCTGGTTAATTTGCTCTGTTGTATTGTGAGCAAATGTTAAGGTTGAACACCGACACAAGTGTTGCTTTAATGAGGCTTACACATACAGTGGGGCAAAAAAGTATTTAGTCAGCCACCAATTGTGCAAGTTCTCCCACTTAAAAAGATGAGAGAGGCCTGTAATTTTCATCATAGGTACACTTCAACTATGACAGACAAAATGAGAAGAAAAAAAATCCTGAAAATCACATTGTAGGATTTTTTATGAATTTATTTGCAAATTATGGTGGAAAATAAGTATTTGGTCAATAACAAAAGTTTATCTCAATACTTTGTTATACACCCTTTGTTGGCAATGACAGAGGTCAAATGTTTTCTGTAAGTCTTCACAAGGTTTTCACACACTGTTGCTGGTATTTTAGACCATTCCTCCATGCAGATCTCCTCTAGAGTTTTGGGGCTGTTGCTGGGCAACACAGACTTTCAACTCCCTCCAAAGATTTTCTATGGGGTTGAGATCTGGAGACTGGCTAGGCCACTCCAGGACCTTGAAATGCTTCTTACGAAGCCACTCCTTCGTTGCCCAGGCGGTGTGTTTGGGATCATTGTCATGCTGAAAGACCCAGTCATGTTTCATCTTCAATGCCCTTGCCGATGGAAGGAGGTTTTCACTCAAAATCTCACGATACATGGCCCCATTCATTCTTTCCTTTAAACGGATCAGTCGTCCTGGTCCCTTTGCAGAAAAACAGCCCCAAAGCGTGTTGTTTCCACCCCCATGCTTCACAGTAGGTATGGTGATCTTTGGATGCAACTCAGCATTCTTTCTCCTCCAAACACGACGAGTTGAGTTTTTACCAAAAAGTTATATTTTGGTTTCATCTGACCATATTTTTATTTTTTTTATTTTACCTTTATTTAACAAGGCAAGTCAGTTAAGAACAAATTCTTATTTTCAATGACGGCCTAGGAACAGTGGGTTAACTGCCTGTTCAGGGGCAGAATGACAGATTGTCAGCTCGGGGATTTGAACTTGCAACCTTCCGGTTACCAGCCCAATGCTCTAACCACTAGGCTACCCTGCCGCCCCTGCCGCATATGACATTCTCCCAATCTTCTTCTGGATCATCCAAATGCTCTCTGGCAAACTTCAGACGGGCCTGGACATGTACTGGCTTAAGCAGGGGGACACGTCTGTCACTGCAGGATTTGAGTCCCTGGCGGCGTAGTGTGTTACTGATGGTAGGCTTTGTTACTTTGGTCCCAGCTCTCTGCAGGTCATTCACTAGGTCCCCCCGTGTGGTTTTGGGATTTTTGCTCACCGTTCTTGTGATCATTTTGACCCCACGGGGTGAGATCTTGCGTGGAGCCCCAGATCGAGGGAGATTATCAGTGGTCTTGTATGTCTTCCATTTCCTAATAATTGCTCCCGCAGTTGATTTCTTCAAACCAAGCTGTTTACCTATTGCAGATTCAGTCTTCCCAGCCTGGTGCAGGTCTACAATTTTGTTTCTGGTGTTCTTTGACAGGTTTTTGGTCTTGGCCATAGTGGAGTTTGGAGTGTGACTGTTTGAGGTTGTGGACAGGTGTTTTTTATACTGATAACAAGTTCAAACAGGTGCCATTAATACAGGTAAAGAGTGGAGGACAGAGGAGCCTACAGGTCTGTGAGAGCCAGAAATCTTGCTTGTTTGTAGGTGACCAAATACTTATTTTCCACCATAATTTGCAAATAAATTAATTTAAAATCCTACAATGTGATTTTCTGGATTTTTTTTCTCATTTTGTCTGTCATAGTTGAAGTGTACCTATGATGAAAATTACAGACCTCTGTCATCTTTTTAAGTGGGAGAACTTGCACAATTGGTGGCTGACTAAATACTTTTTTGCCCCACTGTATGTATGAGTACCTCAAGAGCCTATGTATATCCCAATGTTGGGATAGTTACCACTTTAGGGAAAGGGGATACCTAGTCAGTTGCACAACTGAATACTTTCAACTGAAATGTGAATCAGAGAGGTGCAGGGGGCTGCCTTAATCTACATCCATGTCATCAGGGCCCAGGGAGCAATTGTTGTTGGGGATTAACAGCCTTGCTCAAGGGCAGAACACCACATTTTTCCACCTCGCCAACTCTGGGATACAAACCAGCAACCTTTTGGTTATTGGCCCATCGCTCTTAACCGCTAGGCTACCTGCTGCCATTATAATGTTATTAACTTTAGATTAAAGTGTGTAATTTGCAACAATATTCAAGAAACATTTTATTTTGCAATATACAAACTTAAAATTATGAACAGGAGTGACATTTACTCTCATGGATGGCCAAAAATAACTATATTAAAGCCACACCCATAATAGGCCAAGGCTCCTTAAAATAACCTAGAATTACATTAAAAAAGACCCAGCATGAAAGTGAATAAAAAAAAAATTGATGGTTGAATTAACCCATATTTGGTAATCCAAACAACCCAACATGTTGGGTTATTAACGCAACCCAACTGGCTGGGTCAAAATAACCCAGCGTGTGGTCTGTCCAATATTTACCCAGCGCAGGGTTACCAAATAACCCAAATTGGGTTGCTTTTAACCCAGCATTTTTTGGAGTGTAGGTTACAGCCCACTCAGAGCTACACACTGGATCTCAAACAAATACTCCAATACCCCTGTCTGCATCTCTCGTAGCACTTGCCCCCCCCCCCCCCCCTCTCTCCCATCATCATCATCTCTGGCATGAATATTAATTAACCTGTCACACTGTCGCCTCTGAACTCAAGGCAACTCTTTCATCAACGCAACTTCAGCAATGCTTTGATCCTCAAGGGTTTTCATTGACATTATGTCATTTTGCAGCCGCCAGCTTGCCCCAATACCAATCTGCATGGGGGAATAAGCTAATGTATGTATGTATGTATGACCTATAAAGTGCAGTTTTCTAAAATGTTATGCCAATTTTACAGTAAATTAATTGTTGGTGACCAGTGCCATTTACTGTACTGTAGATTGCAAATAATGACTACAGAACCATAACAGATTTAGATCGCTTACAGTAGATATTCCTACACATTTCAGCCATACTTGCTGGTAAAATGTCTTCCACTTTCATAGCCCTGAGACACAATTCCTGCCTGTTATACACCATCAAATGAGGTAGAGGTCATTTCTCGAGCCATTTACACACCATACTCTCCCATTCCCCTGAAAAAGGGTGAATAATACAGCTATTGCAATTCCCCTTGAGAATGTAATTTTTCAACATATGAAATGTCAGAGTAAATAAGCTAATTGATCACTATGAAGGCAATTTAAGTCTTATGAAAGTGAAATGTATGGCACTGCCTGTGACAGTAGGCCTACGATAAATTGGATCTAGATTGATATGATGAAATTGATCTAAATGATGGTGGGGCATCTACATCCCCTCTGGTCTGTGTGTGTTTGACAGGCCTTGGCAGTAGATTCTCACCCTCCAGGCACTCACTTCTTTTGTAATCAATGCCCTGATTTGGTTGAGTGCCTCGATCTCCCCATCTCTCATCTCTCCCTCTTCCCCTCCCTTCCCTTCTTCCCATTTCTTATCGGTTAACCCTGTTCCTTGACTCCACCTGTATTAGCCATATTCTCCTGTGCAGCATACAAAGTACATAATAATTACATATTAGATAATAATAATTAATCATATCAATAATAATCATAGTACAAACATAACATCTCCTTTTTGTAATTGTATTAAATTCTATGAAATGTAGTATACATTAAATGCATGCCGGCTTGCAGCTGCTCCATCTACTGGACAGATGCTAACACCGTAATAACCACATAACAACGGAAGGTGTAAATAATGTGTCCTCTATACACAGTGTCTCTGCTTGCTTGTTTTCAAATGGGATCTGAGTGGTATCCATGGGAGTGGAGAAAGACAAACACTGCAGGTTGGAAATGGATCTCCTCCAAATGAGATATTGCCAAGAAAGCAACAGGACACAAGGATAGCCATGCCCATGTGAACTAGAGAATCTGGTTATTGGATGGACACATGACAATGGTTCCTTAGGAATGAGACAGGCCGACAGAGACAGCGAGATACTGAGATAGATTAATTTGGTGAAGCAAATGCATAAAACAATCCCTCCATTGTTTCCTTGGTTACCACAGTAGGGGAAATCTTCAGATTTCCTTGAGACTTGTTACGGTAGAATGAGGTCAAACCACACACCAAAGGCTGTCACACAAATAGAGAGAAAGAATCATAAGACAACACGGGTAGCACAATCCCATTCATTTTTTTCAGACAGCAATATATACGAGAGGAATACATTTTTTCTGTTCTTATTTTACCTCAAATGAATAATACAATAGCTGTCAGCCTGTTTTACACCTTCAGTGCACATCCATATTCACAACTCCAAACTGATAACCCAACACCCACCATATCTACAGGGGAGGGAAGAGGGGTGGTGACATAAAAGTGCTTGGACGTGCATTTGTCCTCCTGAAAAGAGGGAATAACGGTCCAGGGATGAACCAGCACAATATAGAATCTAGGTTACTATGATACAGGGTCATACAGGGTCTACAAATGTACCTTTCAGTAATGATAATGGCGATGGGCTTGCACAAATGTCAAGGGTGAGTTTTTATCTTTTTGATTTGATGACTTGACTCTGGCTGAGTGCTGTGAGTGAATTGCCACTCTCAGAACCGTGGGGTGTATTCATTACGCAGATTCTGTTGCAAAATGTTTTGTCTGTTGCAAAAAATTTTCTAACAGAAACCGTTTACTTAAAACAGAAAACATTTTGCCCACGAAAGTGAGAGTTTCTATCGGACAAATTCAGGCAGGTCCCTGAACTGACATCTAGTTACAAAATGGTGCCAACATGGTGGCTGGGGAACTAATTGTGTTTGGTGTGTAGTCACCAATGTCACCAACCAGTGACGTTTTCTGCAGGCAATGTTGACTCTTTCAAGGCCCACAGCTTGAGTACATCGTTTCCAACATCTGCCAACATCTTATGTTATCTTTGTTAATCCTGAATAGTGAATACACCTCAGATCAGATCTTAGTATCACTGTGATGAAATTCTCAATGCATTCTTGGAAGAAGAATGCAATTCTAAAGCTTCTTTATGGATGAAGAGGGAAACACCATTTGGAAAGAGGTACAGAAGCTGTGCAAAACAGCCACAAAACCACAACAAAAAATAGCATCAATACAGACAGAAGATATTACAGTACAGTCATGTTTGACAGATTTATATATCATGATTGCATCATCTTAGTAAAAACAATAAAGAGAATTCCATGACTAAACCTTGATAAAGCACAACTAAAAGTACACTTGAAATGATATTGAATTATTATCATATAGTTATAAATCAGACCTAAATGTAAATATTTACTGTAATTAATCTCAGGTAGGGGATATAATAAATGATGACCTATCAGAACACCCTCAACAGGTGCAGAGAACAAACTTTGGTCTAGAACACACACACCGTTCTGTCTCTCTCTGACTAACTCCTTAGGGCTTAGGCTAATGTGGGCTGTGTCTGAAAGGAAAGTGACAGATTACCTGGCTCCAATGTGGGCTGTGTGTGAGAGTGCAAGACTAGTTGTTCTGTTGAGGCAGGAAGCTGAGAAGGAACTCTCCCACTCCCAGGAAGTAGACCACCTGTGCGATGCCAAAGAGGGGAGCAATGACCAGAGCACGGCAGTACGCCCCCTTCAGGAAAGCAGAGGGACCCTCTTGGCGCAGAATCTTCCTGTTAAACAAGAGGGTCGTGATATAGGGGTGTATCTACAGTACCAGTCAAAAGTTTGGATACACCTACTCATTCAAGGGTTTTCTTTATTTTTACTATTTTCTTAATTGTAAAATAATAGTGAAGACATCAAAACTATGAAATATCACATATAATCATGTAGTATCCAGAAAAGTGTTAAACAAATTAAAATATATTTTACATTTGAGATTCTTCAAAGTAGCCACCTTTTGCCTTTATGACAGCTTTGCACACGCTTGGCATTCTCTCAACCAGCTTCACCTGGAATGCTTTTTTGAAGGAGTTCCCACATATACTGTGCACCTGTTGGTTGCTTTTCCTTCACTCTGCAGTCAAACTCATTCCAAACCATCTCAATTGGGTTGAGGTCAGGCAAAGGGAGGCTACTTTGAAGAATCAAATATATAAAACATATTTTAATTTGTTTAACACTTTTTTGTTTATTACATGATTCTATAGGTATCACGTTTCAGGTAAGACCCAGATGCAGACAACGTCGAAGTAACAACAGTTTATTATTTCGAACAGGGGCAGTCAAAAGGCAGGTCAAGGGCAGGCAGAGGTCAGTAATCCAGATAGGTGGGGCAAAGGTACAGAATGGCAGGCAGGCTCAGGGTCAGAGCAGCGGGAAAACTAGGAAACACCGGGAAAATTAGGGAACAGGAACAATCGAGAGACAGGCTCCGAAAGAAAAACGCTGGTAGGCTTGACAAAACAAAAAGAACTGGCAACAAATACACAGAGAACACAGGGGATAAATACACAGGGGATAATGGGGAAGATGGGTGACACCTGGAGGGGGTGGAGACAATCACAAAGACAGGTGAAACAGTGTTATTTCATAGTTTTGATGTCTTCACCATTATTCAATAATGTAGAAAATAGTAAAAAATAAAGAAAAAACCTTGAATGAGTAGGTGTATCCAAACTTTTGACTGGTACTGTATATTCTAGCCTAAAAGGCCTTCTCCGTTTATTTCATAGTACCAGTAGATGTTGTAATGTTCTACCATCAGATAATATGGATATAATCGATCAGAAAAGGCCTGTCAAAACCAGGAGGGAAGCAGTGGAAGAGTTAGAGTGAGAAGGAGAGGTTACCTGATGCATTCTGTCACTCCGTTGTAGGTGTCCTCCTGACTTCCCCGTGTCATGGTCTGAATTCTGGTCTTAATCACTATGACACACATACTGTATCAATAGGCTTACAGGGCACATGGCAGGCATAATCAAATCACATTTTATTTGTCACATGCGCTGAATACAACAGGTAGACCTTACCGTGAAATGCTTACTTACTGGCCCTTAACCAACAATGCAGTTTTAAGAAAAATAAGACTTAGGGCCTTTCTTTGACACTGACTGGTACATAGGTCCTGGATGACAGGAAGCTTGGCCCCAGTGATGTACTGGGCCGTACCCACTAGCCTCTGTAGCCCCTTGCAATCGGAGGCCGAGTAGTTGCAATACCAGGCGGTGATGTAACCAGTCAAGATGCTCTCGATGGTGCAGCTGTAGAACTTTTTGAGGATCTGAGGACCCATGCCAAATCTTTGGGGGAATAGGCATTGTCCTGCCCTCTTCACGGCTGTCTTGGTGTGTTTGGACCATGATAGTGTGTTGGTGATGTGGACACCATGGAACTTGAAGCTCTCAGTCTGCTCCAGTACAGCCCCGTCGATGAGAATGGGGAAATGCTCGACCCTCCTTTTCCTGCTCGACCCTCCTTTTCCTTGTTGCCCTGGCACCACACTTTCAGGTCTCTGACCTCCTCCCTATAGGCTGTCTCATCGTTGTCGGTGATCAGGCCTACCACCGCTGTGTCGTCTGAAAACGTAATTATTGTGTTGGAGTCGTGCATGGCCACACAGTCATGAGCAGGGAGTACAGGAGGGGACTAAGTATAGGCCCCGTGTTAAGGATCAGCGTGGCAGATGTGTTGTTGCCTACCCTTACCACCTGGGGGCGGCTAGTGAGGAAGTCCAAGATCCAGTTGTAGAGGGAGATGTTTAGTCCCAGGGTCCTTAGCTTAGTGATGAGCTTTGAGGGCACTATGGTGTTGAACGCTGAGCTGTAGTCAATGAACAGCATTCTCACGTAATTGTTCATTTTGTACAGGATGGAAAGGGCAGTGTTGAGTGCAGTAGAAATTGCATCATCTGTGGATATGTTGGGGCGGTATGCAAATTGTAGTGGATCTGGGGTTTCTGAGCTGATGGTGTTGATGTGAGCCTTTCAAAGCACTTCATGGCTACAGACGTGAGTGCTACGGGTCGGTAATCGTTTAGGCAGGTTACCTTGGTGTTCTTTGGCACAGGCACTATGGTGGTCTGCTTGAAACATGTAGGTATTACAGACTCGGCCAGGGACAGGTTGAAAATATCAGTGAAGGCACTTGCCAGTTGGTCAGTGCATGCACGGAGTACACGTCCTGGTAATCATCTGGCCCTGCGTCCTTGTGAATGTTTACCTGTTTAAAGATCCTACTCATGGGCCTCCCGAGTGGCACAGTGGTCTAAGGCACTGCATCGCAATGCTAGAGTCATCATTAGGAACCAATTTTCAATCCCGGGCTGTATCAGACTCCCATGCTCTTCCCAAAGGGCGGCGCACAATTGGCGAGGTTTCCTCCAACACATTGGTGCGGATGGCTTCCGGGTTAAGTGGGTGGGTGTTAAGAAGCACGGTTTGGTGGGTCATGTTTCAAAGGATGTATGTCTCGACCTTCACCTCCCGAGCCAGTAGGGGAGTTGCACCGATGAGACAAGATCGAAATGGGGGACAAAAAGGGGGTAAACATTTTTTTTAAAAGGTCTTAGTCACATCGACTGCTGGTGCTCTCATCTATGCTTCAGTGTTGCTTGCCTTGAAGCACGCATGGAAGTCATTTTGTTCTTCTGGTAGGCTTGTGTCACTGGTCAGCTCACGGCTGGACTTCCCTTTGAAGTCCGTAATAGTATGCAAGCCTTGCCACATCCAACGAGCGTTGGAGCCGGTGTAATAGGACTCAATCTTAGTACTGTATTAACACATGGCCTGTTTGATGGTTCATCTGAGGGCATAGCAGGATTTCTTATTTGAGTCTGGGTTAGAGTCTCGCTCCTTGAAAGCGGCAGCCCTACCCTTTAGCTCAGTGCGGATGTTGCCTGCAATCCATGGCTTCTGGTTGGGGTATGTACGTAATATTCCTCAATTAAACTGGATGAGTCCCGGAACATATTCCAGTCTTTGCTAGCAAAACAGTCCTGTAGCTTAGCATCTGTGTCATCTGACCACCTCTGTATTGAGAGAGTCACTGGTACTTCCTGCTTTAGTTTTTGCTTGTAAGCAGGAATCAGGAGGATAGAATTATAGTCAGATTTGCCAAATGGAGGATGAGGGAGAGCTCTGTATGCGTCTTTGTGTTTGGAGTAAAGGTAGTCTAGAGTTTTCTCCCCTCTTTTTGCACATGTAACAGGTAAAAGGGATTTTAGTTTCTCTGCATTAAAGTCCCCGGTCACTAGGAGCACCGCCTCTGGATGAGCATTTTCTTGTTTGCTTATGGCTTTATACGGCTCATTGAGTGCGGTCTTAGTGCCAGCATCGGTTTGTGGTGGTAAATAGACGGCTACGAAAAATATAGAGGAAAACTCTCTTGGAAAATAGTGGGGTCTACAGCTTATCATGAGATACTCTACCTCA
Organism: Oncorhynchus clarkii lewisi; assembly: GCF_045791955.1. Taxonomy (NCBI): domain Eukaryota; kingdom Metazoa; phylum Chordata; class Actinopteri; order Salmoniformes; family Salmonidae; genus Oncorhynchus; species Oncorhynchus clarkii. The sequence goes on along the minus strand of NC_092152.1, from coordinate 71,016,648 downwards.
GGTGAGCAAAACCTTGAGACTTCCTTAATATTTGATTTTGTGCACCAGCTGTTATTGACAAATAGACACAGACCTCCACCCCTTGTCTTACCGGGGGCAGCTGTTCTGTCTTGCCGATGCATGGAAAAACCACACAACTGTATACACACTCATACCTGTATACACACACACGACTGTCCTTACCATCCACAGGATTAACTGCCACAGCAGCTGTACTGCCAGCGATGCAGCCTGATGCAAAGGACACATAAAAGGGAGCGGGGCCATCAGCCCCACGGTCACCAAGACTGTTCAGATTGGCAAACAGGGGGAAGTAGATTATGGAGAATGGCACGTCCCTAAGAGAACAGAAGAATGGGCCATCAAATGTGAATCATCTTTATTTGTGTGTGTTCTTGCAAGGTTTCCATTGTGTCTTCTTGCAGATGTACCTCAGGAGTGTGGCCCCCAGGCCCTTGTAGAGCCCTGCAATGCCCTGGCTCCTCAGCAGCTCCCGGGTGAGCTGCATTGCTGTATGGGACCTCAACTCCACTGGGCCCCCAGGGGCCCTAACTGCAGCCTGGGACATCAGCTTCCTCTGAGCCTCTACATGTGTCATAACACACACAACATCGTCAGGATCATCAGTGTGACATCATCAGTCAAGTAATAAAATAACTATTTTACATTGATAGAATAACAATGCTGGTTGTTACGGGTTCTAACTGATCAGATCTCTGTGATCTGTTTGTGTTTGTTTGGCTGACAAGATATTGGTTAGTCATGAAACAGTGACTGGGAACAGGGGAACATACAACCTCCTCTCTCCTTCTTCTACCCATCTCTCACCTATCCGCCCTGCATCCTGTAACTGAATCTTTAGCATCTCCATGGGAGTGGTGATGATGACCTGCACCAAGAGATGGAGAGACAAAGAGATGGAGACACAGAGAGATGGAGAGACAGAGAGATGGAGACACAGAGAGATGGAGAGGCAAAGAGATGGAGACAGAGAGATGGAGAGACAGAGAGATTGAGAGACAAAGAGATGGAGAGACAGAGAGATAGAGAAACAAAGAGATGGAGACAGAGAGATGGAGAGACAGAGAGATGGAGAGACAGAGAGATGGATAGACAGAGAGATGGAGAGACAAAGAGATGGAGAGACAGAGAGATGGAGAGACAAAGAGATGGAGAGACTGTATGACTGTGTTTCAGAAGAGGTCAAATACCCAGGCAGACACACAACTATTGTGCATAATTACTGTTGAGCCACAAGATGGTAGTAGAAAGCTGTCTGAGGCTGATACCCAAACTGATCTTACCTGACATGTACCAGCACCACAACCCGCCAGCATCTCCCTCAGCAGGCTAAGCTTCTGACTGAGAGAGAGAACAAATGTCATAATTATTTTGGTTCAATGACTTTGCTCATTTCCCTGGATGTTCTGGTGTTATCTCAAGTGATTTCCATACATTAAACAAAAGGCATACAACATAAAACTCTCTGTTTCTATACACATAGGCCATGACCATAAACATGCATAAAACAATAAACATACCAAACATAACATACACATAAAGAAACATACATAAAGACACACACACACACACAAATACATACATACAGTGCCTTGCGAAAGTATTCGGCCCCCTTGAACTTTGCGACCTTTTGCCACATTTCAGGCTTCAAACATAAAGATATAAAACTGTATTTTTTTGTGAAGAATCAACAACAAGTGGGACACAATCATGAAGTGGAACGACATTTATTGGATATTTCAAACTTTTTTAACAAATCAAAAACTGAAAAATTGGGCGTGCAAAATTATTCAGCCCCATTTACTTTCAGTGCAGCAAACTCTCTCCAGAAGTTCAGTGAGGATCTCTGAATGATCCAATTTTGACTTAAATGACTAATGATGATAAATACAATCCACCTGTGTGTAATCAAGTCTCCGTATAAATGCACCTGCACTGTGATGGTCTCAGAGGTCCGTTAAAAGCGCAGAGAGCATCATGAAGAACAAGGAACACACCAGGCAGGTCCGAGATACTGTTGTGAAGAAGTTTAAAGCCGGATTTGGATACAAAAAGATTTCCCAAGCTTTAAACATCCCAAGGAGCACTGTGCAAGCGATAATATTGAAATGGAAGGAGTATCAGACCACTGCAAATCTACCAAGACCTGGCCGTCCCTCTAAACTTTCAGCTCATACAAGGAGAAGACTGATCAGAGATGCAGCCAAGAGGCCCATGATCACTCTGGATGAACTGCAGAGATCTACAGCTGAGGTGGGAGACTCTGTCCATAGGACAACAATCAGTCGTATATTGCACAAATCTGGCCTTTATGGAAGAGTGGCAAGAAGAAAGCCATTTCTTAAAGATATCCATAAAAAGTGTCGTTTAAAGTTTGCCACAAGCCACCTGGGAGACACACCAAACATGTGGAAGAAGGTGCTCTGGTCAGATGAAACCAAAATTGAACTTTTTGGCAACAATGCAAAACGTTATGTTTGGCGTAAAAGCAACACAGCTGAACACACCATCCCCACTGTCAAACATGGTGGTGGCAGCATCATGGTTTGGGCCTGCTTTTCTTCAGCAGGGACAGGGAAGATGGTTAAAATTGATGGGAAGATGGATGGAGCCAAATACAGGACCATTCTGGAAGAAAACCTGATGTAGTCTGCAAAAGACCTGAGACTGGGACGGAGATTTGTCTTCCAACAAGACAATGATCCAAAACATAAAGCAAAATCTACAATGGAATGGTTCAAAAATAAACATATCCAGGTGTTAGAATGGCCAAGTCAAAGTCCAGACCTGAATCCAATCGAGAATCTGTGGAAAGAACTGAAAACTGCTGTTCACAAATGCTCTCCATCCAACCTCACTGAGCTCGAGCTGTTTTGCAAGGAGGAATGGGAAAAAATATCAGTCTCTCGATGTGCAAAACTGATAGAGACATACCCCAAGCGACTTACAGCTGTAATCGCAGCAAAAGGTGGTGCTACAAAGTATTAACTTAAGGGGGCTGAATAATTTTGCACGCCCAATTTTTCAGTTTTTGATTTGTTAAAAAAGTTAGAAATATCCAATAAATGTCGTTCCACTTCATGATTGTGTCCCACTTGTTGTTGATTCTTCACAAAAAAATACAGTTTTATATCTTTATGTTTGAAGCCTGAAATGTGGCAAAAGTTCGCAAAGTTCAAGGGGGCCGAATACTTTCGCAAGGCACTGTACATACATGCACACACACACACACTCACACAGTCTTAGAAACATGTTAATAATTCACCAGTTCACTAGCGCAGGTCACTCAATAATTTATCAGCCATGTTGTTGGTCCCCATGGAAATGTTGAGGGATGCTAAAGATAGCCCAGGTATGTCATGCAGATAATGCTGCAGGGGCCTGTGGGATTGGTCCTATCAACCATGCTGTGTGTTTACAAAATATTTATACCTCTAACGTATTACCACTAGATCCCAGCACATAGTGAGATATTATTAGAATCCTATTTGTGATATGTATATCAAATCCAAACAAGAAGTTAGTTAAAGCTGATATAGTATATAATACATATTTCAAGTACATCTATTCAAAGAGATCAGAGTGGGCAAGAGGTTGGTGTACCAGTCAGTTACGACTGGTGTAGGATTGTATTTGACAGGTAGGTGTTCGAAAGACGCCTCTGAGCACTACTCACCCGTCCTTGGACAGGTGCTGTCTAAAGAAGTCATTGGCAGCTAGTTTGATGGCCTTCTCTGGAGTGACCAGAGTCAGGTTCACAGCAGCACCTAATGGTTAAAGAAATAGACATACACAGAATCATAAACAAAGAATATGCTCAAACCTGTGTGCACACACGCACACGCACACGCATGCACACACACACACACAATTTTGTCCTACCTCTGTACATGCCAAAGTACCCCTCTGATTGGATGGTCTTGATAAGGCAATCTGACCTGTGTTGTGAACACAAAGGATTACTGTGCAAAGACCTCAGAGAATCAACCAGAAGTAAGCAGATACTACAAGCAAACTGCAAGTTTGTTTTAGATTTTTTATTTTTTTTGACTGGTTAAAAGAGTGTGTTGAACAACATTGTACATACATGCTGGTGTAGAGACGGGAACCATTTTGCTGGTTCTGGAGACGGGTCTTGGCTAGGTCAATAGGAAATACACATGTCACACCAATCAGTCCAGCAATTCCCCCGTTGATCAATTTGGCAGGTAAACTGAGAGGGAGAGAAAGAGAGAAGAGTGAGAAGGGATCAAAAAGGTGACAATGACCAATCAATACCAAAAGTTAAAAACAAGAATGAGAGAGCTGGAAAATGGTGGAGGGATTACTTCAAGACTCAAACTGGAACATTAATTAAAAAATTTGATAACATTTTCTCAGATTCATCTGTTTCCATCAATATCCGTATCCGCACTTACCTGATCTGCTTGTCAGCCATCTATCTGAGACACAGTTACCTTGGCAGTTTCTCTGTCTGTGTATCTGTAAACGTGATCTGCAAGGAAAACAATGGATTAGTGGAAGATGGATGGATAATACCTCAGTCAACCAGCCAATGTTCAACTGTCAGTTTCAGTCAGCTGTGGAGGAGAACTGGAAAAGAACAGAGTACAAATCCATATCAGAACAGTAGTCTGACACTCAGTTAAAGCTTTGAGAAACATCTGTGCGTGGAAAGTACCTGGCTTATCCCTGGGCATAATAGCATTTACCTCAATGTTGTGTTGGCTGGCTACCTGAAATGAAGAGTGTTCATTCATTGAGCCATGCTTTCAGAAGAATATGACTGTACAGCCACCCTCCTTCTGGACCAATCACATCAATCCTTCCCCTCCACTCCTCTCTCAACCCTAATTCTATCCCAAACTCTTCTATTTCCTCTACTCCTACTCCTCCCAGATCTCTCCTGATTTGTGTGTGTGCATTGTATTTGAATGGAGCAAGAGAAAGCAGAGAAAGAGAGAGGGAGATGGGACATCCAATACTGTGATTAGAAATATGGGTGTATATCTGTTTGAGGTCTATTCTGTCAGCTCACAGCACTCCTTCTCTCTTTGCAGGCATGTAACAATATATCTTTGACCGAATGTTTCGCTTTGTTGTCTTTATAAAAGGATCTACTGTGTGTGTGTGTGTGTGTGTGTGTGTGTGTGTGTGTGTGTGAGTGTGTGTGTGTGTGTGTGTGTCTGTGTGTGTGTGTGTGTGTGTGTGTGTGTGTGTGTGCGTGTCTGTGTGTGTGTGTCTGTGTGTCTGTGTGTGTGTGTGTGTGTGTGTGTGTGTGTGTGTGTGTCTGTGTGTGTGTGTGTGTGTGTGTGTGCGTGTGCGTGTGTGTGTGTCTGTGTGTCTGTGTGTGTGTGTGTGTGTGTGTGTGTGTCTCTGTGTGTGTGTGTGTGTGTGTGTGTGTGTGTGTGTGTGTGTGTCTCTGTGTGTGTGTGTGTGTGTGTGTGTGTGTGTGTCTCTGTGTGTGTGTGTGTGTGTGTGCGTGTGTGTGTGTGTGTCTGTGTGTCTGTGTGTGTGTGTGTGTGTGTGTGTGTGTCTCTGTGTGTGTGTGTGTGTGCGTGTGTGTGTGTGTGTGCGTGTGTGTGTGTGGGTGTGGGTGTGTGGGGAGGGGGGGACCTTGGTCATAGAATAGTACCTAAGAGAAGGCACAGGAGTGGTCTGTCTACTCAATGTCTGCTTTTCATTTATATGTACAGTATGAGCTCATGTATTTTTCATTGCCAGGAATGGATTACATGTGGTAATGGAGAGACTTACCACATCTAGTTTGTTAATACATCATGAATAAATACTTCCACGTAACACTATACCCATTCCACCACCTACCTGCCTTGCAACATTCAGATTTTTTTTTTTTTTTTTTTTTTTTTTTTATTTTTTTTTTTTTAACCTTTATTTAACCAGGCAAGTCAGTTAAGAACAAATTCTTATTTTCAATGACGGCCTGGGAACAGTGGGTTAACTGCCTGTTCAGGGGCAGAACGACAGATTTGTACCTTGTCAGCTCGGGGGTTTGAACTCGCAACCTTCCGGTTACTAGTCCAACGCTCTAACCACTAGGCTACCCTGCCGCCCCATTTGAGTGTTATGATTGTCAGGTAAACCTGACGTAACATAATTCACCCCCGTTAACTACACATCATTGCTCACCCGGTGAACCTTCCACATAAATGTATACACAGATCGGGTATTCAATACATGATGCTTATGTTTTCCTTGCTGCATTTCAGGGCTCATCACATCGATGCTGAGTGCAACTGCTGAGGCTACTTATTTCCACTTGGTGAAGCAGAACCCTGTTGCTACCCATTTCACATCTCAGGTAAAGTTAATAATGATATAGCAAAATCTATTGACCTCACTTTGAGCCCTAAAGTTCATATTTTCAAATTAAGAGTGCCGAAAAAGAGAAAATCTAGGAAAGCAAAATCACTCAAATACCTGAGTTACAATTCCTCTGTGTTACAATTTCTTAGCTCTTCTCTCTGTTTCTGTCTCTCTCTGTCTCTCTTTTTCTCTCTCTCTCTGTCTGTCTGTCTGTCTGTCTGTCTGTCTGTCTGTCTGTCTGACTCACTCACTCACTCACTCACTCACTCTGTTCAAAGTCTGTTCCAAGAAGCTGGTACAGTACTTTGAACCATACTCTCATTGGTTGCTTGTGTGGAGGTGTGGTCAGGCTCATCAAAACATTGTATGTCTGTGCATATTTTACAGTACGCCTGTAATTCTGCATTCTGTAATAATGAGTGGTTATGTTCAAAAGCCTAGCTGTATGCTAATTTTATGCATATCTGTGCCAACTTATACATAGCCTACTCGTCTCACCTCCGGTCTCAATAGAGTTGCATAGTATGTTGAATTGAATCCTCATTCAAACTGTCATGTTCCATTGATTAACAGCAGGGGCATCCATCCTCTCCTCTTTGGCCTCTCTCCCCATGCTTCTCTTGTGATGTCACAACAAGGATAGCCTGGCACCAGCTTTGTTCCAGAGCATGTCTCTATTTTCACAAAGATTTCATCAGTGACCCTCAATGATTAACAAATACACTGAAATGGACATGGCAGATACCAATATTATAATTGTAATTTATCATGAACTGACCTACCACTTTTCATCCTCCTGGACCAGCTGTTCAAGCCTATATGGTACCTGCAGGCCTCCTTACTTCCCCTGCACCACTAATAACAGGATTCCCTGCTATATCGTTACACTCAACAAATTGGCTTGGTGGATTGACACTGTCAGTTAAACCAGCATCTATTGGTTGTAAGTGAGAAGGGGAGGAAACGGTGTGTGTTGTGTTGGAGAGAGGGAGCTTAGGGATGGGCAGAGAAAAATAATTGTTGTTGCACCCTCAAAGTTCACATCACCTCGTCATCTGCATTAATCTTAGCCTCTTGTCTCCTATGTTTTTTTCAGCTTCTTCTATGTCTCCTATGTTTTTCTCAGCTTCTTCTATGTCTACCCTATGAAAAACATGTACGGCTACCCCACTGTCCAAAAGTTCCTCTTTCTAGTTGTAAAGGGCTGACCGGTTGCCAGTTGAAGGCTGGGAAAATGTCAACACCAGATCATTTGAGGGTACATTTCAGGATTTCAACATTTTTTTCCAGCCTTCCCAGTCGTATCATACTGAATACAGAAAGACATTCGGTCTCTGGTTGTGTAATCACTTTATTTCTGCAACCCTTTTGAAATACATTGTATACTATGTTTCAGTACCATGTACCTGTCTATTAGCAGAAATCATTTTTGAGAATATGACATTTTTACCAAAAGCAGTAATTAAGTGCAATATGTTTGTTTGGAATTTGGTCCTTCAGTTTGGCTAGTAACCTCCTTTTTGTAGGTTCAGTAGTTCTTGGGGAGTCCTTGGGGTCTGAATCGGTTGGGGTCCCCTCCATTACGTCCCCAGCGGTTAGCCTCCTGGTCAGCTGCTGAGTCCTCGTGTCCTCGACCACTGGAACCCTGAACCATCTCCCGGCCATTACTGAGAGAGGAGAAATATTACATAAGTAACTCGCCAACCACAGTAAACCAATAATGGTAAAATTGTCTTTCTGACCAGACATTTTTTTTTTGTTTTACAAAAAGTGGCATAAAGATCTAATTAGAGAAAGGAGAATGTTTTTATGAGATAATTTGATGACCAACTGAACCACATTATAAGCATCACACAGATATTTGAGAATCACCCACCTGATGACTGTTGCTGCCCACCTGCCCCCTGGACCTCTCCTGGCAGCATCATAGTTGCCCCGAGCGTGAAAGTACTTGTCTGAGTTTTTCCAGTTGGCGTCCTTCATGTCGCCATATGCACGCCACATGTCTTTAGCACCTGCAGGGTCAGGAGGACACAGATGTTGATTTTGACACTTTCAATGAACTTTACAACTTTTCAAACCACTAGCCTCAAGAAATAACAATGACTTTAAAGGAGTCCTCAAATACAGTACATGTCGCTCTTGATAGATTTGTTGCTACTGGTTTCTGTATCTATTTCTGTCAACAATGAAGAAACAATGATTAAAGTGTATAAACGGACCTCGAGCAGCTTCACCAGGGAAGCGGTACCACTGAGCTTGAGCTCCTACAACAAGGGTCAGAACAAGTCCAGCTAGAAGCAGCTTCATACTTGCAGATGTGACAAACTGAAGGAAACACGAGGGTGAGAGAGAGCATAGGCCACTATATGAATTGCTAACATATTTACAGATCATTTATTCAACTTAAACTCAGACTGCCTCATATAAGAGAGTTATCGCTTACCTTCTAGCTCCTTAGTTAGTTAGTCAGTCAGGCAGTTTGAACTCCCTTGTGTTTTGTGTTGGTTTGTGGTCTGCAGCTTGTTCTTATATTCCACTCAGACCAGGGAGGAGTTCTGTTTTTCCAAAAGCTGGAATTCCCTAACTTCGTCCTCCCAAGCTATTACGATCAGAAGTGTATGCCCGGGAACACAAGATGAGAAATTTCCAGGTCATGACAAGATGAATTAGAGGACGTGCTCTGAAGCCTTGGGCAATAAGGAGGATACTCCTCAATTGTGTAACTAGGCCTACAGCTTAAAAAAACAAGGCATCAAAATGTGATGTGTCTGTATTAATAAGACTAATGGGGGAGCAGTTTGTTTTTCTGCTTTTAATGTCGTAATTGTCATGATGGTTGAGGTTCCAAAAGTTTGCCTCTCACCTAATATGAGAGAATGAATCCTTATGATATGATTCATTATAGACTACTATAATATGGTAGAATACAAGTATTTAATAGCCATAGACATGAAAGGCAATTTGCATGTCCACATCTTACAGTTGGCACCTTTATCTTACGGGTTACACAATTACTGCTCCCCCTCACACCTATGCTGCTGTTCATTGATTATTGATTTCCATTACCATTAGTATCTATCTTTTTATCCTACTACCGGTCACAATTGCTATTTTTTACAAATCAAATCAAAATGTATTGGTCGCATACACCTATTTAGCAGATGTTTTGCGGGTGTAGAGAAATGCTTGTGCTCTTAGCTCCAGCAGTGCAGTAATATCTAACAATTTACAACAATACACACAGATCTAAAAGTAAAAGAATGGAATTAAGAAATATATAAATTTTACAAGCAATGTCAGAGACTGAAGTATATATATATATATATATATATATATATATATATATATATATATATATATATACTGTGTATATATATATGATGGGATGTATAGATGTTATGGACGGTATGTGGATAGAATATTCAGGGTATCTGTAGAATACGTAGGATAGAATAGTATATATACAGCAATAGTTGAATGAGATGGCATTAAGAATGCAATATATACTGTACATATGAAATTAGTAAAACAGTATTTCAACGTTATTAAAGTGACCAGTGTTCCATTATTAAAGTAATCAGTGATTCCATGTCTATGTGCATAGGTTAGCAGCCTCTAAGGTGTAGGGTTGAGTAACCGAGTGGTAGCCGGCAAGTGACAATGACTAATTTCAGGGAAGGGTACTGCACGGAGGCTGGCAAGTGATGGCTATTTAACAGTGTGATGGCCTTGAGATAGAAGCTGTTTTTCAGTCTCTCGGTCCCAGCTTTGATGCACCTGTACTGACCTTGCCTTCTGGATGATAGCAAGGTGAACAGGCTGTGGCTCGGGTGGTTGATGACCTTGACATCGGGTGCTCTAGGTGTCCTGACATCGGGTACTCTAGGTGTCCTGGAGGGCAGGCATTGTGTCCCCGGTGATGCATTGGGTGATGCATTGGGCAGACCATAGCACCCTCTGGAGAGCTCTGCGGGTGGTGCAGTTGCCGTACCAGGGAGTGATACAGCCCAACAGGATGCTCTCAATGGTGCATCTGTAAAAGTTTGTGTGGGTCTTAGGGGCCAAGCCGGGGAACTTGAAGCTTTTCACCTTCTCCACTTCGGCCCCGTCGATGTGGATAGGGGCGTGTTTCCTCTGCTGTGGACATGTACAGTACCTTCAGAAAGTATCCACATCCAGTGACTTTTTCCACATTTTGTTGTGTTACAGCCTGAATTTAAAATGTTTTAATTGAGATGTTGTCTCACTGGCCTAGACACATTACCCCATAATGTTGTCAAAGTGGAATTTTGGTTTTAGAAACGTTTACAAATGAATAAAAATTTTAATCAGAAATCAGAAATCTTGAGTCAATAAGAATTCAATCCATTTGTTATGGCAAGCCTAAATGTGTTCAGGAGTAAAAATGTGCTTAACAAGTCACATAAGTTCCATGGACTCACTCTGTGTGCAATAGTACTGTTTAACATGATTTTTGACTACTTAATCTCTGGACCATACACATGCAATTATCTGTAAGGTCTCTTAGTCAAGCAGTGAATTTCAAACAAAGATTAACAAAGACCAGGGAGGTTTTCCAATGCCTCACAAAGAAGACATTAGGGGCATACTGCAACAACAACAAAAAAATATATGGACAGTTTAAAGGACATAGGCCTCTTAGCATCTCGTGAGGCCTACCAGTTTCTGGATATAATCCATGTCTGGCGTCTTGAGAATGGCTAACTGACACTTTTCGTGGTATCAATTAGGGATTGGTATCAATCCCCAATTTCGTGGTAATTGTTTAGTAGCTACTATCTTGTCTCATCGCTACAACTCCCGCACTAGCTTGGGAGAGACGAAGGCTGAAAGTCATGCGTCCTCCGATACACAACCCAACCACTGCTTCTTAACACAGCGCGCATCCAACCCGGAAGCCAGCCGCACCAATGTGTCGGAGGAAACACCGTGCACCTGGCAACCCTGAGCCCGGTCCGCCACAGGAGTCGCTGGTGCGCGATGAGACAAGGATATCACTACCGGACAACCCCTCCCTAACCCGGACGACGCTAGGCCAATTGTGCGTCGCCCCACGGACCTCCCGGTCGCGGCCAGTTACGACAGAGCCTGGGCGCCCAGAGTCTCTGGTGGCACAGCTGGCGCTGCAGTACAGCGCCCTTAACCACTGCGCCACCCGGGAAGCCCCTAACACTGCCTCTTCTAGTCAGCAACAACACATCAGAAAACAAATTATAGATTTTAATGCTTTACTGTACTGACCTATTTAGCTTTAGTCCTCAATTGCAAATCGTTGTATTTTGGTGTAAAACACTGTCTCAGGCGCTGCTCCAGAATCTCCCATAGGTGTTCAATTGGGTTGAGATCTAGTCACTGAAATAGCCATGGCATATGGTTTACATCATTTTCATGCTCAGCCAACCAGATCAGTGACCACCCCCTTCCTTGTGGACGGGGGCATTGTCATCCTGCGGGCCAAAGCCATGATAGCCAAAATAATGACCTGCCCAGCATTTTTATACATGACCCTAAGCATGATGGGACATTAACTGCTTAATTAACTCAGGAACCCCACCTGTGTGGAAGCACCTGCTTTCAAAATACTTTGTATCCCTCCTTTACTCAAGTGTTTCCTTTTGGAAAATACCTGTACTTAAAACAGTACCTTCGTGTAGTGTTACCAAATTATCCAATTTTGAAAGGGAACAAAAAAAACAAAAAAATATATGTTTTTAACTAGTTTTAAACTTTTATGGCCAGTGCCATCATGATGACGTCATGTCGGTTGCATAATGACATGTCAGTATGGAGACAGCACAGCAAGGTTATGTGTTTCTATATTTGTTTTAATTTCTGTTTGTTTTGTACATCCGTATTAGTTTCTATTTAGTTTAAGTTGTATGAAAATATATATATTTCATTTTTATATGATTTAGGTTCAGTTTTAGTGTTAAGAAGATAAAGCATTTGTGGGAGGCTAGAAGAAATATGGGTTGTAGAGTTTTTGTGTGTTTTTTGGGATGTCACAACTGGGGGGCAGTAATATATAAGGTGATGGGTCAGGTCATAGGTTAGCCCTTCTCATGACTCCAATTTTGCATTGGTGTCACATATACTCCCTCTCTGGCCTCTAGGTCATCAGGCTGCTGAGTGTCCCGCACACCTGTCACCATTGTCTCGCGCACCTGCGCCTCATGACACTCACCTGGACTCCATCACCTCCTTGATTATCTTCCCTATATCTGTCACTCCCCTTGGTTCTTTCCCCAGGTGTTATTGACTCTGTTTTCCTGTCTGTGTGTTGCGTGGTCATTGTTCCTTTTATTTATTAAATCACTCATTCATTGAACTTGCTTAATGACTCTCAGCACACTCGTAACAATTGGAGTCATTCCATGTCCCTTTTTATTAGCTGAAGTTATTTGGTCTAGTATGAAACCCTCTATCTAGAAATCATTTTATCCCTGATTGCAATATGGTTTTGGAAACCTTGAATACTCAACGTATCCATAAATAACTTTACAAATACAAAAGATAAATTTACTATTTTACCACAGATCTCCACTGAGGTGTTCTGTGTAACAGCTTCAAGCCAACGTTTTTTTGTTGTTCCCTCCTGAGTTTCCATTAGTTCAGGAAGTGCAATGCAAAACCCCTCACTGGAAATCTGTGTATTTTTTGTATTTGTAAAATCATTTTGGGGTGATATGAAAATAGAATTCCTGAGGTTTCCGAAACTGTATTGTGATTATTAACAGTTACACAAAACATTGACCCCGCTGTTATTGTTCAAATGAGAACCAATGGCTGGATGGCCTTGCGTTCTCAAGAGCTAAAGTTAGGTTAGGTTTAAATTATGAAGTCAATCTCAATCTGACTCAATCTCAATCCCCCCCCCCCCCCCCCTCGTTAGCTAGTGAAAGTGATACTTAAACTACACATTTTTTTATCTCCTGGATGCATTTACCTGCCAGATTCAGCAGCTTGAAACCCTCCCAAAAGCTTGAAAACCACATGAGACATTTGCCCAAAGTTTGGAAAAAAACACTAAAACCGAACATAATTCATATGGACATATTACCAGTAATGTTTTGTTGGTGGTGAAAGCCAGCTGAGATGCCAGATGCCATTCCTGACTAATAGAAACAGTTCTGACTGGAAATGAAACTTCGGAATTTCCTCAGCATCACATCCTGCTTTTGACAGTGTTACTATGGTCCTGTCCAAAACAAACAGTAGCCCCAAATAGACAGTTGACATGATGAAATATCGACAGAGATGGGTGTGTTTTCCCCCATCTTATCAGGGCATGTGTAACAGTATAGACTTAAGTCCGTCCCCTCGCCCCGACCTGGGCGCGAACCAGGGACGCTCTGCACACGTCAAGAGTCACCCTCGAAGCATCGTTACCCATCGCTCCACAAAAATTGCAAAGGGAACCACTACTTCAAGGTCTCAGAGCAAGTGACGTCACCGATTGAAAAAAGGAGCAAGTTTAAGGTGGTTCCACACGAGCAAGTCTGTCTACAAGTCAGAGACCAGTATGACGACACACCAAATGTGTTTGATGCATCGTGGGAAAAGAGCAGGAATAGGCTTTTTTTAGGCTACAGTTTGAAGTGATTGTGTTAGCTGTGTTGTTGGCTAGCTCCTCTGAATATCCAGTGCCCTGACGAGAGAGCTATGCCAGGGGAAATTGCGCATCATTTGCTTGTTGTTATGGACGTATCCAAATAAATGTCACTAGAAAACAGATTAAATAAACGCAAATGCAGCTAGTTTGCTTTTATTCTGGCTGCACTGTTTGATGTGACTGTAAATTCGCTAGGTAGAAAGCAAGGGATAAGAATGTTGCCAGTTCATATTAAATGTTCCATTTCCATACTAACAACTAGGTCCGTCCATAGATACAAAAAAAAAGACAACGACGGAGTCGGACCCATAGAACGAACGAGCAGCAGGCTTGGGGAGCAACCTTAGATTTGTGTTGGGATATGTAATTTTCATATGTGTAAACATACTGAATTATAATTGGATGCATTTTACCGCGGTATGTGTGCTATGATTGGTTAAGACCACCCAGATGTTTAGGTCATGGTCAGTTGATCATGGTTGGAGATACGTGAACATGCAAGTTGTAGGTAGCTAATAAAGAGCTATGTTAAAAAATATCCTGTAGTGCTGCATTTTATTATTTTGTACAAAGCGTGCAAAACAAGACAGGATATATCTCGTGAAGGATTTAATAGTAAGAAAAATGTCATCAAAATGAAATTTTTATTAAAATATGTTGAATATGTTGGTAACCCGTTGAATAAAATTGACAATCCCTCAAAGCTGTTGGTTAGAGGATATATTGGCACGGTTTGAAATATTGGCACGGTAGAAATATAAATAATTGGGTGTAAAGGAGCAAAATAAATAAATACAGTAAGGGAAGAGGTAGTTGTTTGGGATAAATTATAGATGGGCTATGTACAGGTACAGTAATCTGTGGGCTGCTCTGACAGCTGGTGCTTAAAGCTAGTGAGGGAGATAAGTGTTTCCAGTTTCAGAGATTTTTGCAGTTCGTTCCAGTCATTGGCAGCTGAGAACTGGAAGGAGAGGCAGCCAAAGGAGGAAATGGTTTTGGGGGTGACCAGAGAGATATACCTGCTGGAGCGCGTGCTACAGGTGGGTGCTGCTATGGTGGCCAGCGAGCTGAGATAAGGGGGGACTTTACCTAGCAGGGTCTTGTAGATGACCTGGAGCCAGTGGGTTTGGCAACGAGTATGAAGCGAGGGCCAGCCAACGAGGGTGTACAGGTCACATTGGTGGGTAGTATATAGGGCTTTGGTGACAAAACGGATGGCACTGTGATGGACTTCATCCAATTTATTGAGTAGGGTATTGGAGGCTATTTTGTAAATGACATCGCCGAAGTCGAGGATTGGTAGGATGGTCAGTTTTACGACGGTATATTTGGCAGCATGAGTGAAGGATGCTTTGTTGTGAAATAGGAAGCCAATTCTAGATTTAACTTTGGATTGGAGATGTTTGATGTGAGTCTGGAAGGAGAGTTTACAGTCTAACCCGACACCTAGGTATTTGTAGTTGTCCACATATTCTAAGTCAGAACCGTCCAGAGTAGTGATGCTGGACGGCCGGGCAGGTGCAAGCAGCAATCGGTTGAAGAGCATGCATTTAGTTTTACTTGTATTTAAGAGCAGTTGGAGCCCACGGAAGGAGAGTTGTATGGCATTAAATCTCGTCTGGAGGGTTGTTAACACAGAGTCCAAAGAAGGGCCCAAAGTATACAGAATGGTGTCGTCTGCGTAGAGGTGGATCAGAGACTCACCAGTAGCAAGAGCGACATCATTGATGTATACAGAAAAGAGAGTCGGCCCAAGAATTGAACCCTGTGGCACCCCCATAGAGACTGCCAGAGGCCCGGACAACAGGCCCTCCAATTTGACACACTGAACTCTATCAGAGAAGTAGTTGGTGAACCAGGCGAGGCAATCATTTGAGAAACCAAGGCTATCGAGTCTGCCGATGACGATGTGGTGATTGACAGAGTCGAAAGCCTTGGCCAGGTCAATGAATATGAACGGCTGCAAGGTATTGTTTCTTATCGATTTCGGTTAAGATATCGTTTAGGACCTTGAGCGTGGCTGAGGTGCACCCATGACCAGCTCTGAAACCAGATTGCATAGCGGAGAAGGTGCGGTGGGATTCGAAATGGTCGGTAATCTGTTTGTTGACTTGGCTTTCGAAGACCTTAGCAAGGCAGGGTAGGATAGATATAGGTCTGTAGCAGTTTGGGTCAAGAGTGTCCCCCCCCCCTTTGAAGAGGGGGATGACCGCAGCTGCTTTCCAATCTATGGGAATATAAGAGAGGTTGAACAGGCTAGTAATAAGGGTTGCAACAATTTCGGCAGATCATTTTAGAAAGAAAGGGTCCAGATTGTCTAGCCCGGCTGATTTGTAGGGGTCCAGATTTTGCAGCTCTTTCAGAACATCAGCTGACTGGATTTGGGAGAAGGAGAAATGGGGAAGGCTTGGGAAAGTTGCTGTTGGGGGTGCAGTGCTGTTGACCGGGTTAGGGATAGCCAGGTGGAAAGCATGGCCAGCCGTAGAAAAATGCTTATTGAAATTCTCAATTATAGTGGATTTTTCGGTGGTGACAGAGTTTCCTATCCTCAGTGCAGTGGGCAGCTGGGAGGAGGTGTTCTTATTCTCCATGGACTTTACAGTGTCCCAGAACTTTTTTGAGTTTGTGTTGCAGGAAGCAAATTTCTGCTTGAAAAAGCTAGCCTTGGCTTTTCTAACTGCCTGTGTATATTGGTTTCTAACTTCCCTGAAAAGTTGCATATCACGGGGGCTGTTCGATGCTAATGCAGAACGCCATAGGATGTTTTTGTGTTGATTAAGGGCAGTCAGGTCTGAAGAGAACCAAGGGCTATATCTGTTCCTGGTTCTACATTTCTTGAATGGGGCATGCTTATTTAAGATGGTGAGGAATGCTTTTTTTTAATAACCAGGCATCCTCTACTGACGGGATGAGGTCAATATCCTTCCAGGATACCCGTGCCAGGTCGATTAGATAGGCCTGCTCGCTGAAGTGTTTCAGGGAGCGTTTGACAGTGATGAGTGGAGGTCGTTGTTTGAGAGTGATGAGGGTGCCCATGTTTATGGCTTTGGTGTGGTACCTGGTAGGTTCATTGATAATTTGTGTGAGATTGAGGGCATCAAGCTTAGATTGTAGGATGGCTGGGGTGTTAAGCATGTCCCAGTTTAGGTCACCTAGCAGCACAAGCTCTGAAGATAGATGGGGGGCAATCAGTTCACATATGGTGTCCGGAGCACAGCTGGGGGCAGAGGGAGGTCTATAGCGGGCGGCAACGGTGAGATACTTGTTTTTAGAGAGATGGATTTTTAAAAGTAGAAGTTCAAATTGTTTGGGTATAGACCTGGATAGTAGGACAGAACTCTGCAGGCTATCTCTGCAGTAGATTGCAACACCGCCCCCTTTGGCCGTTCTATCTTGTCTGAAAATGTTGTAGTTATGGGTGGAGATTTCAGAGTTTTTGGTGGTCTTCCTAAGCCAGGATTCAGACATGGCTAGGACATCCGGGTTGGCAAAGTGTGCTAAAGCAGTGAATAAAACAAACTTAGGGAGGAGGCTTCTAATGTCAACATGCATGAAATCAAGGCTATTACGGTTACAGAAGTCATCAAAAGAGAGCGCCTGGGGAATAGGAGTGGAGCTAGGCACTGCAGGGCCTGGATTCACCTCTACATCACCAGAGGAACAGAGGAGGAGTAGGATAAGGGTACGGCTAAAAGCTATGATAATTGGTCGTCTAGGACGTCCAGAACAGAGAGTAAAAGGAGCAGGTTTCTGGAGGCGATGAAATAGCTTGACGGTATAATGTACAGACAAAGGTATGGTAGGATGTGAATACAGTGGAGGTAAACCTAGGCATTGAGTGATGATGAGAGAGATATTGTCTCTAGAAACATCATTGAAAACAGGTGATGTCATCGCATGTGTGGGTGGTGGAACTGAAAGGTTGGATAAGGTATAATGAGCAGGGCTAGAGGCTCTACAGTGAAATAAGCCAATAAACACTAACCAGCACAGCAATGGACAAGGCATATTGACATTAAGGAGAGGCATGCTTAGCCGAGTGATCATAAGGGTCCAGTGAGTAGTGAGGTTGGTTGAGGAACAATGGGAACAACATGTTTGGTACCATTCCATTTACTCCATTCCAGCCATTATTTTGAGCCGTCCACCCCTCAGCAGTCTCCACTGGTGTACATAAACTAGATATCATTAAAATTCCTATCTACTGATATGTCTGTTGGTGACATCATTTTTTTAAAATACATATTTACAAAATTATCAATAAAGTAATATATACAGTGCCTTGCGAAAGTATCCGGCCCCCTTGAACTTTGCGACCTTTTGCCACATTTCAGGCTTCAAACATAAAGATATAAAACTGTATTTTTTTGTGAAGAATCAACAACAAGTGGGACACAATCATGAAGTGGAACGACATTTATTGGATATTTCTAACTTTTTTAACAAATCAAAAACTGAAAAATTGGGCGTGCAAAATTATTCAGCCCCCTTAAGTTCAGCCACCTTTTGCTGCGATTACAGCTGTAAGTCGCTTGGGATATGTCTCTATCAGTTTTGCACATCGAGAGACTGACATTTTTTCCCATTCCTCCTTGCAAAACAGCTCGAGCTCAGTGAGGTTGGATGGAGAGCATTTGTGAACAGCAGTTTTCAGTTCTTTCCACAGATTCTCGATTGGATTCAGGTCTGGACTTTGACTTGGCCATTCTAACACCTGGATATGTTTATTTTTGAACCATTCCACTGTAGATTTTGCTTTATGTTTTGGATCATTGTCTTGTTGGAAGACAAATCTCTGTCCCAGTCTCAGGTCTTTTGCAGACTCCATCAGGTTTTCTTCCAGAATGGTCCTGTATTTGGCTCCATCCATCTTCCCATCAATTTTAACCATCTTCCCTGTCCCTGCTGAAGAAAAGCAGGCCCAAACCATGATGCTGCCACCACCATGTTTGACAGTGGGGATGGTGTGTTCAGCTGTGTTGCTTTTACGCCAAACATAACGTTTTGCATTGTTGCCAAAAAGTTAAATTTTGGTTTCATCTGACCAGAGCACCTTCTTCCACATGTTTGGTGTGTCTCCCAGGTGGCTTGTGGCAAACTTTAAATGACACTTTTTATGGATATCTTTAAGAAATGGCTTTCTTCTTGCCACTCTTCCATAAAGGCCAGATTTGTGCAATATACGATTGATTGTTGTCCTATGGACAGAGTCTCCCACCTCAGCTGTAGATCTCTGCAGTTCATCCAGAGTGATCATGGGCCTCTTGGCTGCATCTCTGATCAGTCTTCTCCTTGTATGAGCTGAAAGTTTAGAGGGACGGCCAGGTCTTGGTAGATTTGCAGTGGTCTGATATTCCTTCCATTTCAATATTATCGCTTGCACAGTGCTCCTTGGGATGTTTAAAGCTTGGGAAATCTTTTTGTATCCAAATCCGGCTTTAAACTTCTTCACAACAGTATCTCGGACCTGCCTGGTGTGTTCCTTGTTCTTCATGATGCTCTCTGCGCTTTTAACGGACCTCTGAGACTATCACAGTGCAGGGGCATTTATACGGAGACTTGATTACACACAGGTGGATTGTATTTATCATCATTAGTCATTTAGGTCAACATTGGATCATTCAGAGATCCTCACTGAACTTCTGGAGAGAGTTTGCTGCACTGAAAGTAAAGGGGCTGAATAATTTTGCACGCCCAATTTTTCAGTTTTTGATTTGTTAAAAAAGTTTGAAATATCCAATAAATGTCGTTCCACTTCATGATTGTGTCCCACTTGTTGTTGATTCTTCACAAAAAAATACAGTTTTATATCTTTATGTTTGAAGCCTGAAATGTGGCAAAAGGTCGCAAAGTTCAAGGGGGCCGAATACTTTCGCAAGGCACTGTATATATATGTCAAATCTGCAGGATACAAACATTCCATTCCAGCTAAAAAATGGATATATAGCGTTTTGCCACAAAACCTTTTTAATATACATCTCAAATCTTAATCTATAGCGAGGTTTCCATCCAATTTGCGGCAGATTTTCATGTGAATATTCTCAAATCCGCATGAATAAAATCTAAGCATTTTCCCACCAGATACGTGTTTCCATCAGATAAACTTTTTGCAGATACAATTCTGTGTATGATGACGTAGTGCACATAAAAAACTTTCTCGGTTAAATGTTAAATTGGTTTCTATTACTAGAAGGGAAGCACTACTAAGGTACACAATAGTACATTTTGGTAGATAGAAGGTGCTCTTTGGTAAAAGGGGTAAATTGGTCATCAAAAAGAAAGGAGGAACAAGGCATTCTTCATATAATTAATTTAAATGCCTTTATTAGTATGGCATGTTCAATAGAAACAATGTTTTTTTAACCTGACGCATTTCGGCAGCATCGCCTTCGTCAGGGAGGGAGGGTTTCCATTACATTTTCAACTGATGGTTTTGTTACAAAAAATATTGAGTTAATATAGCGGATGTGCCCACTCTGTTGTTGGTACATGCACTCTAGCCGACAGCTCGTAGATGCAGTGCGGGTATAGCCTACATCAGGGATGGGCAACTTAAATGATTGTGGGGGCCACAACAAATCAGAATGAGTTCATGGACATGAGAGCGAGATTCTTTTTAATCGTGAAATGGCAGCCAAGCACTGGTTGTTAATTTTGTCACCAGAATAAGACCCTCAATATTTTGGGGAAAGGAGCATCAAGCTCATCACTTTGCAATTTCACCATGCTGTGAAGTTCATCATAGTTTATTTCATCTGTAGCCTAATAAACTGTATGCTTTCCAAAGTTTTAGAGGGAGGACCACACATTTCATCTTGTGACTGCAAGATAACTTTATTAAATCAATATTTGCACTTAAAAGCCTTTCCGCCACCATCTCTCGCATAATTCATTTTACAGACAAAAAGATCCCACCTTGTCTATTGTATTTAGTTTATTCAATATTTGGAAAGTTTACGACAAATCTGGTGTTTCCATCAGGACGGTCGTGACATTTTTTATCCCACATGTACTGAATTTTCTAGTCTAAAATGCCTTCTCAGTTTATTTCATAGTACCAGTAGATGTTGTAATGTTCTACCATCAGATAATATGGATATAATAGATCAGAAAGGGCCTGTCAAAACCAGGAGGGAAGCAGTGGAAGAGTTAGAGTGAGAAGGAGAGGTTGCCTGATGCAGTCTGTCACTCCGCCGTAGGTGTCCTCCTGACTTCCCCGTGTCATGGTCTGAATTCTGGTCTTAATCACTGTAATACACATACTGTATCAATTGGCTTACGGCAGGCACAATCAAATCAAATCACATTTTATTTGTCACGTGCCAAATACAACAGGTAGACCTTACCGTGAAATGCTTACTTACAAGCCCTTAACCAACAATGTAGTTTAAAGAAAAATAAGAGCCTTTCTATGGTATATAGGTCAGGACCTATATATGTCGCAGGAAGCTTGGCCCCAGTGATGTACTGGGCCGTACGTACTACCCTCTGTAGCCCCTTGCGATCGAAGCCCGAGCAGTTGCCATACCAGGCGGTGATGCAACCATTCAGGATGCTCTCGATGGTGCAGCTGTAGAACTTTTTGAGGATCTGAGGACCCATGCCAAATCTTTGGGGGAATAGGCATTGTCCTGCTCTCCTCATGACTGTCTTGGTGTGTGTGGACCATGATAGTGTGTTGGTGATGTGGACACCATGGAACTTGAAGTTCACAACCTGCTCCAGTACAGCCCCGTCGATGAGAATGGGTACGTGCTAGGCCCTCCTTTTCCTGTAGTCCATGATAATCTCCTTTGTCTTGATCACATTGAGGGAGAGCTTGTTGTCCTGGCACCACACTTCCAGTTCTCTGACCTCCTCCCTATAGGCTGTCTCATCGTTGTCGGTGATCAGGCCTACCACCGCTGTGTCGTCTGCAAACTTAATGATGGTGTTGGAGTCGTGCTTGGCCACGCAGTCATGGGTGAGCAGGTAGTACAGGAGGGGACTAAGCACGCACCCCTAAGGGGCCCCCGTGTTAAGGATCAGCGTGGCAGATGTGTTGTTGACTACCCATACCAGCTTTTGTGGTGCGATGGGTAACGCTGCTTCAAGGGTGGCTGTTGTCGATGTGTTCTTGGTTCGAGCCCAGGTAGGAGCGAGAAGAAGGACGGAAGCTATACTGTTACACTGGCAATACTAAAGTGCCTATAAGAACATCCAATAGTCAAAGGTATATGAAATACAAATCGTATAGAGAGAAATTGTCCTATAATTCCTATAATAACTACAACCTAAAACTTCTTACCTGTGAATATTGAAGACTCCTGTTAAAAGGAACCACCAGCTTTCATATGTTCTCATGTTCTGAGCAAGGAACTTAAATGTTAGCTTTCTTACATAGCACATATTGCACTTTTACTTTCTTCTCCAACACTTTGTTTTTGCATTATTTAAACCAAATTGAACATGTTTCATTTTATTTGAGGATAAATTGATTTTATGTATGTATTATATTAAGTTAAAATAAGTGTTCATTCAGTATTGTTGTAATTGTCATTATCACAAATACATATTTTTTTTAATCGGCCGATTGATCGGTATCGGCTTTTTTTGGTCCTCCAATAATCGGAATCGGCGTTGATAAATCACAATCGGTCGACCTCTAATCTGCGTAATCTGACTACCTCCATATTGAGCGAGTCACTGGTACTTCCTGCTTTAGCTTTTGTTTGTAAGCAGGAATCAGGAGGGGAAATTATGGTCAGATTTGCCAAATGGAGGGCGAGGGAGAGCTTTGTACGCATTTTTGTGTTTGGAGTAAAGGTAGTCTAGAGTTTTTTTCCTCTCTTCTTGCACATGTAACAGGTAAAACAGATTTGAGTTTTTCTGTATTAAAGTCCTTGGCCACTAGGGGCACCGCCTCTGGATGAGCATTTTCTTGTTTGCTTATAGCTTTATAGAGCTCGTTGAGTGCGGTCTTAGTGCCAGCATTGGTTTGTGGTGGAAAATAGACAGCTACGAAAAATATAGATGAACACTCTAATGGTAAATAGTGTACTCTACAGCTTATCAAGAGATACTGTACCTCAGGCAAGCAAAACCTCGAGACTTCCTTAATATTTGAATTTGCGCACCTGCTGTTATTGACAAATAGACACAGACCTCCACCCCTTGTCTTACCGGAGGCAGCTGTTCTGTCTTGCCGATGCATGGAAAAACCACACAACTGTATACAAACTCATACATGTATACACACACACAACTGTCCTTACCATGCACTTGTAAGCTGCATTGCTGTACAGAGATGTTCTTACCGTCTCCCGGGTGAGCTGCATTGCTGTATGGGACCTCAACTCCACTGGGCCCCCAGGGTCCCCAACTGCAGCCTGGGACATCAGCTTCCTCTGATCCTCTACATGTGTCATAACACACAAAACATCATCAATATCATCAGTGTGACATCATTAACCAGGGACAGAGAAGCAGGAATGCCTCAGGAGTAGTTGGCAAACAAAATTAAATGTGGGGAGTATGTGGGGAGAATAACTATTTTACATTGATACAAAAACAATGCTGGTTGTTACGGGTTCTAACTGATCAGATCTCTGTGATTTGTTTGGCTGACAAGATATTGGTTAGTCATGAAACAGTGACTGGGAACAGGGGAACATACAACCTCCTCTCTCCTTCTTCTACCCATCTCTCACCTATCCGCCCTGCATCCTGTAACTGAATCTTTAGCATCTCCATGGGAGTGGTGATGATGACCTGCACCAAGAGATGGAGAGACAAAGAGATGGAGACACAGAGAGATGGAGAGACAGAGAGATGGCGACACAGAGAGATGGAGAGACAGAGAGATGGAGAGAGAGAGATGGAGAGACAGAGAGATGGAGAGACAAAGAGATGGAGAGACAAAGAGATGGAGAGACAAAGAGATGGAGACACAGAGAGATGGAGACACAGAGAGATGGAGAGACAGAGAGATGGAGAGACAAAGAGATGGAGAGACAGAGAGATGGAGAGACATAGAGATGGAGAGAGAGAGATGGAGAGACAAAGAGATGGAGACACAGAGAGATGGAGAGACAGAGATGGAGAGACAAAGAGATGGAGACAGAGAGATGGAGAGACAAAGAGATGGAGACACAGAGAGATGGAGACACAGAGAGATGGAGAGACAGAGAGATGGAGAGACAAAGAGATGGAGAGACAGAGAGATGGAGAGACATAGAGATGGAGAGAGAGAGATGGAGAGACAAAGAGATGGAGACACAGAGAGATGGAGAGACAGAGATGGAGAGACAAAGAGATGGAGACACAGAGAGATGGAGAGACAGAGAGATGGAGAGACAGAGAGATGGAGAGACAGAGAGATGGAGAGACAGAGAGATGGAGAGACAGAGAGATTGAGAGACAGTGTGACTGTGTTTCAGAAGAGTTCAAATACCCAGGCAGACACACAACTATTGTGCATAATTACTGTTGAGCCACAAGATGGTAGTAGAAAGCTGTCTGAGGCTGATACCCAAACTGATCTTACCTGACATGTACCAGCACCACAACCCACCAGCATCTCCCTCAGCAGGCTAAGCTTCTGACTGAGAGAGAGAGAACAAATGTCATAATTATTTTGGTTCAATGACTTTGCTCATTTCCCTGGATGTTCTGGTGTTATCTCAAGTGATTTCCATACATTAAACAAAAGGCATACAACATAAAACTCTCTGTTTCTATACACATAGGCCATGACCATAAACATGCATAAAACAATAAACATACCAAACATAACATACACATAAAGAAACATACATAAAGACACACACACACACACAAATACATACATACATACATGCACACACACACGCACTCACACAGTCTTAGAAACATGTTAATAATTCACCAGTTCACTAGCGCAGGTCACTCAATAATTTATCAGCCATGTTGTTGGTCCCCATGGAAATGTTGAGGGATGCTAAAGATAGCCCAGGTATGTCATGCAGATAATGCTGCAGGGGCCTGTGGGATTGGTCCTATCAACCATGCTGTGTGTTTACAAAATATTTATACTTCTACGTATTACCACTAGATCCCAGCACATAGTGAAGATATTATTACAATTCTATTTGTGATGTGTATATCAAATCCAAACAAGACGTTAGTTAAAGCTGATATAGTATATAATACATATTTCAAGTACATCTATTCAAAGAGATCAGAGTGGGCAAGAGGTTGGTGTACCAGTCAGTTACGACTGGTGTAGGATTGTATTTGACAGGTAGGTGTTTGAAAGACGCCTCTGAGCACTACTCACCCGTCCTTGGACAGGTGCTGTCTAAAGAAGTCATTGGCAGCTAGTTTGATGGCCTTCTCTGGAGTGACCAGAGTCAGGTTCACAGCAGCACCTAATGGTTAAAGAAATAGACATACACAGAATCATAAACAAAGAACATGCTCAAACCTGTGTGCACACACGCACACACACACGCATGCACACACACACACACACAATTTTGGTGTAGAGACGGGAACCATTTTGCTGGTTCTGGAGACGGGTCTTGGCTAGGTCAATAGGAAATACACATGTCACACCAATCAGTCCAGCAATTCCCCCGTTGATCAATTTGGCAGGTAAACTGAGAGGGAGAGAAAGAGAGAAGAGTGAGAAGGGATCAAAAAGGTGACAATGACCAATCAATACCAAAAGTTAAAAACAAGAATGAGAGAGCTGGAAAATGGTGGAGGGATTACTTCAAGACTCAAACTGGAACATTAATTAAAAAATTTGATAAAATATTCTCAGATTCATCTGTTTCCATCAATATCCGTATCCGCACTTACCTGATCTGCTTGTCAGCCATCTATCTGAGACACAGTTACCTTGGCAGTTTCTCTGTCTGTGTATCTGTAAACGTGATCTGCAAGGAAAACAATGGATTAGTGGAAGATGGATGGATAATACCTCAGTCAACCAGCCAATGTTCAACTGTCAGTTTCAGTCAGCTGTGGAGGAGAACTGGAAAAGAACAGAGTACAAATCCATATCAGAACAGTAGTCTGACACTCAGTTAAAGCTTTGAGAAACATCTGTGCGTGGAAAGTACCTGGCTTATCCCTGGGCATAATAGCATTTACCTCAATGTTGTGTTGGCTGGCTACCTGAAATGAAGAGTGTTCATTCATTGAGCCATGCTTTCAGAAGAATATGACTGTACAGCCACCCACCTTCTGGACCAATCACATCAATCCTTCCCCTCCACTCCTCTCTCAACCCTAATTCTATCCCAAACTCTTCTATTTCCTCTACTCCTACTCCTCCCAGATCTCTCCTGATTTGTGTGTGTGCATTGTATTTGAATGGAGCAAGAGAAAGCAGAGAAAGAGAGAGGGAGATGGGACATCCAATACTGTGATTAGAAATATGGGTGTATATCTGTTTGAGGTCTATTCTGTCAGCTCACAGCACTCCTTCTCTCTTTGCAGGCATGTAACAATATATCTTTGACCGAATGTTTCGCTTTGTTGTCTTTATAAAAGGATCTACTGTGTGTGTGTGTGTGTGTGTGTGTGTGTGTGTGTGTGTGTGTGTGTGTCTGTGTGTGTGTGTGTGTGTGTGTGTGTGTGTGTGTGTGTGTGTGTGTGTGTGTGTGTGTGTGTGTGTGTGTGTGTGTGTGTGTGTGTGTCTGTGTGTGTGTGTGTGTGTGTGTCTGTGTGTCTGTGTGTGTGTGTGTGTGTGTGTGTGTGTGTGTGTGTGTGTGTGTGTGTGTGTGTGTGTGTGTGTGTGTGTGTGTCTGTGTGTGTGTGTGTGTGTGTGTGTGTGTGTGTGTGTGTGTGTGTGTGTGTGTGTGTGTGTGTGTGTGTGTGTGTGTGTGTGTGTGTGTGTGTGCGTGTGTGTGTGTGTGTGTGCGTGCGTGCGTGCGTGTGTGCGTGCGTGCGTGCGTGTGTGTGTGTGGGTGTGGGTGTGTGGGGAGGGGGGGACCTTGGTCATAGAATAGTACCTAAGAGAAGGCACAGGAGTGGTCTGTCTACTCAATGTCTGCTTTTCATTTATATGTACAGTACGAGCTCATGTAGTTTTCATTGCCAGGAATGGATTACATGTGGTAATGGAGAGACTTACCACATCTAGTTTGTTAATACATCATGAATAAATACTTCCACGTAACACTATACCCATTCCACCACCTACCTGCCTTGCAACATTCAGATTTGAGTGTTATGATTGTCAGGTAAACCTGACTTAACATAATTCACCCCCGTTAACTACACATCATTGCTCACCTGGTGAACCTTCCACATAAATGTATACACAGATCGGGTATTCAATACATGATGCTTATGTTTTCCTTGCTGCATTTCAGGGCTCATCACATCGATGCTGAGTGCAACTGCTGAGGCTACTTATTTCCACTTGGTGAAGCAGAACCCTGTTGCTACCCATTTCACATCTCAGGTAAGGTTAATAATGATATAGCAAAATCTATTGACCTCACTTTGAGCCCTAAAGTTCATATTTTCAAATTAAGAGTGCCAAAAAAGAGAAAATCTAGGAAAGCAAAATCACTCAAATACCTGAGTTACAATTCCTCTGTGTTACAATTTCTTAGCTCTTCTCTCTGTCTCTGTCTCTCTCTGTCTCTCTTTTTCTCTCTGTCTGTCTGTCTGTCTGTCTGTCTGACTCACTCACTCACTCACTCACTCACTCTGTTCAAAGTCTGTTCCAAGAAGCTGGTACAGTACTTTGAACCATACTCTCATTGGTTGCTTGTGTGGAGGTGTGGTCAGGCTCATCAAAACATTGTATGTCTGTGCATATTTTACAGTACGCCTGTAATTCTGCATTCTGTAATAATGAGTGGTTATGTTCAAAAGCCTAGCTGTATGCTAATTTTATGCATATCTGTGTCAACTTATACATAGCCTACTCGTCTCACCTCCGGTCTCAATAGAGTTGCATAGTATGTTGAATTGAATCCTCATTCAAACTGTCATGTTCCATTGATTAACAGCAGGGGCATCCATCCTCTCCTCTTTGGCCTCTCTCCCCATGCTTCTCTTGTGATGTCACAACAAGGATAGCCTGGCACCAGCTTTGTTCCAGAGCATGTCTCTATTTTCACAAAGATTTCATCAGTGACCCTCAATGATTAACAAATACACTGAAATGGATGTGACAGATACCAAAATTATAATTTGTCATGAACTGACCTACCACTTTTCATCCTCCTGGACCAGCTGTTCAAGCCTATATGGTACCTTTATTTAACTAGGCAAGTCAGTTAAGAACAAATTCTTATTTTAAATGACGACCTAGGAACAGTGGGTTAACTGTCTGTTCAGGGGCAGAACGACAGATTTGTACGTTGTCAACTCGGGGATTTGAACTTGCAACCTTTCGGTTACTAATCCAACACTCTAAACACTAGGCTACCCTGCCTTCCCCTGCACCACTAATAACAGGATTCGATGTTAAATCGTTACACTCAACAAATTGGCCTGGTGGATCGGTGGTCAGTTAAACCAGCATCTATTGGTTGTAAGTGAGAAGGGGAGGACACGGTGTGTGTTGTGTTGGAGAGAGGGAGCTTAGGGATGGGCAGAGAAAAATAATTGTTGTTGCACCCTCAAAGTTCACATCACATCGTCATCTGCATTAATCTTAGCCTCTTGTCTCCTATGTTTTTCTCAGCTTCTTCTATGTCTCCTATGTTTTTCTCAGCTTCTTCTATGTCTACCCTATGAAAAACATGTACGGCTACCCCACTGTCCAAAAGTTCCTCTTTCTAGTTGTAAAGGGCTGACCGGTTGCCAGTTGAAGGCTGGGAAAATGCCAACCCCAGATCATTTGAGTGTACATTTCAGGATTTCAACATTTTTTTCCAGCCTTCCCAGTCGTATCATACTGAATACAGAAAGACATTCGGTCTCTGGTTGTGTAATCACTTTATTTTTGCAACACTTTTGAAATACATTGTATACTATGTTTCAGTACCATGTACCTGTCTATTAGCAGAAATCATTTTTTACCAAAAGCAGTAATTAAGTGCAATATGTTTGTTTGGAATTTGGTCCTTCAGTTTGGTTTTTTGTAGGTTCAGTAGTTATTGGGGAGTCCTTGGGGTCTGAATCGGTTGGGGTCCCCTCCATTACGTCCCCAGCGGTTAGCCTCCTGGTCAGCTGCTGAGTCCTCGTGTCCTCGACCACTGGAACCCTGAACCATCTCCCGGCCATTACTGAGAGAGGAGAAATATTACATAAGTAACTCGCCAACCACAGTAAACCAATAATGGTAAAATTGTCTTTCTGACCAGACATTTTTTTTTTTTTTTACAAAAAGTGGCATAAAGATCTAATTAGAGAAAGGAGAATGTTTTTATGAGATAATTTGATGACCAACTGAACCACATTATAAGCATCACACAGATATTTGAGAATCACCCACCTGATGACTGTTGCTGCCCACCTGCCCCCTGGTCCTCTCCTGGCAGCATCATAGTTGCCCCGAGCGTGAAAGTACTTGTCTGAGTTTTTCCAGTTGGCGTCCTTCATGTCGCCATATGCACGCCACATGTCTTTAGCACCTGCAGGGTCAGGAGGACACAGATGTTGAGTTTGACACTTTCAATGAACTTTACAACTTTTCAAACCACTAGCCTCAAGAAACAACAATGACTTTAAAGGAGTCCTCAAATACAGTACATGTCGCTCTTGATAGATTTGTTGCTACTGGTTTCTGTATCTATTTCTGTCAACAATGAAGAAACAATGATTAAAGTGTATAAACGGACCTCGAGCAGCTTCACCAGGGAAGCGGTACCACTGAGCTTGAGCTCCTACAACGAGGGTCAGAACAAGTCCAGCTAGAAGCAGCTTCATACTTGCAGATGCGACAAACTGAAGGAAACACGAGGGTGAGAGAGAGCATAGGCCACTATATGAATTGCTAACATATTTACAGATCATTTATTCAACTTAAACTCAGACTGCCTCATATAAGAGAGTTATCGCTTACCTTCTAGCTCCTTAGTTAGTTAGTCAGTCAGGCAGTTTGAACTCCCTTGTGTTTTGTGTTGGTTTGTGGTCTGCAGCTTGTTCTTATATTCCACTCAGACCAGGGAGGAGTTCTGTTTTTCCAAAAGCTGGAATTCCCTAACTTCGTCCTCCCAAGCTATTACGATCAGAAGTGTATGCCCGGGAACACAAGATGAGAAATTTCCAGGTCATGACAAGATGAATTAGAGAACGTGCTCTGAAGCCTTGGGCAATAAGGAGGATACTCCTCAATTGTGTAACTAGGCCTACAGCTTAAAAAAACAAGGCATCAAAATGTGATGTGTCTGTATTAATAAGACTAATGGGGGAGCAGTTTGTTTTTCTGCTTTTAATGTCGTAATTGTCATGATGGTTGAGGTTCCAAAAGTTTGCCTCTCACCTAATATGAGAGAATGATTCCTTATGATATGATTCATTATAGACTACTATAATATGGTAGAATACAGGTATTTGATAGACATAGACATTAAAGGCAATTTGCATGTCCACATCTTACAGTTGGCACCTTTATCTTACTTACGGGTTACACAATTACTGCTCCCCCTCACACCTATGCTGCTGTTCATTTATTATTGCTTGCCATTACCATTAGTATCTATTTACAGTTGAAGAAGGAAGTTTACATACACTTAGGTTGGAGTCATTAAAACTCGTTTTTCAACCACTCCACAAATTTCTTGTTAATAAACTATAGTTTTGACAAGTTGATTAGGACATAATTTTCCAACAATTGTTTACAGACAGATTATTTAACTTATAATTAACTGTAGCACAATTCCAGTGGGTCAGAAGTTTCCATACACTAAGTTGACTGTGTCTTTTAAACAACTTGGACAATTCCATAAAATTATGTCATGGCTTTAGAAGCTTTTGATAGGCTAATTGACATAATTTGAGTCAATTGGAGGTGTACCTGTGGATGTATTTCAAGGCCTACCTTCAAACTCAGTGCCTCTTTGCTTGACATCGTGGGAAAATCAAAATAAATCAGCCAAGACCTCAGAAAACAAATTGTAGACCTCCACAAGTCTTGTTCATCCTTGGGAGGAATGTCCAAATGCCTGAAGGTACCACATTCATCTGTACAAACAATAGTACACAAGTATACACACCATGGGACCACGCAGCCGTCATACCGCTCAGGAAGGAGACGCGTTCTGTCTCCTAGATGAACGTACTTTGTTGTGAAAAGTGAAAATCAATCGCAGAACAACAGCAAAGGACCTTGTGAAGATGCTGGAGGAAACAGGTACAAAAGTCTCTATATCCACAGCAAAACGAGTCATATATCGACATAACCTGAAAGGCCGCTCAGCAAGGAAGAAGCCACTGCTCCAAAACCGCCATAAAAAATCCAGACTACGGTTTGTAACTGCACATGGGGACAAAGATCGTACTTTTTGAAGAAATGTCCTCTGGTCTGATGAAACAAAAATAGAACCGTTTGGCCTTAATGGACATCGTTATGTTTGGAGGTAAAAGGGGAAGGTTTGCAAGCCCGAAGAACACCATCCCAAATGTGAAGCACAGGGGTGGCAGCATCATGTTGTGGGGATGCTTTGTTGCAGGAGGGACGGTGCATTTCACAAAATAGTTGGCATCATGAGGATGGAAAATTATGTGGGTATTTTGAAGATCTCAAGACATCAATCAGGAAGTTAAAGCTTGGTCGCAAATGGGTCTTCCAAATGGAAAATGACCCCAAGCATACTTCCAAAGTTGTGGCAAAATGGCTTAAGGTCAACAAAGTCAAGGTATTGGAGTGGCCATCACAAAGCCCTGACCTCAATCCCATAGAAAATGTGTGGGCAGAACTGAAAAAGCGTGCACGAGCAAGGGAGGCCTGCAAAACCTGACTCAGTTACACCAGCTCTGTCAGGAGGAATGGGCCAAAATTCACCCAACTTATTGTGGGAAGCTTGTGGAAGGCTACCTGGAATGTTTGACCCAAGTGAATCAATTTAAATGCAATGCTACCAAAAACTAATTGAGTGTATGTAAACTTCTGACCCACTGGGAATGTGATGAAAGAAATAAAAGCGTAAATAAATAATTCTACTATTATTCTGACATTTCACATTCTTAAAATAAAGTGGTGATCCTAACTGACCTAAAACAGGAAATTTTTACTAGGATTTAATGTCAGGAATTGTGAAAAACTGAGTTTAAATGTGTTTGGCTAAGGTGTATGTAAACTTTTGACTTCAACATTATTCATCCTGCTACTGGTCACAATTACTCTTGTTTACAAATAAAATCTATTTTGGTTGCATACACATATTTAGCAGATGTTTTGCGGGTGTAGCGAAATGCTTGTGTTAATAGCTCCAGCAGTGCAGTAATATCTAACAATTTACAACAATACACACAGATCTAAAAGTAAAAGAATGGAATTAAGAAATATAAAAATGATACGACAAGCAATGAGTCCATGGTGTAAATATATATATGTGTGTGTGATGGGATGTATAGACATTTTGGACGGTATGTGGATAGAATATTTTGAAAATCTGTAGAATACAGATGTTCTGAAAGAGCTGCAAAGTCTGGATCCCTAAAATCAGATGGGCTAGAAAATCTGGACTCTCTCCCTCTAAAATTATCAGCTGAAAATGTTGCAACCCCTATTACTAGCCTGTTCAACCTCTCTTTCGTATCGTCTGAGATCCCCAAAGATTGGAAAGCTGCCCCGGTCATCCCCCTCTTCAAAGGGGGAGACCCTCTAGACCCAAACTGTTATAAACCTATATCCATCCTGCCCTGCCTTTCTAAAATCTTCAAAAGCCAAGTTAACAAACAGATTATCGACCATTTCAAATCCCACTGTACCTTTGCCACTATGCAATCTGGTTTCCTAGCTAGTCATGGGTGCACCTCAGCCACGCTCAACGTCCTAAATGATATCATAACCGCCATTGATAAAAGACAGTACTGTGCAGCCGTCTTCATCGACCTGGCCAAGGCTTTTGACTCTGTCAATCACCGCATTCTTATCGGCAGATTCAATAGCCTTGGTTTCTCAAATGACTGCCTCACCTGGTTCACTCTCCTTCCAGACTCACATCAAACATCTCCAATCCAAAATTAAATCTAGAATTGGCTTACTATTTTGCAACAAAGCCTCCTTCATTTATGCTGCCAAAAATACCCTCGTAAAACTGACTATCCCACCGATCCTTGACTACACGATGTAATTTCTAAAATAGCCTCCAACACTCTACTCAGCAAATTGGATGTAGTCTATCACAGTGCCATCCATTTTGTCACCAAAGCCCCATATACTACCCACCACTGCGACCTGTATGCTCTCGTTGGCTGGCCCTCGCTCCATATTCGTCGCCAAACCCACTGGCTCCAGGTCATCTATAAGTCTTTGCTAGATAAAGCCCTGCCTTAGCTCACTGGTCACCATAGCAACACCCAACCGTAGCACGCGCTCCAGCAGGTATATTTTACTGTTCATCCCCAAAGCTAAGACTTCCTTTGGCCGCCTTTCCTTACAGTTCTCTGCTGCCAATGACTGGAACAAATTGCAAAAATCACTGAAGCTGGAGACATATCTCCCTCTCTAACTTTAAGCATCAGCTGTCAGATCAGCCTACCGATCACTGTACCTGTACACAGCCAATCTGTAAATAGCACACCCAACTACCTCATCCCCATATTTTTATTTATCTTTTTGCTCTTTTGAACCCCAATATCTCTACTTGCACATCATCATCTGCACATCTATCACTCCAGTGTTATCAATTTATCAACTCCTTCCCTGTGGACGGGGGCATTGTCATCCTGCGATCCAAAGCCATGATAGCCAAAATAATGACCTGTCCAGCATTTTTATACATGACCCTAAGCATGATGGGACGTTAACTGCTTAATTAACTCAGGAACCCCACCTGTGTGGAAGCACCTGCTTTCAAAATACTTTGTATCCCTCCTTTACTTAAATCAAATCAAAATCAAATCAAATCTCAAGTGTTTCCTTTATTTTGGCAGTTACCTGTACATAAAAAACACTTCAAATAGTACCTTAGTGTAAAGTGCTAACAAATACTAGAAATTCTAAAGGTAACAAAAAAAAAGAAAAATACGTTTTTAACTAGTTTTAAACTTTTATGGCCAGTGCCATCATGATGACGTCATGTCGGTTGCATAATGACATGTCAGTATGGAGACAGCACAGCAAGGTTATGTGTTTTTATATTTGTTTTTATTTCTGTTTGTTTTGTACATCCGTATTAGTTTCTATTTAGTTTAAGTTGTATAAAATATATACATTTCATTTTTATATGATTTAGGTTCAGTTTTAGTGTTAAGAAGATAAAGCATTTGTGGGAGGCTAGAAGAAATATGGGTTGTAGAGTTTTTGTGTGTTTTTTGTGATGTCACAACTGGGGGCAGTAATATATAAGGTGATGGGTCAGGTCATAGGTTAGCCCTTCTCATGACTCCAATTTTACATTTTTTGCAAAACTGCAGAGAAGAAGCCATATTCTCAGACTGGCCAATAAAAAGATGAAGATGTGCAAAAGAACACAGACACTGGATGGAGGTACTCTGCCTAGAAGGCCAGCATCCCGGAGTCGCCTCTTCACTGTTGAAGTTGAGACTGGTGTTTTTGCGGGTACTATTTAATGAAGCTGCCAGTTGAGGACTTGTTAGGTGTCTGTTTCTCAAACTAGACACTAATGTAGTTGTCCTCTTGCTCAGTTTTGCACTGGGGCCTACCACTCATTCTATTCTGGTTAGAACCCGTTTGCGCTGTTCTGTGAAGGTAGTACACAGCGTTGTATGAGATCTTCAGTTTCTTGGCAATTTCTTGCATGGAAAGCCTTAATTTCTCAGAACAAGAATAGACTGACGAGTTTCAGAAGAAAGTTAATTGTTTCTGGCCATTTTGAGCCTGTAATCAAACTCACAAATGCTGATGCTCCAGATACTCAACTAGTCCAAAGAAGGCCAGTTTTATTGCTACTTTTATCAGAACAACAGTTTTCTGCTGTGCTAACATAATTGCAAAAGGTTTTTCTAATGATCAATTAGCCTTGGATTAGTTAACACAACATGCCATTGGAACACCGGAGTGATGGTTGCTGATAATGGGCCTCTGTACACCTATCTAGATATTCCATAAAAAGATCAGCCATTTCCAGCTACAATAGTCATTTACAACATTAACAATGTCTACACTGTATTTCTGATCAATTTGATGTTATTTTAATGGACAAAAAAGGTGCTTTTCTTTCAAAAATAAGGACGTTTCTAAGTGACCCCAAACTTTTGAACTGTAGTGTTTGTGTGTGTGTGTGTATGAATGTATATATGTCCACACATATATATATGAACTGTACAAATGACACATTGGTGATCATAGATATTGAACCCTAGATAGGATGATGTCAAAGACCCACTACACTAAGGGCAGGGTTGGGTAGTAACAGATTACATGTAATCTATCACACCCGTTTCGAGGGCATTATCACTTAAATTAATACCTGCTCTTTCCGTGACATAGACTGACCAGGTAAAATACATGAACCCTCATTGATATCACTTGTTAAATCCACCTCAATCAGTGTAGATGAATACGAGGAAACCGGTTAATTAAACAAGTATTTTTAAGCCTTGAGACAATTGAAACAAGACAAAAGATTTAAGTGCCTTTTAACAGGGTATGAAAGAAGGTGCCAGGCACACCGTTTTGTGTCAAGAACTACAACACTGCTGGGTTTTTCAAGCTTAACCCTTTCCCATGTGTATCAAGAATGCTCCACCACCCAAAGGACATCCAACCAACTTGAAACAACTGAGGGAAGCATTGGTGTCAACATGGGCCGGCATCCCTGTAACACCTTGTAGAGTCCGTGCCCCGACGAATTGAGACTGTTCTGAGGGAAAAAGGGGGGGTGTTCTTAATGTTTTGTACACTCATTGGAGGCTGCTGAGGGGGGGGACTCACAGTAATGGTTGGATTGGAGTCAATGGAAACCACGTTTGGTACCATTCCATTTACTCCATTCCAGCCATTATGAGCCGTCCGCACTTGCTTACATAAACTAGATATCATTCGAATTCCTGTCTAGTGATGTCTACGACATCAATATAAAAAACACATAAAGTAATATATCTATTCTGCAGGATACAAACATTCCATTCCAGCTAAAAAATGGATATATAGCGTTTTGCCACAAAACCTTTTAATATACATCTCAAATCTTAATCCATAGCGAGGTTTCCATCAAATTTGCACGTGATTTATCTAAATATTCAAATTCGCATTAATAGAATCTGAGCCTACTCCCATCAGATAGACTTTTTGCAGATAAAATTCTGTGTATGATGTAGTGCACATAAAAAACTATCGGTTAAATGTTAAATTGATTTATTACAATTTCAACTGATGGTTTTGTTACAAAAAATATTGAGTTAATATAGCAGATGTGCCCACTCTGGTATTGGTACATGCACTCTAGCCGACAGCTCGTAGATACAGTGCGGGTATAGCCTACATCAGGGATGGGCAACTTAAATGATTGTGGGGGCCACAACAAATCAGAATGAGTTCACGGACAGTGAGAGCATTTTTAATTGTCAAATGGCAGCCACGCATTGGGTGTTAATTTTGTCACCAGAATAAGACCTAAACTGTATGCTTTCCAAAGTCGGAGGACCACACGTCATCTTGTGACTGCAAGATTACTTCGATATGGTTATTAAATCAATACGGTCACTTAAAAGCCTTTCCGACAGCATCTCTCGGGTGGGGGGGCAGAGTAGCCTAGTGGTTAGCGCTTTGGACTAGTTACTAAAAGGTTGCGAGACTGAATCCCCGGGCTGTCAAGGTAAAAAAATGTTGTTCTGCCCCCTGAACAAGGCAGTTAACCCACTTCCTACGCCATCATTTAAAATAATTTGTTCTTAACTGACTTGCCTAGTTAAGGTAAATAATAACATTTCACAAATAGAGGCCACCTCGTCTAGTGGTTAGTTTGTTCAATATTTGGAAAGTTTACAAATCTGGGGCCTGTTGCACAAAACTAGGATAAGGGATTAAGCCAGGATATCTTGGTGATCCTGGCTCAATTGATCCGTAATCCGGTTGCACTAAAGATGGATAGGGGGCAGGAGGATATGTTATGGTATAAATTACCATGGAGATTTATTCTGTGGAGCTAGCCTGCTCCAGACCAGGCTAAATTCCAGGATCTATTTAATCTCATCCCTAATGTCAGTCAGCAGTCACCACAAATGGAAACCAATAGTTATTTCACTGCTCACTATACATTGTTATCACATATAACTAGACCCACTGTTATTTAAACGTTTGTGATCATTAATTTCAATGATTTTTGATAAAAAATGATTTTTAGATGATGTTGCTATCATTAGATAATTTACAGTTTCCCATAGACTATAAGGCTATATATAAAATGCTAGAATATTAGGGCCACAGAGGGGAAAAAAACACAAGTCATAATATTGTAACCAGTTGTTTTAAAGGAGGACAGTTGTTAAAATGACAGATGTGGGGCATTTCGTGAAATTGTACTTCAGTATGGTTTCATAAACAAAGACATGCTGATGTGCCAGAATATTAAGTATCACATTGTCATAAGTATCAAAACTGTAAAAACAATATGTAGCTTTTCTGCAGAAAGAACCAGCCTCATAAATTTATGACTTTATCCTTTTTCTTCAGTGTGGCCCTAGTACTCTGTCATATAAACAAATACACATTCCATATGAATATAAAAACACAATGTGTAACATTATGTTCCTTTATTGAATAAGGACAAAACAAAGCAGGTAAACCATCAGCTCCTTTCAAAACTGAAGTCACAGTGACTCTACAAGATGGAAAGCACAGAATCTAAGCATATTATACAAAATGATACATATACAGACCTTTGAATGTGTATAACACACCCTGCATGTCTGCACACTAAAATAAATGCAGGACAAATCCATACACATCAACTGAACAGACAAATGAATGGATGCAGTAGCCTCCCTGCAGCCTTGTATTACACACAGTATACCGCACAAACATCATAAGAGGCCAAATTCGTCAAAAAACGAACCCAAAAAAAACCAAATTCCTCTGCCACCGCAGGACATATTTAACCAAAATTGAAAGCACACATACTAACTAAAATAATTCAACACATATTGGTCCCTCAGCAGCCGACCACTGTCGTCATCAGGGAAGATTGCCGGATTGTCCCAGTCCATGGCTGGTGGCACTCTGGGGGCCCTCTCCTTCCTCAGGCAGGCCACATTGTGAAGGACAGCACAAGCCACAGTAATATCACATGCCCTAACAGGGCTGACCCTTAATTTGTGAAGGCAGTGAAAGCGTGCCTTCAGGAGGCCAAAGGTCATTTCAACTCTGGCCCTGGTCCTGGCATGGGCATGGTTGTAGGCCTGCTGTGCTTCCTGGGGGTCTGTGAAAGGTGTCAGGAGAAAAGGCTGGCAGCCATACCCCCTGTCTCCCAGCAACACACCAGAGAATTCACCTGTCAACACAAAATCTCATCATTACTACCTCATAAACACAGTGATATTCTTGACACAGCCATGATGGTTATAAATAGGGGTTGTGTGGCTTACCTTGTGATAGGCACTGATAGATTTCAGAGGCCCGAAAGATTCTGGAGTCATGGACTGAGCCAGGCCATTTTGCCACAACATTGCTGATCACACAGTCAGCATTGCAGACCATCTGATATCATAAGATGAGGAATATTACACCAATCAATGCACATCACTGGCAATGCAGAGTGTTCGTCAATGGACAATATCAAAAAGTTATGTTCACCTGAACATTAATGCTGTGAAAGGATTTCCTATTCACAAAATCGGCCTCATGGGCACCTGAGGGGGCTTTTATCCTTATGTGTGTGCAGTCCACTGCACCAATGACATTGGGGAAACCTGTCACACAAAGTAATGAGTATCCTACTATGTGTTAACAGTTGTCCTGTAATTTGTAGATCCTCTTACCTGCAATCCTATAGAACTCCTCTTTGATGTCACAGAGTCTTCTGTGGCCAGGGAAGGAGATGAAGACATCTGCTAATGCTTTGATAGCCAGACACACACTCCTTATTGTGCGGCAAATTGTGGCCTTGTTCAGCTGTTCTGCATCCCCCACTGAGTACAGGAAGGCTCCACTAGCAAAAAAGCGCAAGGCCACACAAACCATTTGCTCCACACTCAGTGCATGGCTCCGTGCAGTGCGGTGCTTAATCCTGGGACCCAGTAGTCTGCATAGATACCTGATGCCATCTGCAGAAAACCTGTATCTTTCATATAGATGGTCATCAGGGAAGGCCAGTGGGTCCAACCGGTCCCTGAAGACCCTTTCTCACCTGAAGGCTCTCCTCAGCACAAGTGCTTCTTCATCCACCACATCTCGCACGAATGGGCATGCCATTGTCAGAGCAGAAAGGAACACACAATTTTGGGCCTTCATATAGGCTAGTGGCCACACCTGGTGCTGGGGGGGGTGGGCAAAAGAGGGCGATGCCTTATAACGATGACTTGGTTGTACTGATTGCTGGGAAAATAAAAAAAACCTTAGAAAGATGCCACCGTCCTGTGTGCTCACAATAAGAGCTCATATGTCATGGCTCACTTGACTTTACGAGAATATACCTAATTTTTATTTTGAGCTGTGTCATCTTCTTGGAGCTGGGGGAGGAAAGAAAAATAATGATTAATACATTTGTGTTACAGTTAGCATACAGTGTACATTGAAGGCATATCTCACCTCCCTCTCAAGTTTTTTTATTTCAAGGTCCAGTTTCCTAATTGTC
The DNA here is from genome assembly GCF_045791955.1 of Oncorhynchus clarkii lewisi. Classification (NCBI taxonomy): domain Eukaryota; kingdom Metazoa; phylum Chordata; class Actinopteri; order Salmoniformes; family Salmonidae; genus Oncorhynchus; species Oncorhynchus clarkii. Next base: position 70,976,811 of record NC_092152.1, on the reverse strand, counting down.
CTCTTTTTTATTTCGAACTCCAGTGCAAGATTTTCCATCTTTTTCTTCTTGTACTGAATGTCTATGTCTGCCAGTTCTATTTGGCACCGGAGGTGGTTGCCATACAACTTTCTGATAGCTTGTGAGCTCTGTGAACACAATACAATTAGCGCAGCTGGAATTTGGCAGGATGTGGTGTCCTTTTATTAATACGCACTATGTTGCCAGGCTGGTTTTCCCACTGTATAGCATCTGGGTCCTGTAAAAGAAATTTGATTTTTTGATTTTGATGAGGACTCCTCACCATTGTAGAGTAAATAGTACTTTCACAGTCTTAACATGATACCTCATGCCTTCTGGAATCCAGAGAGATGGTCTCCTCCTCATCATCGTCTCCATCATGTGCTGTTGCTGCTGCACTGGGGCCTTCACCCTATCACATTTAATCGGATTCATATTGAAGCTAGTAGACAAGACATGCCAGGCCTACAGTATGCCTTTGATGGAGTACTCACTGGATCAGCATCGTCTGGTGCTTGTGCTGGTGGCTCTAACAGGAACACAGTGCTGCCAGACACTGCAAGGCAATAGGTAAACCAAAGTCAGACAGTCCAAATTGATTCAATATGAATGTGGTTGTATCCCATGTAGAGATGGAAGGACATACCTTGAATGAAGCGGGTGGCATCTTGGGAGGAACCTATGCTCGTCTCTTTGCCTTTATTTAGCTCCAAGGCCATGTCCTCTGCTGGGGTAAGGTCAGCCTTTGGTGACCCACCACCCGTGCCTTGTCTGTGGGTATTCTTTTTCACTGCTAAAACAGTACAGACAATGTGTGAGCAGGCACCTTCTGGGTACAATATATGCTTGTGCTTTGTTAAATATTAGTCAGGGACCATACCATTCTGCAGAATGTTCTTGTATTTGATTTTGACCTGCTGCCATGTCCGTTTTGGCCCGTTCATGTTTAATCTACACACACACACACACACACACACACACTTAATGGAGTCACACTGCAAAAAATTACTTGGTATTTTTGTCTTGTTTTCAGTAAAAATATCAAAAATTTTATCATAGCTTTATACAGTGTGATGGAGTTACTTTACACAATTTCACTCATATCTGCAGTGCATTTCAATAAAAAAATTAACCGTTTCATAATTACAGTACAACTGCATTTTTGGAGATGTGAATTAAATATTTGAATTGTAATTGTGATGTTTCAGCGGAGCGGTGAGTGTGTAATTGTGCACTACTTACGCATTCAGGCGGTCTGCAATACTTTGCCACGCTTTTTCTCTTTGCTTTATCACTGTGGCGGTGTTGCCTTTCTTCTTAATTATATCTTTTACCTCCTCGTATGCCTCCATGAGGATTTGTGCTTCCGACGGGGAAAAGTACGCGGCTCTAGTTGCCATGGTAAATCAGTTAATCTGTGATCTGTGGCGGGGTCTATTTGAGTGAGCCGTGAGCGCGCACCTATCCAGGATTGGTTTCACCTGGCTTAATGAATCCGTGTCTGCTCATCCTGGCTTGGTCTTTGTGCAACCAATTAAGCCTGGACGCACATGTTTTGGCTTCATTGAGCTCAGCTGAGTCATTTATCCCGGATGTCTTAATTCTACTTTTGTGCAACAGGCCCCTGGTGTTCCCATCAGGACGGTTGAGTATTTTTTTATCCGACATGTACTTCACATGCATCGAAAGGTTGTCTGGAAACCTGAGAAGGGTAACATTTTACTGAAAAGGTATTCATAAACATGACAAATTGGTGTATAAAGCATGTGTGATCAACTGAGTTTAGTTTTAATATGTCATCTTATACCTCGTGTCACACTCGTTGCCAAACCCACTGGCTCCAGGTCATCTACAAGACCCTGCTAGGTAAAAAGTCATCCCTTAGCTCAGCTCACTGGTCACCATAGCAGCACAAGCTCCAGCAGGTATCTCTGCCTCTCCTTCCAGTTCTCTGCTGCCAATGACTGGAACAAACTACAATAATCTCTGAAACACTTCCCTCACTAGCTTTTTAACCATCAACTGTCAGAGCAGCTCACAGATTACTGTACATAGCCCATCTATAATTTATCCCAAACAACTACCTCTTCCCCTACTGTATTTCTCCTTTGCACCCAATTATTTCTACTTGCATTCTTCCACTGCAAATCTACCATTCGTGTTAATTTTTTTTACTTGCTAGATTGTATTTACTTCGCCACCATGGCCTTTTTGCTTTTACCTCCCATCCCACTTGCTCACATTGCATATAGACTTATTTCTGTATATTTGTTTGACTCCATCTGTAACCGTTGGGTTGAACTGCTTTGCTTTCTTGGCCAGGTCGCAATTGTAAATAAAAACTTATTCTCAACTTGCTTACCTGGTTAAATAAAGGTGAGAAAAAAAGTGCTATTTTATAGTCAGTCTCATTTCTCTAGCTTCCACTATATCTTCCAACTTGTTGAATTCTCTTTATTCTATCCATTTTGTATCAAACCAGTTTTGTTCAGTGTTTAACTATGTCTGAATGAGACCATTTAGACTAATCTTTATATACGCACACACCTCTGCAGAATTATGACAAAGAGGCCCATCAGAATCCAGAGGGTTTCATTTATTGACAACTGCAGTCAAAACAAACAGGTTAGACAGGCAATTGGAGGGGAAAGGGCTACTGGCTTATAGGAACGGGAGGGAATAGCATAGCACAAACTAAGGATTCAAGGATGAACTTGATTGATGCCAATCCTATAGATATATCAAGCAAGACAGAAACACAGCTATAGGATGTAGCAAGAAAATGGAGGGTCTATGTGCTCTCTTTGCCCAAAGTGTGTTTGTCAAACAGGTACTCGGCCATGCCGTTCTGGGGGGCACCCATCCGGCGGAGGTTGGTCACCCAGTCACCCAGCTCCTTTATGGACTTCACCTGCTCGTCCAGGTAGTGTGTCTCAATGAAGTCACACATCTGAGCGAAAAGGACCAAATGAGAGAAAGGACCAACAGGTAAGCAAAACTCAGTGGAGTGATGCCTCAAACAGAACAGGGATGAATAATCTATTGTGTTCTTCTAGACCCTAGAGGAAAAGGGTTTTTAAAACCCTTCATGTGACCCTCTGGACTTGGCACTGATTAAAGTGTACACTGCATGAAAAACCTGACAGACTTCATATTTGGCACCCTGTTTATGATATCCTGAATTACATGATAAATATGGGTGGATTAGATTCTGATTTTAAGTCTTCAGAGACTGTTAAAAACATCTTGCAGTTAAAATAACATAGCGTTTTGCCTTTGTATAGTTCATGACTCCATATACTCACGTGTGGGTCGTTGTTATCAGTGCAGACCTTGTGCAGGTCCAGCAGGGACTGGTTTACAATCTTCTCCAGCTGCAGGGCACTCTCAAGGGCCTCCACACCGCTACCCCACTCATCCTTCTCTGGTTTCTGGAACAAGCCATAAATATGGTGTTAGAAAGAGCAGCCGTAGTGCCTCTTCACAAGCCACTATTCCCCCCACTGGCTTATGTCAGACAAACTGGAGTACACATTGGCTACCTAGCTGCTTAATAACCATTTAGTCAAGTTTAAATATCACCTGTTGCCTGTTTCCTTAACCGCTCATTGCTTTACTCTGTCAGTATTTCTCTAGGATTCAGTATGGCTGCTGTTTAACATTCTCTCCATGCCCATTGCAACAGTACATTTATCTCTGACAGCGTCAATGACACGCAGCAGTTTAAATGTCTGAAAGATAAGTGGTCCACACCCTCAATCTCCCTCTGTCAGTCCTCCCTAGATGGGAGCTATCATATCCCCACAATAAACTCCCACTGAAAGCATGCATTTGCACACAGGCGAAATATGGACATGCACACAAGCACTTAGCACACCTTGACGTCCTGCAGGAAGATTCTCCCTCCCCTCTGGTTCTGAACTTTCATCAGCTTCTCAGCGTGCTCACGTTCTTCGTGGGACTGGTTCTTGAAAAACTTAGCAAAGTTGTGCAGGGCCTGGTCATCACGATCGAAGTAATACGCCTGAGACAGAGAAGGTAAAGGTGAATGCAAAGAGAACTGGAACCAGCCAGGTATACCATCTTGACATAAATAGCGATCAGTAGAATCAATGTGTATCTACAATGATCACTGCTATCAGTATGCAGATAAAATGAGCTCCACAAGTGTTGGGACAATGACATTTTATTGTTGTTTTGGATCTGTATCCAGCACTTGAAATGATACAATGACTATGAGGTTCAATTACAGTCAGCTTTAATTTGAGTGTATTTTGATCCATTGATCCAACCGTTTAGAAAGTACAGCACTTTTATACATAGTCCAACCATTTTAGGGGAATAAAAGTAATGGGACAAATTTACTTCAGTGTATTAAAGTAAACATGTGGTCCCATATGCCTAACACGCAATGACTACATCAAGCTTGTGACTCCAAATTTGTTGGGATAAATTTGCATTCAATAGAAATGGTAAATGCATCATCATTTTGGAGTCACTAAATAACATAAATTAAACACATCTACATTAATATGGATGCTACCATGATTACAGACAGTGCTGAATGAATTGTTAATTAGTGAGAAAGTTGAGGCATAAACATGGTAGCCGCCTCCTGTTAACAGCAAATGCTGCAAAAAAGCACTTAACTATTTTGATTAGATAATTAAATTAGTGGGTCTTATGGTTGTGGAAGGCTTATTTGGCCTGGATATAGTTTCATGAGCCTTGCATTCTTTAGATTTCTGACTGAAACGCAGTGAATTGTACAACAAAAATGATTCAGAGTGTGATATAAATAAAAATGTGCATCACTCACAAGGTTGAAAACAATGACAATTTAGGCCATACCGCCCAGCCCTAGTATTAAATGGGATGCCAAGAGGCCAGAGTGTTGAAAACACACCCATCTGCACTGTCATGGGGTGTAACCTTTTCTTACACCTCATGACTCAGTGTTCCTGTAAACTAATCAGTCATACTAGTATCCGAGACTACACTTGCCAAACCCTTCTTCCTCTCCATTCCCCTTCCAGTCTTACCATGGACAGATAAACATAGGAAGCGTACAGCTCCAGGTTGATCTGCCGGTTGATGGCAGCCTCACAGTCCTGATGGAAGTTCTGTCTCACGAGAGACATGTTTCTGAAATGGAAATGTATAAACTGTCAAAAAGGAAAGGGCACACTTTGGTTCAATGAATTATGGCACTTTTAAAACAGCATGGAGCCCCGATGCCAAAGGGAAGATTATCTGACTCTTCAATAACTCAGTCTAACATTACAGAAGGTTGGTGCTATCCAGTCATTCCATTCTATAGATAAAGGGTTTGTTTGGTTATGAGAGATGAATCACTGTAGCCCTTTAGTTGGCTAGTAGAGCATGAGTCTCAAAAGTATTTGGACTTTATGAAGCGTGCATATCTCCATACGCAATGTCAGCAAAATATGACCCAAAATACCACAGTCATGCATTTAAACACGATGGGCAGGACGTTGTCATTGCAAATCCGGCTGACACCAAATAGTAACAGATATTCTTCTATTTAGCTAGATACTCTAACCTTATCTATGTACAGCGCATCCAGAGGTAGCAAGAGGGTCGACACCGCCCTACATATGTCTACACAGATAAACAGACTGTCTGTTAAGGGCGACTGCACTTCTTGATATAGCCTTGATTTAGATATGGTTCATTAAGAAATGCTAGCGGCTATGACTGAACTCAAACAAATGGTTTGATATAGGCGGGAAGAGTTGGCAAAATAATTAGGCGAATTCACTTCTGCCAACTGGTGTGCGACCAAACCAAATGTGGTTGGCTTTCGGATAAGCCTCTGGGGCTACTTCAGGACCGTCAATAAATTAATGCAAGTGGGGACAATATTTTCATTTTACACACCGTTCACACAGTTCTCATGAAATGCTTTCAATACACGTTTACATTTCTACAATTTTGTTAGACGTTCATTCTTTGCCAGTGATCAGGAGTCCTCTAGGGTGGTGAACAATTGGCCCAGCATCGACCGGGTTGCCTTAACTGACTTAATAAAAAAAAAGGGTTTAAAAAAAACTTAATTGCTATTTTGATAAGTGAAGTTTATTTGATCAAAGACAATGTTTGTTGTTACAAGGGAATTGCTCTATTCTACAATAGATTGGCTAGATATATCCCGCATTTGACGGCATGTACTTCCATTGTTAATCGACTATCTTGTCAATATAATAGATCCTCGCACTTCACCGACCAAGGCCATCAGTGTTGCCAATTTATATTTAGAGAGTTCTGACTACTCCCCAAACGAGTGTTTAGTTGATAGCGTTTAACGACTTTCCCCACTTAATTCTGCCGCAACGTCGCGCATACAGGCAGATAAGAACAAAGGGCGCGGTGTGCGTAAGAGAGCGGACAAAAAGGCTACCGCAGCAAGTCAAATTGGTGCTGTGACGTCGACGTAACTGAAAATCATGGAGCCGATCACTGAAAAAAAAATTAATTGCCAGCACTGAACGCCAGACGCCATTATTTGGCAAAACAAGGACATATTTAGTAAACCACCACGATATCGAAAAACACCGCAATTATAACATTGACGATTGTTATTAGTAGCTAGCGTAAAAACGCTGAGTTATTTTACAATGCTAACGTTGCAACGCATTTGACATCGTCGCAAGCTTGTTAACGTTAGCTAGCTGGCTACATTAGGTAGCGTAGTTTGTTACATAACGTAGCTAGCTAGCCACCCTCAGTAGTACGGCCTTGGGTAGTGGCTAGCTAGTTACGTTACATCCAACTATTATGCCAACCAGCTAGTTTAATAACGTATTTATTCTTAGCTAGATATGTTATTTGTCTTACCTTGTTTTTTCTGGTCCGAAGAGGTGGTGTGAGTGATTCGAATTGTTCGTTTCTACGATGTTACGGATAGCTTGATCTAATTTGGTTTTCAAAAGGGATGAATTCAATCAAAAAGAAATTGCTTCAAAAGAGTAGAAGGTTGCCGTTCAAGCACTGTTGAAGCAGGTAACCTTTACTCTCGTCTGCAAACTGATATGTGTGAGCGGTGAGGGTTGCGCAGTGCTTAAATAGGGAATGACGTCGTCAAAAGCAGTAAGGGGAGGGGACTGGCGCAAGGAGGGACTTTCGAAAGCACATCGTTTTTTCATTTATATAAAATACTACTCTATTTGGTCAAACTTTTGAAAACTATATGGTAAAGCACGACACTTGTTTGAAATCCCTTTTTACTCAGTGAGACATAGCAAACAGATGGAAATTGTATCACATGAGTAGAGCCTAGAGCAGGGTTCCCCAGGGGCAAATGGTGGTTTATTTGTTCCCCCAGGTTTTCTGTTGAGTTTTCATTGTTGGACATAAAAAAACTCTAAAAACACCAGGAAATCAGCTCTTAGTGATTTTTATTTTAGGAATCTGGGTGGCAGGTATCCTAGCAGTTAAGAGTGCTGGGCCATTAACCACTGGGTCAGTAACTGAAAGGTTGCTGGTTTGAATCCCTGAGCCAACTTGGTGAAAATTCTGTCTGTGCCCTTGAGCAAGGCACTTAACTCTAATTACTCCTGTAAGTTGCTCTAGATAAGAGTGTCTGCTGAATGACTAAAATGTCAAATGTATTTTCACGCATAATTGAGAGATCATATTCGAGCAAAGTTTGAAATTATCTTGTATTAGATAAATATTATATCTGTTTGGGCTTCTTGCAGTCAATTTGCAGTCTATGTTCCGGCCCCCGCTTAAGAAGAAATCGGCCCGCGGCTAAATCTAGTTGATGATCCCTGGTCTAGAGTTTTTCCAGACCACCAGTCATAACCAAAAAAAATACTAGGCTAAGGCTCCCAAGGATGGACCCAGAGTTTTTCCCTGGTCAGGTCACACTTCAAAAACTGCTGCCCTTACACAATAAACAGGATTAATCAAATAAGGAACTTAACAATACACTAAACAGTCACGTAGACCACATTTTCTTAGCAGAGATGCTGACAATTCATGATATTGCGTAACGGGTATTTTTGAAAGGGGAATTGAATTTCCCAGAAGTGACAACAGCAGAACAGATGTCATAGTCTGATCGACACAAAATATCTCAAAATCCCAAGCACAATGGGTGCCACGCATTAAAATAAGTTCTGAGAGTCTAACTGTGGCCACATGAATGAGATACCATCAGTGAAATTACTTATTTATGGTGTAGTCCTACTTAGTTGATTGGCATTATCATGGTGGAAAAATAGGGCAAATTCAGATAAGTATACAAAACCATTATGAATTCTTTGATTACAGTTGTGTGGATATAAGTTTCAGGCTAGGCTTGATTTTAAATCATGGGAAGAACCATCACCATGTGACTAAATACTGACACTACATGACACTGAACAGCTGTAGCAGATAAACAGTACTATCATCACCACAGTTCTCTCTGTCTGTCTGGTATCCTACACACAGTTAATAACCACTGTGTGTACCAGACAGTCAGCCAGCAAGAGCAGAGGACTGCTGGGTCATTGTCATACAGTGTATCATATAATCACACCAGAAAATGCTGCAACATAATGCCATAGACACTGGTTGAAAATCCAACCCATGAATAAAACTGTCTCGTTTCCTTTGCCACTAGGTATCACAATCTCTCATTTGCACCTTCCAAGTACTCTCATTCATCAGACACTTCCTCCCAATGCTAGGAAACATAATGTGCTATATATTAGTCTGGAGTCTGGTTACCTTAATTAGTAATAATTAAGATATGCCTTTCATCTCCACTTGTTTTTTTTATACAGGATTGATGATGAATTAAGGCATGGATACAATTACAATTATTTGAAGATTTAGAAGAACTGGCTGCTGCGTCACCCACATCTGATATACATTGTTACAAAAAAGTGAAGCATATTTTGGTGCAGCATATGGATGACAGTTGATGCTCAGCAGCATGTCTCCCCATACACTGAGTGTTCAAAACATTAGGGACACCTTCCTAATATTGAGTTGCACCCCCTTTTGCACTCTACAAGGTGTCAAAAACATTCCACAGGGATTTTGGCCCATGTTGACTCCAATGCTTCCCACAGTTGTGGGATGTCGGCTGGATGTCCTTTGGGTGGTGGACCATTCTTGATACACACGAGAAACTGTTGTGTGTGAAAAACCCAGCAGCGTTGCAGTTCTTGACACACTCAAACCGGCGTGCCTGGCACCTACTACCATACCCTGTTCAAAGGCACTTAAATCTTTAGTCTGGCCCATTCACCCTCTGAACGGCACAAATCTTGTCCAAACAATTCATTGCTCAATCTCCTTCCCTTCATCTACACTGATTCGAGCGGATTTAACCAGTTAAATGTAACAAAATGTAATCTACGTAATCCCCAAAAGTAATTGTTTATCATGAGAGGGCCATAAACAATAACTAGTAATGCTACATACTCCAAGAAAGGTTCAAATCTCAACTTTCTGGTAAAAATGATTGTAAATTGCTGAGGTGTAGTCACTTGAGGACACAAGCTCAAGTAAACAGTAGAAATATGATAAAAATATAAAATATTTAATGTATTTCCTATTAAAAAAGAATAAGGCTGGACTTATATGCTTTGTATAATGAACACGATGGGAGACAGTTGGTTTGAAGCGGAGAGCGCAGCAGGTGTTTATTGTAAGGGACCACAGGAGGAGGCAGGTAGCTGAGTCCAGGGACAGGCAGAAGGTCATACACAGGGGGTCCAATAGGCTAGTAATGTCGTCCTGGAGATCAGGCAATAGGTTGATAACAGGAAATCCAATAGGCTAAGTTACAGGCAGGGAATAGGCATCGTTAGTGAGGTAGGCAAAAACTATCATACACAGGCGGCATACATTACGGAACCACCAGAACTCTGCAAGAAGCGTGTCACAAAACAAACAATAACTCACAGTGATGGGGTGCAAAGAACTGAACTAAATAGTGTGTGATAATGACATACAGGTGTGTGAACCAGGTGATCAGAATTCAGGTGATTGGGATCTGGAGAGTGAGCTGCGTTCAGGGGATCTCCGTGTTTGAGTGTGAGTTGGAAGCAGACGTTACACTTTGCATAATCAAATAAAACACCTAATTATAAGATTTCACCTTCTTTATAACTGTAAAATACAGATTTGTATTGTTAGTGTTAGAGAAAATGTGCCTATTTTCTAAAGGTCTCTCTTGATCAAAACGTCTGGTCTCATTTAGCTTGGCATCCTGAACTCGTTAAATCTTGTCCATTAATGACAAACAGAAAGTGTCTTTTGTTTAAAACAACTTCCTTGACAACAGCTCTGGTCTGCTCAGCAAAGGCAAGAAGTATAAACGCAGTATGGCCACTGCAGACACTGGGTGGACCATGTAAAGCCCTGTATGATGCAGACATGTGCTTTGTCAGTGGCTGAGGTAGGGTTCAGCCTGGAGTTGCTGGACTGTCAGAGTTTTAAGTGGTTTCAGATTTCACATCCTATGTCATACAGGCTCAATAAATAGCCCTGGTTCCCATGGACAGTGTAGGATATCACTCAATGTAAGCCATTTCGATCTATGGTGTCCACAGATCGATTTTATTTGCTAAAATGTCGGTCGGAACCGGTACCAGAACCAGGGACTTTACATTTAAAGGTGACACCAATAAGGGATCATAGCTTTCACCTGGATTCACCTGGTCAGTCTATGTCATGGAAAAAGCAGGTGTTGTTTTGTACAAACCGTGTATATTTGCGGGTTATAGGTTCTGCATGGTCAATTCGCCATCTGAAGTGGCCGTACAGCATTTACTGCGATGCCGCAGACTTTCATTCTTCTTGCGCTTAGCGGAGCAGAGCTATTGTGAAGGAAGTTGTCAAGGAAGTGAGTTTGTGTTTATACTGGACCTCCACCTACCAATCATGTCAATGCGGAGCTATACGGAACCTTACGCATTGTTACAAAATTTGAGAGGCGCACGACAATGCGGTATGGATTTTGATTTGGCCTCCGCAATTGCGTCACACCCTCCATACAACGCCTATGACAACATACTTGGATCAAGCATAAGGGGTCGGTGGCGGGCCCAAGCATAAGGGGTCGGGTTATTAGCATTTGCGGGTGACGTGCACCACTAACGCACACATTCTTTTCAATGAGGCCACAATGTCATGTGGTGGCACTCCCAACTGTCACTGGTGGTATTGATGCACACACTCATGACCATGTGTCAACACACATATTTTTTGTACACTCAGGGTATATTGATGTCATGGGCTAACAGTAAATGGGGGCATTGTAACATAGGTTATAAAATGTAATTGGGTGTAAAATCCATTTTATGTTTCATTCCTTCCTGTGTCCGAGATAGAAACATTGCATTGTTTGGACTCAGCAAATTGTGTTTACAGGGGCTAGTGCAAGCACAAACAACTTCAATGATTATTTGGCACAGCCAATTTACCACCTGCCCAACAACCAGTAGCTGCTGACAAAGTACATCAATGCTGACAGCTGCATATGATATGATACTCTGTTCAGCACTCTGACTACTCACTGGGCACACACTGGTTGAATAAACGTTGTTTCCATGTCATTTCGATGAAATTATGTTGAACCAATGTTGAATAGAAATGTAATTGACGTCTGTGCCCAGATGTTGTGAGAATCTCTCAAGATATTTAAAGAACATTGGTGAGGTGCCTTTAGGATATCAGGGTCTGTCGCAGTAGAGAAAAGCATTATTGATGTATGGAATGTTAAGCATAAGTGTATAAAGTGTGTATTCTTATTTTAAATCTAGTTCTGTCCATGATACCGAAGTATGTGCTGATATGTGTGTGACTGGTGGATGCTGCTGGGTGTGAATGTGGTGTAGGGGAATGAAGGTGGAAATCATTAAGTTAACTTTAGAGGGAGGAAACTCCACATGATTCAAGGTTGCTGCTTTCACGTCCTTTAAGTCTGATCACGGTGGCTGAGTTGAAAGCCTCAGCGGAGCCAAGGTCCTAAGGTGAAACTCCCATCTGCTTCTGGTTAATTTTATATGAGCAGAAGCATAACAACAACTGATTCACAGGGACCTTGTTCATTTTATGAGCAGGTCCAAAGCCCAGCACAATACCTCAGCAAACCCTTAATGGGTGGTAGACTGTAACACATGACACTATATCTCAGCTAACCCTTCATGGGTGTTAGACTGTAACACACTACACTATACCTCAGCTAACCCTTTTTAAAAAGCGGCAATCGTACTATTTGTCAATTTTGAAACGCTGTAGCCAGTATACACTTCCTCAAATAGTCCGAATTAATCTAAGACATTAATTTTTCATTTTTTTTGCCGAGGAGAATGTTTGGTGCAGTATTTCTCAAGTGAACAAAATTTGCACGAGAAGGAGTCGTCTCCCTTTGAATGACAACAGGCACTTCATTGTAGAATCCCTACTGTTGACCAGTAGCAGACGAGTCGGCTACCGACTTCGGTTTGCCTGGAGAATTTTTTTTGTGTGCCTGAACAACCGAAAAAACCCTTGCCGAAGTCCAAAACGAACCAAAATGTCGTCATAATATATGCACGAACTGTTTTGCCTGGGAAGCATACAGACAGACGCCTTTAGTCAGTGTGGAGGTGCCAATGTTGTATTTGACCTAATGAAACCCAACGCGGGTGGTGGCTGTAACAAAAGTCCTACAAATTTAAAGGCCCAGTGCAGTCAAAAACGTGGTTTAATATATTTCCACACTGTGAGGTAGGAATAATACTGTGAAATTGTAGAACATTATAATAATGCCCTTTAAGTGTAAGAGTTGTTTGAAATACACGTGAAATTTCTGCCTGTTTTGGTGAGATGGAGTTTTGGCTTGCCTGTTGACAAATTAGTTAATAGACCAATACGTTTGCGTTCCAAACCTCTCTGCCAATAACAGCAAGCTTTCTGTTTTCCCCTCCCCACTCAGACATCTCCCAGACAGTCCTAACAAAATTATTGATTGAGGAATTGCTCTTAAGATATGTTTCTTTTGGACCATTTCAATTGAAAACAATCACAGTAAGGTATTTCATTGTTAGCCAGAAATTATTTGATATTGAGATAACGGCTGCATTGGACCTTTAAGAGATTACATTTTACCTCAGGAAACCCATTGAGGGTGGTAACTGTAAAAGGTCTATCTATACCCAGGATACCCATTAAGGGCGGTAACTATAGGAACATGGTAGAATTATTTACATCGGGGGAATTTAGCACTGCCAGCAGCCTATTTGCAACACATCTCGTTTTTGTATTTAGATTTTTGTGTGCTTCACTTGCATTCAGTAGTCTATGAATCACATGGTTATGAAGGCATAAATGTATGAAAGCGTGTATACTTACATTAAATGGACAAAAGGAACACCTATGTGAGAATACTATTCATTCACGCAGGCCTCCTAATTGTAACTAGAATTTCTAAGCAAACAGCTGGAGGCAGGGCTTTCTCCTATAGAGCTCAATTTTTATGGAATGGTTTGCCTACCCATGTGAGAGACACAGACTCGGTCTCAACCTTTAAGTCTTTATTGAAGACTCATCTCTTCAGTAGGTCCTATGATTGAGTGTAGTCTGGCCCAGGAGTGTGAAGGTGAACAGAAAGCCACTGGAGCAATGAACTGCCCTTGCTGTCTCTGCCTGGCCAGTTCCCCTCTCTCCACTGGGATTCTCTGCCTCTAACCCTATTACAGAGGCTGAGTCACTGGCTTACTGGTGCTCTTCCATGCTGTCCTTAGGAGGGGTTGCGTCACTTGAGTGGGTTGAGTCACTGACGTGGTCTTCCTGTCTGGGTTGGCGCCCCCCCTGTGCTGTGGCGGTGATCTTTGTGGGCTATACTCGGCCTTGTCTCAGGATGGTAAGTAGGTGGTTGAAGATATCCCTTATGTGTCAGGGGGCTAGGGTCAGTCTGTTATATCTGGAGTATTTCTCCTGTCTTATCCGGTGTCCTGTGTGAATTTAAGTATGCTCTCTCTAATTCTCTTTCTTTCTTTCTCTCTCTCGGAGGACCTGAGCCCTAGGACCATGCCCCTAGGACCAAACTCATTGCTGTCCCCAGTCCACCTGGCCATGCTGCTGCTCCAGTTTCAACTGTTCTGCCTGCGGCTATGGAAGCCTGACCCGGTCACTGTGATTACTATTATTTGACCATGCTGGTCATTTTTGTACATTTGAACATCTTGGCCATGTTCTGTTATAATCTCCACCTGACACAGCCAGAAGAGGACTGGCCACCCCTCATAGCCTGGTTCCTCTCTAGGTTTCTTCCTAGGTTTGAGCCTTTCTAGGGAGTTTTTCCTAGCCACCGTGCTTCTACACCTGCATTGCTTGCTGTTTGGGGTTTTAGGCTGGGTTTCTGTACAGCACTTTGATATATCAGCTGATGTAAGAAGGGCTATAGAAATACATTCGATTTGATTGACTACAGCTCAGCGTTCAACACCATAGTGCCCTCAAAGCTCATCACTAAGCTAAGGACCCTGGGACTAAACACCTCCCTCTGCAACTGGATCCTGGAATTCCTGACGGGCCACCCCCAACAACACATATGCCACACTGATCCTCAACAAGGAGGCCCCTCAGGGGTGCGTACTCAGTCCCCTCCTGTACTCCCTGTTCACTCATGACCACACAGCCAGGCACGACTCCAACACCATCATTAAGTTTGCTGATGACACAATGGTAGGCTTTTTCACCAACAACGAGACAGCCTATAGGGAGGTCAGAGACCTGACCGTGTGGTGCAAGGACAACAACCTCTCCCTCAACGTGATCAAGACTAAGGAGATGATTGTGGACTACAGGAAAAAGAGGACCGAGCACACCCCCATTCTCATCGTTGGGGCTGCAGTGGAGCAGGTTGAGAGCTTCAAGTTCCTTGGGGTCCACATCACCAACAATCTAACATGGTCCAAGCACACCAAGAAAGTAGTGAATAGGGCACGACAAAACCTATTCTCCTTCAGGAGACTGAAAAGATTTGGCATGGGTCCTCAGATCCTCAAAAGGTTTTGCAGCTGCACCAGATAGCATCCAGACGGGTTGCATCAGTGCCTGACAATTGCTCGGCCTCTGACTGCAAGGCACTACAGTGGATAGTGCATACGGCCCAGTACATCACCGGGGCCAAGCTTCCTGCCATCCAGGACCTCTATACCAGGCGATGTCAGAGGAAGGCCCTACAAATTGTCAGACTCCAACCACCCTAGTCAGACTGTTCTCTCTGCTACCGCATGGCAAGCGGTACTGGAGTGCCAAGTCTAGGTCCAAGAGGCTTCTTAACAGCTTCCACCCTCAAGCCATAAGACTCCTGAACACCTAATCAAATGGCTACCCAGACTATTTGCATTGCCCCCCTCTCACTTATACACTGGTGCTACTCTCTGTTAGTATCTATGCATAGTCACTGTAATAACACTACCTACATGTACAGTCATGGCCAAAAGTTTTGAGAATTACACAAATATTAATTTCCACAAAGTTTGCTGCTTCGTTGTCTTTGGATATTTGTTTCAGATGTTACTATGGAATACTGAAGTATAATTACAAGCATTTCATAATTGTCAAATTATACTTCAGTATTCCATAGTAACATCTGACAAAATATATCTGCAATCTGCCCTGGCATGCTGTCAATTACCTTCTGGGCCACATCCTGACCGATGGCAGCCCATTCTTGCGTAATAAATGCTTGGAGTTTGTCAAAATTTGTGGGTTTTTGTTTGTCCACCCGCCTCTTGAGGATTGACCACAAGTTATCAATGGGATTTAGGTCTGGGGAGTTTCCTGGCCAGGGACTCAAAATATTGATGTTTTGTTCCCTGAGCCACTTAGTTATCACTTTTGCCTTATGGCAAGGTGCTCCATTATGCTGGAAAAGGCATTGTTAGTCACCAAACTGTTCCTGGATGGTTGGGAGAAATTGCTCTCGGAGGATGTGTTGGTACCATTCTTTATTCATGGCTGTGTTCTTAGGCAAAATTGTGAGTGAGCCCACTCCATTGGCTGAGAAGCAACCCCACACATGAATGGTCTCAGGATGCTTTACTGTTGGCATGACACAGGACTGATGATAGCGCTCACCTCGTCTTCTCCGGACAAGCTTTTTTCCGGATGCCCCAAACAATCAGAAAGGGGATTCACCAGAGAAAATGACTTTACCCCAGTCCTCAGCAGTCCAATCGCTGTACCTTTTGCAGAATATCAGTCTGTCCCTGATGTTTTTCCTAGAGAGAAGTGGCTTCTTTGCTGCCCTTCTTGACACCAGGCCATCCTCCAAAAGTATTTGCTTCACTGTGCATGCAGAAGCACTCAGACCAGCCTGCTGCCATTCCTGAGCAAGCTCTGTACTGGTGGTGCCCCGATCCCGCATCTGAAACAACTTCAGGAGACGGTCCTGGTGCTTGCTGGACTTTCTTGGGCGCCCTGAAGCCTTCTTCACAACAATTGAACCGCTCTCCTTGAAGTTCTTGATGATCCGATAAATGGTTGATTTAGGTTCAATCTTACTGGCAGCAATATCCTTGCCTGTGAAGCCCTTTTTGTGCAAAGCAATGATGACGGCACGTGTTTCCTTGCAGGTAACCATGTTTGACAGAGGAAGAACAATGACTCCAAGCACCACCCTCCTTTTGAAGCTTTCAGTCTGTTATTCGAACTCAATCTGCATGACAGGGTGATCTCCAGCCTTGTCCTCATCAACACTCACACCTGTGTTAACGAGAGAATCACTGACATGTCAGCTGGTCCTTTTGTGGTGTGTTTTTTTGGGGGGATTCAGTTCATTTGCATGGCAAAGAGGGACTTTGCAATTCTTCTGATCACTCTTCAAAAAATTTGAGTTTATGCAAATTGCCATCATATAAACTGAGGCAGCAGACTTTGAAAATTAATAGTGTGTCATTCTCAACTTTTGGCCACAACTGTACTTATTACCTCGACACCGGTACCCAGTCTATAGCCCGGCTATTGTTATTTACTGCTGCTCTTCAATTTGTTATTCTCTTTTTTTTCCCCTTAACTGCATTAAGGGCTTGTAAGTAAGCATTTCACTGTAAGGTCTACACATGTATTCGGGACGTGACAAATAATGGGATTTGAAATGTGTGTACATAGTTCTGTCCTGGTCTATTAATGTTATATATTAGCCTGTCATTATGTGGACCTTAGGAAGAGGAGTTGCATACTCACGAGCTCAACATTTCTTATAGTACCCATTCAAAACTTTCAGACATGTCTAGGGAGACTGGGGTTGTTTCTGGACAGGGCCAGTAGCAGAAGGGTAAATGGCTCTATCTGCTGTTTTATCCATGAATTTAACCTTTTTCCTACTACCACACTAGTAACTACCGAAAACATTTTCGTCGCAGTCAAATTAGTCGACAATCAATACCGTCACACACCTTGACTATAATTCCCCAAATAGAATTAGATTCAAGGAAATGTACAGTAGCAAGCAAATTACTACTTATACCCCTACATGGCTGCACTGCAGCACCAAGTCCAAACATTGACTAAAGGTGGCTAACATGGCTCCTTATAGTCCAAGGACCTTACATGTTGTTTCAAGGCTCTGAAAGCCTAAACAGCCAAATACTTCACCTAAACCAATTCTCAATTGTGGTACAATTCTGAACATAAATCCCTACTTTCATATCCTAAAATAATTTCACAAATGCAAAATACACTTGCTGTACAGTTAAGTTGCAGCAAATAGTATTTTTCCATTGACAACCTGTTTGTAGCACCCATTTACGCAGACTCAGATGGCCAATTAGCACAGGTAGTAAGTAGACCAACTTCAATCTGTTTTCCGTAAACACACGCTGTAACACGGAGATACTGTATGTTCGTGTGGGAACACTACTGTACACAGTAATAGCTATTTAGTTCACATAACATGGAATCATCCATGTAGTTATTATACTTCTAGCATAACATTTCTTTTCAGACTGACGCATAGACCCTCTTCTCTTTGATTATTGCCATCCCTTTTTATTACATTTATCTAATTTGAAAGGTCCTTTTGCTTCCAAAACACTACCGCAAGTAATGCGTGTTAATGATCAAACTGAGCATCCATGGCTCTTACCAAAATCCCCCAGTACAGAAGGCGCCCTCGTCCAATGACTTGTGTAATGTAATAGTAATCATCAAGGGCAATGCAGCAACTGCTTCAGTGGCTGTGTCCAGATTGAAACAAAAGCAAAATACCAAAAGAAGAAAATACACAGAATATTTAGCCTTTTCCTTTTTTACAAAGTTTATTTCAGATTTTGAACAAGTTTAGTCGAACAGGCCGAATCCCATGTCGTCATCAGATCCCTCTTCAGACTCCTCCTTCTCTTCCTTCTTCTCCTCAGCTGTAAAGAGATAAGTAATCAATTAACCATATACTATTTACCATTTACATTGTCTGAAAACACAGCTAGCTCTAGTGAAAGTAACAATCCATGCATTTAGCAATAACTTTTAATGCTGTTTGCATTGAGACTGTTCTGGTCTAAATTTCAAAGGCAAATAAGCTTTAGCTTGCCTGACCAAGTGCCCCATCGATATTGAGCTGACCCGCACATCAATATCTATAAATTTAACACCCCATTGCACCCAGTTTGGCATAAAAAATGATGGACCTCCAAAAGATCAACTTGACAAGGATCTCGAACACTCATGTGGGCTCTGATGTATGCTCACCTGCAGTGGGGGCAGCTGCCCCAGCAGCAGCAGCTCCACCTGAGCTGGCCACTGCCACAGCACCACCTGCTGGCATACTGGCCAGTTTACCATAGCCTGTGAGAAATTACAGTTAACCGATTTAATTACAACTTTATTGTTCTTAGTCCAGATGGACTATTTCAGGTTCTAATTTTAAGTAGACATGTTCTCTTCAGTGACTTTTCATTATGCATTGACAGTTCTGCAACTCACCTTGGGCAATCACCTCTTCCACATTTTTGCCACCAAGTTCAGTGACAACCTGAAGGGGAAGAGAAAAAGGGGTCAGAAATTAGTGGCCCAGAGATTGCAAGCATGTTTTCTGATTGAGCGCAACTTTCAGAACACACAAATTGTGCGTTTATTTTACTCAACCCTGAGATAAGGTAAAAACATGTGATATTAAACATACTTTCTCCATGCGTGTGTTGTCAGCCTCAATGCCAACACTTTCCAGGATCTTCTTTATGTCAGCAGCCTGTGGGCTGGCATTACCACCAAGGGCAGAGAGCAGGTATGCAGCAACGTAACGCATTCTGCAATACAGATCATGATGCAGTTATCATGACAAACAAACAGGGCATTAAAAAAAATACCCAATACAGTTATGTTACTTTAAACAAATAATAGTACACATGCGTCCCAAAGGGAACTTCGCAGTATAACCCTATAACATAGAAACAATTATAACTTCTCCATGTCATACCCACAGAGCATCAAGTAGCTAGGCCTACAAACGTCTATTATACATTTGTTTCAAGAGTGATATTTAGACACCTTCTCCATAGTCTAAGTGAGAAAAAAATGTTGGTTGGGCATCTTTACCAAACACTAGGACTCACTGCCTTACTCAAAACATCTGATTGATTAGCTAACTAGGTAACGTTAGCTAGATAACGGAGGTCAGCAAATTAGCTAGCTAGTCGAGCTTGCTAGCGTAATGTCCACAAAGTTCCAGTTGGTGAGGTTGTCACTGATAACTGTTATTTATTCAATCCGAATATGAAGATGTGGCATTGAAAAACTCCCTCGCAAATAATGTAACCCATCAACTAGCTACAGTTTTGGGCCTTGTTTCTTTGAGGCCACCGTGAGAGCGAGTACACATGGTGACATGTCATGGCTGTTAGGTAGCAAGCTAACTGGTTAGCATGCTCCTCTCCAATACATTATTTGCTGTCCAGTTTTAGGTTAGGGGTAAGACAAATATTTGAAGGGATTGTCTACGTTATGGTGCCGTGTTGGACAAATTTTCACAGGGTGTATATATACTAAATTTCCTTTAGAAGACACTCACTTGACACAGAGACGGCAGATGCGTGTTCACGACGAGATTTGCACAGGCGGAAAGGAAGTTCCAAGGCAGGGGGGAAACGGAAAAACGCGCGATGGGCGTGGAAATCGAATGAATTTTGATTGGAGGAGAAATTTCACAACAGGGTGGACTTGATTTGCAGGACGAAGTGAGGAGATGGTCCGGAGGCCGGGCGGCGTCAACACAATGAAAAATGTCAGAAAAAAAATAATTTAGGGAAACTGGAATCACAACATGGTGATAATGATACGCCCCATGTAAGTGATTGGGCCACTGTTCAGTCCAGCAAAGTGCCATTGATTCTCAGTGGTCAATAACTGGACAGACGGAGCTGGGACTGTGCTGTGACCTTAGAACAGACACCTAATTTGGACTACATTAGTACCATACTCTATGAAATGGTGCAATAACCCTTACTATAGTACCATTCTTGCCTCTGGCAATATGACATAATATGGCATCTTCAAAAGTTATCAAACAAAAAATGTGGGGCTCCAAAACAAAAAGGATGTTAAAACTACATGTGTTAAGGAATTACACAATACAATGTATGGTAATATTATTTAAGTTTAGAATAAAATAAGCAAATTAAAACATCTTTCATGGTATAATTTATTTTGTGCAGTTTTTGTAACACAATATACAATACAAATGGACAGAATAAACTGAGAGCAGCACATTTTGTAAGTAGACCTAACAGTCCAAAACAAGCAAACATTCAATATGATATCAAATAGTTCTCATAAATGTTGCAAGTTTGGTCTTGGTACTCAAAACAAGAATATAACAGTCAGAAAAGGAATACAAATCATTTCAGGATTTTTTTTCTCTCATGAAAATCCCTTGTAAAAAATAAAAATATCAAAAGAAAACACTTAGAAAAATATTCTATTGACCCTTCCAAAATATAAGAGGGTAGAAACCTGAGGGGTGTTTCACAAAGCTCTAGGAATTGGCAAGGTAACTGTCCTGAACATTCTGTTGAAACCATTCATGTCAGTCACAAGGACATTTCAGTAATCATACTAAGGGGCAAGCTGACATGTAACCAACTTGCTATGGGGTGCCAAATCTGTTAAGCCTTTGCTTACTTTACACAACTTTTTAAAAGAATGAATAGAACATAGAATAATTTCTTTATGAAGTGAAGAATAATTTCTTTATGAAGTGAAGAAAACTTTAGAGTGAAGGAATTACAAAATGTTTCATGATTTAGAAGAATACATTTTATTCAATTCAGCAAAAAAAAACGTTAAAATCTAATTTGATCAATATAACTGGAATTACACAGTACATTCACAAGTGACCATCATAAGATAAAATACAAACTATGCTATTCAGGTGAAAATTAACATAATATCTGGAATTGAAATCAGTGATGCCAAGTTATGTTCACATCTTCAAGGGATAGTTCACCCAAATGGGACATGTACCTAATTTTATAGCTCAACAAGTAATTATTCGAACCTGTAAGTCAGCAACCAAAAATATGGCTTTGTTAACTCAACCACAGCATAGAAACGTTATTGGTCTTTATTATGAACTGTATTAATGAAGGTGGGTTTCACATACCAGTAGATTTCATGCATTTTTTAATGAATGCCATTCAATAATGAGTTTACTCACGTTGAAAGATAGCAGGTAGCACCCTATTTCAAACAACCATGCTGGTGGTAGTGCAATACTGTCTTTTTCTCGTTTATGCTTTTTGGAAACATCAGTTGATGTTGGACAACAATGGCATGTTTGTCATCGCTGCGACAAGTTGGCCAACCTACTGTACACCCACCTTGAATGAGTAGGCCACACCGTTGAAGTGTGAATAGAGCAAAGTAACTCAAAGAAATGAAAAACTAAAATTACTGTGGGCAAGCAGCTTTCTTGGGGAATCTCAAAATCCACTGACCCCGTTTGTGAAATACCCCTCTGGTTTCAAAAGGTTCTGACTTATTGCTCTTTTGAAATATTTAAAATGTCAGGTTTGCCTCAGGTCTCAAAATTGTATACTGTCCCCCTTACTGTCATAAGGGGAAAAGGTTATCTGAATTTTAAAAGAGAGCACAGCATATTAGAAAGCCTTCTCCCAGCCCACTGACAACCTACGCATTTGAAGGCTCTAAATCATTCATGGGATGCAAAAGCTAGAAGTTGTTGAATAATTTATGAGTCAGCAAAATCTTTTTTTAAAGTTTGTAAGACAGTGAAAACATCAGCACGAGGTTAAAAATAAATTCAGAGAATGTATTATTTAATTCCTTAACAATTTAGAATTTAGATTAGAATACTAAACACAGATCTACCAAAATGATCATCCCGGTTATTTTCAGGAGGAAAAAAACTAAATAGAGACAATGGTAAAACATAACGGTCTCCATTTAGCCTTCATATACTGGTAAACACAAAATGTCTATATCAATTTACACACAATACCCAATTCCTTCGATAATATTTATTCTATAACCCTTATATCCTAAACATATTCTATTAGTACCAGTTTCTTTTCGCTCTCAAAAATAGCAGGTGTGACGTTTGCATTCCTGCAAATGCTTGGTAAACCTGACATTGAAGTGTTGAATCATCTGAGCTTAGTTTTGTAACTTGAATGACAGTACAAGTTCAAATACATTTGTATTGCCCTGAGGCACTTTATAAAGGCTGTACTAAAATAAAAAAAATACCATCTCTTCAATCAATGAACCTCTGGTGGGTCTCACAGGTCCTCAAATGGCATCCAATATGTCAGTCCAAAATGTAATGCATATGTAAAGCGTGAATGACCAACTACTTGTAGAAATATGATAAATCTAGTGTTTGCCTTGAGTCGTGGTGTGGAGGATAGTGTCAGAAGTTGAAGGGGTAGGTTGTAGAAAAGGTAGAAATATAATATATGTGGATACAAACTAAACGTAGTGAGCTAAGTTTTAGATGAAGGTTAAAATTGTGACTGGGACAGATGGCTGGAAGAGGGTGAAAGATGAGGGAATTGCGTGCCAGTGATGAAAAAACACTATTGGGGATAGCTGTTCTGTTGCCGGCGCTTTGCAGACCTCATCTTCTCAAAGCGGGACTCCATTTCCTCAAGGACTTTAGGAGTGTACCTGACCACCAGCTTCACAGTGCCCTGGGCAGCTTTGAGAAGCTCCACAGCTTTCTCATGGTGCTCCCCCTCCACACTCTGGAAAGAAAGAGATAAAAGGAGGATTAATTTAAATAACAAACAAAATTAGGTGACTGAATATGATAAATGTATATTGATAGATATGTATATGTATATGTATATTGAAAAATCCAAAATGATATATGTATATTGAAAAATCCAAAATGACTAGGACATCCTGGAATTTTTAAACCATACTCAATCTTCAAAATGTCACATACCACAAAAAAAAAAAAAACACACAAAAAAAAGAATCTGCCTTCCCAAAATGCCTACTATTTAGAACGCAAGTACGGGTATATGGACACAGCCAGAGACTGCATAAACAACACGTACCACCCCATTGACAGAAAGAAGCTGGTCGCCTCTCTTGAGGCCCCCGTGGCGGTCGGCGATTCCCCCAGGAATGATGCGTGAGATGTAAATAGGAGAGTTCTGTTCCTTCCCTCCCATTATATTGAAGCCAAGTCCTTCCTCAGTCTTAGGCAGCTCCACCACGCGAGGGTGTGAGTGCCCCTCACTGGCCGCAAACGCTGCAACAGTGGCCTACAAGGCAAGAGAGGAGAAAGTTGTTAACCCAGAGTTGCATACAGAGTTGTTGTTTAATATTGGTTGTTGTTGTTGTTGTGACATACCTTGGCTGTGGCATTGGCCCTGACTTCAGGGCTACTATTAATGTCCACTGTCTCATACACATGTTCATACACCTAAGGAGTTGTTTAGAAAAGGCAGAAAGAAGGTTAGTCAAATGCAAACTGCTAAGCTAAATGACTTCCTTCAAAAAGTCTGGCATGTTAAAAATGGTAGTTCTTGCTGTCCAGGGTTCCAAGCTAGTAATTAATCCTCAAACTGGATAGCTCATTTTGTAATAACAACACTACATTGAAAAAAATGCTTTATGATACACTGAAGGAATGACAAATCTTACACCAGAAGTCAAATAACTAGTCCATAGGCAGAAATCAAACATTTCATGTTTTATAGGCCTGTCTGTGTCAGCCCCATCTCACACAAGTTCACAAATCAGAGCCTGGAGGTCCAGAGTACTGCTGGTTATTGTTTTCCACTCACCTGGTGCCCCAGGTCTGAATCAATCACCCTGATTGGAGGGGGAGAATGAAAATCAGCAGTACTTCTGGCCTTGAGGTCCAGATTTGGCCACATAAATTGAGTTGAATTTTGAAGGGTGTGATGGGCATTTAATGGCACAGTCTCAGCTCACCTCTCGCACAGCATTACAGAACTCGCTCTGCAAGACCCTTTGCAGTGCCTGCAGTTTCTGGGGTGGCACTTCCCCCGTCCTCTGGAGCTTGTCAAGCAATTCAATGGCTCGAGAAATGTCTGTGGGGAGAAAACATGGAGACCACCCACCATCAGAGATCTTACCAATAATTTACATTGATTTAAAGACTTTGGTTTGGGAAATAATTGTTTGAGGCAGAGGATCTAACATTACAGCACAAGAGTAATGGAGTCTGTTGGTTTTGATTTTGTAGATTGATTAAGTAAATCTGTCCATGCACAGGGTATTACAATACAGGCATAGCTGATCATTACCAAATCTTCATCACACTGCTTGTAAACACATGGTAGAATTCAACATAGTAACAGTCTGGGCTTTCGGGCTCAACATTTTCAAACGAACCTAGCAAGCTACTGAGCTACATACTAGACGCTGAACTTTTGTTTGGGTGCAACTGCTAACATTACTAGGAAGCTACAAACTACCAGTGGTGGAAAAAGTACCCATTTGTCATACTTGAGTAAAAGTAAAGATACCTTAATAGAAAACGACAAGTAAAAGTCACCCAGTAAAATAGTACTTGAGTAAAAGTCTAAAAGTATTTGGTTGTAACTATACTTAAGTATAAAAAGTAAATGGAATTTCTAAAATATACGTATCAAAAGTAAAAGTATTAATAATTTCAAATGCCTTACATTATGCAAACCAGATGACACAATTTTTGTATTTATGGATAGCCAGGGGCACACTACAACACATTAACTTACAAACAAACAAAGCATGTGTTTAGTGAGTGCGCCAGATTAAAGGCAGTAGGGATGACCAGGCAATGTTCTCTTGATAAGCGTGTGAATTTGACCTTTTCCTGTCAAAATGCAACCAGTACTTGTGGGTGTCAGGGAAAATGTATGGGGTAAAAAGTACATCATTTTCTTTAGGAATGTAGTGAAGTAAAACAATTGGCAAAAATATAATTAGTAAAGTACAGATAGCCCCAAAAACGACTTAAAATACTTTAAAGTAGTACTTTAAAGTATTTGTACTTAAGTACCACACACCACTGCAAACAACCTAGTAACGTTACCAGATTTGAGGATGGCTATCTTGTTAGCTAAATTAGCTAACCTTAGCTGGCTACAACATTAGCAACTCAGCCCATCTGTCTTTCTGAAAACTAAAGCGGATTATATTGGAATAATCTATTTTTCTTTCGACTTTTGAGAGATGATTGTACATGGGCTAGTTATTTCAAAATGAATTGACTTGCCCTAACGTTAGTTAGCTAACTAAATTAAATTCCAGATTAGCTACCGTTAACTAGCTAGCCATCTGTTAAACTCGTGTGTGTATTTTCATCATTTTAACTATTATTATTGATCAAGCAATCTGTGTAGTTTGACGTTTTACCTCTTTCCAGACGAACAGGTTCCCCCAAAGACGCCATAATAGCCTAAATCCGGCACTGTTCGGGAGAAATTATCAGGCGAGCAAAATATCCACTCGGCGATAAACAGATTTGAGCTGTATTGACGGGGAATGTTGTTGCGTCAAGAACACGCAATCCGCGCAATATACCGTTGATGTGCCAAATCCAAGATGGGGGAAAAACTGAGAAGTCATATATCACTAAAGTTTTGTTTGATATTTTAGAAAATGTGGTATCCTAAATGTATAACCTGCAACATTTACAGCTTTTCAATGGTTATTTAAATTATATATATATTTATGTATAGTTATTACAATGTTTTATCTGATCATTATTCATAACCCAAATTGAATTGTTTGTAAATGTCTTTGTAAACCTACAATGTTGCTTCAATATGTTTAAAACCATAATTTTGATCTCAGTCAGTTCTTGCATTATGTATGCATTTCTATTGATTAATTTCCACTTCTCACAGCAATAGGGAATTTGCTTTCTGAGAGCTGAAATACTACATATGCCTATTACTCATTACTATGCATTAAACTGTGTTACCTTATCATAACGGCAAAACTGAGGACATAGACTGCTGACCCAATGTTTATGTTTTTGTTGTGATAGGAAACTTGTAAACACATTATGTAGGCCTATACGTTGGTAGGATACCTCAAATTATGTTTAGAAAAGTGATTTCTCTCTCATAAAATACAATTTCCTGAGTACTATATATATATACAAGAATTTAAGTGCTATTTGTGTGTGAAAATCTTACGGAATATACCTTGAATGCACTTTTATTGTTATATTTTATTATCACAATTAGGCATATTTTGGTATCCTTTGTGAGAGAATGTTGACCATCCATTTCTAGGCATGGGACACCTACCTGTGTCGATTGGATAGGGTTGAGATGGCCCATCCAAGGAATTCACCAGTCAAGGATCCTGTCTTCAGGGTTAAAAACTTTGAATGTACTCCTCATCAAGCTCTCAGAGGCCATCAAGGATCAGCTTGTAGCCTAGGCTATACGACATAGACTTCTATATGTTCTGATTCTTTGTGTTTTTGATTGAGTATATATTGAGGCTTTTATAACCAAGCCAATGCTGATTAAAATAAAATCTGTCTGTCTGTCTGTCTGTCTGTCTGTCTGTATGTCTGTCTGCTTTAGGAGGACGGGCTCATTGTAATGGCTGTAATGGTATAAATGGAACAAAGTCAAACATGCGGTTTCCATATGTTTTGATACCATTCCATTTATTCCATTCCAGCCATTACAATGTGCATGTCCTCCTATAGCTCTTCCCACTAGCCTCATCTGGTCTGCATGCATGCAGGCAGACAGGCAGGCAGGTACGTCGGTGGGTAGGATGGTTGGTATGCATGTAGGAAGGTAGGTATTTATGTATCTGTCTGGCCGTCCATCCGTCCATGTTTTCATCTAATCTTTATGCAGTGTAACTAGAAATGTAGGGTTCAAACTTTATTGACATTGGTTTTGTTTTTCAGTTGCCTATATTCATTTTTATTTCTTTAAATATTTCAATTTAATATTGCAAACAACTTCACAACATACAAAATGAATTATATTAATCCAGAAACATATGTCAATGAATAAATTTTTTATATATATATATATATTCTTATATTTTGTCCTCTGGTGGGGATAAAAAAATAAACAGCAAAGCTTTGACAACAGCACCTTGACATAGTATGTAATTCCAACATTACCTTGAGAAGTTTAGAACAGTAAACAGATAAAGTACTGAGGAGGAAAACCCTTTTACTGTTGAGTATGTAAACGGAATGTTTTGGTCGGTATCATATCCTTTTTTCTTAGGTGGACAAATTCTCAATTCACAATTGAAGCAGCATGCAAGTTTTTTTAATGGAACTCGTCCTCACCCTCTCCCTCATCCTCATTGCTCTTTTCCTTCTTTCTCACATTCTTGGCAACGTAAACAAACCACAATGTCTTGAGGAATGTGATATAGTAATTTAAACTGGGCGCAAATGACTCATCAGATCTTTTTTTAATTGTTTACAAGGTCATGAATATGTTCAATAAATAGACTGTAGTATCACTTTTACTGTATAAACGTCATCTTTTTTTACATGCAGTCCATAAAATTTTCATTTGACGGAATAATTTACCCTGTTATGTATATATACAAATAGATATTTTCTCTTTACTCTCTTTTTTAAACTCTCAATAAAATCTATACATTATATACACTATCTTCCTCTTTTAATGGTCAATGTGCATACACATGATGTGTCTATCCTTATAAACCGCCAGCCAATCTTCTTTTTGCTATCCATGGTGAGCGCTCGCACGTAGGACTGGGTTGTCCTGCATTGGGAGTTATAATGCCTCTTGTCTATTCCACGGCAGCCCTCCTTTGTGTACCCCATAGGGTTACATTTGGTCTCATAAAAGTATTGCTTCAGTTGGCCATTGGGGACAGGGACCTTTTCCAGGACGGTAACGGTCTGCCCAGACATGTCTATGGCTGTCTTTTTGTCCACAGCTGTCACCCACTGGCTAATACTATCACACACACTCAGCTCGCCACGCCGCGACGGGTCAGAATGCCGCCGTACCCTCATGGACATGTTAGCGGCGTCCAGGTAGTTTTTGTATTCCTCCAGGAGAAAAAGCAGCGGCGGCTCTAAAGGCACTTGGTTGCTGATCATCACCCGCGATGCATACAGGTCGACATCCTTGGTCTCCGTGGTGACCACAGAGGAAGGACCCCCTCCTCCCTGGCCCTTGTCAGCTCCAGGCCCCAGCTGAGATGCTTCTCCTTCCACCTCCAAGAGCTCTTCAATCACCTGCTCAAACGTGTCTGTGAGCGAGGGCAGTCCCCCATGCTGGCCCGGCCCACCCCCGCTCTGTGGAGTCCCGTGGCCCTGGCCGGCAGTCACTGCAGCACCCAAGTAGCCTTCCGTTCGGTGGCCCCTTATGCCTGGGGCGTCTCTCATGGGAGCAGCTCTCATGCAACTGAAGTACGAAATAACCATAGTAAGGAACAGGATGGTCATCACTCTTCTAACCTGGTGGAACTAGAGAGAGAGAGAAAGAGAGAGCAGGGAGAAGGATGAGAGGGGAGAGAGGATGAAATTAAGTGCAATTCATATGTATATAATCTTATGTAGCTATATTATGTATTATATAATATATCAACAGTTTTCTTCCATTGAGTTATCAGAGTTGTCTGCTTATACAATATACTGTTCATAATACACTCATTATCACAGTATTCCATAATATATCAAGGTTGGATCACAATCTAATTGTGTTCCTTTCAGTTATTACTAAGCACCATTAGATGATGCACGCCTACCATCTCCCCCCATTACTACCAGAGTATCACATTTCTCCTCCAGCTGCAAAGAAAGCCAACAGTCTGACACCACCATGAGTGCCGACTACTACTTGGCCAACTTGCAAATAACAGTATAAGTAATTACCATACATTCTTGTGAATTCCATTTTTTCTGTTTCCTCATACAACATTACAATATTTCCCATACAATATTTCCCACAAAGGCCCCAGAAGCAACATTAAGGGCTGCTGACACCAGCGTTTTCAACTGAGGCCGAGTTTTTTCAACATTACAATATTTCCCATACAATATTTCCCACAAAGGCCCCAGAAGCAACATTAAGGGCTGCTGACACCAGCGTTTTCAACTGAGGCCGAGTTTTTTCAGACTGGGAGTGGATGTGGCTAGGCATCATATGCTTTAAATGTCAAAGCATTAGATTGCTAATTATCTTCTAATGGGCCATCCTACTATGAAGTGCAACCCAATATATCATTATTTTCTCTTCTTCAACAACAACAAACCAACAACAATTTTTTAAACAATTATGTTAAACTGATAATGAAACTACAGTATGTCTTCATCATAATCATCATCATCATCATTATCTTTCTTATATTTGATGTTGTTATCCAAGGTTGGCATGTACAATATCATAAACGCTAAGGGCCTGAATACTTTTTTTCAGTGTAGCTATAGAACAGGCAAAATATATCATGTTTCCAATCTAATACCATGTATTGTAGCCTAACACGTTTCATGTGTTATCCTGACTTCACACTACATTTCCCACAGGGTTAATAGAGACTTATTGATCGATTGATTGGTTGAATACATGAGTGTTTCTGACTAGGTTCAGATAAGTGACTGTTTATTTTGTGTGATTTTGCAAAAGGCAACCAATATTTGATGTAATATTACCATTAATATGCTAAACTTGATAGGGTCAAATTGGGAGCAGAATTTATTAAGGGACATAGAGATGTTTAAATAAAGGAATGCTGAGAGTGAGCAGTAGCGCTAGCAGAGACTGAGAGAGAGTCAGTAAAGTACTGGTTAGAGAAGTGAAGAGAGGTAATGTGCTTGCATCCTGACACACTCACGTACCCCTTCTATCAGATGCTTTCTCTGTACAGCTGCTCACATACATTTGGTGAACAGACATTGCAAGGGAAAGAATGCCACAAGTGCCCAACAGAGCCAAAATGTATCAATATACACACACACCCTCATCCTCATCCTCCCCCCTAGCTCACAATAGCATCTCTTACCTTTATGCCCTATGAGTCACAGCAATTCAACATATCCACGGACATCCCAGACCCAGAGTCAAACATATGAAAACAACCACAATATAAGAAACCTAGCTCTTGCTCTCCAGGGGGGTGCATTTAAAAATAGCCATGGCAGGGCTTTGACTGCACTCTGCATGCCGCCCTCCTTGTATCCCGACCTGATGCAGGAATACGCTCCAAGCAGATCCGCTCCCCCACCAGGCAGTGTGGCGGACAGAAGGATCTTAGCAGAAGGGAGGGGCAGACCCCACCTAAAAAGCATTTGTTTCATTCTTAATTGGCGTCTGGGGCCACGGCTGCGATTAGCCAACGCTACGGTGACTGCCATAGAGATATTGCATCTATAAATAGGCGTGCTGGGAGTCTCACAGTCTCGATTGAGAATATCACATCCTTCTCCTTAATGAGCCACTGAGTCCCCAAGCTCAGTGACGTGTTTCTCCAGAGTGTGAGTGTGTGTTAGAGGGAAGGGAGAGGATGGAGGAGGAGAGGAAAGGAGGGCTTGGTTTGTACGTGTTTGCAGGGGGATGGGGACATCTTTCCTCCTACCGACAAGACAACCTTGGAGACAAAACATAGCCAAACAAACATAGATGAGCAGGAAATCGTTCCAACATTTTCTCAATATTGTAATTTGAAAATAATTATTCATAAGAGGTAATCCTTTATCATCCTATAAAGTGTTCCTGTGACCTGTCAAATCCCATCATTAGGCTGCCCCAATAATCAAGGAAAACAAATACATGGACTGAAATCCCATCACACTGCTTTTTGATACATGAACTGATTGGGGGTCCATCTTCATGTAGAAGATGCTGCAGCAGAGATAGTAGGCCTTCTTCCCTGATGGATCACTGGGGCTAAGTTGCAGTAACAGGGGGTGGGGAGTCAGTGCAGGCGTCATTTCGCGGCATAACAACCACAGATGACGTCTCTCCCAGGTCTCCATAGGGGACAGGATGGAGGGGATGTGTTTTGGGGGCAGTGCCACTCATCAGTGTGCAATTGCCTGCCAGTCCTCTGGGCCTCCTCACACCGGGAACAACAAATAATTTTATTTCTAACTCAGCTATTTCCTGTTTCCATCAGGAAAATCAATATGGCTTATGCTCTCAATCAACATCCTGTTAAAATGCAATCTAGGCGATGAATCACTTTATTGCTGTGGGACTGGCTCAGAATAACAGTACTCTCTGAGACCTATCTAATTCAAACCAAAGTAAAAGTGATTCTCACCATGGCTGGTATGTTCTCATTTACTATATTAGATTTGAGAGTATCTTCAGCTCTGAATTGGATTTTACGGTCCAATTTTTTTTTAAATCTCCAGGTAATCAGTACACTGATATTTAATTATCATGTACTGAATATGTACAGTATGGTGTGGAAGAGAACAAGCAAACTTCCACACTCTATCCAGCCATAACATATATTCCGTCAAATCAAGATTTGCATCAATAAAATCAGTCCTTTACAGTTGCATTTGGTGCATTCAGAACGTTCATAGATAAAAGTTGATGGATTTCCACGTAGTGGCAGGGCTTTACGATTACACATTCAGATGAGCACCTGTTCAATTGTTGTGAGAGAGGCAGGCGCAGCTATACGGTTGTGTTTAGAGAAAGCATGGTGCCTTGCAGTGTTTGCTCTTCATGTCAGGTGGGGATTATAATGAAAAATCTCCCTTTGACAGATGCTGGAGTGGATTCACAAACACAATGGTGTTTCAACCATGTACAAAACTCACCACATATGACTTCATGTTTCACTTACACTTAACTTACACAGTCATGTATGTGGGTAAAATTTCTGTGGCAGTACATACTAACTTTCTTTTTCAAAGACACATTTTCTCAACATTCTTGTCTTAACACTCCTCTCTTTTCCAGTGAAAGGTTAACACATGTTTTCACTTTGAAAACACATTGTCAAGTAAGTCACTACGAGGGGGAAAATACCCTTTCTCCACATGATCCAAACAAACAATATCATAATATTCAAAGGTTACCCACTTCATACTTAAGCCACCTCCTGATAAACGTAGTACTCTAATAAGTGCAACATTTCCTGTATGTCTATCCGCAAGTTGCACTTACAACTAATTAGTGATAGATAATGACTTTCATCGACAGTGCTCAAGTTAGCTTATTAGTCTACTGCACATATTTATATCTGAATAAATCAGTAGTATCTTAAAACGATGTTGATTGCAAGTGGTCTATACGAACAATAATAAGATAAAGGCTCAACAGCAGCACATTAGACCTAGACCAAGTCCTAATTTAAAACGGGTGTCAAGCAGTTTCCATATAGTTGCGCTAGATGGCGTATTAGACCACGAAATGTTCTTAAAACCCAATCCTCTCTCGCTCTCTCTCACGAACACACACACAGGCCTACACACACACACACACACACACACACACACACACACACACACACACACACACACACACACACACACACACACACACACACACACACACACACACACACACACACACACACACACACACACACACACGCACACACACACGCACACAGGCCTACACACACACACACATACACACACAAAGTCAAATTCTAAAACATGAAAACTTTTAGACTGAAAAAGCAAAAGGTTACTAAACAAAAATAAAATCGTGTTTAACGGAATGTCATTAATGCATATATAGTTAGTTTTCCAAGTCTGTGCCAAATTGGATCCTATTTTCAGAGCTATTTGATGCAATGTCCCGAGACAAACTAGCCTACACTAAAATACAGCAATAATCTCAGACTGCATTAAATTTAAAAAATCTCTACACCAAACATTAACAAGGTTTACTTGGTAAACAGCAGTATCGCGGCACCGCTGGGTTGTTCTCGAACTAGAACGCATAAAACGTAATAATTGTGGTATTTTCCGTGCGCTCCTTGATAATTGCACGACTGCTCCATGTAGGGATCCGTTTAATAATCTGTATATTCATCCTCGCCTTGTGAGGTTATCCGGTTTAAGAGAGAGCTAGACCAACCTTGCAGGGTATAGCTGTTTCCTATAAAGTCTTAATGAGGTGCATCAAACTTTTTAAAATCATTTGCTTACAAACCTTTCTGGTATTTGAGAAAAGAAAGTCCAGATAGTACAGATAGTTGAAAAAAAATATTATCTGAATTACGATGCTATATTATTTAACATAACATTTAGATGCATTTTATTCATGGGTTATGGGTTATAATGAATAGGCTACAATAGGCCTACAGCCTATGTGGGTAGGCAATGTAGTCTACTCGCCAGTGGCAATAGCCAACACGGCTAAATGTACAACTCTTCGCATTAATTAATCAGCTAAATACATCAGAAAACGAAATGATTACCTCCACTGACCCCTTTCGGGGTCGCTATTAGAAATTCAATCAGCATAATAACGCCGTTTTTTAAATTAATGAACAAGAGGATAGAGTTACACGTATCCTCTCTCAAACTGCGACCGAGTCGGTGCGCCTGCATGATCCCCAACTTGATTACAATACTTTTAAACATCTCCCCACTCACAAAACGAGCGAGCATCGACACAGCAGAGCGAAAATGATCAAACAAGTTAAGAAAAACATACCTTTTACTGCCCAGTCGTAAAGGAGACCATTCAACAGGACAGTATCATCTGGGATGTTTTGGACAACCCCCTGTGTAATTACTTAAGCTATATTTTCCCTGTACTGTCCGACAGCTTAGAGATATCTCTTCAGCTTTGGAGCAAATAGATTAAATTATTGATGGTGGAAATTGCATGGTTGAGGTAATGGACTCCCATGGCTGCGCGGCTCCTTTGGAGATCGCTTAAAACCGAAGGGGTTGCATGCTATAAACGGCGCCGCGACGGCACTACGCGATGAGAGACCTCTTGAGCTTGAAATGACGCCTGTATCCCTTGCAACTACAGTAACTTACTACATAATGACGTTGCAACATGTGACTCGCCACTGGCTGACTGGTTGTTTGCCACCAGACACGGTTACCAGAGTCCTAAAGCAGGCCTAGCTCTCATACATGTTTTTTATACGCCTTTGGTCAACAGATGGGAGTGGGATAAAGAAGGGATTGGCAATGGATCTTTCTTCCGTGTTTCACTGACATCAGATGTGATATTTTTGTAGCTGTACTGTACATAAAAAAGAATAACGCATTTGATTGTGTGCCATGTGGCTACATTGCGTGTGATGTGATTAGATCTGATATATATATATTATGACTACTACTTAGAACCTGGTTTTACAAAATCCCAAATAAATCATGGAAATAAGAAAACCAATACCCTACCCAAAAAGACATTCTTATTCCATGCATTTTACCAGAAATATGGCATTTCTTTAGAGAACACTGTTACTTCAATTGTGGAATTGGACAGAAACACACATTCACTGCTACATATTTATGTAATTAACGTGTTATAACTAAGTGTATATTCTGTATGGGATTGATTACGTCTACAGAAGATTTACGACTAGCAGTGGATACATTGAAATGTTCCTGTATAGACCAGGAGATGTGTTATAAATGCAAAAGGTAAGCCTGCCTAGCTAGACCTCGTTTTCCGAAGCCTTTGAAATGGTTCATCGTCAGATCCCATAGGTAGGCTATGCCATGTATGTTATACCAACAAAAACTATGGGTTACAAGTAGATATAACCATCTCAGGGAATGTCCAAAGTTAAGACAAAGAGACATTCGAATAGGCTAGCTCTTGAAATTGTTGTAACTTAAATTGAAGAAGCCGCAGATTCAATAAAAAAATAGCCATTTACCAGACGCTTTTATCCAATCATGCGTGCACATATAATTTATATGTGGTAATCCCTCGTTGTGCTATTATACCAGCGCACAAATAGTCAGTAACATGGACAGCGCCGCGATCACCGCGAGAAAAAAACAGCACCATTGTCAGTGTTGTGGTCAGCGCGCCCACGAACTAAACATTCAGCACCGTGAACAGCGCCTCTATTAACACGCCGCATACTAAACATTTAGAACCGCAGACAGCACCACGATTTGCGCGAGGTGAAGGCCTGATCGCTGATTGAGAACCAGAGCTACTGAACAGCGCCGCTTCCAGGCAACCTATATAATGAGAAGATTCAATGCCCTAGTTGTTGGGATCTATGCAGGCGGAAAGCCTACTGGTAGACACTTTTTGCCATGATACCAATTATCCCCATTCCCTTTTCCCCTAACATAAAATTGTAAACTTCTCATAACACATAACTTAATCATATGAAAGCAAAAGTATTATCATTAAATACAAGGCTTCACAATATCAAAGGCATATACTCAAGAAAATGTACACGTTATTCTGAAGATCCGAGCAGTGTTCAATAAGGCTTGAATCAACGTGGAACTTGGAAAAGGAAAAAAAAATGTCTCACTTAAATTAATAAAGCTTTTGACTTAACCATCCAGTGGGTGTTTAGAGAAGTCAAGTTATGAAGAGAAAAGTTCTGGGCTCAACCTCAGTCAAATGAAGGAAACAGCTCATTGTCCTTGTGGCTTGGACCTCCTCCAATTAAATATTTACTGTGATCTGTTTGCTATATGGCCATCGTGATTCTTCTCTGTACAAGTTAATGAGGTGGATGGTTCTTACTTGGCATATAGCAGTATGGGATTGAATGCTCACACCTGCTTTGTGATTCACTCCACCTCCAACACACCCGGGGACATGCCAAGATGAATATAGCCCTCCCCGAAGGATCACAGTAGGCGAGGGCAAACTCTGGATGACAAAGAGTTGCATCAGCAATCGCTGAGCGACATGACTCCAACAAAAAAAAAGCTTGCACGGGGGCTGTTCCAACAAGGTAATTCATAAATAAATCACTTGGCATCTCATTAGAAGAACAACAACATGGTCTCTCTCATATCTGCAAATACAGCACAATGCAAGGTGGCGTTCTAAGTAGTGGAAAGTTCAGGAGACTTGTTACCTAAGAGTTTGAGGAGATTATTTAGCATTTTGTGTAGAACTTCAAAATGAAGTTTAGCGTGTCTGAAATAAAGTGCATCGCAACTGAATTTAAAATGCATAGTTGGGTCAAGCTTAAGCAAAGTCAGAAAGAGCTAGCCAATACCGAGTACCATGCTGTGCTATGCTATGCAATGCTATCCTATAATATACTATACTATACGTGTCAGTGCTAATTATCAGCCCTTGCACCTACAGTACACTATGTGTCTGATGAAGGTTACATTGGGTGCCTAATCAGAACGTACTGCCCCTAAACTGAAACTCAGACACACTCACTCATGCTAACATAAGACCATTATGTTATGTTGAGCAGTGAACTAAACTGGCTTTCAGCATGCCACTTTCAGAATAAAAGTTAATTTCAGACAATCACCAATCCTTTTTCAGAAAATAGACATAATTCTTGAAGTTAACTGTGGGACATCTCCCACTACGATTATCTTTGTCAAAAAGTGTCATTTCTATGCGAAAAGAGTTCTCAAGAGTGATGAGCGCTTTACCATGAATGGTGTGGCAAACCAACATTTCCTTGTTTCACGTCTTTCATAACATTACAACCCTTGGACAGAAGCGTCTTTCATAACATTACAACCCTTGGACAGAAGCGTCTTTCATAACATTACAACCCTTGGACAGAAGCGTCTTTCATAACATTACAACCCTTGGACAGAAGCGCCTTTCATAACATTACAACCCTTGGACAGAAGCGTCTTTCATAACATTACAACCCTTGGACAGAAGCGTCTTTCATAACATTACAACCCTTGGACAGAAGCGTCTTTTAGAACATTACAACCCTTGGACAGAAGCGGCATCCTCATGCTTTATTTTAACCATTGAACAATTTTCTACTCAGAAAAGGGCAGCATGATGAATTCGATTTTTAATATAAACACATAAAGTTACGCTACTTGAAGGGTACTATGAGGTGGTTTGAGCATGCAATTTAGAGCATGGTGATGGAGCCCTGTTCACTCCCATAGGTTCTCTTAGGGGTTGGTGGCAGTAACCAGAAATCTGAAGCATGGAATATACACTCTCTCCAGCTTTTACACCATTTTCAATGTAAGCAAACATTTAACTTAATTTTGTATTTTGGGTGAACTAAACCTTTAAAAACTAAACCAGACTTTTAAACAGATGGTTCTGAAGTCCATAAACA
The DNA here is from genome assembly GCF_045791955.1 of Oncorhynchus clarkii lewisi. Classification (NCBI taxonomy): domain Eukaryota; kingdom Metazoa; phylum Chordata; class Actinopteri; order Salmoniformes; family Salmonidae; genus Oncorhynchus; species Oncorhynchus clarkii. The sequence continues at coordinate 70,939,155 of NC_092152.1, read as the reverse complement.
AATAATTTAGAAATATTGAATACCGTTTTGAAGTGTGGTTCACACAACATGATAGTCTTCTCTCACACAAGAAGCACACACACACTGTGGCACCCTATACCTGCTCTTCACTGACCAGATGCCCAAAACAACACTGATGACACTACACACAGGCATACATCTTTTCACATCTTCTCTTGCCAACTGTGACATAATTCTGACAAGTCAGCGATGCCAAGATCCACATTGAGACATGAACATTCAATTAAGACACCTTCAGAAGATACCTCTTGGAAGTAATCAGACAATAGAATAACAAGGCTCTGTGGCAGCATCAAATTGGGCATCATAAGCATATCTGCTGAGAATTAGCTACTCTATACCAAAATTCACACTTCAGTGTACAATTAACCCTTTCTCTGCTTCCCATGAAACATAATGAATATCCGGCTATAGTGTTATTAAGAACCAGTGGTAAGTTTGAACTCTAGTCTGTCTATGTATATACTGCCCAAACCCAGTGGGAACACCTTGATGAGAAAATGTATAAGGCATAACAAGCTCAGTTGATGGGAATTTGCAAGAAGTTCTCTCTCTCTCTCTCTCTCTCTCTCTCTCTCTCTCTCTCTCTCTCTCTCTCTCTCTCTCTCTCTCTCTCTCTCTCTCTCTCTCTCTCTCTCTCTCTCTCTCTCTCTCTCTCTCTCTCTCTCACATCAACAACAACAAAACAAAAACACACTCTTTGTTTCATCAAATTGACTGCAGCATCAACTCACACAAATAAAATGTACATATTTGACTGGGGGATCTAAGCGGAGCTCTTATTTGAGCACTACACCTAAGTATGTCAATAGGTAAGGTAAATGAGTCGCTTACCCCTGTCCATAACACAGGCATGCAACTTGATGTCAATTCCAAAAGAGTGTGGAAAGCCAACCAGAGGTAGAGCTCAGCACCCCATTCCATATTCAAACACTCATGGCAGGTATCCTGAGTCCAACTCTACCGCGTAAGACACCTCAAAGTTATGCTGAACAAAGATATTAATTAGGCTACTGTGCAGACACATATGCGCAATATGCATGCACAACAAATGCTTTTACAATTACATCTATTTTTCTGAGCACATTCAGTACAATGCACTCCCCTTTAATCAATTACATGTAAGAATGGAATTGAGTTGATTGTAAATATGACAATTCCCTTATGCCTCTGTTCTGTTTTATGAACAGACACAATTCATCGGACCTCATTGTTACACACACACACACACACACACACACACACACACACACACACACACACTGAATTGTCCTGCAGTGGCGTCATGCCAGCAGCCAGTCAGACTCTTGTCTCGTTGGTTACAATTACCAGACAAGCGGCACAGCAAGGTATTGGTTTGGGAAACAACAACCTCGACATATTGTGTTGGATCAGCTTTTGTAATCGTGTATTCCCATGATTTAAACTAACCAAGATGTGTCTCGGCATGGTTGAATAGATAAATAGCTGGATTCAAACGTTTCAACCCGCCATAACTCATTATGATGACATAACTAGATGGATGGAGGTGCAGATGATGAAAATCATGACGAGGCAGCCGCTGATTATAATCCGATTATTCTAATATTATTATCATTAGCCTATTCATATTATGATAATCCTTATCCTTTTGTTGGTTTTGTTATTTACTGTTACGGAAATGTCAAACTATCCCCTATTCAATTACGCACGAAAAGTGGAGTGTTATCAACTGTTAGCCTACTTCAGATTCTACCATGTAAAATAATAAAATACTTCAGAGAGCTATAGGCTATACATGTTCATAGACCTCACCATTTAAAGTTCATGAAAGGTTGACTCGGAAAACTAAACACCTTTATAGTAACGCAAACATAAATATCTCTCATCGCCCCTGTGAGTCATCTATAAAGAATGAAACACGCATATTCTGTCAAATATGATGCCACAATAGCATTTAATGTTATTTGGAATGAAACCTACCATCCTCAGATTTGTTACTGACGCCCACCCCAACTCTGCAGCGCTAAGAGTGCGGAGAGGGGGGGCGGTTGAGGGAGATTCTCAGTAAGATAACACAACCCCATTTATGGACTGATCCGATGACGTACATTGCAGAAAGTTCTAAAAAAAACCTTCATACATACAAAGTGTGTCGTGCCACCCCACAGACCCCCCCTACCCCGCCTCCGCTCTTCCCTCCCTCCGCACGCCTACACATAAACCCACGTCTCCTCTCGCTTCGACTTTCCTGAAGAAAATATGTTATTCCTGAGAAAATGATTAAAATAAAAACCTGACCAAATTAAGAAATCTAACAAATAACAATATACATGTTGCTTTGTATGCAGGCAATTTGTCATATTGTCGCTGGTCTATTCATTCATAAACCCACTGCAACAAATAAAACGAAAACGTTTAGCCGATCGATTCGTTAAGCATAGCTCTAGTAAGTATCATCTTATTATAAGGCCTATTATATAAAACATTTTATTCATAATATTAACATGATTTCTCTTGTTCTTATTATTACAGCTGTGATATATGTTACAACACACAGCGTCATCCTAACTAACGGGTCTCCTGCTTTCCTATAGGCAATAGCCTAATAAGTATACTCATTTCGTTCAATTATTAAGTAAAGTATTTAATTAAATAATGAGTCACACATGGACTATGTTTTAAAGAGCCTTATTTGGTTTTCTAAGGCAAGCTAGAATTTAACTTAAACATGTCATTTAAAAACACAATGAAGCTGTAATAATTCAGACGTAGCCTATAAATGAGGATAGGCTCAATAATGCATTGAAATGTAACCCCACTGGAAGCTTCCTGATTAAAACAGGGCTGCGAGCGCTTGTGGGCGTTGATATCTTAGGGTTTTTCTTGCAGCTGTGTGCTATTCAATAGCATCGTCCTGAAATCAGAATCTTTGAACTGAAGCCGTACAAAGAGAGATTGAATACCAACAATATCCACAGTTTCTTCGCTGGCACGCAAGACGAATTTCTAAAGTCCGTTGGCTGTTAAGTCAGCAAAAACATTGTCGCGGACTAATCAATTTGAGGATCAACGCAATCTTGCATGCCTGGTTTTCTACTGTCTTAAAACCCCACTGCTTTTGGGCAATTTCTTATCAAGCCATCTTATCTCGCACCACCTTTAGCCAGCCATAGCCTAACATCTGTCAATAGGCAGTTTGACCACGCCTATCTTTCTTGTAATTCCATATCTTTGATTGCATCTTTGAAATTCCTCTGATTTCTATGAGGTGATTTCTCGGTAATGTTTTTGTTCTTCATATTTCATTAAATCATTGTGTAATTTGTGGTTTTGCTATTTATTGTAAACGTGGAAGTTGTCTCCGACAGGTCGAATGTGGGCTACACAGACTTGCGCGCGGACAAAGAGGGGTAGCAGGTGATGCTAGTGCTAGAGTGAAAGCGCAGTATGAATGAAACCGAGAAGCGGCTGTAGTAAAAACACAAGTGATTTGATTGCGATGACGGAGGATGGTAAGATGTTAAACAGATAAGAGTAGGCTATTTTTTGCCGCTTAGGGCTGAGAGAGGAATACAATAGTTTGATATGCGAGACAAACAAAAATACATATAGAGATAGATAGATAGATAGATAGATAGATAGATAGATAGATAGATAGATAGATAGATAGATAGATAGATAGACAGATAGATAGATAGATCAGTGAGACTGAGGTAGCGTTGAGGCTAATATTTTATTTAGGACATGCACCATTATTCTGCTTAGTGTCGGGTAGAATGATTCATGAATTGCGCATTCCAAAGTTCCATTTCGATTGGGAGACGGGTTCCCGTAGTCTAGATTGTGTTGCAGTAAATGTCAAAAAATATATTTGAGTGATTCTAAAGGTTTTGTTTACGAGTTGTATTAAGCTTCCCTTCATGCATAGCCTTGGTAAGTCGCTCTGAACAAGAGCGTTTGCTAAATGTCTACAGCATAAACCTAAACGAGTGCTTTGCGTGTTTAATTTAAGGCTCCGTCATGCACTCATAGTACTGAGAAATATTGTAATCTGTATAAAAATATACATCCTTCAAACGAAACTTTCATGAGGTGAAATAGCACCTTGCATAAATCCATAAACGCTGACTGTTGTCAATCAAATCAAATCAAAATAGTAAATTGGAAAATAATTAGCTGGATATAATTTCACGCAAATCAATGCACAATACCATGACGGTGCATTTGATAGGATCCAAGATCAATTTGAAACCACAAAACAATATAGGCGATAATGACAAGGATGGCGGATGAATAACAATGAATCACAATGGAGGGAACTCTTACCTTTTTAAGGGCTGACAACCACTATCAGTGGTTAGATCTCCAAGACCAAGACTTGCATTTCCCAAAGTTAACGCTGTATACCAAGACTGGAGCTTGAAAAGAACGCACGCCCTATACAGCGGCTCTAAGATTTTAACTTTCACATGCTCTAAGTGGCGAGACAAATCTCAAAGCGCAAGCCCTTCATTGACACGCGCTTTTCTCCTGTTTTCCGTTTTAGATCACAAGGCTCCCTCAGCATACGCTTACCAAAAGTTGAAAAAAAATCCCCAGCTTTGGTAAGGGAACAGCAAAAGAGAGTTGATGTCCACTTGGTGTTTTAGTCCATGCAACGACTCCGGTGCCTCTGTCCAACGTGCTGAAAGCATAACACAGCGAGGGTAACTAAGGGGGCAAAAAAAATCTATAGTTTTCTTAAGTACCATTTGATACTGCTTAACTCTACTTCTTCCCAACGCCTCGTCACGTGAACGTTTTTCTCCCCAAGCCCGTCCTGTTAATATTTGATCACATGTTGGCCGGACCTTAAGAAATGCAGCACCTGTACCAAAAGCCTCTAGTCACCACAAAGGCTCAATCAAATAGCATCTCCAAATAGCTGTACACCTAACAATGCTGATCCTACTGCGTTATTGCCGCACTCTTCAAGTCATGTATAGGGCAGGACGACAGGTACACACACATGTTGCTTTCATTGGCACCACACTTGAAAAAAAGATATTCAATACATACCATAAAACCCTGGTTAGCAATATACACAACCTTAAAGCCGTCAAAGACAATACAGCACACTCGCACATTTCGCGCACAGATGATACAATATATCCCAATACATAATTTACCTGCATTTCTTGAGCTTAGAAATGACTTCCAATCTTTTTACAGAAGCTTTGCCAATATCATCTTTCTTAACAAACTCATGGGTTTCTGTTGAGAGTTTCCCACAGAGTCCATCCCATCATCCAGCTATATAGCTAGCCTAAATTAATTCCCGGATGAAATCGCAAGCATTGCTATTTCTTGGATACCATTCCTGTTTCGATTGTATTTCCATGTTACTTACCATTTTCCTCTACGCTGTCCTGGAGATAGAAGTGTCTTAATATCCACTCACTCCAACAGATGCTGGTAGGTAATGTGTCTTGTTTGAAGTCATCATATGAGAACTTCTGCTGTGCTCAGTAGATCGCCCACCACTTCGGTGACTTATCAATCTAATAACCCTTTGCAATCTCCGCGTGTTTAAACTCTGTAACACCTTGGTGGCTCTACAGTCAGGACAAACAACAACCAGCCGCGATTTTCACAAAAGCCTGTATAGATAGAAAGACAGATATACGCAATACCCTCTCCCGGACAACGCCATTAGAGGTCTTACGTGATTGAAATAAGCGAAGGCAGTCAAGTTTATGAGGGACCCCAAATGACCACTCAATGAATACAATCTCAGTTCTTTAAATTAGGCTATGTTTGCACAATAATATTGAGCCCCCTAACAGTTGTACAATATAAGACATATGCACGAAGTAGCCTAGGTTATATTTTTCGCTGCCAATCTATTGTTACCACTCAGGCAATATTACGCAAAACCGGCACAACTTTTAACATTTCGATTTTTTACAATCAGAGGTGGGGTGATATCCGATAAAACAAACAATTCTCAATCGTTTATCGTCCCTCTCGCTAGTGAGATGATGTTCTTTGAGAACTTGTTGCTGCTAAAAACAAAACTAGCGTTGAGGACGAAACAGAGCCAGACTCATATACTTACATTTGCAATATACTGTTATTTGCTTCGTTTTCAAATGCCTAGAAAAATCAGAAGTGAATCCAACGTCTTCAAGTAGCCTAGGCTATGCCCTAAACTTCTAGATATGTTTAGGTATTTTGCTGTAGCCCACAACTCAATGGTTTAAATCCTAAATGTTTCAGTTTACAATCATTAATTCCAAGTTCAAACGCGATATCTGTTTTCAGTAAAATTCCATCAGTTGCACGGCGAACACTCAGCCATCTAATTGTTATGCAGTGACGAAGCGCTATGCTTGGGGTATTCGTCACACCTGTGACACTCGTATATGCGCTACAAATGTACTGGTAAGTAACATGAGTAATAGGAGATATTTGCCCAACTTTGAACCAGGATTCGAACTATCTAGGGAATTGTTAGTGAAACAGAATGGTATTAATAATTTGTCGCTCATGGCAAATACTGTAGGAATGGTAGCCTATGGCTACATTCAATCTCTAGCACATGAACACACACAACAAATAGGCTTCGTGGACTGTCGGACTAATTAGACAACTAGGTTTAACAATGTAACACACTACTCAATCAGATGGCTGTACCTGAAAACACGATGCCACTGACACTTGCATGCACGGTAACCCTCCCCCAAGTCTAATTCTGTACATACTGTATGTCTATTTTAACTTTCAGTCCAAGAGACAACTTCTAGGGTAAAGAGAGATAGCATTCCCCAGGTACACATCCATAAACTCCATCAACCTGTGTGTGTGTGTGTGAGTGTTTGTGTGTCCGTGTGTTACTGTGTGTGTGTTTTTGGGGTGGGTTATGGAAGGCAAGAGGGCTATGCAAGACCATGAAGTCCCTGGAATCAACTCGATACCTTCAAAAACATCAGGTGTGCACAATCAGATAGCCTATTCTTTTTACAGAAGATGTATTTTTTGACATAGCTCATCACCTATCAACTAAACGTGGATGTAGTTTCCATACCTGTTCTACAGCAAGGCTATTCCCTAAGACTGTTTTTGTTTGGCAAAAATAACAGTACCCAAAAATAAGTCTCCCTTCATGGCAATGGATACTACATTTTCCTTTTTAATTCTCACTTACTTTAGACGCCAATCAACTCCGTGCTAAATTGAGGCAAACTGTGAATGAACCACACATTATTAGATCACTACGTTTGATTAGTAGTAGCCCTCCCACAAGCACATAGCATAGCTCTCTAGAAGGTGGTACATTAGAATGTACTTCACCCGTCACCTCTCTGTCTTCTACCATCATCCTACTCTCAGTCCTCCTTAGTCCTCCTCATAACATGGCAACTTGACTTACATCTATCTACTTGTCATGTTGTTAAAGCTTCTTCTGCTCCCACAGCTTTCACACACTCTGCCACTGACTCATGCTCGCCCCTTTTCCACTATCCATGCCCTCCCCCGCACTCTGCACCACAATATCTTATGGCTCACTCCGAGGTCACCAATTGATCACTTGATTCCTGGACTACATGTTAGTTGGCATGGAATTCTCCCCTATGCCATGTGCCCTCCCCAACAATATCAGTCACCTCCTGTCTACAAAACATGCACATGACTTTAAGTGTTGTAGATGAACTGGTTTGTTAGGAATATTCTCTTATCTTTCCAAGCTGTGATTGGACAGATCCAAGACTGATCAACACCAAGTCCATTCCAGGAAGTGATTCCTACAATGGGGCCATGTACCAAGAACTTCATCTTTAAAGCAAAACAGGTCAGTAAACAGCAGGGACCGTACATTTAGCATTCTTGAAACAAAAGTCCCAAAGCAATTAAAACAGATCAGGCAATGTTTCATTACAGCATATTCACTATGCACACAAAAGGGAACTCAGTTTCAGTCAGCACAAAAACTCAGTATGAGCAAAAAACATTGTAACAAACATATGAGAATTTGTTACGAGTCAACACATTGAAATGATACATTTCCAGTTCCTGAATCCTCAACGAACAGAAACTAGACCTACTCCTGTGAGAATTACTCAGAGGTCCCACCATTATGCATTCTTCACGGGGTCAGGGACGGACTGGGACCTGAAATCGTCCCAGGGATTTCTAACACACCGGCCCATTTTTTTCCCCCGAGGCTCATTATTAGCCAAGTAATGATAATTCTGTACAAAACCCCCAATTTAGATCCGGCCCACTGCTAAAGATTGACCAGACCATATGGCATTTGCCCTAACTGCCCTATGGCCAGTCTGTTTCTGCAGGGGGTGAGCAACTCTTCACCTGCAGCATCATCAACTAACTACCTGTAGGTTCTCTATCCAGGATTCTCTCGTCTCATACAATAGTCACTAAGGTTTTAGTTTTTTGTTCATTTTATAGCAACAGAACATAGTTTTGAGTTGCAATATCATTTTTACCCTGATTTGATAATCAAAATCAAACCAATAGATCCACTGTCTTTAGTAGAATTCAATCACTTTAAAAACATTTTTTTGTGGGTTTGTAAGATAATTTCCTCAATAGATTCCTCAAGCATTATTACTTATGCATGTAGTGCAGTCCTTAGAAATGTGTGATTACATTGGGTTTCTCTCAATATGTTCCAACAAGTGAAATAGCGTCAGTATTGTAGTGCTAGCTTGGAAAATGCTAAGCCAAAATACAATCCTTAGCTTGTTTACCTGTAGCTATTTATTTAGAATGTGTGTTTCTTTATAGTTTAACATATGTTTTAGGTCATCTGGCTTTCTTGTTTACGTCTGCTAATTACATTTGGGAATAGCCTGGTCTCGGAAATCATTACTAAATGTAAAGTGCCCGCCTACATTTTATTTGTCCATCAGCATTTTCCTTCGTTGCCTGTAACGACAACTATTATGGGTGGATGGGTCCTAAGAGGATTGCGTATCATTACTCTGTCTCAATCTTTGTTCCATAAATATTGATAATGAGTGCCTCACGTCACAAGTTACTAGTACCTGCGCTAAAAATAGCGTACACACTGATGGCGGGATATCTCTAACCCTCAGATCCCAGTCCATCTCTTCAACTTCTTTCCCCATGTCTCTGTTTACAGGATGTTAGGCTCTACAGATGAGCGCATACTGAGCACATGGATTGCACAATTACTAGCATGACAGTGAAACTGTTTCACTCCCTTTTTATTTACTATTAAGAATCCAATATGCAGAAAGACTAAGTATTTTCCTGCCAAAAAAGAAGGACCCGAGAGAAAAGAGAGAATTGTTTTAAATTATGCTTTTGTAACGCAGACACCCCTCTCGTATTTCGACTGCCCTTTAGGAAGAGAACACTAGCAAAACCTATTTATCTTCTCATCACGGTGTGCTGAACTCTTTGTAGTTCTTCTCTGTCATGCTGCACTGCAACATCAGAATCATTATAGGTTTATCAGATTACATGTCCCCTCCCCAGTCTACCTGCTAGTGTCATACCCAAGTCATATTCTGTTGGTCCAACTTGTAACATAAAGTGACTGGCCTTCATGGCCAAAATCCTAAGGTAACCACAATGGTATGGGGTAAAATAAAATCTATCTAGATGAGGAACAGGAATGGTCAGCATAGTCATTACAGGCTGTCAGTCATTTCCTTCATAACAATGTATATTTTTACTCTATCTTAACTCTCTTCCTTGTTGTTGTCAAATCCCACCGGACACAGACGTCAGTTCAACTAACATTAATTCAATGTGAAATCAACAAAAAATGTCACCATGACGTTGGATTTAGGTAAAAAGTTGGGTGAAAAAAAGTACTTTTTGAAAATCCAATCAGTTTTCAACATTGATTAAAAATCATCACATTTTTGTTGTTGTTGTTGTTGAAATGACGTGTAAAGAACGTTGATTCAACCAGTTTTTGCCCAGTGGGGTGATGTGTGTTTGTTCATGGCTCTGCAAAGGCCTGTTGCATGCTGACAGCTCTGAGCTTGTCATAAATCATACTCTGTCAGGTTTGCCTGAGCTCATCACTAAATAACAACATTTCAGAACCAACCATGTACATTTCAAAATAAATTAAATATGCATGTTGCTATTACTTTGGGGCTTTTGCAAGTCTGTAGAGCTGCTTGCCCTCTCCCTGAGCTGAGGGTAAGAATGAACACGCCCATTTCACTAGGGTAAGAATTGCTCCTCTTAGTAAACAACATATACAGTGATGGTATTGCTCAGTCCAAAAGCAGTAGTTCATTGGCCCATGTATGTGTACAAAGAGGTAGGTGTACATTTGAATAAGTACATTTGCATACTGTTCCTTAGCCAGGCCAAAGGCATTGCAGGCTTCCGTGGAGTGCTGACCTGATCATTTGCATTTATGACTAGCCTGACAACCCCTGCAGTCCATTACACTAATAGAAAAAAATAACTACCTGAAGTGCAATAGATTGACCATCAATTCTTACAATATATTGATATTAGTCCAGTAGTCAGAGACACTGTCTTCCATACTCATGGAAGTTTCTGCTGGGGCCCAAGTTCAAAGCTAACTACTCCCATTACAAATAAGTGAGAGAGAAATACTGGTCATACCATCCCCTTTTCAGCACCCAGCTTTCACACCCCTAAAAGCTATCTGTTACGCCATCTTAAGCCCTCACTCTATTCACTGGAGTAGGACTCATATCTATACTTTTGTCTATGCTATGGGAAAAGCAGTTTAGGGGTCATGATCTGTTGGGCTCTATTTATGATATTGTTCACAGAAGGCAGCTAAGATGGGAGAAAAACATTTATTCAAGAATACAGTCAGAACAAAGCTGTCAGTCAACACAGAAAGTCAACACCCAATTACAGTGTTGGGGCCTTGTGTAAATCTCACACTTCTCTGGCTCCATGCAGATACTTAGCATTTTTATATGATCAACTTATACCTAAGAACATGACCAGACCCATGCAGCTGCTGTGTTTAAATCCATTGGATTTACAAACAAATATTTTTTAACCTGTCAACATGTTTTCTTTGTTTCACCGGTGTGAGCAATTTGCTACTGATGTTGAATATAATTGAGGTAGAATATTTGTCTCAAAACTTGAAGTCCTTTTAAATGCAGCAGGTGCAAAGATGAATGTCACTATAGGACAGCTAATGAAGCATCAACACAGGGCTAATCTGTTTGTGATGTGATGCTTCTGTAGCATTACTCAACGATTCCTAACATGTCTCTCACTTCAACCGACTATCCACCCCCAACAATAAAGTCATACAAAATTCCTCATTACACTTGAGAAACAGACGGTAGGCACAAAGGTTCAAAGTTAAGGTCTTAAAGTGAATAAAGGCTCTCCAGTGAATGGTGAGGAATTGTTAAGGATGATACGAAGGAGTGGGATTTCTCCTGCATTTGTCCACGAGGGATATCACAGCCAAAGTTTCTCTATACATCAAAGGGCCGCGGCAAATAAAAGCACACTTGTCAGGGGCGAACAAACTGCTTCCTTTGTGCATTCTACCAGCCAAATTCAGGGACACAAAGCCGTTGGATGTAATACACTGCAAAGAAGACTTACCATTCAGATGACATGCTTTGCTCTGGCAATTTGCTGTGTGCTTTTGTCTGCCCTGACCAGGACAGATATATAATATCACTGCATCAGAATCCTTTCAGTCCCTTTTACAACCTGTTAAAGACTCCAATTACACAATTTTTTTTACAACAAAGTAAACTTGATGCAGCCAGATAAGACAGGGACTGTTAACACTTGCACCTCTAAGGCCTGAGGCCTAAAATGAGTGTCAGGTTCGTACTGGTTTTAGCAAAGAGGTACTCTCAGATCTGATCGGATTGGACAAATACACATTGTTGTGGCAGGGAAGCTAAGTCCTCTTTTTTGTTGTCCAATTCTGAAAACCTATGTTCGATGCATGCTTACCCACAGTAAACTGACCTGCAGCGCCACACCAATTTACTAACTCATGAGGTTTTACAGATCAACTCGCTATTTTATCTATTCCATTATCAACATACTTATGATAGGCCGTCATTGTAAATGACTTGCCTAGTTAAATAAAGGTTACATTTAAAAATGTAATTATTCAATTATTTCCAGCATATACTTCTTGGTCGATTTAGTATTATTATGCTGTAGCACACCATAATTAACCGTGATATAACATACAAGTAATTTGACATTTACTATTTTAAAGAATTACATACTGTAGAACTGTAACATGTAATATGCTTTGTAGATCATGTGCTTTGCCATGTGGTAATGCCATTGTAGCCACCTCAGTATGAGCTATGTCACCCAAAGTATGACACAAGCTTATGAATGATTTACAAAGCTGTTATGTCATGTTTGTGAAATGACTTATTCATGCAGGCTTTATGATTTGCACTTGTATAAACATGACTGATATGTTTGTTGTGCACTAGAAGATGAGGGGATTTTACTTGGGAGGGCATTTTTGACAATAACCATGGCCCCATGGTCGCTCTTCACAGCAAAGCTTTACACCATTCTTCTTTCTCAGGGGCGCCTGGGCTTCGAATTAAAGGATTTTTAATGTGCTTTTAAAAAAGTCTTTAAGCAAATGGTATGAGTCATCGTTAAGGTCATTTGCCTATCGCTGTAAATGAGTGTGGGTGTCTCACTAACTTGCAGATATAAGCTGGATATTGTTTTTATTATTTGAGAGCTATATTTGTACAAACAAGAAGGGAAAATGAAACTTAGAAGAATATTATCACCCCCCTCCTCCCTCTCCAGTAACACCTTGTAAATTAAGTTAAATGTCAACCATTACAAATGTCTGCTTCTCCTGATGAAGACATGAGCTACCCAGATGTCTACGTAACAAAGTAACTCCCTTCACAATTCTATGTATTCTACAATTCTAAGTACACATTAAAAGCCTTGCCAATGTAAGGACCAAAAGTAATGTACAAAAGATTCTTCTCTTGTTGTTCTGTCAAACATAAGGACCTTTTCACACCAATAATACTAGTGCAGCCATGATTTAATAAGGCTGCCATGGCAACACAATAGGTAACTCTACCTTCATCATCCAACATCGACAAGACTTAAAGAGATAGTTCACTCAAATTTGTAATTGAATGAAGCATTTTCTTACCCTAGAAATTGTCTTTAGGAGGTATGAGACCATAAGTTTCCATAACGAAAGTCCAAGATGGCTAACATTAGCTTCATTACTAAAATTGTACAGATAGGCTACCTCAATCCAACTTCCATAATGACAAATTATCACTCCTTAGATTTGTGTCTCTACTAACGGGAATGTTAGGAACATTTGCTTTTTTCTCTGTGTGAGGGGTCTCAATAAACAGGGAAGTATTAAAGGAAGTATACCACTAAGGGCATAATTGGAGCATAGAAGAACATGCTGTGTATATAATGGAATGATTGATAGGACTGGAAGCGTTGTTCTCGGATCAGCTTTCTCTACTCCAATCATGACCTTAACACAAAGAGTTAATACACAGTGTTGGCACTGCGCCATGTCTTTGAGAGAAACCTTTGGCCTGTGCTGGCCAACATCAAGGTTAACCTGTTTTGATAGACTATGTTCATGCACAACAGCAGTTCATCTTTCCAAATGTGCATGCTTTACGAATAAATGTTGATTATATATAAATACATATTGCCCTGTTACAATACAATTGACTTATATCAGCCTATTTGGTTCCTTTTGGATATCTAGGTTCTTGGTAACACTTCACATTAAGTTACACTTATTCTTGTGTAGTAAAGCAGTAATTAATAGCAACAACATTGTATTACCACGTTGTTACATGTTCATTTAGTAAATGCTGTACAATTGGATAGAGAAGGTCAGGTGTTTTTGTTTTTACACTATTTGAATAAGGAAAGGTTGTTGAAGGTTGGGGTTGAGAAACCGGGCTCTGAACAGTAACCAGTTCGTAATCTCTGCGTCAAACACCCCTTGAGGTAGAAACCATACAATATACTGTGTTTGTGGCACATCTACCGTCGTTACAGCTTCAGATTCTGTTTTCCTTTCACAAAGAGCCTCTTTACCAGGTGAATTCGTTTATTTTCCAATAAAAATGGCCTAATATAGACATCAGCTACATAGCCTTCAATCTATTTTGTCTATCATGTCTTCTTGAAGATCCCTTATTTAAAACCTAATCACTTATCAATCTGAAAATAATACTCAGAAGGCACGATTCAGATGGAGAACAACACAGTGGCAAAGCTGGGGTAAAGCTGTAGTGCTGAAATGCAAGGCTACCTGCACAAAACAATACATTCCCCCGAGGGTGAGTCATAACAAGCTCTATACATTTTGGGTGTGTTTTGGCTGAGTTCCTGAGTAGAGGTAGCAGGGCTGAGCATACTGCTGAGCCATCACAGCTATATAGTGATTTTATGTCACTTTATTTCATAACAGCAGACATTACCTGGTAAAGAGATTATTTGTAACCCCCCTACCACCTATGCACACTCCACTATCGCCATCACACAGTGCTCGACAGTACGTTGATGAAGGAATTCCATTATTCAATCGCTGTTTATTAAAGTGAGGTAACATACCAATTCTCAAAAGTGTATGCTCTCATTATGACCAAACACTGGCTTGGTTAAACAGACACAAAAAAACAAGTGTCCCTTTAGTGGTTTTACACATCATCATGATGATGTGGCAGCAACTTGCTTTTTGAACAGTTCTATATCTTGAAAACTTGATTGCTGTGACATGCAACACATTTTGGGAATCTATCAACAGTGGACTAATGATTTTTTTTTTGAGTGGATTATTCCTTTAACCAGGACCAGGAAATATGGGCAAAACATTGAATATATGCATTAGGAATATCGTTCTTATAATCATTCTAACAAACCAACCAATCAGTCAATATATTCTATTTGAATACTGGCGTAGTCAATCTCCTAGCTAGACACCCTGCTAAGATCTCTCTGCAAATTAACCACCAATATATCAAGGCAGATTCATGGTACCTGATGATACCAAATAGGAGTTTCAAATCAAAATCAAAATTAAATTAATTCAATCTAATGAAATTAATCCATTCTCATGAAATCATGCACCACAAAATAAATATATAGAGTAGAAATTGACAACTAACAAGCTAATGTACAACTGTCAATACATTTGTGGAATATCGTATATGACCTATCAGAACAATAATGTTACTGATAGCTATTGGAAACTGCCAAAATAATGGAAACACTTCACTTGAGTAAATGAGGGATAGTATATTGAAAGCAGGTGCTTTAACCCGGTCAAGGCTTTCGACTCTGTCAATCACCGCATTGATATTGGTAGACTCAACAGCCTTGGTTTCTCAAATGACTGCCTTGCCTGGTTTACCAACTACTTCTCAGACAGAGATCAGTGTGCCAAATCAGAGGGCCTGTTGTCCAGACCTCTGGCAGTCTCTATGGGGGTGCCACAGGGTTCAATTCTCGGGCAGACTCTTTTCTCTGTATACATCAATGATGTCGCTCCTGCTGCTGGTGATTCTCTGATCCACCTCTAGGCAGACGACACCATTTTGTATACTTCTGTCCCTTCTTTGGACACTGTGTTAACTAACCTCCAGATGAGCTTCAATGCCATACAACACTCCTTCCGTGGCCTCCAGCTGCTCTTAAATGCAAGTAAAACTAAATGCATGCTCTTCAACCGATTGCTGACCGCACCTGCCTGCCCGTCTAGCATCACTACTCTGGACGGTTCTGATTTAGAATATGTGGACAACTACAAATACCTAGGTGTCTGGTTAGACTGTAAACTCTCCTTCCAGACTCACATTAAGCATCTCCAATCCAATCCATTGCACCTGCACACACCCCATCTGTAAATAGCCCACCCAACTAACTCATCCCCATATTGTTGTTTATTTATTTTTGCTCCTTTGCACCTCAGTATCTCTACTTGCACATTCATCTTCTGCACATCTATCACGCCAGTGTTTAATTGCTAAATTGTAATTATTTCGCCACTATGGCCTATTTATTGCCGCCCTAATCTTACTTCATTTGCACACACTGTATATAGACTATTATATTGTGTTATTAACTGTACATTTGTTTATTCCATGTGTAACTCTGTGTTGTTTGTGTCGCACTGCTTTGCTTTATCTTGGCCAGGTCGCAGTGGTAAATGATAACTTCTCAACTGGCCTACCTGGTTAAATAAAGCACAGAGTGTGGTTCCTGAGTTAATTAAGCAATTAACATTAAGCAATGCTCAGGGTCATGTATAAAAATGCTGGGCAGGCCATTATTTTAGCTACCATGACTATGCCCCAATAGGATGGCAATCCCTCCATCCACAGGGCACGAGTGGTCACTGAATGGTTTGACGAGCATTAAAACGATGTAAACCATATGCCATGTCCATCTCAGTCACCAACCCAATTGAACACTTATGGGAGATTCTGGAGCGACGCCTGAGACAGTGTTTTCCAACACCATCAACGAAACACAAAATTATGGAATTTCTTGTCAAAGAATGGTATTGCATCCCTCCAATAGAGTTCTGGACACTTGTATAATCCATGCCAAGGTGCAATGAAGCTGTTCTGGCTCATGGTTGCCCAACGCCCTATAGTACACTTTATGTTGGTATTTATCTTGGCAGTTACCTGTATAGCTTACTTTAGATCACTCACCTTGTTTGATAAAGCAGATCTAAGTGCATCCACATGTACTGCCAGTTGAAAATGAGACACTAACATCTCCACTGAGGTTATCAAGTTTGACAGGAAACTATGGAAAGATTTGATTCATACAATTTGGTGAAACAAGATCCTGTGGTGCTATTCTACCTGTGCAATCCAAGCATAAAGGAATCTGTGCAGCAAAGCTTACCTTATTCTGTAGCTAAAGTAGGTGTCACTGGTCAGGCAACAGCCTATGGACTGCAGTATCTCCTAGTGCAGGCCCAGATCCAGAAAATAATATATCAGAACCCTAAATCAATGTAATGCCAGGGTTCTGTCCTGTTCTGTTGGTAGGGAGTGGGTCCCAGCAACCATCTTCTACTGCTCTGCTTTACATTTCAAATCCAGGTTGCATGACAGAAATTTCCATAAACCCTTTTTAAATATTTAAATTAAGCAACATGGGACAGAGACCAAAGCTACCCTGTACAACAAAGCCAGTTTCACTGGATTGATAATGATAATTAAAACATGGTAATAAAACATCATCATACTATATTACTCTTCTCCAACTTACTCCAACTTTTGACTTCGGTTTACACCCGCAGATTCCTCATCATCCTTTCAAATGCATTTCTTTATGTCATACAGTTTCCAATGTTGTTCTGCCCCTGAACAAGGCAGTTAACCCACTGTTCCCCAGTAGGCTGTCATTGTAAATAAGAATTTGTTCTTAGCCGACTTGCCTAGTTAAATGAATGTTCATTTAAAAAATGTGTCTCAAATAGCTAAATTGATCAACTTGAACAATCCGAATGTTTATATTGTTGAAAGTACAAACTATTTTGTGAGTTTTCTGTGTATGGAGAAGTAATATCTGATTGTCCTTTCTATCTTAAATTGTATATACAGTTTTGTTATTTTGATGTGTAGAGACGGCATCAAAGTTACTGTTGAAGTATTTGGTTGTCCATATTTGCAGAATTTGGTAAGGAAACTTGTCTATCAAAATATGATTGTGGCCCTCCAACAGGGGTCTTCAGCTGTACCCATAGGATAACTCATTTTGGTTCCATGTAGGACCCTTTTTAATTCCAGGTAGAGCCCTTTTCGGTTCCATGTAGAACCCTCTGTGGAAAGGGTTCTACAAAGAACCCAAAAGGGTTCTACCTGAAACCAAAAAGGGTTCTTCAAAGGGTTCTCTTATGGATCAGCTGAAGAATCCCTTTAAGCTCTAGATAACACTTTTTTTCTAAGAGTGTATCTATCAGTGTGTCAAGCCTTTAAACCCAATTTTGCCTTTTTGCAATACTTACAAAACTACTTCTAGCTCTGACTCAGAATGTTTGTTTCTAGATGTTCATTTTTTGTACATAATCACTACATCTTAGAAAAGACAGGAAAACATATTTCATGTCATGTACTTGCATGTATGGCCTACAACATATGTCTGTGTAGGGGCCAGTGTGGTGTTAGATGAGTGGACAGTTTTCAAATTTTCCAGAGGCTACTGATGCTACAGTAATCATACTGACACTGAAAAAATATTATTAAAATATGCATCTGGGCCTAAGGAGATGCACTATACAGTGTTTGACATGATTGCAGGATGCAATTTAGAAAACATTGTATGCTGCTACCAGCTCTCACGTCAGAATTAGATGTTCATCCATGTTTCTCAAACTTCAAATTTCAAATTTGTTCCAAACGACAAGTTTGTTTAACCTCTCTGGGATATGTGGCCAAAAGCCAGTGAAAATGCAGAGCGCCAAATTCAAATAAATTACTATAAAAATCCAACTTTCATGAAATCACACATGTAAGATACCAAATTAAAGCTACACTTGTTGTGAATCCAGCCAACATGTCAGATTTCAAAAAGGCTTTTCGGCAAAAGCAAACAATGCTATTATCTGAGGATAGCACCTCCGTAAACAAAGAGAGAAACCATATTTCAACCCTCAGACGCAACACAAAACGCAGAAATAAAAATATAATTCATGCCTTACCTTTGACGAGCTTCTATTATTGGCACTCCAATATGTCCCATAAACATCACAAATGGTCCTTGTGTTCGATTAATTCCGTCGATATATATCCAAAATGTCCATTTATTTGGTGTGTTTGATCCAGAAAAACACTGGTTCCAACTTGCTCAACGTGACTACAAAATATCTCAAAAGTTACCTGTAAACTTTGCCAAAACATTTCAAACTACTTTTGTTATACAACTTTAGATATTTTTTTATTTAAATAATAGATAAAATTGGAGACGGGATGATCTGTGTTCAATACAGGAGGATAACAAACTGTAGCTAGCTTTCTGGTCACGCGCCTCTATCTAACAGTACACTACAAGTGACCCTTGTTCTGAACAGGGCTACTTCTTCATTACACAAAGGAAAAATCTTAACCAATTTCTAAAGACTGTTGATATCCAGTGGAAGCAGTATACACTGCAAGAAGGTCCCTTAGAAATCTGGATTCCCACTGAAAACCTATTGAAAAGAGAGTGATCTCAAAAAAACAAACATCTGAATGGTTTGTCCTCTGGGTTTCGCCTGCTAAATAAGTTCTGTTATACTCACAGACATGATTCAAACAGTTTTAGAAACTTCAGAGTGTTTTCTATCCAAATCTACTAATAATGTGCATATCTTGTATTCTGCGGATGAGTAGCAGGCAGTTGAATTTGGGCATGCATTTCATCCGGACGTGAAAATACTGCCCCCTGTCACCAAAAAGTTAAGGATTAACTCCACATTTTTAAGGTTAGGGTTGAGTTCAGGCATTAACTAAAAATTCTTAAGGTTAGGCATTCATTCCAAATGGTTACGGTAACCTTTATTTAACTAGGCAAGTAAGTTATGAACAAATTCTTATTTACAATGACGGCCTACCCCGGCCAAACCCAGACGACGCTGGGCCAATTCTGCACCGCCCTATGGGACTCCCAATCACAGCTAGATGTGATGCAGCCTGGATTCAAACCAGGGACTGCGGTGACACCTCTTGCACTGAGATGCAGTGCCTTAAACTGCTGCGCCACTCGGGAGGGTTAAGGTAAGGGTTAAGGTTTGGGAGGTAAGGGTTAAGGTTTGGGATAGGCTTAAAACAAAAACATAAAGAACTACTTTATATTTCTGGATTCAAACATGCAACCTTTTGAATCAGAGGCAGTTGCTTACCTCCATCCACCATCCCAATCCCCAATGCCCTAGCAAAATCAAAACCTTCTTGAAGGTAACAGCGCTCACTGTTGCCCCTAGTGGCCGGTTTCCACGTCATCTCCCGACAACCTCAGACATGGATGGATGTCAAATACTGACTTGTATCACGGGTGACCTGGCTGGTATTTTTACACTGTTGGGTCTCACAGGGTTAATGAGCAACAGAGACCAAATGCCAATTCAGTAGGCTATAGAGAAGCCAGAGTTAAGTGCAGGCAATTGCATTTCAAATGTGAACAGTTCCAATCTCTCTACAGTTGAAGAGATTTACAAAAACCTTGTATCACAGTTGTGTGGTGTGGTTGAGACCGTAAGGGAGGATGGTAGGCCCCCTACTTGGCAGGGATGGCTCAAAGCTGTTTGCTTGGTGCTGATGCTGGGATAGAGCTAATGCCAGCAGAGAGGATCCAGTGTAAAACGTTTATTTAGGCTCAGGAGAAAATAAGTTCACTGATAAAAAACACTGGATCAAAATAGATTTTAAGCTTGCAAGAGAAAAGCTTGATACTATTTTGTCTGTTTTCCCTCCCTGATTATCAAGGACAGAATTCATTCCTACCTTCACAATCAAATAGCATTGTTCATTTCTATACTGCCGATAGAAGGCTATTCTGCAGAGTGGTTTACAGTAGCTTGAATGGTAACCAGAGTCTTAATGTATTTAAGTGTATGCAAGCAAAGAGTAATTTAGTATTATATAGTAACATTTATGACTAGATTATGTTTCCAAAAGGTGCATTGAAGAACTTGACTTCTATTTGTCTGTAGGTGAGTTTGTGTTCTGTTGACATGCTCTTGTTTTGTGGTTAATAATGACTGTCATTACTGTGATATTACTTAAGAAGATTTTTCAACACTTGTACTGGACCCTCCTGAGGATGAAGTGGTGAATCTCAAATGGTTTTCTCCACCCTTCTTTTTTGGTAATATTTTTGGGTGATAATGTCTCTCATACACATAGAATTATGTCACCCTGTCTGATCTCTACATTTAATATATCATTTTTGGATTTGGGTTGAGAAACAGACTTACAGAAACACAGCCACCTACAAAGATAAACCGAACCAAGACACTCCACCGAGAAAAGTGTAGTTAAGTAAAAGTAAAAGCTGAAAAACTACTGGAAGAAAGAAGGGGGGTGACTGAAACAATAAAAAGCAACTCTTCACTCAAGAAGAAGTCTTAAGTCTTCAGTTTCTCTAATTAGTCAGGAGACTAAAGGATCACAGCTGTGACGCACTGCCTTGTGGGAGACGGCAGCATTGTAGGAGGGGAGTGCGTATGTTTGTGTGGGAGTCTGTGCTTATTTTCCTACTTACCAGTCATGGAAATAGCAAGCTGCAATCTGTCTTAAACTTCAACATCTACCGCCCAAACCATGTTCTCTCTCGCGCTCAGCTATATAAGTATTAGCCTCCCTTAAAAGCCCAGCCAAACTCCCCTCAGCTGGAAAATCATACAAATATACAAGATGCAACCTGACAATAAAGAACATAGGATCTAGGAAAGTATGGGAATAAATGTTTCATTTTGTCAGCAGCCTCCACTGTACCAAAGGCACTTAAATCTTTTGTCTTGCCCATTCACCCTTTGAATGGCACACATACACAACTAATGTCTCAATTAAAAATCCTTCTTTAATCTGACTCCTCCCCTTCATCTACAGTGATTGAAGTGGATTTAACAGTTGACATCAATAAGGGATCATAGCTTGCACCTGGATTCACCTGGTCAGTTTATTTCATGAAAAGAGAAGGTGTTCATAATGTTTGTAAACTCAGTATAGGCTTTGGGTATTTATCTTATTCAATTAAAAGTGGTCTGACTTATTGGGACATTGCGCAGTGGCATTATGAAAGGAAAAAAATGTTTAAATTTAAGAATGAGAAAACAGACTTAATAACTTCAAATACTTTTATGCATTTAAACAGGTCATCTTCAAAAGTCACAACACATAACATGTATTGTCTCTCTGGGAGGTAAGATAAGACAATGATACCAACATGATCCTAGATTCTACCTGCAGTTGCTAAGCAACATCCACCTACAATCTCTCAATCTGTCCCATTGGTCAATGGGTAAAACGCAGTAGTCACCTCATTGGCTCAGAGGAAGTTAATAAACTTAAGTCAAGACCTGCCTCTCTTGGAGAAAAAAAACACAATGAAGAGTTTCTTGTGAATGAGAGGTGTCAGTACTTGCGCAGTAGAGTGCTGATATTTGCATTGAGCAGCACGGTGCACAGACCTTTCAGGGGTGCTCAAAATTAAACGTTTTAAAATAACTTTATAATATAATATTCATAATCTTCAAATTTATGATATATGGCTGGCTGGCTAGTGGTTTGTGTTGATATGGCTGGCTAGTGGTTTGTGTTGATATTTGAATGGTGGTTAGCTAGAGTCTAGAATACCTGTGTTGCTGCTGCCCTGACACACATGTGCAACTTCCGACGGAAGAAGGGATGGAGTTGAGTCGGAGGGTCGTTGATTCAGGCTCTCTTCTTTGTCTTTCTGCCTCCGTGCTGCGCGTATCAGCCAACTAGACCGAAATTGATGACGTAAATCCAGTGTTATCGTGTGTTAATTCAATATTATGCTGCTGTGGTAGCTTGCTACACACACTTGACCGGTGACCGCATCTCAAGCAATGCACGTTTGGATACCGGGCGTGCGCAATCTCCATACAAGGCAGACTGGAAAACAGGCGCAACCCGGGCGTGCCAAACCCTGTACAGGGCAAACCAACAGGCTAACTTGACATAATGACTTGCGGGCAGTGGGTTCAGAACAGCTATACAAAAAATATGTATACAGTGCCTTCAGAAAGGACTCACATCCCTTGCCTTTTTCCAAAACACATGTTATAATCACAGCTGCTTTGTATAATATTTGCCCATTGTTCTTTAAAAATTTATTCAAGCTGTCAAGTTGGTTGTTGACAATTGCTAGACAGACATTTTCAAGCCTTGCCATACATTTTTATACTAATTTAAGTCAAAACTAACTAGGCCACGCAGGAATATTCAATGTTGTCTTGGTAAGCAACTCCTGTATATTTG